>NC_068976.1:8028662-8678412 GCF_016808095.1 Vigna angularis | reverse complement strand
ATATATTAAAAAAAAAGTTTCCTTAGGAAGGTCAGATTGGTGGAATAGCAACAAAACAGATAAACAAAAGATATGTTGACAAGGTACTTGAGAATTGATATACACAACCAATAAAATCTAAGAATAATAAATATAGACGTGGACAAAGGAAGAAAAGATAAGAAGACTTTTAAGCTTAAAGGTTCCAATGAATTAAGAATTGTGGTAAGTTAGGAGCAATTGAGCAACCCTAGTAAGAAAATAATATGAATTATAGTCTAAAGATGCCCATTTGTTTATTCACTATATATGATAATCATGACGACAATCTTAGCTTCTGGAACCGAGTGAAAGTGGTAAGCAAGTGGAAAAAGAAATACAAACCCACCTAGAATTAACGAAACTTCTTGGAATTCTCTGCAACTTGTCTATCAGCCGAAGACATTGGCCACACGAAACTATGATCATTCAATGACAAACGTACCCATCATAGACGGTCCAAGCTGCACAGAATGCCATTGTGGGGTTCACATAATCAGCAACCATGTGTGGCAATAGTGTCTTTTCACTATTCTCTCAACTTCAACCCTAATGTGAAAGGGTTGAATGATTCTACTACCTTGGCTCTCAAAGAGGGTGAGAATCCACATCTTTCCAAAAAAAAAAAAAAAAAATCTCATAGGATTTGGAAATTTTAGTAAAATTGTCTTTAAAAGGTGTAGAAGTAGAATTTACAACATAAATATATAAAAACATTCTAAGATTTTAGAATACTTAAGTCCTATTTGGAAAAAAAAGAGGACTTTTTGAAATAGACGCGTTGCCACATGAGTTTTATTCATGCGTTTACACCCGATCCATTTTTGGCGAATATACCTTTATCGGTAATTTATGTTTTGGATAAATTTAACATTTTAAAGTATGTTTAATTTCATAAATCAGTAAATATCATTTTAATTCTAAATTTAAGTATAAAAAATTGAGACAAAGTTTTACATTAAATTTTTAATTTCCATTCAAGTAAAAGTATTTTAAATCTCAAATATTTAATTATGAAATAAAATTATCTAATTGTATATTACTTGTACCTAAGTGAGGATTTAAGTATGGGTTTAAGGACAAATACCAACTTTTACACACAATCATTCAGAGAGATCAATTAAAAAAGTTGTTATTTTTACTTTTTGTGTAACACGAAGTAATCTTGTTCACATATGAATTGGATACTTATTAGTTTCAAATAAAAACAAGTTAATTTAACTTTATTTTTTTAAAGCTAAAAGTTTTGTAATATAACATAATCTATTTCGAATTAACTATATAACCTAGTTTACTTAAGTAGATTTTATTTTGTAATTTATTTATTTGCTTTTATATTTATTGTAGTCTAGTTAAAAGCAAATTGACTTAACAACCATATATATAACATATATATGAGTACTAATAATGTGTTAACCTACTTCACAATCATTAACTAGTGAAATAATATTACAGGAATATTAAGTGAAAATCAAAGTGATAACTTGAAAAAATAAACAAATTAAATATTTAAATATTTAAGTATTATTGAGCATGTTACTTTTGAAAGAGATAAAATGTGTTAGCTTAGATAATTAAAGGATAATAATGTTTTGACAATATTTTAACACCATCTCCGTATCATGTGATTGATCCATGTTGGTGTTTATTATTATTATTATTGATTATGGAGTAATTTTGGACTAATCAGATAATGATACGTAGATAATATTAAAATGTTGTAAAAGAAATGTTATCAAAATATTATTATCCATAATTAAAAGTAATACATAAGTATAATTATAATGAAAGAATGAAAATTATGTAAAAGAAATTCAAGGACCATAGTTACATTTAGCTAAAGTACAAGAATTTTTTTAAAAAAGATAATAAACCGAAACTAAAAATTAAGTGAAATACAGAAAACAAAATTATTAAACCATTAATTCTATATATTCATTAAATTTGAGTGCAATATCATTTGAAGGCAAATAGTCCACTTTAATAACTAACCGTGTTTTGTGTCAAAACTAATATATTTTATTCAAATATTAATTGTTTTCAGTTTTACTAATTATTACAATTTACAAGACATGTTGAAGTTTTCTATTCATTTTAAGAATAAAATATAGACCCATAATTATTTGCTCATCTCAGTCTTTTCACATAAAAATGTTAGAAACGCGCTAGAATCACACGCGTGGGACTACCCAACATAGCATTGTAACACTTTTTTTTTTATATCTCAAAATGTCGTGTGAAACTTCAATAGTGCCTTCTAGAGATGTTAAAATGGGTAACTCGGCCCGATCCGACCCACCACGGGTTGATCACTTAGTGAGTTAATCCAACCCGGCTAATTTATTAGCGAGCCAAAAAAATTCAAACCCGATCCGACCCACCACGGGTTGGTGAGTTAAACGGGTTGGCTCATTGACTCACTTAATTAACTTTTTTTTCACCTTCTTCTTCTCAGATTCTTATAACATGTTACTTTGATGGATCAAATTGAAACAGTAATAATTGAACCAATTGATATAAAAGAAAATGAAACAAAAGAAATACATTGTTATATATATTCTAAGCTATCAAGCGTAAAATTTTGCCAATTTAAATTAGTGAGACATACAAGAAACTACATATAGACGTTAACAAAAATATATAGCACAAGGTAAAATTGTCATGCTTGTAGATATGTCTAAAAACAAGATAAAACAAATGATATATTCCCGAATTATCCAATTTATAATATTATCTATCTATTAAATTAGAGTCCTGAATGGATAAATCCATAGTATTATGCTCTCTTGAAACATCTTCTTTATCTTCATCTATAATATTATCCAATCTATAATCTTAGGGTTTTATTTGAGAAGGAGAACTTTTGGAAAGACAGCAACGCGAAATGCTCTAATGCTAAGTAAATGTTGTGCATTTTGAATAATTAATTTAATTAATTTGATTTCAATAAAAAAATAGGATTTGAATAATTAATTTAATTAATTTAATTTAATTAAAAAAATAGGTGGGTTTGTGAGCCAACCCGACCCACCACGGGTTCAATCCGTGTGAGCCGGATTCTTAGTGAACCGGGTCAAAATTGGCTCGCATAAAAATTTTGCATTTTTTTCCAACCCAATCCAGCTCAAACTCGTGGTGAGCCGGATTGGCTCACGAGTTTCAACCCATTTTGATGACACTGCTTTCTCACTCATTTTCACTTTTATAATTTATATATATTATTGGTATAAAAATCATTTAAATTTTATTAATAATAACTTTGACCATATCTCTCCGTCCAATTGTATTCTTTTCATAATTTAAATATGAAATTTTAGATTTAATATTTTTTGTTCAGTTTCACTACCACACAAATAATACAGTTAATTTGTTGATAAAAACGTTATACAAATAACAAATTTTACATATCTAAATTAAAAATATTCAAAAATAATTAAGTAAAATTTAAAATATCATCATAATAATTGTTCCGGTAATTCAATACTTACACATTATTTAAATATATTTTCTTCCTTTAATTTCAAAATACATAAAATTGTCAAAGAATTTTATATTCTAAAATAAATAATACTTAAAATGATGATTGAATTTGAACAATTACAAAACTAAATAATAGTGTTAAACCACTAATTTTCTTTATAAATTTAACTCAAATTATTAACTTTTTCATTTTCTTTCCAATACCCATTACGTTTACTTCTTGGATTGGTACAATATGGAGATAGACTTAATTGTGTCATCAAGTTTCAATTTAACTTTTGAATAAAATAATTAAAAAAATGTTCCTTTATTTTAAGTTGGAGAATAAAATAAATAAATGAATGCAACAATGGGAACCAACTTTTTAATACCTAAAATTCCAAGAGTGGAAAATAGAAAATAATAATTGAAGGTTTGGACCAAGTCAAAGGTGTGCAAACCTAACATTTTCCATTTCAAACCTTACTTGTTGTCACCAACACCAATGTTGGTGGGTAACGTTGGACTATTTTCTTTCCCTTTTCTGCTACCGCGTGAGATCTTGAAAGCGAAAAGACATAAAAGCCCTCATACCCTATCACGTTATTCTTGAATAAAATATGAAACAATGCTTCAACATAGAAGTAACATCTTCAATAATCAAACTGCTTCCTTCTTGCAATTTTCAATTTCAACTCATCTTAATCTTATAAAATGCTATATCAATACACTTTTGATTTTGGTTGTTATAAATATTTAATTACATATTTATCTTGTATTAACATATCATTTATTTTTTTAATAATAACATAAATTGTAGAAAAATAAATATTTTTAATTTCAACTTATCTTGTATTAATGTGTCGTTTAATTGTTGAAAAAATAATGTTAATGTAAATTTTTAATTTTTTAATAATGACATAAATTGTAGAAAGATAAAATATTTTATGAAGTCTTAATTTATTATTTATAAACTTCACTAGTTACATTTTTTTAACTTTGTTGGCAACTTTTCTTGATTTTATAAAATTTATATTCTAATTAATGTTTTATTTAATTGTTCACAGAAATATATAATCTTTTTAAGGCAAAATTATTTTTTTATTCTTGTAAATTAAAATTTAAAATGCAATATAATATTAACATATTTCAGTGAACAATATTTTATAAAATCAAATTTTACACTTATAACCATGTATAAAAGTAATGATTGATCTAAATTGTGTTTAATAGATAATCTGGAAGAAAAAGATTAGTCAAACAAGTATTTTTTTTTTCTTGTGAAAAAAAGAACATAAGATTACTTACTAATATAGAAGTGGTGTTCAGATGATCTACTATATATATTTATTAGGTTTAATCATCTTAACTAATTTATATTATTTCTTCAATCTTATTTGAGGATTCATTTTCCTCTGGAGTCTACATTTTTATTTAATTTTATTTTTTGAGTAACATTTTTTAAAATTTAAACTGTTTTCATTTAAATTTAACTATTTTTTAAAATTAAATAAAACAAAATCATCTAAAATATATTATATTATGGAAAACCTTTTGGGTGTAAAACATTTGTAGTGATACTAATATATATATATATATATATATCCTGCAATGAAAATTTAATTGTGTATATGAACATTATTTAGTGGGAGGAAAAAATGAAATACTCTATCCAATGGATTTAAGACTTGTAGTGTGAAATGAATCAAACATGTAATCAATCACTCTCGTGTTATTCATAGAAATTGTAAAAATTGAAGTGATTAACATCCACACAAGTTATATTTATTAGTAATTTAGTCTTTATCTTTTTCCTCTATCTTATCCAAACCACCAAAACAAGAGAGCTGGAATTCTAAGATAGGAAAATAATTGACGCAAGAATTTTAAAGATGAGATGATTTTACTCGTTTGCTATTGTTTATTATTTATTATGTTTGAGTTGTATGATTAGTATAATCACCCTTTGATTTTATCTAACAGATTTTCATTATCGCATTTTCAAAGTGTGTAGACAGGTACAATGAATATTCTCACAAACTTTATGACTAAGTGCATATCAATGTTTTGAAAACCAAAATTTGATAAGCCATCTTTTAAATCATATTAAGTTAATTAAGAAAAATAAAACCCTAATTGGATTTTATCTAGTGAAATGATCTAATGTCAACTTAATTTTTTATTTATTAAAAGTTGTAGTTATATTTAATGTTTGACCAAGTTTTAAATAATATTATCTCTATAAAAATATACAAAATGTTGGGTTTTTTAAACAAGGGACCCAATGTGTCCATTTCAAACAAAGGAACACAAAATGCGGCTTAAAAAAAACAAAGGAGAGAAAACTAAAACTGTATTCCATTTAAATTTAAAATAAAAATAAAAATAAAATGGAACTAATTTTATCATTTTCTTCTTTATCTTAGAAACATGAGTTAACATGGAGAGGACGAAAATGGAAGCAAGCTTGTTTTCCTCCTAAAGTCTATTTTACCTTTTTTTTTCAAAAAGCTGATTATGTTTTACTTTTCCTTTTATAAAAAAAATAATCTTCTTAAACTTTAATTGAATTCTAATTAATGGAGATTATAATTATTATTAAATTTAAGTTTAACAAATTACAAGTTTGATTTTGAATGTTATTAAATAATTAAGTGTAAAAATAAAGTTTTGTATATCACGTCACCTCAATCGCAAAATATTAAGTTTAGTCTAATAGACATAAGTTGTGAGTGGACTTATGCAAGCACAGTTTAAAATGTGATTTTTTTTATAGACATAAGTATTAAATAAACAATAAGTATATTTTGTCTTATAGAGGTAAATCTTAACCATTTCAATGTCAAACTTTAATAAATGCTTATTTTATATTTGTAAGAATTGTACATTTTTTCATTCTTGTATGAAAGATCTCCTAGCGTCTTGCCAACATCAAAATATCATATAAGGTATGTTGCAAGATAATGCTTCATGTGAACAACTTTTTTGGAAAAAAAGTAAAATGTCAGTATTGCAAAGCTAGTTATTTATGTCAAAAATGGAGAGAAGCAAGCTACCTAAGCTTGTGAAGTTTTATCATATTCCATGTGTTTCATTATTTTAAAGCATACATACATTTAAGAAGAAGTAGTAGCAAAAGAAAATCCTTATAGATTTGTCAAATTAGTCCATTTTAAAGGACTTGACTCTAACCCACAAATAGAGATAAAAAAAAGCTTACAAGCATAAAAGATCTTTTATTAAAAGATTTCACAAGATCAAATATCCATATAACTCATGAACTAGGATTAGTCCATGACCTTCTTTTAATGTGTTAACTATTTTATTCTTAATAATATATTCATAATAAAATTAAAAGTTTTTTTATTAAGTTAACATATCCACTAATCGTCATGTTGTTGAATCAAATTATGCAATTGTATTAACATCTAGTTTCTTATTTTTCTTTATAAAATTGTTATATTTTTATTCAATTTTAATATACAAAAATATTTATGTTATATTAGAATTGTTTTATAAAAATAATAACTTATTTGATTTTTATGGATTGGTTTTGAGAAAAAAAACCATTTCTTTTTAATTAAATTAAATTAAAATATGCTTATTATATTTTAGATATCAAAACTAAAAATTAGTTAAAAGCTTATTTATATGTAATCTTTTTAAATATATCAAAATAAATTCATAAAAACTTTCAAAACACGAAAAATTTTAAAGAAAATGTCTTTTTGCAATTGTATCCAAAATATAAGTAATTTCTGAACTTATAAAAAATGGCTTACTTTGAACATTTTTTACTTATCCGCATTTTTAAGCTTAAACAAAATCAACATATATTATTATATTTTCAAGTTTTCAAAATCATGAAATTATGTATCTAAAATATGGTTATAATTAAAAAATTATTTTGAATAGTGTTTTATAAAACCAATATTTATATATTCTTTAGGAATAATAGATTAGAAGCAAATATAAATTAACTTTCATTGTTCAAAATTTATACAAAATAATCATTACACTACTTTCTATCAACATTGCAAAAAGATGTTTGGAGTGAAAAATAAGAAAAGAATATTAGTAAAATATCATGGAAACTGGACAGAGATTGTAAAGCAAATGAAAGGAAAAATTGAAAATGCATATGTGTAACTTCGGGGCTTAGGACTTTTAAAAATCCCCCCATTAAGTGCTGAGCCATAGCCACTAGTGTTGAGCCATGGAAGTAGAAAATACAGGACAACATATTTTAACTTTTTGGCTAAGCATAACAAACTATAGCACTATAGTTCAGCCACATGATAACAATTATTTTATGTGTTTTTATGTATATATGTTCATAAATAAATTAATTTCTTCATAACTTTTACCTTGTTTTAACCCCAAGTTTGATATGTTTTTATGTTTTCTTGAATTAGTATATGCTTGTTTTTCCTTTAGTTTCTCTTTAGCCCTAAACATCTTTCTTTTAGTTCATTTTTCTTCTTCTTTAGTTCCTATACTTAAAAGGAGACCTTTTTTTTCTTAGATAAGTTTTAGTATCTTGGCATTCTAATACACATCCTAATACACATTTTTGATCATTTTTAGTACCTATGCCAAGAAAAAAAGAGAGTTAAAAATGCCATATGCTTAATTACTACTAAAATAATGAAAAAAATGAGTTAAACATATTTTTCATCTTCCTATTTAAAAAAATATGTTTTGTTCTTAAACTAAATTATATTTTATGAGTAATGATATTTTAATTTTAACATTACAAAAAGACAAAATACATTCATTTCATACTCTAAATTAATAATATTTTAACTATATTTATATGCTAATGATTGGTATATGCAACGAGAGTCTCTTGAACCAAGTTTTTTCTATGATTTAATTTTGAAATGTAAGTTGTTTTTAAACGAAGCCAATGTGATTTTAAAAGTTAGAATCATAAGGAAGGGAAATAGTATATAACTATCTCAAAAACAATACATTGAGAAACTTCTTGGAAAGTTTGGATATTATGACTTTAAATCAGTGAGTACCCCTTATGATACTAACTCTAAATTAAAGAAAAATAGTGGAGAATCTCTTAATCTAGTATACCCAGATAATTGGGAGCTTATTGCACTTAATGAGCTTTTGTAGTAGGTAGATTGAGTATGTATACTCCATGTCCTAATAAGGAAAATTGAGATGTATTTAGTAGATTTATGAGGTACTTAAAAAGTTCAATGAATTATATCATTGATTATAGTGGATTTTTCGTTGTATTAGAATGGTATAGTGATGCTAATTGGATAAGACAAACTTGGGATGGTGTAATTACATGAAGATCAACCAAACAACCAATATTATTATTGTTATTGAAATGACTAATAGTGATGTTGAGTGGTTGAAAAACTTAGCAAACATTTCTTTAGGAATGAAATTAACCCATATGTGATTTTGAATCGACAATAGTTATAACTAAAAACACTTGAGACATATATATTTGAGACATAATATAGTGATACAGTTTCTGAGGAATGAAATTATTTCTATTGATTATGTGAAGTTACGAAATCTAGCAAATCGTCTAACAAAACCCTTAGAAAGAAATATGATTTTAGAAACATCGAGGACAATGAGACTTAAGCCACTTACAAACAAACAAGTTATGGTAACTCAACCTTATTGATTGAAGATCCCATGAATAAGGTTCATATGGGGAAAAATAAGTCATTTGTTAGTTCTGATAGCACTAAATTGATTTTGAGTTAGTTATATCTATTCCTATGACGTGTGTGAAGTTGTTAGAAACTGCATTATTAAGAGGTTAAATGTTGTAATAAAAATTTTATGTGGTTTAACAATGTTAGTTTAAACAAAGTTTGTAATGATTTTCATATCCTTTATGGGTGGTGTATGATTTGCAACATACATTTGATAAAATTACCTATAAGAGTGTCGAGTGAGGTGTATTATGATTGATAAAATGCTGGTTCATATAACTTGCTATACAAACTACATTGTGTGTTGAGTTTTTCAATCTAAGGTTGGTTCATATAGCTTGCTATATCACCTTTGATGCATAACGTCTAACGCTCAACGTCGGATAACCAAGTACCCAACATTAAAATTGACTGGTGGCAATATTGTAAATAAAATCACACGATTGACGTCTGTTGGTTAGAGGAACAAACGTTAATTACCTTTTTGAAGTCTGTTGGTGAAAGAACAGACGTCTTTTAGTGTTCAAATTCATAAAAAATTAAGCGCAAAGATATTTTAAGAGACTCATTAGACGTCGGTTGGTTAGAGGAACATACGTTAATTGCCTTTTTGAAGTTGTTGATGAAAGAACATACGTCTTTTAGTTTTCAAATTCATAAAAAATTGAGTGCGAAGATATTTTAAAAGACCCATTAGACGTTTGTTGGTCAGAGGAACAAACGTTAATTGCCTTTTTGTAGTCTGTTGGTTAGAGAACAAACATTTTTTAGTGTTCAAATTCATAAAAAATTAAGCGCAAAGATATTTTAAGAGACCCATTAGACGTTTGTTGGTTAGAGGAACAAACGTTAATTGCCTTTTTGAAGTCTGTTGGTCAAAGAACAAACGTTTATTGGTGTTCAAATTCGTAAAAAATTGAGCGCAAAGATATTTTAAGGGACCTATTAGACGTCGGTTGGTCAGAGGAACAAATGTTAATTACCTTTTTGAAGTTTGTTGGTCAAAGAAAAAACGTCTTTTAGTGCTCAAATTCATAAAAAATTAAGCGGGAAAATATTTTAAGAGACCCATTAGACGTCTGTTGGTCAGAAAAACAAACGTTAATTGCTTTTTGAAGTCTGTTGGTCAAATAACAGACGTCTATTGGTGTTCAATTTCATAAAAATTTTAGCGCAAATATATTTTAAGAGCGCGAGAAAGAACACTTGCTTCACTATATGTTTGTGTGCACTTTCTTCATTGCAGGTCGAACGTCTCTAGGGAAGCTTTCGGCAACCACCAAAAGTAATGTTTCTTCCACTTAACACAAATGTCCGTTAATTAATGACTTTATGTATGATTTCCTTTCATTTTAGCCGATTAGTTTCGTGCATATAAACCATTTGGAGCACCTTTGAGTTCTTTTTTCCTCTTCGACGATGGTTGTCTTCTCCTCACCCTCACAATGACACCAGTCTACTACCTCACCTTCACAGTTAGTTTCATTTTTTATTTTTTATGTGTGTTGGTTGTTGCATTTTCATTGGTTATTGCACTTTTCTTTGGTTACTGTTTCTAAAATTCTAGAAATTTTTGTGGTGTATTCTTGTGTTGTATATTGATTTTTCATGGTTTCAGTGAAAGAAAATATTGATGAAAAATTTTAAAAAAGCCCATAAATTGACGTATGTTGTTCTTACAACAGATGTCAATTAACGTCAGTTATAAATGCAACAGACGTTAATTGACGTCAGACATAGAGAAATATCTGACGTCAATTTGCTCTATGTCAGACGTTGGATTGTTCTATTCTGACGTCAATTGACGTCAGTTAATGTCGAATTTTTTAAATTCGACGTCAATTTAACGTCTACCAATATGACGTCAGTCTCGAATTCAACATGATAGGCCGAAAAACACCGACGTTATACGGTATTTTTGTACTAACTTTTCGCTTTTTTTATTATTTGAAACACATGGGTTTATTTATTAGTTCTGAATCCTTAGAGAGATATAAGAAGTTCTTGTTGTATCCTATGAGATGTGCGAATACACGGTAGATAAATCCTTAAGGGTAATGATTGTAAACACTTTAAGAAGTCTGACTTGCTTGTGATTTTTGTTAGCTTATACAACAACATCCTCCTACATCAAGATTAATTATATAGAACATTGTAAAACTTCGTTTGTTACCTAATAAACACTTAATTGTATGTTGAAAATGATGTTTTACATTTGTAAGATATAAATATAAAGTGGATATATAATTAATTTAGAAAGGAAACACAATTTTTAAAAATAATTCCGAAACAAAAAGAATATTTAATCTAAAAAAAAGTTTAATGTATGAGGTTGTATGGAACATACAGTTTTGCTAAGCTTGGGTTAGTAGTTATAACCATTGATATTTGGAATATGATTCCTCTTTAATTTACCATTTTTTTTTCCTTTTTCTCAATTTGTTCCTTATACTCTTAAACGGTGGTGAATGAAGTGCATTAAAAGACATATAATATTTTTTATGAAATTAATTAGTATGCGAATGTTAGTTAATTTTAGGATTGATAATAAACTTCATTTTAAGTGGGTTAAGTTTTAACTCCTTCTATTATTTTATATTTTTTAAAATACAATTTTCATTTTGTTTAATATGTTAGTTAATTTTAGATTGATAATAAACTTCATTTTAAGTGGGTTAAGTTTTAACTCCTCTTATTATTTTATATTTTTTTAAAATACAAATTTCATGTTGTTTAATATGTTTCAAGGAATTTATTTTTGTATTTTTATAAAAAGGGTTAGATTGGTCTCCCAAACTTTTGTTAATGCTTTTTTGTATGTTATTTTTCGTGATGGCATATAATTAATGAATTTTTAAGTGTGTAACTGAGATATTAAGATTCATAATGATATATAACATGTGTTTATAAAAGATATTAAAATAGAAATTAAAAATAAAAACTTATCTACAGGAGGCAAATTGATAATTAAATGTATTTGTAATTAAGTAAAAATGAAAGAACTTTTAAAAAATTTGAAATACGTTAATTGATTTTAATTAATGTTTACTTTTTTATATTTGTTTATGACATGTTTATTCTAACTGACTTACAGTTATTTGACTATTTTTTTTTTCCTTAGTTTGTATAAAAAGACAGTTGTAGCTAGCTAGTATGTTGGGCCTGGGCACATCGAAATCTTCTTAATCTTTTCCATTTCACAAAAAAAAATGAATAATCTTTAACATTGACAATTTGCATTACCTAACCAAGGAATTTAAACACTCATTCAGACTAATATTTAATATTTAAACCAAAGTCGTTGAGATTAAGAAAGGAATCCCAAGGAAATTATGTTACAACGTCAAAGGGTGCTTTTAAAGGTCACACGAAGCAGAGTTAGTGTTTTTGCCTGCCATCCCACGTTTGTTTATGTATAAATTTTAGAAATAATCTTTTTAATGAATTTTAAAATTTATTGAATAAAATTTTTTTTAACGAATTTTAAAATTTATTGAAATTTTTTTCAAAAATTTCAATAAATTTTGAAATTTGTTTGAAAAAAAATCTTTCAAATTTGTTGAAGGAAAAAGAGAGTAAAATATAAGATTTTTTGAAACGTAGAAAATAATTTTTAAATTTAAAAAAAATGTGGAATTGCATGAAGAAATATAGAGTGGTGTAAGAAAAAACACTACGCAGGAGTTTTGTTGTGTTAGAAGTGGAATTGTGCATTTGTGCCTTTTCCTATTATGGGCCTTTTGAATCAAATGGAAATTCATTTGTGTATGGAATTTTCCTTTTTCCATTATTCTTAATATCATCAAACAATGTTAAAGAATTATTCTTTTACAAGCGCAGCTTAGGTTGACATTTGCTAGTTTTAAGTCAAAGTCTAAACTTTGAATTTTCAACGACATTGAACCTTCAAATTGGAATATAAGTAGTTTGAATTTATGTTATTATTTGCATACATTATGGTTCTATTAAGATAACAATCCACCTTTAAGCCTAGATTTTTTTCACAGTTTTATTTTTAAGACATTTCGTTTGTTTTCACATAAAACACTAATATTTTGATTTCCAAAAATACATTAGAATAATCAATTTAAAATATGAAAATTCATCACATTTTAATCTTTAAAACATACACTAGAAATACTAGAGTGAAATAAGGTCAATTGACTATGAGTCACAAGTTAAATTATTATATTGTAACTTGTTTTGCTCCATCTAAGTTGTCGGTGAGCTGAGTTAAACCAACCCATTAATCTATTTTTTTTAAAGTGTATTAAAAATTTAAATTTAAAGTTTATAATCTTTAACATTTTAAGATTTTAATGTTAAAAAGTGAAAATTTACGTTTATTGTCAATTTATTTTATAAACTTAATTTCTTTAGTATTAATAAAATTAATATTTAAATAAAACTTAGACTAAATTATTAATACACTTTAACCCTTTTAATAAATTTTTTATTTAAATAAAATTTCTAAAATTAAAAAGTTTATTCAAATTTTGACAAGCTAAGTGCCAATTCACTCCTAGGAGAAATGGATTGAGGCGTGTAGTCTTTTCAGTTTAGTGGACCTCACCTCATCCATTTTTGGTGAGTTTTTGTTCCCTCCAAACGTAGTTGTAACAAAAGACATATTACTAAATATTGTTTCTTTTATTAAGTTTATATCCACTCTAAAGAGTGACATTATATATAATTATATAATTGAAAAAAACAAAAATAATTTTATCTATACTTATATATATTTACATTTATTTTCAAATTTTTCCTTTAAATATATATTTTTTAATTAATATAATTTTTTACCAATTTTAATATTTTCTTAAATTTGACCATTTTTTTTATTTTACAATTTTTTTAAACTTAATATTCTTTTAATTACAAATCTATCTATAAAATGAATAAGAACAATTTGCAATACAATTATAAAACTTATTTATATTTAATTTTATAATAATAATAAATTTATTATTTTTCATTATCATATTTCACTTGTGTTAAAATAATATATGTCTATTTTTCGTTAAAGATAGATACCAAAAATTACTTTATTTACTCCAAATTTTAATAAATGACTTTGTGTACACCAGGAGATAACTAAAATATTTTAGAATAATTTATTATAGCCTAAAATGTGGTAAATAAGGTGAAAACAAATAAATAAGTATTATATTATTGCGCCTATTCCTCTTATGCTAGCTCTTAGTTATATGTTTCACAAAAATATTTATGAATTATTTTCAAAAGTTTTAAAAGAAAACGTTAATGTATTATTGCAAAAATATTTTAAAATATTTTAGAAAACCTATTCAATTTTCATTCGGAAGCTAGCGTACTATTTCAGAATAACTTTTATCACACTAAAGTTATTATACAATGAACAATTGTTGTTTAGATTTCTCTGAAAGTTTGGTAGAATGTCTTATTATTATATTAAAATTATACAATGGACAGCTGTTTTCACATTTCTCTGAGAAGTATCATAAAACAATGATTATTTGTAAACTCTGTCGTATTATATTATTGGATAACAATTCTAAAACAACATCGTCTTAGTCTAATTTTCAAAAATGCTACCAACACTATTTTACACCATAGTCATCATGGTTAAAATTCTAGTCTAAAGGTGTATTTTTACAGTAGTGTCTGTCCCAGATTTATGTCATTTTTCACATTACTAAGTACTTGCATCTCGTTAATCATGCACCAACCAATGTCAAAATCAGTTTAATTAAATAATAGAATATGTATAAAAATATTAATAAAATATTTTAGTTTTTATAATCTGTTATAATTATATAATAAAAAATGATTTTTTGTGAGTTGTTTGTTTGTCATAAAACCTAAAAAGCTGGTTAATAAATATAAAAATACAAAAAGAAAAAGAGATAATAAATATAACATTCCATCTCATTATTAGTTGTTATAATTATAAGTTAATTTTAAAAAATTTCATAAATTTATATTAAATTATAAAATTTGTGTCCAACATCATTAAAATATAATTTTATTAATTTTTATAGTGTTCCAATTAAATAATAGAAGAACTTGTAATTTTCCATCAAAAATAAAAAAATATAATAAATACATATGGTTACTTATTAAATATTTTAGTTTTTATTC
Source organism: Vigna angularis (assembly GCF_016808095.1). Lineage (NCBI taxonomy): Eukaryota > Viridiplantae > Streptophyta > Magnoliopsida > Fabales > Fabaceae > Vigna > Vigna angularis. The sequence continues at coordinate 8,663,119 of NC_068976.1, read as the reverse complement.
ATGATTATAATGATACAAAAAAAAAATGTTAATCTTTGTTCTTAGCTTTTTTAATCATGTATACTAAAAGTTGGTTGATAAATATAAATTTACAACTGGTTAAAAAGCTAAAAAAACATTATATTATATTATATTATTATTATTATATTTAGAGAGACTAAGGACCAAGAATATGAAGTAGTAAAGAAAAACCTTTTCAACTTTTCCCGAGAAAAAAATATGCTATCAAAAGTATTCAGACTTTGTGGGCTGAGACAGATGCTATTGTAAAATGTTTAAAACCTCAGCCACTTTAGTCTCCAAAAAAAAAACAATTTCAGCCAAACAATAAGACTGTAAAACAACATAAACTTCTGTAATAAACTTACACAAGGTGTAACTTAAAAATCAAAATTTTCATTCTGACAAAGTAAAATTATAAAGTTCTTACCATATTTTTAGTGTAGAAGCTGACAAGAATAAAAACCACAGACAAACAATTTTCTAAAGCGTATAATTATTGTCCTTAAAGATTTATCTGCAGTATATTGCACAAGTACCTCAGGATATTCACAACAAGAACTTCTCAGAATTTTTGATGATCTCAAAACTAGTAAGAATCTCTAAAAAGAGAATAAAATAAACCTAAAATATTTTTAGGAAAAGAAGAAAAGATAAAGAATGCAACTAAGAGAAGAGAGAATGAGAGAAGAGTGGTTTCTGATTATGTATTTTAGAGTGAATGAAGTGCTCTATTTATAGAGCTTGTGAACCAGGCCCATGATCCAAAATATTTGCTAAAATATCTCCTAGAGAAACTAATTTTTTAATAAAATAAGAACGTTGCAAAGTTTGTAAACTAAAAAAGATGTTGGCAACAACGTGAAGCACGAGACTTGCTTACGAGTGGTTTTGACCATTTGGAGTTGCAACGTTCCAACGTTTCTTGCGGAACGTGCACAACTAAACCAACACTAGATATTTTGCAATATCAGTATAACAACACTGTTTTTATAACAATCTCCCACATATTTCAAAAAATATATATATATATATATATATATATAAACGAAAGAGAAAAGAAATTATTCTGGGTTTCATAAGATGTAATGCATCAGAGTTAGTATAACAAGCTATATGAACTAGTCTTAGATCAAGAAAATTAACACACAATAGTTGTTATAACCAATGACACTCGACTTGTATTAGAGGTTTATCAATCACAATACACCCCTACAATCCTTGTTATTATCGCTATATTGCGCTTACTAGGCCATGCGCTGTCCGATATTCATGAGTGCTTTAGAGATCATGCCAAGATCTCATGTAAGCGGCCCCACTTGACACTTATATAAGTGATTTCATCAAGTCTATGTTGCAAATCATACACCTCCATAAGGGATATGAAGATCATTAAAAACTTTGTTTAATTACAAAGTTTAACCTCTCAATAATGTAGTCTCTAGCACTTTGACACACATCATAAGAATGGACATATTTGAATCAAATTAGTGTTATCAGAACTAACAAGTGACTTGTTTTTACCCATATGAACCTTATTCATGGGATCTCCAATCACAAAGGTTGAGTTACCATCACTTGTTTGTTAGTCAATAGCTTAAGTCTCATTCCCCTCGATGTTTCTAAGATCATATTTCTTTCCAAGGGTTTTGTCAGAGGATCTGCTAGATTCCATTCTGACTTCACATAGTCAATGCAAATAGTTTCACTCTTTAGCAGCTGCTTCACCAAATTGTGTCTCAATTGTATATGTCTATTCTTTCCATTGTAATTCTTGTTTTTAACTATAGCTATTGCCGATTGGAAATCACAGTGTATTGACACCGATGAAGTTGGTTTCATTCCTAGTGGCATGTTTGCTAAGAAGTTTTTCAACCACTCAACCTCATTACCAGTCATCTTAAGAGCGATAAACTCATATTCCATTGTTGATCTTGCAATAATTGTTTGTCTGGCTGATCTTCATGTAATCGCACAACCCCAAATGTGAATACATAATCATTAGTGGATTTTGTCTCATCTGAATCAAAGATCCAGTTAGCATCATTGTACCCTTCTAGTACAACGATAAATGCACTGTATTCAATGATATAATTCATTGAACCTCTTAAAAATCTCATAAGCCTAGCAAGTGCATTCGAATGTTCCTGATTTGGACATTAAGTGCACCTACTTAGTCTACCTATTGCATAAGCTATATCAGGTCTAGAAAAGCTCATCAAGTGTAGTAAGCTTCAAATTATCTGGGCATACTGAGGTTGAGATAATGATTCTCTTCTATTTTTCATTAATTTAGAGTTAGCATCATAAGGGGTACTTACGGGTTTGAAATCATAATACCCAAACTTCTTAAGAAGTTTCTCAATGTATTGTTCTTGGGATAGTAATGTACTATCTCCCTTCACTATGATTCTAACACCTAAATTATATTGGCTTCACCAATGTCTTTCATTTCAAAGTTTGATCCTAGAAACAATTTAGTTCCACCAACAATCTCATTGTATGTGCCAAAAACTAATATGTCATCCACATACAAACATATAATGACACAATCACCATTTTCAAATTTAGAGTATACACATTTATCAACATCATTACACGAAAAACCATCACATAGCAATACATTTAAAACCTTTTGCTACTAACCTTGCCTTATACTTTTCTATCGATCCATCAGGATGACACTTTTTTCTTAAAGATCCACTTACAACCAATGAGTTTTGTTCCTTTAGGTAAATCTACTAAGGACCAAGTATTATTTTTCTGAATTTATTCAATTTCAATCTTAATGGATTTATCCCACTATATTGCATCAGGAACACTAATGGCTTCTATAAAGCTACTTGGATCATTATCAACTAGATAGGTATAGAAATCATTATTATTAATAATTCCTTCATCCGTCTTTTACTTCTTCTTAATTCCTCACACAATGCATTATTATTATTATTATCTACAAGTTGAAACGTCTCACTAATCTTTAAAGGAAAAACATATTAAAAAAACTCAACATTTTTCGTCTCCATTATAGAATTACTTTCAAGTATATCACTATTAGTGTTAAATGAGAGATTCCCACGTGGTAGTCCCTATTCTCACCCTACTGTCTCCTCCACAGTTTGACCCACAACTAAACTCCTTGAAGATGCTTACTCCAACGACAACTCATGGTGACATCAATCTCTATTAAAATAAGAACAAACTATTATTTCAATCCCAAAATTTAAGCAAATTTGAATCTAACATTTTAGGGTTCAATAACTACTTTATTTGTGAGAATGTAATAACATATGAAGCAACAACAGTGGGCGATGCGAGAATGCAAGACATGACAATGGAGTTAGCAAGAACGAAAGTTGAGAAAGGAAACTTCACTATGCTTGAGAGATAATGCAAAGAGGAGAAGTGAAATGCTTGAGAGAAAACACGAGTAAATTTCAAACATGCTGTGAAGGGTATCAAATTAGTAGACATTGTAAACATATATTATGATGAGTCACGCAATAACCGATGTAATAATTGTTTTCTCTAATTATAATCGTGTCACCGTGTTCACTTATTATGACAACTCACCTACACTAGTCATAATAAGTTTAACCTTTATTAAAAAAATGTTATCGGTTAACTTATTATGATAATACACCTGTTATAACAAGTTTAAGTTTTTATTACAAAATAGTCACCAGTCAACTTCTTATGCACACTACACTAATAACAACTATTTTTTTTTACCTATTTTGTGTGTTTGTTTTTTACTAATAAAATATATTGTTTCATAACTTTTATCTTGTTTTATCCTCAAGTTTAATATGTTTTGTATTTTCTTCTATTTTAGTTAGCTTATGCTTGTTTTTCTTCTGATAAATATTTTAATTGTGTTAAATAAGTGAATAGGAAGCATTTGTGGTAGAGAAAAATGATAGTAACCCTCCAAGCTAGGTTGGACCAAGGCTAGAAGAGAGGTTAGCGTTTGGTCCCTTGGGTGAAGTTAGTGCGGAATATGGTGGGCAAAGGGATCAAGTTGCGGAAGCTATGGGTGGAAAATGAAGAAGGCTCACGACCTTATGTAATGATATGATGGTGGTGTGATGTTTGATGGCTCAAAGAGAGGTTAGGCCAACTATAAGAGGAAGATGACTAGAGGGGCCTCATGGATTGCTCTTGTCTTGATCTAAGATGAATAATATGAAAAAAAAAATAGAGAACATAACATTACTCAAAAATAAAGATGATTACATGAGAGGAGACACCTATATTTATAGGCTAAGGGTGTCTCCCAAAAACCGTAAAAATCAAAACTTTGTGTGCTTACCAAAGTGGCTCTCAATGGAGTGGACAAGTGTCCATAAATTCTCTCCAATGAGGGAAGGGCATGTGGCCACTAACTTTTAGAAATTCTCTCCATTCCTAGAGTGTCATGTGACCACTACTAAAGTTAAATCCTCTCAAATGAAAACATGACACATGACACATACTTTTCACATGATTTGGATGATTAGCTTAAAAAAAACCTACACTAATTATGTTTTAATACAAGCCTAAGAAACTTATACTACTTGGCTGAAATACATGGCTTAAATAAATCCTACTCTAGGGAGCTCCATGATGACCCAAGATAGCCCAAGAGAGAGAGAGTCTAGGCCTATTTTGCATATAGGACTTCAACTCTTCTTGTAAGTGTTTGATCATGGCTAGAAGATATGCCTCAAAAAATAAGCCAGAAAATAAGACTTTGACATCACCTTTCACAGATGACTCTAACCCTTCTTAAATATGATTGGTCCAACTTCCTTTGATTGGTCCCTTGACTAAGAGTTTGTCATCATTCTCATGCTCGTATCTCCTCCATCCATAATGATTTTTTTTTTATTTGCACATATCTCCTTTATCAGATTTTTACCTTTTATTCTTCATCCACATTCTTTTCCTTAGTTCATAATTATCCTTTTCATTTTATTCATTTATATTAATCTCCTTTATTCATTATAATTATTTATTTACATTTTTATTTATAATATTATTTAAATAGTGAAGTATTGTACATGTTTTTTAAAGTTATTGTTATTAGAGTCGGAGAAACCAACACATATTAAACAATTTCTTTAATTAAAATCTAATTTAAAAATTAATAATAAATCCACGCTAACGAATTAATATATATGATTTTAATGTTACATACACATACATTACAAATGGACACTAATATTTATTTAGCATATCTTTACTTTTTAGCATCGAATTTGATGGACAATAAATAGTAATTTTCTTGTTGTGTTATTTCCTTTATTGATGAAAAGTCTAATCCTATAATGTATATATACAAAAGTATAATAGTAATAATATTAATATTAATAATATTGTGAAGATCTATTTAAATTAGGAAAACGATAATAAAGAGGTAAGTAACTCGTTCAAATTTGTATTTTAAATTTACCCTTATTTATTAAATTCTTCGCCTTTATTATCGTTTCCTAATAAAGGGGTAAATAAAGAGGTAACATGTTATTTATGCTATCACATCATCTTTCACATCAACATTATTTGTTTACTTTGATTACAGATCTAGAAAAGAAAATTTTGATTTATTTATTTGATTGATGCTTTATGTGGTATATTTATAACATATATTATTAATTAAACTGAACTTTAAATTTCCTATACAAGTATATAGTTAAATAACATATTTCCTATATAAAGTTCATATAATTAATGTAAAATATATTTATTGATTAAAATAAATGAAGACTCGTGTACATTTATTCATTGAATATATAAAAGATCATTAAAGGCAAGTATTAATTATAAAAAAAGGTTAAATGGTTGGAAATTGTGACATCCCAAAATATAGTAACCACATCATATAATTCAGGAGTCAACATTCCCAATAAAGAGAACAGTTAGAGTATGACTTGCAATTAAATACGAAATTACAGTCATCCAAAAGATAGAGGGAATTAAAACGAAAAGCAAACTTAATTACAAGTTCACAATTCTCCAAACCACAGATCATGCTAAAAAAAAAAGAAGGCTAGAAGTCTTTCAAACTAAAGAGCTATTTAACATAATAGCTAGTAGAAATCCTAAGCACTAGGAGCTGGGTCTTCCTCAACCTCCAACGCTTGCTCCAAAGGTACATCATCACCTACTGCTCACATCCAAAGGATTGGATGATCATCGCAAGAGGGAAAGCAAACACATGCAACACACACAAATGCAAGGGTGAGCTAAGTCTCAAACAATCATACAATTCATTTTCAATCAATCTAGCATTTACCAGAATATCCATACACATATAAACACCTTAGTCATCATAAACATAAGCATTTATTTCATAAAACTCATCAAGACAAGCATCCTAGCATGTTAAGACTCTAGACACGTCCGGACATAGAAATTATGTAGAGCTGGGGCGGGTTGTGCACTTGTGATGGCCTCTACTGCTTTGCAAAGCCATTGCCGAGGGGTTCCACCCGACCATACACAAGGCTAATCCGTTACCGCAGAATAGACCTCCAGTGATAGCGTCTACCCTAGGACCTCCCACTACTCCCACCACACGCGTCAATCCTCTCTAAGTGAGAATGAAAGACCGTTGGAGTGTTAGGGATAACCCCCATATGGAAGCCTCTTACATTCATTCAATACACTAACTGATCCCACCGAGAGATCTAAATTTCCGATTAAATCCGACCATCTTAAATGTCATGATATTCCTTTTGGATCGACAATGTACATCATAAACCACTTATAACCACACACTTTCAACCAATTTGGATCACATGAAAATGCATTCATAAATTGTAACTGAAATATTTAAATAACATAGCTTACTGGATGAGAGGAAATAAAACAGAAAACACCACCACTTAAATGGACGAACCCTGTTTGGACGGACGCCAAAAGCACTTGGACGAACCCTATTTGGACGAACGTCAAAAGCACTTGGACGAACCCTATTTGGACGAACGTCAAAAGCACTTGGACGAACCCTATTTGGACGAACGTCAAAAGCACTTGGACGAACCCTATTTGGACGAACACTGTGGGATCAAACACTAGGTCGAACGCCTCCAATATGAACGCTCGCTACTACTTAAGGACGCTCGCTACTACTTATGGACGCTCGCTACTAATTCAACCCCTGACCGAACGCTAATTAAACCTTCAACTGACCGAACGCTACTCAGCACATGGCATGACCGAGCGTTCAACTACGACATGGACGAACGCTCAGTTTGCACATTCTGCAGAATTTAATTCTGCAGAATTCTGCAGACTGTATCAGAATCTCCCTTGACCATTTCTAACCACTTTTCTCAACTTCTTAGACTCTTAATTCTCGTTTAGACTTAATTACACTTATCCAAATGATTCTAAACATTTCTACTACCATTTTTAAGTGATTAAAGTTCACTTTCAGCCCAAAACACTAACTTCAACAACTTAGGGACCCAAATTTGATTCTTACCACTTTGCACCTATCTTGACCAAATGAGTGACTCAAACAAGTCACAATACAGTGGGTGAAACTGTCCCCACAGTCCAAAAACATGACAAACCTCATTTGCTCAAAATCACTACCTCACTTCCTCTAAAATGACCAAAAAGTGACCCTAAGACACTTGATTTTCCTTCCTATCAACACCACAGCAAATTTTCCACACCAAAGCAGTTCCAACATACATAATTCATCACTCAAAATCATCCCAAACAGTTCATATCCATCAATCACCAAATTCACATAACACTCACACTTCCATACATGCATTTCAAGTTAGCAAAAATCAAAATTATGCTTCCAACAACATACCAATTTGAAAATCATCATGCATTCACGTCATACAACTAAATCGAAAAAGAAGAACTAGCTCCCCTTACCTCTAGTGTAGACAACCCAGCTCAAGTAGGAACCCTAGACCACTTGCTTGCACTTTCAAAATGTTAGAATCACCTATAAATCATCAATCGATGATAGAAAACGAATCTTAGCACCAAATAGAAGCTAGATTATGGAAGAAAACGAAATGGGTTGCATGCAACAAGTTCAATCACATGCTTACAACCCTAAGGCACATGAGAAAGGGGTTTTTCTTACCGGTTCAGATTAGAGAAAATTGATCGACTAAGAGCAATACCCGCTACTTTGTGATCGTTGGGGCAACACCTAATCGAGAATTTAATGGTTCAGTGTGAAGAATGGAAAGGGAGAAGACATAGGAGGAGGAGAGAGCTTGCAGGAAGAGGAATGGTTTCTCAGACAAGAGGAATGAGTTAAAAACCAATGTTTCCAAACTAATGAAATTTTATTTTAAAGTACTCAACCTCTCATCCTTTGCCACTTGTCATCCCCTTTTTGCTGACTCAAATCCAAGTCCTTACAGAAATAAACTACCAATTTACTACTTGAAAATAATTTGTTAAATTGATTCTTCAAATTAATAAAATGGTCTCCAAAACTTACATCATTAATTCAATCAGTCATTGATATTATAATAAAAATTAAAGTCATCCTTGATAAAGATAAAAATACAATATTATTCTTAAAATTATAAATTTTTGCATCAACTAGTCATTTAAATTGTAATAATAAAATAAATTTGACCCAAATGATAAATTTATGAATCAATTAGTCATTTTGTATTTTCACTTAGTTTTCACAGCGAAGTGTGGTAATTATTTATTTATTTTATTCAATTTGACGTTGTTGATTAATAAATCTTTTTTTTGTGTTTCTTTTTTATTTTTCTTATTTCTCTTCTTATATTATAATTGTTTTTGTTTATTTCTTTCTCAATTGTTATCGTTATAAGAATTATTTAAAAAAATCATATTTTTTATATAAATTGTGATCTTAAACTGATATGAAAAATAACATTTTCTATATAATTTTAGAATTGGTATAAAAAATTGAAACTTTTTATATCGATTTAAAAATCATATAAATTTTTTTATAAACCAATATAAAAGAATTTTCCTACTTTTAAGGTCCATGCCATTATTTTATTTATTAAAGGATCAATTAGATTCTCAATATGATTGTAACTAAATTGAAGGACATGCAATTGAAATATTGTTTTATCATTTTAAAATTTTTAAGGACTAATTTGATAAATTATCCATGAAAACGTTAAAAGAGACACGTTTTTTAAAATTTTTATACGTTAGAAATATTTGAAATTTTCAAATAATATATTCCTAGTTTATCCATTGGGTAGTGTATTTTTTTTAGTAATGAATTTTTTCCTAATGTGGAAAGTAAGACTAATTAATATCCACAACATATTCTATCTTTAATGTATGAACATATAGAGTGTCTAAGTATACATCAATTTATTTTTTTTCAGTATGTAGTGGTGTAACAACTATTTACATTACCAAATTTACAACTAAAATTAAATTAGTGAATATCTTGAATAGGTATGCAATTTAATCATTAATTGAATTTAATGAATATTATTTTAAATTAAGTAATCAAATTAATTGTCGGTTCCTAGACACACTTTTTTCCTTCTAGTTTAACTCAAGAGAACATAACAAGAAAATAAAACTATTTTTATGTTTGATTTAGTTTCCCAAAAACTTAAACAATGTATTATTATATTCTCTCAAAGGTAAAATATGTTTTTCTTTCCTAAATTATTATAAAATAATGTGTTTCATCTATACACTTTATAAAAATTTTGTAAACTCGGTTTCTTACATGAAAAACACTCACATGCCGTTTAATGGAAAAGGTGTTTATATAATTTTTATAAAATTCAGAATCTAAATAATTTATAATTTATTTTAGAAACATATTTTTTTATAATAGTTTGAAGAAGAAAAAATATTTAACTCAATATAAAAATTTCCTATTAGACAATAAAGTTATTACAGTTGTTATGGCAATTGTAATTTCATAAGAATTTGAATAATAACTAAACATGTTCTACAAATATTTTTGCAAGTAATCTTATTTTAACATAATAATTAATATCCTTTCTATTTTCCCTCTTTTATTTTTGTTCATATTTATGAAGAAATGAATAAAAGCAAGAGGATAAGTCTGTTTTCCCAGAAATAGTAAAAGAAAAACACAGAAAAATTGAATATTTTGTTTTTATGAGGTAAGAAGTTAAGTATTAAATAGTGAGCAACAACCCTAAAAAAACGTGACCATCTTTGTGCCCTTTTTCTTCACTCTGAACTTTAGGGCTTCTCTCTGCAGTTCCTGATTTTCAAGAATTGAATCCATGGCCATGGACAATTCTCCTTCAGCTGCTCAGAACATGCCCAATTATCGTGTTAATCACTGGAGGAAAGATGAGGATCAAAAGCTAACCCAACTTGTTCAAGAACATGGTCCCCAAGACTGGAATGCAATTGCTCAACATATACAAGGACGAACTGGTAAATCTATCAATTAATTAATTAGAGTTGTAATTAAGATCGTTAATTACATATATGTCCCCTTAAAAATATAATTGGATTAGGTTATTGGAATATATATGCAGTTCATATGTCCCTTTTTTTTTTAGCATTGCTGCATGTCTAGAACTAAAAATTGAGTACCCCATCACGTTATTTGTTACGAAAATCTAGTGGAATAAAAATTAGAATATAATTTAGCTTTCGACGGAGAAAAAAATGAGGTTTTTCTGAAAATAAAATGATAAATCTTAACTGAACAATTATACAAGAGTGATAAAGATTGGTTTGTGGATCATATGGTTGGAATCATGTTCTTATCTTTCGTGTTCTTACCAGGTTTTCAATATTTTAATTGGTTGAATAAAATGATTAAATTTTAATGAATTAATTAATGAATTAATTAATCATATTTGATATTTCTTTTGTCACATACCAGCAGATAAACTTGGAGAGAAAATTATAAACAGAAATTAAATATTGTATAAAATTCTTCTGACGCAGATACGGGTATCACTCTATTATAGTATATATTTATAGTTTAGTAAATATTGTAATGTATTTTGAAAAGTGGTTTTGATTATTGTTCAGGGAAAAGTTGCAGATTAAGGTGGCGCAATCATCTTGATCCTGGTGTTAACAGAAACTCTTTCACGAAAGAAGAAGAAGAGAGGCTAATTGCAGCTCGAGAGGTTTATGGAGCAAAATGGGCAACCATAGCCAAACTGTTCGAGGGGAGAACCGACAATGCCTTGAAAAACCATTGGCACGTTTTGATCGCACGAAAGCGAAAGGAAGGCAACAATGGAAGTTTGCAAGAGCTGATGAACGGTTCAAGTTCTTCCTCTTCTCATGATGACGCATTGTTTGACATGATGAACTTCAACGCTACACAAAGGGCACTTGCACCGGTGTGTCCCAGTGATTCGTTGAGCCCTATGAACTTTGGATCAGTGCCATCCTTCTCAGACTCTTTTCCTGGGAAGGAAGAGAGTGATCCTTTTGGGCTGTTGAATCCTGCTGCTACTTCTGGCGGAATGATGAAAAAGGGCTTGTTTCATAGCTCATCATCGGCATTCACTAAATTTAAGGGTTCTTCTTCCTCGGACAGAAAGGAACCACATGACGCTGGATTCAAGGATGTTACTTTCTATGATTTTCTTGGTGTCGGTGCTGATGATGAGTGAAAGTGTTTTTAATATTAAACTTTACTATGTTACTGGACTCTCTTTTTTCTGTCTCCTTTTCAAAACCTTGCGCTAACTAAACTTTTAAGTAGTGATTACAGTTACGCAGATTGTAATCACAATATGATTATTGAATTGAGACTTCTAAAATTATGATATACTGTGATCAAACCTGGATGTGATGCACTATATGTAGGGTTTCAAGGTAGTGAAATATACATCTTTTTATTGAAATTTCAGAATTTTTAATAAAAAGATGTATAAGATGCTTCCATTTATAAAATCATACATATATATATATATATATAATAGGATTGTCAATAATATATGAGTGAATACGTGATAATGTTACTAGTTAATTTTCATCTTGTTGGTATGTATTGTTAACTACAATTATATGTGAGTTTAACCATATAAATTATTGACACAATTTTTTACCAAAAACCTTAAAGTAATGGTTCTTTTATCTTTTTATAGTGTTCTACTTTCTTATTTCTATTTAATGTGGGACTTAGACTTAAACTTGGATTCCCAACAATCTCTTCTCAAGAGTAAGCCCCTTTTACATAGGTACATTTTTTCTCCAGCCGAAACATTCCCAACCAACTACAACCACAAGTAGCCTTTTCCAACTGTCGTTCTTGAATACTTTTTGCCAAGAAGACTTTCAGTATATAATGTTCTACTTTCTTATTTTTATCCAATGTAAAACTTAGACTTACATTTGGATTCCCAACATATATCCACTAGGAGAGAAAATTTCTATTGGGTATTAACTAGTTAAGCAATTGCAACATTGCTTTTTTTTAAGTGAATTTTGTTGAAACATTTTTAGAGGAATAAAATAGGAAGATGTATTATATGTATTGCATAAGTTGTTCATACAGAATATTTGATAACACTTTTAATATAAAATTTTAAATTTTAATATGTATATGTCTTGTTTGTTTTATGTTACTTAACTTTTTCGTTTCTTTAATTTGTAGTTAGATTGCTAACAAATATTTGAGAACTATTCTGGTTTATTTGGTGAATGTGTGATATTAAATTATTGAAGGAATAGTGAAAATGAAAAGTTAATGTAAGAAAACGTGTGAGAGCATATTAAATTTGTTATCTTTATATGCTATCAAATATACTTTTATGAGATTTGTTAACATATGTTTACTTATTTTTTTAGTTGAAATAGATTGACAACCATACCTTAAATTATCTTAAGTTACATACTTCAACTAATAGATGTATCTTAACAAATGGTTTGATGTTTAATTATATCCGTTTCCTTTTCTGAAGAAATATATTCAGAAGTTATAAATACAATTTTCTTATAATGCATCGTTAAGGATAACTTACGACTATTCTAATTTAAAAGTAGTGCATGTATGTGAATAAATCCAATTTTTAAAGGTAAAATAAGTTTGATTCATTTCTTTTTATATTAATTTTTTTTTATAAAAATATTTGTTTATCTCTTTTATATCTTTTCATATTTATTTTTAAATTGAATTGGAATATTTTTAAGGAAATTACCAATAATTAAACAAATCTAAGATATAAGCTATTTACTGAAGATATTATTTGTCATATAATTTATATATTTAAAACTTTTCATTTATTTTAATTTTCGATATATATAAAATAAACATTACTAGGGTTATTTCACGTATTAAATTATATATTTTCTAAAAGATGTTCGTAGGTAATAGATGCGCCTATTTAAGAATAATTTATTACATTTTCATTAATGGGAACTACTTGTCTCCTTCAGTAATAATCTCCAATTGGCTTTCACCAAAATTTAGAAATATAATTTCATAACCAAATTGAAAAAGTTTTATTACTTATCAATTAACAATTAAATTTTTTAAAGAAGTGTTAATTATTAGTTATTTATTGCTTTTAAAAATCACAAAACATTTTAATATGTTTTCAGTTAATTACAGTTTTAGCTCTTCTACATAATCAATATGCCATTAGCTCATGTATATTTTGTGCTTAAATTGAAATCATTATCTTCCTTTTTCTTCCCTAAAAGCTATGCAGAGTTAAACGATTAAATTGTTTCAAACTCTCGAATCAAAATCGATCAATTATAACATTTTCTAATAGGAAAACGTTAAATTTTTTATTATCTTTTTTTGAAAAATTGAGTTTAGTTTTTTTATAAAGTTTCCTAGTTAAGTTTATCATTATTATCATATTTTTTCTTTATAAAACATTTTCAAATTCATCATAAGTTTCAAATATAGAGAGTGCGGAAAATGGTTGCCTTAAAGCAGCAGACGACGCAACTAAGCAGCCTCCACACTCAACATCTTTTTGATTCCAGCAAACCCTAGATGATCGTCATGTATGTCGTATGGTAAGTTTAAACATTTAATAAAACTCCTATCTCTTTCTTCTCATGTTTTATCAAGTTATGCCAGACCTAGGGTTTGCCAAACTAGTCGACCCTAAAATCAAGGGTTATAGGTCCAAAACCTTTTTTCCAATAAAGACCATTATCAACAAACCCTTAGCCACCAACTTCACTTCTTTTTTTAATTAGCATTAACAAATAAATTAGTAAAAAGGATACTTGTTATACAAAGTCAATTATATATATATATATATATAAAACCAAATATATATACATAGATGGTATACTATCCTTATAAGATTTCAAATGTTTTGTTATCTAAAAGTATGTATTTTTTAAAATATGGATATTTTTGTATATAGTATATGTTGTGCATTATTTCTCATGTTACTAGTGAAATAGTTTTCTATACAATGAATTATTATGTCGGTTATAATCCATCCTACCTAAGGAGTAACAAAATTGTAAATATGATAAGACTTTTCGTATGAATTATCATTAGAATGAACATAGAAAATGGATGTGATGACCATTTCATAATAAACACTATGCAGTCAAGAGAAACGACAACGGTTATTTTCATCCATAGATAGCGGTTCCGCAACCGAGGTATATACTGGCGAGGTAAAAAGTTTACCCCTTTTTGCCTTGGTTCTGAACCGAAGCAAAAGGTGTATGCTTTTGCCTCGGTTGAAATACAACCGAGGTAGTAGAGGGGTCTTATGCCTCGGTTTGTAATTGAACCGAGGTAGTAGAAGAGTTTTTTTTTCTCAACCTTTCTACAGCAAAGGCTACAATAGAGGGGGTTTAAGTTTTTCTTCCTCAATCAACAATCATTTGGGCAAAGCTCCAAAGCATTGAAACCAAAAATTGTAAACAAGAAATGATGAGCTACTTTTGAAGTATACTAATTTCATTCACAAAATATACAAGTGTGAAGTGATGTGAATATCATCATCAAATAGAATGATGAGGCTAAGAGCAGCACCTATTGAGGAGTCTGAGCAGTGCATCTGCTTTTCTTCTAGCTATCAAAGATCCATCAGAAGTCAGGCTTTAAAGAGAAGGAATACTTCTTGGATTTGCCAAGAGTCTTCTTGCTACTGCTTCTCCCTCTTCTTTGCACAATCCAAGCAAAGGTTATTGAATTTTTCTTCCCTTTCACTAAACCAAATCTCAGAAGATCAATAAGAAGTGGCACCAATGCTCTACTATTTCTTATCTCTTACAATCCCTCAAAGCACCAATGCATCATCGTTATGCCAGCCTTGTCATCCATGAGCAATTCTACCAGCACAACAACTACACTAGCCTTAACAGCACTAACTTTGTTAGGATTGTAAACTACAAAGGCTTTTGTAACACAAAATCAAAGTACCTGTTTAGTTTGGTGTCATAAGTAGCTTCAGGCTTCCAATTAGAAGGGATAGGGATGTTTGGTGTAATCCAATTAACGCCAACTTGAAACCTCAGCAAGATTGAACCTCTCGGTGGATTGGCAAAGTCAAACACTACCCCATACACTTCTTCCCATCATGAGCATTCCATCGAACAAGTTTTGCGCGGGGGTACCCATCCTGCTGGGGGAGAACTAGATGAGGAGAAAGGGCGACAGAGGGCGGTAAAGGAGTCTATCGCTGAAGTGGGTGGCTTCATCGGTGCCGCCGAGGGCCTTGACGCAGACATCCCAAAAGATCTTCTTGTGATCGGAGACGACCTGGAGGAAAAGAGAGGGGTAGTCGTACCGGTAGCGGTAGGGGTTGAGGTTAGGGTTGTTGTTGGGGTGGAGCGGAGGTGGACAGTGGTGGTGTCGATGGCGCCACACATGTTGGGGAGCGATGTGAGTTCCTCGAAGGCCTGGGTGGTCTCGAGGAGGTGGCGGCGACTAACGTGTATTTTGATGAACTCGGGGTAGAGCTTGGTAGCGAGGAGGCGGGTGACCATGTTGGTGATTTTGGAGACGAGGCAGGGATCGAGGGAGTAGCGGGCGACGAGGGTTTTGGCGGAGAGGTCGTGGGCGAGGCGGGGAGGACCATGGTGTTGGCGTAGTCGGAGGGTAGGGAGATATTGGAAAGGGCGATGTGGGACTTGAGCTTGTCGACGACGATTGTGAAGACGAGGTAGGAGTGGCCGTAGAGGGAGCACCATTGGGTGTCGCGTGGTGGTGTTGGAGTTGCTGTTGTTGGTGGTGGCGGCGGCGTTGGGGTTGGGAAGGGAGGAGGAGGGGCGCGTGGAAGAGATGTAGGAAAAGACGGAGGCAATGGTGAAGAAAAGGAGGGTGGCGATGGAGGAGGAGTGGAGGAGGAGGGGTTGGCAGTGGTTGATGAGAGTGAGTCAGAGAGGAGAGAGGTGGTTGGGTCGAGGGAATTGTGGAGGTGAAGCAGATTTGACAACAACGATTGATCCATCCTTTTTTCCTTTCACCTTCTTCCACCTCCTTTATTGCCTCGATTAGTTAGATAACCGAAGTAGAAGCTCTATATCAGAAAAGCTGTCAAGTGAAAAGTCCTTTTTGCAAATGGAAGTAGAGTTTTTTGCCTCGATTGTTCTCAGAATCGAGGCATTATCCCCCTTTAGGCATCGGTTCCTGGACAACTAAGACATATACTTTCACTAAAACTACAATAATGCCACTGTGATCTTATATGACAATATGTATTCAAACGTGTATATTTCTTTCACCGAATAAAGAGAACTTGTTTAAAGATTAATTAAGAAAAAAAAAATAACAGGCAATTTGCCTATGTGTTACTCTCCTAGATTAAAATACCAATATCAATCTTTATAAAACAAATACAGTCTATATATATATATATATATATATATATATATATATATATATATATATATATATATATATATAATATGTCTATAGATTGTCATATCCTTCCTTATGTTTCCCGTCAACTAATTGTTATGTTAAATTTCTAATAAAATTAGATAGTATGCTAGATCTTGGACAGATACACTCTTAAAAGTATATAAGAATGTATGCTAACCCAAAAATTTCCGCTTTATCCTTTTACCATTCATAAATACAGTCATGTTCTTATATTCCCAAATATTTATCATCATCGTTATCCACGTAACCTTTCAAATCATGTCACTTATATTATTCAAACTTGGCGTGTAAAATTGATAAAAAAAGGTTGTAATATTTTATTGTGACGGTATATTACATAATTTGTTTTGCTGCAAAAGGGAATGCAAAACATATGAGTTTGACAGAATTCTTAAATGTTGAAAAGGGTGGTTCATATAGATGAATTTATTCCCTTTATTAAAATTGGGCACTGTGACAACGAATGTCCAACGTTTTTGCACCATTGACATTTTCCTAAGTAGGATCCTGGTTCTGCTGAACGAGAGGTGTACTGTTGTTGTGGCACAAACCAAGAAGCATTTGGTGGAGGAGACGACCATGACTGTACAGATGGCCTCGGTTTGACTTTGTTGGGTTTAGCCTAAGCAATGAGTGTCGTTGTGGGACCTATGGTCAGTTGGTGAGTGGTTTTTAGGTGAAGTTCATGTTGGATGAGCTTCTCATGGAGTTCATCAAAAGCAATGGGGTTGTCCCAGGCGTTGATGCCATCAATGACGGGCTTAAAGCTTTCATCAAGACCACGAAGAACGTTATCAGTAACGTCCTCGACGGAAACGGAGTGACCGATGGAAGCAAGTAAATCAACAACTATTTTGATGTTGTTCATGAATTCTGTGATAGAAAGTGTGCCTTTTACCATGGAACATAAGCGATCCTTGAGTTGCTTGACGTGTCCACGAGAGGCACATGCGAAAGTGCCCTTGAGAGTTGACCAGAAAGCAGCAGAGGTTTTGGTCTAGGTAACCAGCGAGACAATGGAATCCGAGAGAGTGGTAAGAAGAGCGCCATAGATGAGACGATCTTGGCGTTTCCAGGAAAGATACGCGGGGTTGGCTTGACTGATAGGTGGGGTATCAGTGTTGTCGATGAGGGTTGCCGGTGCTGGATGAGACCCATTGAGGAATTTGTAGAGGTCAAAGCCATCTAGAATTACTTCTATTTGTAAGTGCCAGTTGAGATAGTTGGATTGTGTCAGCTTGACGACGCCTGACAAAGTAACAAAGGAGAAGGGCTTTGTGGGTTCATGGGGTTAGGGAAGGTTAGATTGGATTCCGCAGCCATGCGTGAAGAGAGGGAGCGACGCCCTAGACCGTAAAAGAAATTTGAAGAAGGTGGGAGAGATAGGATCAAGAAAATATATCTGATACCATATAGATGAATTTATTCTCTTTATTATGTATATGAATGCAGTATTTATACAAGATGAGCACTACATAATAAGAAGAGATATATGCTATCAGTGGTTCCTGAAATATCTCTTTAACAATCTAATAAGTTAAGATTATGATTCCTGAAATATCTCTTAACCATTATGACTAAATCAAAACCCATTAATAATAAATTATTGTTGCTGATCATTTATCAATAACAGTTCATTTTTAGGGTTGGGGAGTATACCAATCCATATATGTTTTTGTCTGTAAAAGTTTGTATCAATCTTGGAATTTAGTATCTAAGCAGTAGATATGTTACCATGTCTAGGATATGCTTCAACAATGATTCTGATACCATATTAGAAAATGATTTTAAACCTAACTTAATCACACAAAATCGGTTTGTAGAGTGAGGTTTGTATCTCACTTATATATTATAAATTGGTCTTATCATTAGTCGATATGAAACTTCCTTTGAGAAACAATATTCTTTAAATTAGTCATCATTTCACAGTATAAAAAGATACGAAACTTATGCATCTTGTAATTTAGAGAGTTTAACCAATGTAACTGGTAGTTCTCCAATAAAGTTATTGGAAAGAAAGTGCTATGTGTGATTAACAAATAAATTACAACGGATTAAGAAATCTAAGCCCTGCAAATTATACTAGTTTCAAATATAACTTTACAATTTAATTAACACATAAAACAAGTATTTTCGAAGGCCTTTTATAGGTACTGCTCAAGTAATATCTTTAAACAATATGGCTCAACACTCGCTGTCAAAATTGAAACTAAGGCAAAGGAGACACAATTAAGGGGATGAAAAGTTAGAAGAAGTTCTAGATTTTTTATTTAAAATAAAAATAATTTGAAGGCTGATGAAAAGAAGGATATTAAAAATTGAAAACAACGTTCTTCATTTGGGTTCATAATGTGGTTGCATTGATTTTATTACGTGTTCTGGCTATTTTTATGCATTATTCTTGATTATTGAGCTATTAAGGTGTTTTTGTAGGAAAATGCTATCAGAACCTGTTATGGCTATGTCTTTGTTGTTGTATATGGAGATTAGGATAAGCTAGCTAGCACCGATCACGTATCATGATTTGGCTTTAAATTGTAAGTGTCATGGATTTTACTTTTTCCATATGATAATTCTAGAATGAGTACTCTTGAATTCGTTGGTTGAGTCATGCTGTCTTTAAGCAAGCCTTTCCTCCAAAGTGGCTCGTTAGACGAGAAAATGAAAGCCGGATCGAAACTAAATGTTTTAAACATATGAAGAAGTAAAATTAAAGGCTTAATACCTGTTTTTGTCCCTCTTTTTAAGGGAAATGTTCACTTTCGTCCTACCTTTTTCAAAAAGTTCAATTTGGTCCCACTTTGTGAAAAAAGTGTCCAAGTTAATCCTTTTTGGTCACGGCGTTAAATATTTAACGATTCTGCTGCCAGCTAGGAGTGTGGTGTGCAACGTGGCTTTTTACTTGCGTAACGTGGCAGTGACAGTTTAGGGTTTAATTGAGAACGTGGCAGTGGCAGTGAGATTAAAATTCTGAGTGTTAGGGTTTGATTTGGGTATTTCGAAATTGGTCTTTGAGGATTGAGAATGGGTTCCCAAGGGTGTTCTTCGTTTTCGAAAAGCTGGGCCAAAGGATCCTCTCGTTCGTCCCATGGTGGTGCTTCTAGGGGAGGTGGGTTAATCCCTACTTGTTACTGTGGTGATATTGCAGTAATGAAAGTGGCCAGAACCACGAAGAATGCTGGGAGAAATTTTTGGGGTTGTCCTCATTACAAGGTTTTAAGTATACCCTTGTTAGTTAATGTTTTCTTTAGTTGATTTGATGCATTTGTTCATAGATTCCCTAAGAAGATGTATATAAACTGTGGTAATAAGATTACCTTGGCAGCCAAAATCTAGACAAATTACATTCTTTCTTAAGCCTGTTCTTTATTTTTGGGCATATTGTGAACTCCATAGATGCCACCTTGCTTCTGTTGGTGGCCCACCTTTTCATGAGATACAATCTGATATCCTCCATCATTGTTATAATTGGTTTTCCTCTTGCATGAATGAGGACACTGTTGAAAGCTTCAGTGATGTTGTTATCAAGGGTATCACACATTGGTTGAGCTGTGAAGCGAGACCTTGACCAAAACCTGTGGTAATAAGATTTCTCAAATGGGTTACAATACATCTGTGATAGTAATGTGTATATAATGGCTAATGGGTTACCTTGGGGGAATGGCTATGAGGTATTTATATGCTTCAACATTGACTTCTTTAATTTTCAGCATTTCTCTCTCCCAAGCCTGGGGATATGTGGTGGTTGCAGCACTCCACATCAGATTTTTTAATACCTGCCCACCAAACCTTTTCCTAAAGTTTGCATACATGTGCCTTAAACAGTATCTTTGTTCTGCCCGAGGCAAAAGCTCTTGGATAGCTAAGACTAACCCCTGCACAATTAAATTTAGTAATAAAACCATATCGTATACAAAATCATTAACTAAATTGCAAAAACCATATCCTATACCTTCTGCTGGTCTGACATCCATGTGCACCCTCCACATACTTCACTGCCTCCAAGGTCTTCAATTAACAATTGCAAAAACCATGTCCAGCTGTCTTTGTTCTCCACTTCTACTACTGCATAGGCAAGGGGAAGCATTTGGTCGTTTGGATCCCTACCAACAGCAGTGAGCAGCTCCCCCTTGTAAACACCTTTCAAAAAACATCCGTCTAAACATATAATGGGCCTACAACTTATGAAACTATCTTTACAAGCTTTCAGACAAACATACATTCTTTGAAAGATTGGGTCACCATTATGAGAGTCAACTTTAATTTGCACTGTTGAGCCTGGATTACACCTCAACAGCTCATGTCCATAGTCGTACACCCTTTTATATTGTTCTATGAAATCTCCTTCAACCATTCTTGTGGCAATTAACTTTGCCCTTCTTGCCTTGGATATTGTAACATTTGTATTCCATTTTCTTAATGCTTTAGTACGAATATCACTCACCTTTAAACTAGGATTCTCAACTAAAGATGTATCTATTTCTTGACTTAACCACTTAGCATTCATCAGTTTAATATTAAGTTGTCTACTACAACTATGAGTATCAATTATCTTCCTCAATTGCCAAATCTTTCGTGATGGCAAATAACCACAATAAGCTAGCCATGGGCACTTACCTTGGCCACCCATGCATGTCACCCTCACCCTACGGTTATCATTTTTCATAAATTTTAGATCCCTCCCAGCATGAACAGCATACCTTCTAATAGCATCCTTAAACTCTTCCCTGTCAGTAAAAATAGTGCCCACTTCCCACTTGTAATCTGCCATGGACTTCTGCTTTACATATTTTGAAAAAGGACCTACATCTATTGTATCATCATTGTCATCCTCCTCACTTGCACTATTTTCAGGAGTTAAAAGCTTATCAGACTCCCACTCATCATCTGACAACCCCCTACACTGTTGGGTTTCTTTTTCACTGTCTTCATCATCCACGTATTCATCACCCCTCAAATCATCCATTCCTGCTGCATCATCACTGTTCACTTCCACTTCTTCTTCACTTTCGACCTCAATTTCAGCCTCACTTACACTCTCAACTTCATCGTCATTCTCAACCGCCACTGCAACCTCATCATCTTCTGCATCCTCATGCTGAACATCCTCATTATACACTGAATCCTCCTTCTCAACCTCCAATGCATCGTCATGCTCAACATCCAACCAATCCTCATTGTCAACATCCAGTAAATCCTCCTTCTGAACCTCCAATCCTTCACTTACATTCTCAACATCCCGTGCATCCTCATTCTCAACCTCCACTGCACCCTCCACTACGTCTTCCATTCCTTCTTCACCACCCTCAACATGTGCTTCTCCTCCTACGCCACTATCCTCACCACTTTCTGCATGACCTTCACATAGCAAAAGAATCTCATTCTCATCATTTTGTAAGATAGTTGCTTCCTCCACCCCATGCACAACATACAGGTTCACTTCCCCCAAATACTTAGCCACATTTATCATGTTCATAGCTCCTTTATCATCATCAACCTTATGTAGAACATGTTGGACACTGTAATATAATTCTTCTACTTGCATGTATCCCATATCGTTAAGTGAACCTAAAACTCCAAAATAACACCATTTATCGGGGTCTACGTCCCAATTAGTTATCTCTCCCCCTATATAATTAAAGGGGACTTCTTTGATCAAGGTCCCACCATGGTGGACCACTACCCGAAACATGTCATCAGACATCCCTACCCGAACCCTGCAAATGCAAACAGGGGACCACTAATTTCAGTTCAAGTAAGACCTATGGGACCACTATCATGCATCAAAAGAAGACAACTTTCCACATAAAACAATTTCACCTTTCACCCATAGTTAAACCCCCTCAAACGCGACAACAATGAAAACATTTTCGAAAAACCTCTAACCTGATTTGATTTGCGGAATTCGATATCCTCTGCAGATTTCACCTTCACTTTCACCCAAATTTGATTTGCAGGTTCTCCAAAATGCTTATCCTCAGAGACCAATTTCGAAATACCCAAACCAAATCAAACCCTAACAATCACAATTTTAATCTCACTGCCACGTTCTCAGTTAAACCCTAAACTGTCACTGCCACGTTACGCAAGTAAAAAGCCACGTTGCACACCACACTCCTAGCTGGCAGCAGAATCGTTAAATATTTAACGCTGTGACCAAAAAGGATTAACTTGGACACTTTTTTCACAACGTGGGACCAAATTGAACTTTTTGAAAAAGGTAGGACGAAAGTGAACATTTCCCTTAAAAAGAGGGACAAAAACAGGTATTAAGCCTAAAATTAAATTTGTTCGAAATCTTGTGTATATATTTAGCTTATTGTTTATATTAGTTTTGACTATGTGGATGAGGTGATAGTGAAAGGAAATGATAAGTTTTAAAGAAAATTCATATTTCTTTATTCATAAAGTTATTAATATAAATATATATTACAAGACTTTATTATACAAATTAAGGAAAAATTATATTTACTAAATATATCTATCAAATGTATGTAAATATGATCATAATTATATTCATAAATAGGTTAAAAATGTATTTCCTAATAAATAATAAAATGAAATAAATAGTTATAATGTTAAAATATATCTAATATCTCCTTATATCATACGTTCATATATCATTTGATAGCATTTTTTAACACATTGTACTGATATATTTGATAATTCATTACGTTAGACGTTCATTGACTCAATATTGTTTGGATATTAAATCTTGAGTTTCACCATTAAGTTCAACATGGTAAATGATTATTTCATTCAACACTTTGAATAGAAAGTTGTATTGATAAATTCATTATTCACGGTTAGTCTTAGGCAAATACAATTTGTTAGACCTTCATTCTATAAATAATATTTCGTTAAGTATTGTATGTTAAACTTTAAAACATGAGTTGCTAGACAGTTTAGTCTCTCTAAAGGATCTTGTCTTAACAAACATATCAATGTAGACACTTATCATGTATTTAAATGAAAAATTTAAAGAAAAAACAACCCTTCTTAATTTACATTTGTAGAATGAAGGGTGCAGAAATCAAGTTTAAGGAATTCTACTATATTATGTTGTTTTGAAGTTGTTTAAGGCGTTTAGTGGTTTTAGCTATAGTTGTGTTCTTCACTAGCTTAACATTTTTCAAAAAGAGATTTTCATTTTCTCGTTTCAAAATAATTAGCTTCCTTTCTAGGTTGCTAGGAAGGATTTTACATCAAACTTAGATCATGCCAAATCATTTTTCCAAATCTCATTTTCTTTTAAATAATTTTAAATTGTTTTCTTAAACTTTGATAAGCTTCTGCCATTTTTGAGGAATTTGGCATTAATTCATCATATGCTTCAATGACAGAATGAATATCACTAAAATCTACCTCCTCGTTAGAGTTATCTAATGTATCACCAGTTGAGTCAAACATTAGACATAGTTTTACTTCTTCATCATCTTTAAATGAGCTTAGTTCTTCTAAAGTACTTATTGCCTCTTCTTCTTTGACTTTGTTGGTTTCTTCGTATGTGTGTATTAGTATGTCCCACATATCTTTTGCACTTTTACATTGTTATACCTTTTCATACTCTTCTTCACACAGAGCACACATTAATATATTGTTAGCCTTAGAGTTCAAAAGATAACTAAGTTTATGATCTTCTGACCAATAGATTCTAGCCAAGGGCTCTCCTTCTCTATTCAGAAGTATAAAGTTTCCATTTTCTACAATATCCCACATGTTGACGTGACATGATTCAAAAAAAGTAATCATTCTTTGCTTCTAATGATTGAATTTTTCTCCTTTGAATAGAGGACGATGTTTGATGGCATATCCTTCATTTTCCATTAGGATCTGGATCATTTCCTCAAGTTTTAATCTTTTTCGCAAATCAACACTTAATGACTATTGTACGGATTAGACGATCTGCAATAGTTGTTAAACATGTGTATTTTTAATAAAGTGTTTAGGAAAACATTTTAAGCAAGAAAAATAATAACACAAGTATTTTTATATTGGTTCCCTCAACCTGAGTTACATATACTCTCCCTTAAGACTTTTTAAAGAGTTTCACTAAAAATTTACAAAGATTACAACGAGTACAAACCACTCTTGGTATACACGAAGTATTATCAATCACTCTTGATTCCAACCCTAGTCAATCTGACTAAAACGAGTTTAACCGCTCTTGATATCCATACTAGACAACCTGTCTAGAATGTTTAACTCAGTGGAGTTAAACAATATAAGTGTTTGAATTCACTTCTGAATATAACACGAGTGTTTTGGTTTGTTACAAAACAGAAGACAAATCTCGTAAATAAGATATATGAATAATACAATGTACTTCTGAAAGCTTGTAAGGGTTCTTTCTCTTTGAACGAAAGGCTTTAGACAAGATAAACTTAGAGGTAGAGCAACAGCGTAATGATTCAATGATAGCAATTCCATTTTTTTCCTTGTTGTTCTTTATCTCTTTATCGAGTCCTCTTTATGTAGCCTTCTTTGAGATATGACCATTACTTAGAGATTTGAATTTCCTTTAGGTATGTAGCCTTTATGATAAAGTCATAAGCTATGTTGCTTTCTTGTAGAGTAACTGTGTTGTGTACGGATGAGACAGGCAAAAGGTATTCATGAAACTTTATTTGAATATCCTCATGTTTCTAAATGTTCTTCTTATTATGAGCATGCTTTTGAATAAAGTTGATAATATACACAGAAAAAGAGAGCACAACACAATGCATTCAAACCATTACATGACCTAGGCATTTGATGTATTAGACGACTTAAGCGCTTAAGCGTGATGGTTGGTTTAATTGTTTGATGCTAGTCTGTTTTAAGTAACTTGTAAAGTTATTTAATTTCAGTTGTGTTGTTCATAGGCTTTTTCTTTTTGTTCAAACGCTATGACGATTAGACGCTATGTTAGGAGCTCTATAGTGTTTGGTGCTTTTTAAGTTTATGCATTATATGCAATTGTGATATCAGATATTCATATATCATTTGATAGTGTTTGGCGCGTTATACTAATATCCTTGATGATTCCTTTCGTTAAACGCTTATTGGCTCAACACTATTTGGATGTTAGGTTCAGTGTTTACTTAAAGGTTTCCATTATATCAGACATTGTTTGTCAATCATGTCGGTTAGATAATATTTATTTTAAAATGTTGTATTTATAAAAACATTGTAAATGATTATTTCATTCAACACTTTGGATAGATATTTGTATTGATAAACACTTTATTCAGTGTTATTCTTTAGCAAATACAATTCGTTAGACGCTTCATTCTATAAGTAATATTTCGTTAAGTATTGTATGTTAAACTTCAAAGCATGAGTTGTTACAATTTAGTCTCTCTAGACGATCTTATCTAAAATGTAATCAGATAGTTGTTTGACTTGCAGGCTAGTCTCAAAAATGTTTATGAAGCAATGCCCTCATCATATACCTTTTTTTCTTAAACCAATTTAAGAAAATCTTGTTATATTTATACAATGCCCATGTTTCGTCCATTTAGGTGTGCAACCTTGATTTTGTTTTTGTGTTATGATATGTAAGTGATTACTTTATCAATATTGTTCAACATTTACAAATGTGTTTCGTCCCTTTCTTTTTGAACCACATTTATGATCTTCACATTTCAGGAACCTATATACATTTACATTTTTCACCGTGTTAACTCCTAAGAATTCTTGTTGATTTATATTTAAATGTATCCTAAACAAAATTCAACGGTGTTTTCTATAATATACCTTTCCAAAAAAGAAGTTTTTGGATGGTACTAATTCCTACCATATTCTTTAATCCTTTAAACAATTATTCTACAATAGATTTTACTCCATCTAAACAAAATTTTCCTATAATTTTCATGCAATATATTTTGTAAATTTTTTATAATTCAATCACTAAAATTTTAAAAAATCTAATGACTATATAATTTAGTCACTCTTGAGGACAAAAATAATTAATTAGTCAATATAATTTATACTATTCCTAAAAACTAAATTACAATTTTAAACAACTTATAATATTCACTGCTACAAAAGTAATTTAATATTTTAAATTTACACAACAAAATTACAAATTTCAAATTTAAAAACCAAAATTTCAAACTCAATCAACACTTATATCGATAAAAATCTAATGGAGACAAACATGCACTCATACACTAGTACAAAAATCGCGTACAACGTCAAATATTTTGGGCTTTTAACGGCGAATTCGCGAACGAAATCATATCAGGAGACGTTAAATTTACGTTGAATTTAAAAAATTCGATGTTAAATTAACGTCGAATTTTGTTAATATTCGACGTTAATCAATTTTTTTGTGTTTTTAAATTAATTATGATCCTTTTTTACAACTCTACGAGACCTGAAAAGCAAAAAAATAACAAATTTTAGTGTTTGGTGTTTTATAAAGCATGTGTAGTGTAGTATCAACAACAAACAATAATAACCAACAACAAACAAGTTCACTCAAACAACAATAACAAACAAGTTCAACTAAACAACAACAACAAACAAGTTCAACAAAACAACAAACAAGTTCAACAAATAAGTTTTTCAAAACGAAAACGAAAACTAACCTTCAAAAGGTGGGTTCGTCGGAATAAAGTTTCATCATAGTGAGAGAGAAAGCAGAATGCGCCTGTGAAGGACAAGAGCATGAAAATAATCGGTTAAAACAAACAAAAATCATATATAAAGTAATTAATTAACATGCATTTGTATCAAATGAAAGATTACATTTGATGCTCGTCAAACTTCGTTCGAGAAAAGTTTAAGAAGAGAAGAGGGTATCGCGCGCTAAGATAAAGTGAATGAATTTTCAATCTCCCGCTCAAATTTTTATTGAATTCACTAACCTTTTGACGTCGAATTTAAAAGTCATTCGACGTTTTATATTCTTTTACGTCGAATTAAAATTTTAAACAATGGTTAATAATTGCATTTATTTACAAAAATGTCACCTCTCATTTTTAACGTTGGTTATTCAGTGGTTGAACGTTAAACGACCACACATTCATTTCATTAATAAAATGAAGATAGTGCATCAACCTTAATAAAATCCATTAACCAAGATATGTTGCAGTGTGATCAAAGTGAAACCTCCACCATAATAAATGGACAAACAAAATGCAAGGAGATCATACTTATGGTGAAGAACCACTACAAAAATGTTCTCACTAATGCCAAAGAAGAAAGAAAACACAACAAATTCGTTGACACAATATAGCAACGATATTACATTCTCAACTATATATGTGATATTATCATAGAAACGATAGATGATCTATCTAAAAATTTTAAAGAGTGTAGAAAAGCTTAAGGTTTTAAAAGGTGAAGTTTTAATAAATGATAAATAATTGTTTTAACCTATTTATACATATTTTATTTATTTATTTTAAAACATAGCTTCTACACTCAATTCAACTCGTTCTATACAGATAAAATAAAATCATGATTTTTATATTTAAATGGACTAAAAATAAAAAACTTAAAAAAAATAGATTTGGCTCGTTTTTATTTTTATCATTTTACAGAACAAAAACATAATTAAACTTAAAAAGAAAAGTAAAAAATGTTAAATTAATCAAGGTCTTCAATCAATCGTAAGCTGATCAATGTCCATCTTAAATCGAAACTCAAAGTCTAGTCTTAGATTGAGAACTTTCCAAGAAGGAAAAAAAAAATCCAAAGCGCGTGGATGTGTAGTCTATGCCAAATATTGACCTAAACCCCTTCATTTAATTATTATAGAAAGACTATTTTGTAGTCTTTGCGTCGACGTGAATGACTCCTTGCCTGGTGGGTTGGTCTTGCCTTTTCCTTTTCCCCCAAATACTACCCATTTCCACGCAATTTTACGCCTTTGCCATTTTCATTCAATTCTCTTATTTTCCATTCATCTTGACCTACAACCAAATTCTTGATAAATGTACTTCATCCACCAAATTAAATTTAAAATGTCCATGGATCTAATAAATACATTAAACACACGTTAATGCTTTCCTTTGTTAAATATATATTCATTTTTATTTTTTTAGTATTGTGTTTATTCCTTTATATTTAAATTATAGATGAAAAAGTGTGAAGATAAAATATAAAAATCCTTAAAATTTAAGTATAAGTTTAAAGTTGTAAAAATAAAAAAAGTTATATGGTAGATCTTAGGAATCAATTTCCTCCATTTATCCTAGTAAAAATATTCTAACAAAAATGATAAAACTTTATTGTTTAAAAATAATAAGCCGTTCACCAAAATTTTATGTTTCGCATCTAATTATGTAATGAGTTGAAGAATAATTAAAAGAATTAGGCAACATTGTGAAATAAACCGACACAAAGTACATAATAAATAACACAAAAAGATAAAATTGAATCATTGTCTAATGTATTGTGTAATAATTTTTTTCACACAATCCTTTTAAATCAATTTATACAATAAACACGATGTACTCTTATACAGGAATACACAATTGTAATATTAGTTATAAATACACAATAACAACTAACTAATATAAAATAATGTATCCAGTAGACTATTAATTTATCACTTGATTATTAAATACAATGTCCCAAAATAGTTCAATATATTAAAAGTTACATTTTTAAAATATTTCAATAATCAGTTAAAAGAGACAACATAATAGTGGGGGATACAAATAATTTGTTTGTTTGATGAAATTAAACCAAAATTATACAATTTATAAAGTACACAAAATGAAAAGAAAATATTGTATTTGGGTAACGAAAACTTATTTAAGACAAAATGGTAAATATATATATTAATGGTTATTTATTAGCTAAGGAAAGAAAAATAGTGATTAATTGACTTTTCAACAAAAGCAATTCATTTGAAAAGTAAGGGTACTTTGTTGAGGAGAATTCCAAACCCGTTCTAGATTTTTGCTATAAACCATTCATCCTCTTTCCAATACACGATCTCCTTCCACATCTTCACCCACCGACTAAACCATTTTTCAAGCCAAAACTCCATTGAAGAAAAGTTCCAAAGCAGAGCATGGATAGAGAACAAGAAGAGATGCAATTTGTTGGATTCTTTGGTGTCTACAAAGAAGCCTCCAAGATCATACTTTCATGGCGGAAAATCTTCTCCTACATCACCCTAACACTCATCCTCCCTCTCTCTTTCATCTTCCTCCTCCACATAGAGGTCTCCTCCCTCCTCTTCAGGAAGATTCTCTACAACTCAATAGTCATGGATGAGACAAAGCCCAACACCCCTCAATACAACAAGCTCTCCGACATGATCTCTTCTGAATGGGTCACTCTGGTGCTCTTCAAACTCGTTTACTTCACTCTGCTTCTCGTCTTCTCCCTCCTCTCTACTTCAGCAGTGGTCTACACCATCGCTTCCATCTACACAGCGAAAGACGTAACTTTCAAGAAGGTGATCAGAGTGGTCCCAAAGGTTTGGAAGAGGCTCATGTTGACGTTCTTATGTGCCTTTGCTGCTTTTTTCGCTTACAATATCGTCACCATGGTGGTTATCTTCTTGTGGGCAATTTCAATCGGGTTCAACACCGGTGATTTTGTGGTTTTTGGTGTGATAGCGGTTTTGTACTTCGTTGGGTTTGTGTACCTCACCGTGGTGTGGCAACTGGCGAGTGTTGTGACTGTGTTGGAGGATTCGTGGGGGGTTCGAGCCATGTTGAGGAGCAAGGAGTTAATAAAGGGAAAGATGGTGTTGTCCATATTCGTGTTTTTTACTCTTGTCGGGTCTTTTGTTTTGATAAGAATTTTGTTCAAGGAGACTGTGGTGGATGGATGGAGTGTGATTTCTGTGGACAAAACAGCATACGGTGTTCTTTGTTTCCTTCTCTTGTCTTGTTTGTTCCTCTTTGGGCTTGTTGTTCAAACTGTGATCTACTTTGTTTGCAAGTCCTTTCATCATGAGAATATTGACAAGTCAGCTTTAGCAGACTATCTTGAAGTTTATCGAGGAGAGTATGTGCCTTTGACAGCCAAGGATGTTCAGCTCGAGCAGTACCAAGTTTAACGTACAACGTAGCTTTGGTATAAACTAATCAATCATCATGTGTTTCATAAATTCGGATTCTCTCATGAATTTTTTATGTTGTTTATATGTTATGTCTTATCAATATACTGATACATACATATATACTTATTTTTATGTTCTAAACAACATTGAAAAACACAGCAGAGAACCTGAACTTGTGTTTGATGATGTGGTTGTATCTGCTATACTTTATCATCATGTCATCATTTTGAGTGTGAAATTAAAGGGAAAATGAAGAAAACTGATTGAAGAGTTCTTATGTATGTATTTGATTTGCTGCTACAAAATGGAATTGTGATGTTGCTTCTTTTGCAAAGGTGTTTATAAATGGTGCGAGGTATGTTTTGTTGGTATTAGATTGAGTTTGTGGGTGTGAATAATGTTATGGTAAGCAGTATCTATCAGCATATTAATTTAGGCACTGAGTATGTGGTGGAGCAAAAATAGAATCACGAGTTATAATTAAATGACTCATTTGTTGTTCTGAAATGGTAAGAATGAAATTTCATTGGTTACTTCTACAAAAGGAGAAAGGTTGTGAATTAACTATGACCCTACATGAATTTATTTTATTTTATTCTATTTTTACTGCACTTTTTACGATCCTGAAAAGTTCATTTGCAATAAATTGTATTGAACCCGATGGATATCTAGGCAAAATTAAGCATGTATTTAGCAAAAAGAAGAAAAATAGAATCAATTGTTTAGAAATTAAAATTAGTTTCTGCGTTAGCTCAAGTTAAAAAATTTAAAGAAACTATACAAGAGATTTTTTTTTAAATTAGTTTATGCATAAACTAATTTCAATATTTTTCTTATTTTATTTTTTTAGATTTGCTTATGAAGAACTTCAAAATATGTCTAGAGAATGAATTTTTTTATCACTAATATTACCTATAGATAGGGGAAAAGGGATTTTGAATTCTAATTGGTTTTACAATAAGTTGGACTTCTTTGGTTAAGCTACAAAGGAAGGAGAAATTTCTAAAATAATCTTATTGGAATATGAATGAGAGTTCTGGATGATAATGAAAAATAAATTCAATTTAAATGACAAGTTGATACAAAATGGAATGATAGTTTATCCATAAATGACCACTTAAATGACAAATAGATGTAAAATTGAATTAACTACTCATAAACGACACTCTAGTGAGTAGATGAAAAAGAGAGTAATGAGTGAAAAAAGTTGTTAATATTGAGAGAACGATTCAAAGTTATTCTCCCTTTTTGTAGAGATGTTTTTATATGTATTTTCATATCTTTATATTTTTTTAATAATATATTCATATTAAATCTCATTATATTATTGTAACCAAATAACCATTAATATATATATATATATATATATATATATATATATATATATATATATATATATATATATAATAACAGTATCAAAATAGTAATTGAATAAAGATCAAATAATTTTTTAAAAGAGTAAAATTGATGAAATATGTTTCTTATAACAACCAAATTAAATTTTATTATAAGCTCTTCAAATTATTTAATAAATTAAATGTGTTTTAGTAATTTAAAATAGGGATGAATATGAAAATGGGGTATGGGGATAAGTATAAGGAAATGGATAAGATGAGTAGGATATGTATATACTCATTATCATGTCCTTGTATCTAATTTAAAAAATTGACTATTATCCATATCCATATTTGTAAGACCTAGAAAAAGTAAAATATTTAGAAAGGTGGTAGGTAAAGATGTCATTAAGTAAAATAAGAAAAGATAAGTTATACAAAAATGAAGTGTAACATTGGATAGAGTTCTTTCTTTGGATCGGTGACTATGGGTTTGATTTGTGTTGTATGCATAATACATGTTTTATTTCTTTTATTTAATTATATTATATAATCGTGTATGTGTGATATTGTTTGTAATGTTTGTTGTCCATATAGTTTGTTTGGTTTGAAGTGTTTGTTTGAAATTTGAAATGATGTGTTTGAGCTTTGGCTAGAGTAAATAATATATTGTTTTTTTTTTTGGATTTTTTCTTTTGGTGAAAATGGATGGGATAAGGAAGCTTAGGAAAAATTAAAATAGAATATTTAATTAGGGATTAATTTAAATTTAAATATTTTTTTATTTTATTCTACAATGATGGGCTTTTGTAGAGGTTTGAAGGATAAACCTAGACACTTTGAAATTAGGGTTAGACATGTCTTCTATTTATAATAGGTTAAGACAAAAACCTTGTACAAAAAAAAAGAGGCAGAAATGTGTGCACCGTGAGATTAAATAATGTTTGTGTTGAAGGTTCATGAGAGCTCGGAGGTGTAGTAGAATGGTATTTTATGATCAAGGAAAGGGATTAAAGGAAACCAAGTTAAGGGGAATATCCTTCTATGTGTGTAATTACGTTAACTATGTGTTAGCTTCAAGTACGTTGTTTTGTTGTCAAGTCTGAGTTGTTCTTTCCTTTATTTTATATGATGTTGGTACGTTTCTCTATTTTGTGTGTGATGACCTTTGTGTTAGGTGTTGACCATTGTGTGCCATGGTTTTTTTAAGGCTTGTGATTGAGCTCTAAAATTATTTGTTGTTGGTCCATGATTAGTGCATGTGGTAGTCTTTCTAGTTGTTTTCAAAATAAAACCAGTTAATGTTTCTGGCATTGATAATTTTCTTGTGGGATCAAGATGATGTCGTTATAATGTTATGTATTTTCTTTTAATGGTTAAAATTGTGTTATGTTTACCTTGGCCTATTTTATTAATATATGTATTGTCCAGTGGCTATGGGCTAATGCTATGAGGCTTATGGCTCATAACTTCTTGCTAAAACATATCTAGGCATGTATACACATAGCATTTATTGTATAGAATTTGTTTGTGGTAAAGATCACAAATTATGCTTTAATACACAAAATATTGGGGTTTTATTGATGATTATGCTTAATTGTTAAATTGGTGGACTAATGTGGTGTGAAGTGTGCAGTGAATTAATGTCAAAGGGTTAATTAATCACATAAGAGAAGGTTGTCAGACTGTAGAAGTTTTAATCTATGTTGTTTATGATGTTAATCGAGTTGTTTATAGGTGTACCAAGATGGTTATTAATTTTACCAAGTTGATTGTGCTTTGTTTCGTGTTGTTGAAAGACTTAGACACATTTGTTTCATGTTAAATACTATTTAATATTTGATTCCAAGCTATTTTAGTATGCTGCCATATTACATGTTGTTCTAGTATATAGCTATGCTGTTTTGGGTATGTTGCCATGCTACTTTTTAGTTGTTGTGTCGGATCGGGTTGTTTGGCCACGCTGGGTTGTTTGGTCAGGTTGTGCTGCTTGGTCGGGCTAGGTTGTTTGGCTAACCTGTGCTATTCGGTCGGACTAGGTTGTTTGGCCGGGCTGGGTTGTTTGACTAGGCTGGGTTGTTTGGTCAGATTAAGTTGTTTGGTCAGGCTGATTTGTTTGGTTCAAGTTGTTTTAAGACCTCAATTAAGAGGTTTTGGAACTCGACCTTGATGTTTTGGAGGTTAACCATGAGGTTTTGACCTTGGTCAAGTTGTTTGTTATAATTGTCAAACTATGTATGTTATTAGTTGTGATGTGTTGCTTCATTGTCAACCTGTTGGTTGTTGAGTTTTGTTTGAACGTGGCCGGTTTGTGTTGTGGTTGGCCAAGTTGTTTTTTGTTGTTCGTTGAGTTTATGTTGATGACCTGGTTATGTGTTGTGTCTCATCGGTTCAGTTGGTGCTAGAATATGAAATTGTGTGTTATGTCTTGTTCACTTAACTATAAAGTTGGGTTAGTTTCTTATCACCTAAAGGGATTTCGTGAGCTGGGAAAAATGAGAAGTTGTGTTTTGCTTGTAAGGCTTTAGCTTGAGCTTAGTATAGTGCAATGCTCGTAAGGCTTTTGTGGAGTAGACAGAGTTTTTACTTGTAATTCTTGTGGAAAGAAGGGGAAACGAGTCCTGACCATAATACGTTTTGCGAAGCAAGCAAAATGTCGTTGATCATAAAGCTTTTGTGGAGCAGGCATGGTAACTCTGATCGTAAGGCTTTTGTGGAACAAACAAAGTAAATGGTAGGTTACATGGGTAAAACAAATTGGTTGAGTAGGATGACCCTGACCATAAGGCTTTTATGGAACAGGCAGTGTGACTCTAACCATAAGGCTTTTGTGGAGCAAGCAGAGTAAACGTTAGGTTTTGTGGGAAAGTCATATTGTTGAGTATTACTTGAAATCCTATTCCTTGAAAATGTTCAGATATGATTGAACCATTTGTAAATATTAATGATTTATTAAATGCCATGTTGGACAATATTCTTTGTGACTTAAACGACTTGTGCGACTATGACAAGAAAAAAAAATATTGAATTGTTATATGATATATGTTGGAGAAAAGATGAGTAAAGTTAACTTTATCCTAATTAATTTTTTATTAAGTTCTTTTACAATGAAATATTAAAAATATAAATATATCTTTTATGAAAAACAAGTGAAATACACAAGAAAGAAAAATATCTTTTATGAATAATTTTCTACAAACTTTGTCTTATGGCCACAAATGGAAGAACTTTAAAGTTATTTCTCTTGAGAGATATGTTTGATGAACCTCATGAGACACAAATTTAACAAGGTATACATTGCAAATAACCTTTTAAAAAAGAGTTTTGAAAAAATCTCCTTTGATTAAATGAAAATAAATAACAGGCAATGTAAAAGATAAATGATAGAGAGATTTACGTAGATTATTTTCATATCGGTTTGTTTGACAAATCTAGACTATGTTACTTCTTGATCAATCTCATGAAGTTTCCACTAATTCAAACTATAACTACAAGATATAAATATTATTTGAACTCAATCACTTTTGACTAAACTGTGATTATTCTTTGAATATTACCACTTTTGGCTAAGCTACCAATAATATTTGGACTTAATTACTTCTTGTTAAAAGCACAATTGTTCTTTGAACTTGATCACTCCTAACTAAAACACTTTTATTACAAAGGTTATGATCTCAAAGATAATAAATTTCATTAACTAAAAAAGACAAATGTCCTAAGACAAATATATGATTATAAATACTTTCTTAGATAGCTATGAACATAAACATTGTTCTTCCTCGCACACAAAAATGCTTAGGATTGTTTGAAATTGTTAAGATCAAATTTTCATAAGCATCGCCTACCTTTCCTCTTTAAAGAGAATTATTTTAAATAAATATAAGAAGAAAATAGTTGTTTCAAATTCCTTTCGAGAGGTTGACAAGCCTTTCATCTTCAACAATTATTTTCTGAACAAGAACGTAAATGTGTAAATGTTTTCCATGCAACATTAGATGTACATGACTTTCTTACTCTACTTCTCTTATACATGACATGAGCCTAGGATCAGTAGTTTCCTTCTTCTTTATAGTAAGGCACAAAGTCTAATACAATTAATTGACTTTGCAACATTGGTATTCCACATTTTCAAAAAAGTTAGACTCTCTTAAGGAGATCTTGATGTAGACATATTTCAAATCCTAACAATTTTTATGTTAAATACTCTGTAAACCAAGAAAATCAACACTCAACCACAAGTGCATCCTGGATGCTTTAGAAGTTCAACT
The DNA here is from genome assembly GCF_016808095.1 of Vigna angularis. Lineage (NCBI taxonomy): Eukaryota > Viridiplantae > Streptophyta > Magnoliopsida > Fabales > Fabaceae > Vigna > Vigna angularis. The sequence continues at coordinate 8,626,708 of NC_068976.1, read as the reverse complement.
CATTTTAGATCATGGTGACTAGAAAGAATTCATAATAGAAAATTGACGTCCCATTTATATTTATAATAATACGATTATTCTTGAATCGAAGTAGGATGAATGTTGAACCAAATCGATGTAGGCCAAAAGTCAAACTGAACTAGTGCAAGCCAAAGGTTGAGTTAATCTGACACATAACGAAGGTCAAACTGAATCGGCTATAGCTAATGGTCAAGACGAGTCATTTAGACCGAAGGTTGAGATGGATCGGAAAGGCCAAAGGTTGAGACAATTTGACAAGAGTCTAAGGTAGAAATGAGCTTGTATGGACTGAAGGTCGATAGAGGTTGCGACAAGTCGAAGGAAGAAACAAGTTAGCTTGGGTTGAAGGTTGAGCTGCTTCAACTCGAGATGAATGTCGAATTGATCGATCATGGTCGAAGGTCAAGAGGAGTTAGTCAAGGCGAAGATCGAGATGACTAGACTTGGGGCTGAAGCTTGAAACGAGTCAGCCCTAATTAAGGGTCTAGATGAGTCAGTCAAGCCAAAGGTCGAGCCAAGTAGATTGACTCATGTCTGGTCAAATGTTGAGCTAAGTTGGCCTTGGCCGAAGCTCAAGCCAAGTCGGTTCGGGCCCTAAGTGTTAAGAAGTGAACTTTAAGCCTAACTCAACCTTACAAAACCAGCTTGTAAGATAAAATTTGCATCCACTTATATACTATAAATTGACCTTATCTCTACTTAATGTGAAACTAGACCTTAATGGGTGGTCCGATAATAAGTTGGACAATAGATCCAACAAACAACAAAACTCGTTAGGATAGACTTTAATACCATGTTAAGAACTGAACTTTAAATCTAACTCAACCCTACAAAACCAACTTGTATATAAGGGATGTTTGCACCCCACTTATGTACTATAAACTGACGTTATCTCTAGTCAATGTGAGACTTCTAACATGAAGTTGAGTCGAGTCAATCCGAGTTGAAGGTCGAAAGTAATCAGTCCAAGCTAAAGATCAATACGAGTTTGTCAGGCTGAAAATAGAAACGAGTCAGAAGATCAAGACAAGTCATTCTATACCAAAGGATAGAAATGAGTTATTCATATATTTTAAAATTTTTTCAAAGAGAAACTAAATTACCAAGGTAGTTAAAATCACAATTATGCTTAAGATCGTGAAGGGGTTCGTATAGTTAGAGGATCTTCATTAACTTTATATCCTTCATAAAGCACATTAATAAGAAAATTCTCTTCATCTAAAAGAGTAGGATAGGAAGAACATAATTTTCTTCACCACCATCTTGGGTTTGACCTTTAACCAAAATAAATGTTTCGTGTGTATCCATAATTTATGTCGAAAAAAAAATAAAATTTTAATTTTTAATTGGATAGTGTGATGGTGTTACATATTTGTATTAATTTTTGATTGGGAAATAAATTTTAATAATAATTGGATGAAATGTGGTGACAACATATAACATTGGAATTTTTTAGTTACATTAACTTTTAGTTAGATTTAGGTTTCATTTACTTAATAAGGTGAAGAGGGTGCAACAAAAAATTTTAAAAAATGTAAATTTATACGATTTTACAAGTTTGTATGATGATCTTACCAATTCTATTATGTTATATTACGATTATGCCTGAAATTTAACTTTTAAATTTTATATAAAATCATAGCAATTTAAATTTAAATTTTAACTAATAAATTACTATATATAAAAAATTTAAAATATATAAAATATTTTAATTACTCCATTCAAATAAAATATTTTAAAATTAAAAAAAAATTCAACTATAAATAATTTAAATATTATATATTTAATTTTTTAATCACTAAAATTCTTATCTAAACACGATTTAAATTTTATTATAAGAAGTATATAATATGATTTTCTCCCATTAATCAAGGAAGCGTAAAGTGTGGGTGCGAAAACACCGACAACCAAAACAATCACCGCAAAAGGCACGCGACAAACTTTAAACGGGTTTTCCATAACCTTCTATACACTCCTTCACTTCCATCCTTTCCCTTCACTTTCTGCTTCCTTCCACTTTCCATCGAATCGAAGCAATTTCCAAGGAATCGAATAAAAGAAGAAAAATAAAGAAAAGCAAAACCCTTCTTAGATCCAATCCAAAATTGAACCTATCCATCAAATTAAGAGCCAAGTCCAAGCATTGTCGATTGAATTTCTCATCTGGGATTCTCAATGGATGCTTCGTCTTCCTCGACTCAACCCGAATTCGATTACTTGTTCAAGCTTCTCTTGATTGGGGATTCCGGCGTTGGCAAAAGCACCCTGCTTTTGAGCTTCACCTCCGATAATTTCGAGGATCTTTCTCCCACCATCGGTTGGTAACATTTAAAATATATATATAATTCTCCCACCCTGCTTTTGTTATCTATTTTTGTAAATTTTAGTTCAAGAGCTTCTCTCTGATGATCGGTGTTAGAAGAAATTATAAGGGGTAGAATTTGTAGTTGAAGGTCTGAAGTGTTAGTTACCTGGTGGATTTGTGATGCGTAGAAATGTTACAAACTTACAATACAATCTCTAACACTCCTTTGAAGCACTCTTGAAATTATAAATTTTGGATGGTTCTCACTTCTCATCTATATCCTCTGTCCTGATTTGAAATTTTTTATGATTTGTAATCAATTTCCACCCCAAAGAGTGTTGCTAGCATTTTTCTTCTTTTAAGTGATGTGGTAATATAATTATCGATGGAATTGGATGTGGTTGGTTGGTGATGTCTTTCTAATTCATCTAGACTTATAGGGGTTACTTTTATTTTATTAACGTTTCATCCTCGAAGAGCTCATTGAGATCTTGGTACTCATTTTAATTAGTCATGTGTTCTTGTGAACTTAATTGTATGGTTCAGTGGCATTGTAGTCCAAGTTACTGGACAGGGTTGAAGTCACCACTCCCAATATTAAGGGTGTAAATGAGTGAACCCAAGCCGAGCACTTGAAAGTCCAAGTTTGGCTTGCAAAAACGTATGACTCTGACTGACTCATTTGTTTAAATGAGTCAAAGTTTTTCTTGGCAGCGACTTGTTTAAAAATAAGCAACTTTTAGCTTGTTCATATATAAGTGGATTACAATTTGCTAAATATATCTCGTTTCTTATTTGAGATAAACATGTATACACACTCTATCCCTCACACGAGCTTTTAATGTCAAACCGATGATGCTTGAGCATGAGTCATTTGTATAAGTAAGCCTAAATCTTAGCCATATGCTTAAGATTATTTGGTTGGTAAAACAAACAAGCTTGTTTGAGCAATTAATGAAATAAGCTCAAATAATTTATTACTAGATTAGCTCATTTACAACGCTAACTTGTATATATTTTGACTCCTAATACACAAGTCAGTACCTAGTCTACATGATTGACAGGTTATGGCCAGTCAGATCAGGCTTCATACACTTGATTGTTTACTGGATCTAGTAGTATCTGTTATAGAGGATCAAATATAAATCAGGATTGGAGAATACTGGCTTCAATGTTGTGTTAAGTAACATTCTATTGTTTCTAATATTTTATTTTGGTTAAAAGAAATATTGAGTGTTTGTCTGCATCAGTCATGATAACCCCATTACGAAAGTTTATATCCATGTGGTTTGTTACATAATTGTAGAGATTCGTGCAATTATTTATGAGAAAGTTATATTTTCTACTCGGTCAAATATGCATTGATTCTTCTTATAATCGTGTTGCAGGTGTAGATTTCAAAGTTAAGTATGTTACAATTGGAGGAAAAAAATTAAAACTTGCTATTTGGGACACAGGTATTTTCAATTTTCAATTATAATTTCTTGATAGGCCAAATCCCTTTTATTCTGTGTTGTTTGCTTTTGTTGTATACTTTCAAATTCTATAGTAGTTGGGGCTTAAGGCAAATAACTTTTACCATTGCTATGAACTCATACTGCTAAGTGAGCGTGAAGCTATGGAGCTCTCATGTTTTGATCTTTAGTTATAACATTTTCCATCACAATTGAAATGAAATTTTTGAAATTTATTTTTGAATATCTCACTGTTGGTTCATTAACATATATTAGGATGCAACCTGGATTTGGAGATCAAGATTAAAAATCTTAGCGCTCAGCTTTAAACAGAATTGGGAAAGTTCTGTAACATTGTTTAAAGTCAGCATACTGGAATGCATCTTCTCAATGATATTGATGTTGCTAATTGATTAGTATAGTATATCATAGAATTATATCTCAAATATATTTTGTTGATATTCAGCATATATACAATGTATATTTAAGAGAACACGAAATGCGCTGCCTATTTTGTGCAGTATATACAGAGATCAGAAGCATCTGATATACTGAATTCTGCATTTGTTGCAAATTTGTTTAACTTATCCTTTAAAGAATGCAAATTTGTTTACCTTATCCTTTAAAGAAGTCATGTCATCCTTCATTTGAATAACTTAATTGCAATACTTTGTATTTTCTCTTTGTGCAGCGGGGCAGGAAAGGTTTAGAACACTTACTAGTTCATATTATAGAGGAGCTCAAGGAATAATTTTGGGTATGTTTCATGATTTTCTCTGTACTTCGCAATATTTTTTTTTTGCTATCCAATGCATATGCTGTACACTTCATTTCTTATTTGTTTAATTTTTGGTATCTTGTTCAACTGTAAATCATACAACATGGCTCTGTATAGTTTGCACATATTTCAATTTTATCAATTATGAATATATACTGTATAAATTTAACAAACTGGTGATTAAAATGGATTCATTGATGACATGTATGTTGTCATTGTTTTCCTTTGATGATGACCTTGCATGTGTATGGTGTCATTAAATGCTGAATTTATTGTTGTGCATAAAACACATTTTGTCAAATGATTTTGCAAGTTTATTATTATATGTGAAGAGCTGTCCAGTGGTAAGGTTACACCGTGGTACGTTCCCTTAGTGAGGAGCCTTCCAGCACTTGGTATGGTGAGATGTCATGGTTAAGTTTCTGTCAGCGATATGACCTTGACTTGCAGGAAATTTGCTTCAGATTGAATATATCGTAAACTAAATACAACTGCAACGAGAATGTTGGACATATTCCATAGATTATTTATAGATGTTGGACGTGTTTTGTTTCCAAATATGATGTGACTGTTTAAATTGTTTAAGCATAGAATCATATTCTTCTGCAGTTTATATTATAAGTCTATTCAACGATTCTTGGTTGTTTGTGTACAGTATATGATGTCACAAGGCGGGAAACTTTTACGAATCTATCTGATATATGGGCTAAAGAAATTGACCTTTACTCAACCAATCAAGATTGCATCAAGATGCTTGTAGGAAACAAAGTTGATAAGGTGTGTTGTTAGTGAACTTTTGTGTTACTCTTAGTTCTAAGAAATTGAGGGTCATTCTTGATTCATTAATACTGAGTTGCAAATGCTGCTCATGTGAACTGTCATTCAAAGTTGGCATGGAAGAAAGTAATCCTCGTCCTAATAGGCTCTCTTATTTCAGGAAAGTGAAAGGGTTGTCAGCAAAACTGAAGGGATAAACTTTGCAAGGGAATATGGATGTCTATTTACTGAGTGCAGTGCAAAAACAAGAGTCAATGTTGCACAATGTTTTGATGAGCTTGTAATGAAGGTACACATATAATGCAACTCTTCCAAAATCCTCAAATCAAGGAAACAGCAAGCAAGGGGACACAAAAAATTTGAAATGGTTATTATTGCTATTCTTGTGTTCTTTGGTGATGCCTTCTCATAAAATATTTTTGGAACAACTTAACTTCAAGCAATGAAATGAATAGTAACTTAGGAAACTTTGTTACGATGAACAGAATTAGCCTCTTGTTATTAGGATACAAGCTGTGGGAATGGTTGAAAAGAGAAGTGAAACCTATTATATGGTTGAAAATATTTTCTATCACAATTAAAGATTCTTAAGTTTATTAATGCAACAAAAATTACCCATATGCTGCAGCCAGTATGCCTGTTATATGGGATATAAATCTCCAAAATAAAACAAATCCTGGCCCTATGGGAAGGGAAATCTTAGTTGTCTGAGATAACTGGAACCAAAAGAAACAATAGAAAATAAAATACAAAACAACTGACAAAATGCCCAAACTTTTGTATGTCCCATCTATTTTTGTTCACAAAGTACTATTTCTTATTGACATAGATTGCAAGATTTACTTTTTGGAAACTTTTTGTCAATAGAATTTAGGGTGTTGTTACTTCTATTTATTTGTATAAATTACAAGTCAACACCCTCATAAAAATGAAAGAAATGCTTCAAATTTGAGTTTTCATGTTTATCTGCAGATTTTGGAGACACCAAGTCTTTTGGCTGAGGGCTCATCTGGTGGGAAAAAGAACATCTTCAAGCAGAAAGCACAAAATTCTGATGCTACAAGTGGTGGCTGCTGCTCATGATTTACATGTTTAAGGGGGCTTTCACCTTCCACTTCTTGGTATGATCTGGATTTCAAGGGCAATTAAATTCATTACGTGTAACAAAATAACTTTATTATAGGATGTATATCAAGATTAAATTATTTTTCTTCTCAAGAATTTACCTCATGTTTAAAGATCTCCATGTTATTTGGTTTGAGCAATCATCTGGGCATAGTTCATAGTGCACCTGCATATGAATACTGTTTGTATATATAACGCTTTTGATGTTTTAACATGATCAACGCTGTGCTTCAAGGGGACATTTTTCGTCGACAAACGCGTAGCAGTTATTAAGCTACCATCTTCTTCGACGTAAAAGTTGTATGCAACATCATATATTTGTTTAATCTGCAACCGAGTGTTCAGATATGGCAAAGCAGTAAATTCATAGCCATGACCCAACGTATCTTGTTAGCAAATTAACAACTAATTATTCATGGTCATTGCATATTAGAGTCAAATTATAATTAGAAAAGAACAATTGGAACATTACCTTAATTTGACTCAGTGGATTGAGGACAGGGCAAAAGAAAACACTTTGCGTCATGCTTTAAATGTGTATACAGTCTTAATTAGAAGCCTGTCAGATATTGTCATTTCATGATGCTGATAAGGATTGATTTACCTCTGAAACATGAATTCTTATGAGAGGTTATGTACTCGACGGTTGACATTTAATTAAAAATATATCCCACTAATCTTAAATTCAATGAAGTGCATGTTTGTATTATTAAATTGTTAAAATCTAGAATACTTACAGTTTTTCTCGGAAAAATGTCTATAACACCTTGTAAAGGACAATATCCCAAAATAAAAAAATGGTAACGTAATAATTTGTGGCCGCTGTAAATGGTCTTTTTCTGCATGTAACACAAATCAAACGTTCTGATTCATATTATTATTACCTTGTTTCCTTTAACAAAAATATGTTGGTGGGGGAAAAATCCTGAAGATATTTGTTGAAAATGGTTCAGTAAAGACTTATTACAAGCTAATATTTTTTAGTTTGTTTAAAATACAAAGATGTTACTACTAATTAAGAATATGTATTTTTATTTTAATTGATATAGTAAACCGAAGTTACTATTAGTCCTTTTAGTTTGGATTATTTACAATGTGTTTATTTTTTAGTAATTTATTTAAATTATGTGGGATAGAGAGAATTTCAGAACGTCCGATATTATATCACCCAAACAAATTTCTCTAAAATATTCCTTAAGAAACTCTAATACATGAAAGTGTATTTTTAAGTCTAAGTTAATATAATAAAATCAATTTATTATGTATATGATGACATAATAAGCCAACAAGCATATCGATAATGAACAAAACTAAGAAAATAGGTTCTAGAAAATAGGTTCTCTACTTAATTTTTTCCATATTTTTTCAAGAAATACTTAGTGTAAGGATCTAAGATAGAGTACTAAAGCTAATAAATATTTTAAAATAATAAGATAGGGTATTTTAAAATTAAAATAATTCGTTAATATAAATAGAATTTTTTAAATTCGTCTCATTATTTAAAATGCAAATTATCTTTCTAAAACTATTCTTCTTAGTTTTATCTCCATTCTCTTTAAGAAGTCTTTCTTCTTGATAATTTGTTTAACGATCATAAAGTTTTTATGAGATCACAACTGAGTAATCTTTTTTTCTATCCAATTAGTTTTTCGTTTGGAGTAAGTAAGTTTCTATCTCCTTTTTCTTTTGTTTTGGTTTATGATCATGCTTAGGAAATCTCATGCATATATCATTGGGGTTCATTTTTTGGTCATTTGTCAATTTGTGGTCCTAAGAACTCTTTTCTACCATAATTTAGTAATTCGTAGGTGTTTCTAGAGATCATTGTGCGGAGCAAAATGTGTTCATTCTTAAAGTTTCGTAACTTCAATGTAAGGTAAGGGAAACTAGTTGTTTATCTTTAAATTATGTTTATTGTAAAATTTTGGTGCTTGCATGTATAATAATAATTTGATTAAATCATAATCTGAATATTTATGTTACTATTATTTCGTTTAAGTAAGTATATTTCATTAATTGATGATTAATTTTTGGTGAGGTGTAATTTTTGATACTGTTGTGATAATGAATGTTGTGATAATGAATTGTATGTTATGATGTTGTGTTGATGAATTAACTTGGTTGGAATGTTTAAGAGTTGAAGAGTCATCAAAGTTGGGGGCTTTGTAATTAAAATGTGGATTTTGATGGGCAAGTTTTTAACAAAATGGTAGGAGTCAGAAATTTGAAATATTATGTCTGAATTCATGTCAATTAAACCTTGTTAACGCCTTGGGTTGATGAAAATGTGATAAGCAAAGAAGTGTCAATGTGGTGGTTTTAGAAGAGTTTAAGTCCATTTTTGGGGTTTGGACAATTGAGATTTTGAGATAAGGGTTAAATGAGAAAAATCAAAAGTTCATGGTCATTTCTTAGGTTATATAAGACTTGTCTAGAGGTTGAATTACATGAAATCTAGTATGGAGTATGTATGTTGTTACTGTATGATGTTTTAAGTTCAACTTGGAGGTTTTAAGTAGTGAAGATCTAAAATATAGAGGTTGTAATGAATTTAAGGTGTTGGGATATGTTATTGAGTCAATTATGACTTATTAAGACTCTTAGTTTGCAGAAATTTCAGTTAGAAAGTGTTGTTTTGAGTTTAGGCATTTTTGGGAGTTGTCAAATGAACTTAATGCACCTAATTTCGGGTTTAATAATTAAATGAGTATTTTATTTTAATTCTAAATATATCAATTCTAGGGTGTAAGGAATCAATTTGATCACTAGGACAAGTCAAGTGCATCAAAGTCCATGAAAACAAAGTTCACTCAATTGATATGGTGCTAAGCACCCCTCGAGCGCCCCATGAACGCCCCTTTCCAATGTCGCTGGGGATGAGCGTCGGGTTTCTGGGACTGAGCGCCACTTTCCAGTGGCTGTAAGGCTGAGCACTAGTTTCTTGGGTTGAGCGCTACTTTTGTATGAATGATTTTAAGGTGATTTTTGCGTTGTTTAGTGGTTCTTATTGGACTGGTTCTTATGTATTGATGTATATGTAATGGTTTTATGTGATTTCTTACCCTATTTATGTGTGTTAGGATATTTATCCTATTTTATCATCATTATAGTGTGTCAAGGGTTACCCTATTTATCATGATTATATTATGTCTAGGATTACCCTATTTATCATGATTATATTGTGTCTAGGGTTACCCTATTTATCATGTATTTGTGTATCAATTTATTCTTATAAATAGAAGATTGTGAGAGGGATCAATCAAGCCCTCTAGAATTATTTTACAGTTTCAATCTTAAGTTGGTATCAGAGCGGGTCGATCCCGCTCTGGTTTCTGTCTCGTAATATATATTTGTCCGGCGCCACAGTTCTTTGTCGCCCGCCGCTGCCCGCCGCCGACCACCGTCAACCGTCGGCCACCGTCGGCCGTCGCCGGCCACCGTCCGGCCACCGTCACCGCCGGCCACCGCCCGCCATTGCCGGCCACCGTCGTCCATCACTGTCAAAGTTTCCTTCGTCTAAACCCTTAGGGTTTTCTTGTTCTTCGTTAGTACTATTCGTCTTCTTCAGAAATGGCGTCTGGCAGTACTCTTTCCTTCTCTGGAAGTCCATCAATTACCTCCGAGAAGCTAAATGGAAAAAATTATCTATCATGGTCTGCTGCCGTTGAAATGTGGTTCCTTGGCCAAGGGCATTATGACCACCTTGAGCGAGATGGAAGCCATGTGCCTACTGAAAAAGCTGATCAGTGGAAACAAGCAGATTTCCAGTTGTGTGCCCTGTTATGGCAATCAGTGGAACCCAAACTTTTTGTATCTTTGAGGGCTTTCAAAACTTGTCACTCCTTTTGGAAGAAAGCCCAAAGCATTTATGCCAACGATATTCAACGTCTCTATGACACTACGAATAAACTTGCATCTCTTAAAATGGCAGACCATGATATGGTGTCCTTCATGACTGAAGCCCAATCTGCTGTCGAAGAACTTAGGATGTTTTTGGAAGTAGATCCATTAGAGGATATAAAAAAGAAACTAGACAGATTCTACATGGTGTTGATCCTTCGTGCCCTACATCCCGATTTTGATCATCTCAGAGATCAACTTCTAACTAGTCATGAGGTCCCCTCTATGGAAACATTGACCACTCGCCTTCTGCGTGTCCTGGTATCTCAAACTCAAGAAGCGCATGAACTAGTGGAACCATCTGTCATGGTTGCCACACGAGGAAGAGGAGGACGTGGCACTAGAGGAGGAGGACGAGGAGGTCGGGGACGTACTCAATGCACATATTGTAAAAGGATGGGTCATACTCAAGAGAATTGCTACTCCTTACATGGTTTCCCTTCCAAAACCGCCAATATTTCGAAGACTGAAACTTCCACTTTGAAAACTGAAACCTCTACTTCTATGTTTTCTGAGGATGAATATCAAGAGTATTTAAGGTTAAAGTCTAACAGCTTGGCACAACCATCTCAATCTCCCAATACATCAACAGCCTGCGTTTCTCAATCTATGGAATGTCAAAATTCATGGGTAATTGACTCAGGTGCTTCTGATCACATTTCTGGTAATACCTCTTTGTTCTCATCTATTTCCTTTCGAGAAAAACCTCATTTCATAACCCTTGCAAATGGATCTAAAACTTCTTCCAAAGGAGTCGGTCATGTTTCTTTGTCTCCCTCCCTCAATCTCAACTCAGTCCTTTTTGTCCCTAATTGTCCTTTTAATTTAATTTCCTTAAGCCAGTTGACTAAAATGTTAAATTGTTCAATAACCTTTGATCATAAATCTTTTGTTATACAGGAGCGTGGTTCGGGGAGACAGATTGGAGAAGGATATGAAGCTGGCGGATTATACCATTTTGGATCTCGTCCAAGGGTGTCTTGTGTTGCTGCTCTTAATCCTAAAGTGCTACATGATCGACTTGGCCATCCTCATTTGTCCAAATTAAAAAAGATGTGTCCTGAACTTAGTGGTCTCCAAACCTTAGAATGTGAGTCATGTCAATTAGGAAAACATGTTAGATCTTCCTTTCCTAAAAGGTCTCAATCAATATGTAATTCTAGTTTTTCCATCATCCATTCTGATATATGGGGACCTAGTCGTATCTCCTCCTTTGGTTATAGATATTTTGTTACCTTTATTGATGAATATTCAAGATGTACTTGGGTTTATCTTATGAAAAATCGTTCTGAATTGTTAGCTATCTTTACATCCTTTTTGAATGAAATCAAGAATCAATTTGGTCAAGTAATCAAAATATTAAGAAGTGATAATGCCAAAGAGTATTTTTCATCCTCCTTTTCTGCCATCTTGAGTTCCCATGGTATCTTACATCAGTCTACTTGTCCTCATACACCACAGCAAAATGGTATAGCAGAACGAAAAAATAGACACTTGGTTGAAACTGCTCGTACCCTTTTGCTTGGTGCCCATATTCCTGTCCATCACTGGGGGGATGCCATCTTAACTGCATGTTATCTTATTAATAGGATGCCCTCCTCCTCTCTTGATAATAAAGTCCCTTTCTCCATTTTGTTTCCTAATGATCCTCTCTTTCATACATCTCCCCAAGTGTTTGGCTGTGTATGTTTTGTTCATGACATGTCTCCAGGTCTAGACAAACTCTCCGCTCGCGCTCTCAAATGTGTCTTCTTAGGCTATTCTCGACTTCAAAAAGGATATCGGTGTTACTCTCCTGAAACTAAGAAGTATTACATGTCTGCCAATGTCACATTCTTTGAACAGACTCCTTACTTCTCTCCATCTGTTCAGGATGTTTCTATCCTCCAGCAGGTCCTTCCTATTCCAATGGTTGAGTCAAATAGCTCCACTGTCTCTGTCATTCCCAGTCATGATCACAATCTTTCTACACCTGTTTCTCCACATACTGAGATCATCCCACACAGGGCCCCAATGGATAGTCCACCTCCCCAAGACAATGGTGAATCTCCTACTTCAAATTCTTCTCCCTCGTCACCTCCTCCCACGCCTCCTGGTGCAAATGATTCAGCATGGCCTATTGCCCTCAGAAAAGGTACTCGTTCCACTCGGAACCCTCATCCCATTTATAATTTTCTAAGCTATCATCGATTGTCGCCCTCCTATTTTTCTCTTTTATCCTCAGTGTCCTCTGTTGTTATACCCAAGAATGTGAAAGAAGCACTTGATCATCCTGGATGGCGACAAGCTATGATTGCAGAAATGCAGGCTCTTGACCACAGTAATACTTGGGAGCTGGTGCCCCTTCCCCCAGGAAAAAAGGCGGTTGGTTGTCGATGGGTGTATGCAGTTAAAGTTGGCCCTGATGGTGAAATTGATCGGCTCAAAGCTCGGCTTGTTGCAAAAGGTTACACTCAGGTTTATGGTCTTGATTATTGTGACACTTTCTCTCCTGTAGCCAAGATGACTACTATTCGTCTCTTCTTTGCCATGGCAGCCATTCGTCACTGGCCACTTCATCAATTGGATATCAAGAATGCCTTCCTACATGGTGATCTTGAGGAAGAAGTTTATATGGAGCAACCTCCAGGGTTTGTTGCTCAGGGGGAGTCTGGTATGGTATGCAAATTGCATCGATCTCTATATGGCCTCAAGCAATCCCCACGTGCTTGGTTTGGAAAGTTTAGCTCCATTGTTCAAAAATTTGGGCTAAAACGCAGTGAAGCAGACCATTCAGTTTTTTATTGTCATTCTTCTCTCGGGAAATGTGTTTACTTAATAGTATATGTTGATGATATTGTCATTACAGGAAATGATGCTGTTGGAATATCTCAACTAAAAGAGTACTTGTGTAGACATTTTCAAACCAAGGATCTTGGAAGTCTCAAATATTTCTTAGGCATTGAAGTAGCGCAATCAAAAGATGGAGTTGTAATCTCCCAAAGGAAGTATGCTCTTGATATATTACAAGAAACAGGCATGATTGATTGTAGACCGGTAGACAGTCCCATGGACCCAAACCAGAAATTAAGGACAGAAGAAGGTGAATTATTCTCCGATCCAGAGAGGTATAGGAGGCTGGTTGGCAAACTGATTTATCTCACTATTACAAGGCCAGATCTATCCTTTGCAGTTGGAGTGGTTAGTCAGTTCATGCAGGCTCCATGTATTGACCATTGGAATGCTCTCATTCGCATTCTAAGGTATGTAAAGAAGGCTCCCGAGCAAGGATTGTTATATGAAGATAAAGGAAGCATTCATGTCTCTGGGTATTGTGATGCAGATTGGGCAGGTTCCCCTATTGATAGACGGTCTACAACAGGATATTGTGTTTTTCTGGGAGGAAACATTATTTCATGGAAAAGTAAGAAACAGAATGTAGTAGCTCGATCAACCGCGGAAGCCGAGTATAGGGCAATGGCATCACTAACATGTGAACTTATATGGGTGAAACAATTCCTTCAAGAGGTTAAATTTTGTGACATCCATACTATGAAGATGTATTGCGACAATCAAGCTGCTCTCCACATTGCATCAAATCCAGTGTTTCACGAGAGGACTAAACATATAGAAATTGATTGTCATTTTGTTCGTGAAAAGTTGTTGACCAAAGAAATATGTACTGAGTTTATTGGGTCAAACGATCAACTCGCAGATGTATTGACCAAGTCATTAAGGGGTCCTCGGATTGAGTTTATTTGTTCCAAGCTTGGTACATACAATTTGTATGCTCCAGCTTGAGGGGGAGTGTTAGGATATTTATCCTATTTTATCATCATTATAGTGTGTCAAGGGTTACCCTATTTATCATGATTATATTATGTCTAGGATTACCCTATTTATCATGATTATATTGTGTCTAGGGTTACCCTATTTATCATGTATTTGTGTATCAATTTATTCTTATAAATAGAAGATTGTGAGAGGGATCAATCAAGCCCTCTAGAATTATTTTACAGTTTCAATCTTAAGTATGTGAAATATATGTATATGATTATGTGGAAAATATTTGGATGGTGATAAGTATGTTGTTGTTTAAGTGAATAATTGATTGACATAATTCCATGACCTCTTGGAGAAGTTACATGGTGGGTGCCCTATAATATTGTAAGTATGAATATAGGAAGTTCAATCTTGGGGTTCATCCTAACACTCTAATGATCACTCATTCTCAAGTAAAGAGAGGTAAGGCATGTGGTGAAAGTAGAAAGAGGTCATAGTTTATGGGTTTTACCTTAGCGTAAGGCAAGTGATAACGGACTAACCTTATGTGGTAGCTTGGGGTGCGTCAGCAGATTGACCATTACAAGTGCACGAACTGTCATAGCTTGATATTCATACTATATATGGATGATCAAGTTTAAGTCTGTTGCATGATTAAGATGGATGTTTATATTGTGTGAAGTGTAATACATGATGTAATGCTATTTTATTATGATAAACTGTTTTATGTAACGTGTGAGAAGAACGTTGATACTGAAGGGCAAAATGGGTAGAAGAAATAAGGGGTGAGGATGAGTTAGTTAGAGACCCAGGACACCTGGCACCTGCTGTAGAAGATAGTGGCAGACAACATCACGTGAGAGAGAGAAAAGTGAGCACACGGTTGAAGGATTTTTAGTGGGGAAATAAGGGATACAAAAGGGAATGTAGTGGCCTCTAGGAGATAGGCAATGATTGAATAGTCTCTCTCTCTCAGATGTATTTCTTTCTATTGCTGAAGTTTTAGCAGAGGTAGCACGTTGTACCCTGTGTTTCTTTCAATTAAAAGGCAAGAACCAACCCTTAGTCGGTGGGGTTCTGGTTCATTCGATTTTGGTACTCATTTTTCTATGCTTATCACTGTTGCATTGATTTCTTTATATTGCATTTTACCACTAGCTTACCTTTGTTTTTGTGTTGTTTGTTTGTAGGTTGTATTTCTCTTTTACAATGATTACCTAAATGGTGTGAATTTAGTGAAACGTCTTTTCAGATATTCCCGCGAGAAGTGAAGGTGAAGTAGATGGGTTGTTAAATAGTTCTACATATAGAGATATTGTCTTTTGTAGGTTTGTTTTCATTTAATGATTTTATGTAATATTTTATTTTAGTAATTTTATATTATTATAATGAGATGGTACACTTACCCGTTTATAATGGATTTAAAGTATGAAATGATTTTAAAACTTTGTTAGTTGGTGTGTTTTCGAAGTTTTAATAAAATTTGAAAGATTTTATAAGATGTCATCTTAGGGTTGAATAGGCAGCATATTTTCTCTATTTTGGTAACTATGACAGGCGGAAGAGAGTTTGTTTACTTTTTAAAAATCTAAACTTAATTAACTTGAAATGCGTTAGGAAAAAAAAAGTCAAATAAATACTTAGTCATTTGAACAATCTTTAACTTTTAATAATCTCTACATTTAAAATCATAAACTAAAATTTTATAGAAACATTAGAAATGAAATTATATTAACAAATAATTTGCATGACGTCAAAGATTTTTCTGGGACTCGCAACTCTACTTAAACTCATCGTTCAACTTGTATTGAATTGGAGTTTCATTATCGGTTAAAGTGGTAAATAATTTTTAGTGTTGAATTTGTCCACAGTTGGTTCTATGGTGTAGTGGTTAGCACTCTGGACTTTGAATCCAGCGACCTGGGTTCGACTCCCGGTAGGACCTTTTCCTTTTTTTTCTTTGTCAAAGTTCTTTTCCTTTTTCTTTTTTTTGTCAAAATTCTTTTCTTTATAGTCTTCAGGTCCAGATGATATCGAAAAAGGTGCACTGACACCAATACACAAAATGATGACGCAACTTTCAGGCAGAGAAAAAGAAAAAAACAGTTTTATTTTCCATTTTCAATTTTGATATAAAGTATTTCCCAAATCCTGAAAGCCCAAGAAAGAAGGAAGAGAGAAAAAAGCAGCATTGAGAAGTCCAAAAGGAAAGGCCCACAGACAGCTCCAAAAGCCACTCTCCATCTATTGATTGTATTCCGAAACGAAAATGATGATGATGAGATAGGCACTGTCACTGGGACACAATGCGCTTAAAAAACTGTTTTCTCCCGCGAAAAAGCACTTCCCGTGAATTACAATATTGCGCATCAGAACTGTAAAGCCTACACTTCCTCGTGACCCCTTCCCCTTCTCTTCCATTCGTTTTTCCTTCTCTCTTTCTCTCTTTCTCTCTTTCTTTCTCCTCTTCGCTTCTCTTCTCAGGTTTGCGTATTGCCACGCACCATGGTCAAGGAAACGGAGTACTACGATATCCTCGGGATCACTCCCTCTGCCTCCGAAGACCAAATTCGCAAGGCCTATTACCATAAGGTTATTCAATCTACTTCAACTAACTATTCTCCTTCTTGCTTTGATTTGATTTAACTTTCTTTTTTCTCATTTTCTTAATTGCTTGGTTACTGCTACAGGCAATGCAAGTTCATCCCGATAAAAACCCGAACGATCCTCGCGCTGCCGAGAAGTTCCAGGTAGCTCCACTCCACCACTGCAATCTCTCACGCTTAACTATAATTTAATCGTAATGCACTCATACAATCCTATATTGCGGAATAATTGCTTTAAACTATGTAAAAAACATATCAAAGGGATTTTCCAATTAATAATAATAATAATAATAATAATAATAGTAATAATGACAATGATAATGATAAATGATGATTCAACATTCTTAAATACTGTTATATTGCTTTTCCACAGTATATAATCTATTTTAATATTATGGTTAGAGAAAAAAGATACTATGTTTGTGTGGATAAATTTTTTTATAAATATTTTCAGGAAAAAAATTGTTTTTTTATAAGTTAAAATTAGGTTATGTGTAAATTGAAAATAATAATTTAAAGAGATTATATGAAAATAATTTTATAAATCAATTGATGCAAAAACTGTTTTTTCTATATTAGAAGGACTTTGTGAACAAGTATTCGTGTAATGTTTTTAAGTATATGTTTAACTTTTTGTGTTAGCAGATATTGGGTGAAGCCTACCAAGTTTTGAGTGATCCAGTTCAGAGGAATTCGTACAATCAAAATGGGAAGCATTCTGTATCGAGGTACTTATGATGATGAGGATTTTCAGCTTAAATACCATTGTGGAACGTCATTGTATTTGCTAACAATCTGATTTGATTAGCTTTAATTATTGTGATGAATGTTATTAAAATAAAGAAAGAAATACTAGGCCTGATTAGCGTTCAATGGTAATGTTACTTTTACCCAAGGCTTTTGGCACATAATAGTCATTGTGATTTGTGAATACACATCTGAGCCCCAATCTTACCTTGACTTGACTAAGAGTACAATCTGGGTTAAGAAAGTGCAAATTCCTCATTCCTCATGTGTCATAAAGAGAAAGAAAAGTAAGAAAATAATAAGACTATGGTCGAATAAATAAAAATCAAAAGAGGATCAGTATACGCTCTGTTTTATTGTCATAAGGGTTCATTGGTATTAATAATTTAATTAAGGAGTTATTTATTTAACAAAAGATTTAATTGTAGAAAAACCGTAATTTAGTAAACTCATTTTAATCAGCTTCGTAAATTATAATTGAAATACAGTTAAAAAATAAATCATGATAAGTTGAAAGCTTCCTAAATTATCAACTAGAATTGGTCCAGTGACTGAGGGTTTAGGGAGTTTAACTTGGATTGTAGGATCAAACAAGTCATTTAAAAGTAAAGGTGTCCTTAATTGTGATCTTCCCTGAAGAAGTTTTTCTTTTAATACATTAATGAATGGATTCCTTGACAGGGAAACTATGCTTGACCCCATGGCTGTCTTCGCCCTGCTCTTTGGAAGTGAATTGTTTGAGGACTACATAGGGCATCTGGCTGTGGCATCAATGGCTTCTTCTGAGCTTGCTGATGAAAGTGAGGATCCTGATAAACTGAATGAGAAGTTAAAGGCAAGAAAGTTTTACATTAACTTTTCATCATTCCTTTGGCTGTATTCATGTGATTTTTGTTAGAGAAAAAAAACTAACGTTATTGGGCCTTTAGGTTGCTATAATCGTTTTCAATTATAGGTTTCCCGATCTCACTATATTTCATTTCTGAGTAGAATAGCCGTTTTCAAGTAGTGTTTCGATCGATTACATATTAATTAATATTCGATTGATTGGTACGAGGTTATCGACTTGTCTAAGTCACTTTGTTTATTTTTGTCCAAGTTACTTCTTTTTTTGTCCAAGTTTCTTCCTTCTTTTTTTCTTTGTGAGTTTTTTTCGCACCTTTCTCTTATTATGAGAGAACAATATCAAATTAGGAAATTGTCGAATATGTAGAAGCTCATAATTTTGGTTTACTATGGCAATAACACAAATTTCTGACACGACCTGCCTTTTCCTTTCAATTGGAGCAATTTTTGTTTATCTTAAAATCACGATTTATCATTAGTGAGACGTTTTGATTCATTGATCAACAAAAGAAAATGTGAATTTTATTAACTTAGAAGTCAATGCTGAAGTAGTGAAGATTAATTTGATGTGTTTTGAAGAATAATTTTCCTTTTTTTATTTTTTGTAGTTTGATATTATATTATTTAGTTGTGCTAAATATTCTATACCCAGTGTTCTCTTGTAAAAAATCATTTATACTCTATCACTGATTTTTCTGCTAGGAAACTGAAATATGTGCATAATCCCTACTGTCATATATTGCTTCTGGATCTTTTGTTCAATATTTCCCTTGACTTTGAGTATATAAATAGACGATTTTATAACCATTCCCTTGTTGCATCAGCTGGTGATAGACAATGACATTGACATTGACAATTTAGCTATGCTTTATATAGTTGATTTGAGAGAAAAGCGGCGAGAGGTTTTCATTTTCTTTTAATTTTACCTTCATTTTCTATATTTCATATAGGCTGTCCAAAGAGAAAGGGAAGAAAAGCTAGCAAGAAATTTGAAAGATTATCTTGCCCAATATGTTCGTGGTGACAAAAAGGGATTCTTCCTACGAGCAGAATCTGAAGCAAGACGGCTTTCTCGTGCTGGTTAGTGAACTTTGAGCTGCCTTTATTTGTAATACTTGGGACGAACCACATGATGCCATCGCTTATCATTCAATGTTGTAAACGTTGAACCTTAAACAGAGGATGCCCCATGAAACTCCTAACATTTCTCTGATTGAAATTTAAACGACTTAGGCCAGACATTTTGCCATAAAAAAAACTCGAATGGTTTTCCTCATGATAGATGGTACAGAATCTCATAGTAAAGACTGACATCATGGATAATTGTTCGTAGCATGTTATTTATCGATGACATAATCAATTAGATTAGTCTCCGCTGTCTCTGAATGCAGCATTTGGAGTTGACATGTTACATACCATCGGCTACATATATTCAAGACAGGCAGCACAAGAACTAGGGAAAAAGGCCATTTATCTTGGGGTGCCATTTTTGGCTGAATGGGTACGCAATAAAGGACATTTCTGGAAATCACAACTCACAGCTGCTAAAGGTTAGTTACATTACCAAAGCCTCACTTAACAGTCTGTTGGATTTCCTGAGGTTAGCTATTTCAAATGATGTTTTAATTTTATTGAGCACATGCAATTTAGGTGCTTATCAGTTAATTCAGCTTCAAGAAGACATCCGCAAGCAATTTAAAATGGATAGTAGTAGTGGCCCTGAAAATGATGTTGACTCTCACATTCGCCTCAATAAGGACACATTGATCAGTTCCTTGTGGAAGTTAAATGTAGTGGACATAGAAGTTACCCTTGTACACGTGTGTCAAATGGTGAGTTCATAACTCATTTTAATTATTTAACACGAAGGGATGCACTTTAGTAGCTTCATAGTTGATCAGGACACATGTTATTGTATTAATTGTCGTTTATACAGATACAATGACGCTCTTGGCGCGAAAAAGTAACTACTATTTCCACACGCTGAAATGGTTAATAGTATGTTAGCTAGAAAGCCTGAGACAGTAAAGCCTAACATAGTCCGAGACGAGTTATAATGAATTCTATATGACTTCTTTTTTTTATCGCCTGCGACCAGAACAAAAGACGTGAAATGGCTAACTAGCATATTGTTCTTCATACATTTATCGTTGCAGGTGCTAAAGGAAAACAATGTCAAGAAAGAGGAACTTAAAGTTCGGGCTACTGCTCTTAAAATTCTTGGGAAGATATTTCAGGTGCATATTCAGTTACCTTAGCAACTAGCTTTCAGGTTTCTCTGAATATATGCTGTCAATTGTTCTTCATAATAACTTTGGGTAAAATAACATTTTATTCCTATAATATATGACTGATTTCGTTTTATACTTTTAAAAATATCGGTTTGCTTTAATTCCAATTAAATATTTATTCATTCTATTATATAATGTCATGTTAACGATGACGTGACCAGTAGAAAATATAAAACTATTCCAATGTTTTCTGAATAATACTAAAATGAATATATTTCAATATAAAGTGAACTAAAATGAAAATATTTAATTATAAGAAATAATTCTTTTTTGCTGCTTGTTAGAAATACTTCCTTTTTTTGTACTTATAAGAAATACTCATACTGCAAACTTTATAGTTTTATAGGTTTCCCCCTTAAAATAAGACTATATATATATATATATATATTACAGAGATATAAACAATTTCTTAAAGTAGATCCATGAAAACATATACTACATCACTAAAACATTGTTTCAGTGTAACTGTTGTTATCTGCACGATGCTCTGCCCCATGCCACCCTTTCCCCACGGTCTAAGCATGATATCTATCTGTCTCTGACACGAGGTAAACTTCAAAATGTTTAGATACATAAAAGAAAATCAAAGACAATTATGTACCTTTCATAATATAACAGTGAATCTGTGTCTTCATATATAAATTCTTTGCAATTTGCATATTATTTTAAGGCCAGATTCGTGTCCCACAAGGGCGCAAAGCAAGTTACCATCATCAAGTTTGCTGATAAAACTAATGCTTCCTTCAGGACAAGTATCCAAAAGGAGAAACTTTGAGGAAGAAGATTGCAGCTAGTTCTGATGACGAAGGAAGCACTTCTGATTCTTCAGACGATGAATCGCCTAGAGCAATTTCCTATCGAACTCCCTTTTTCACGCAGGTATATGTGGAAATATTTACAACTAATCACAAAAATTATGTTTATACCACCATGTATTCACGATACTCTGATTCGAAAATACGTACACATTTATTCTTTCTTTTGCAGGGTCTCGGTAGACTTTTCAAATGCCTCTGTAATCCAGCATTTGATGTGGATGATGAAGAGATAGTTTACAAAAGCAAATGACTCATGAACTTAAAGACACTACGAAACAAAAAAATCAGTCCTTTCAATATTTTGTTCGTGAGATGATATACTAAAAGGACTTTTCTGATACCCTCTGAAGCGTAGTTTTGGGAAGAATGGGGCAAGCCGTGAATAATCAATCATATTTCGTTGCTTGTTGTCATAGTCTTCGCCCTCAAGTTTTACATGTGTCATAACACTTGGTCAAGTGTAACATTTCTGTCAAATCCACAACACTTTTCTTTTTCTTTTCCTTTTGTATCTCACAAAATTGGAAATGAATAGTAACTTCTATATCGAAATTCACAATGTCATGCTTTTAGCAAATTATCGATTCCAAATACGGCACTATGAATTTCTTGACACTACCGTATAATACTATTACACTAGCAAATGAGTATCATAGTTTTAGATGCTGACTTTTCTTATATAAGCATGTTATTTTTTTTTATTACTAGCAAGGATTCAATTTTTTTTGTTAGAAAATTATTATTATATAAATTAATAAATAAAAGGATAAAAATAAGACTTCCTAAGTGTATCTGTGAGTAAGTTTTTTCATAAAAACTTATCAGAGATAAAAGTAAACTAATATTGGTTCATACAAAATAAAAAATATAACTTTCTACTTATTGTGAAATATTGCAAATAAATTTTAGTTTATAACTGTCTCAGAAAAGTGTTCGTGGACATGAAAACCGTTTTTCACGGATCAGTAATGTACTTGAGTGTATTGTATTGTACATGAAATTTTAAGAAGATGAAAAAACTGAATTTTTTCTAGTCACTTGAGAGGAAATGAAGATGATGTTGCAGATAGAAAAATAGGATCGTTTATCAACTTGCATCTATCGTATTAGCATATATTTGAACGAAAGTGTTGTACTTTTATTATATTATCATATGATTTTAATAATAATAATAATAATAATAATAATAATAATAATAATAATAATAATAATAGTAATAATAATAATAAAATGATAATAATAAAAACAATAATATAATTTTTTTTATTTTAAAAATTAATTTTTATTTTTTTCTCTTCTTATAATAATTTTTACAATTATATATAATATTAATAATTATAATTTTATATTACTTTTACTATTAAAGGTATTTTGGTAATATTAAATTTTTATCAATTAAATAATTTTTTTATTTGTCACATTGGTCAAATTCTAAACTAATTTTCACAAATTTTACTTCAAAATCCATTCTCATTCACCTCCAAATCTCTTCAAACAAACAACAATCAATTCACTCTCAAATTTCTTCAAATCCATCCACTCATTCTCTCCCAAATCAATCCTTTAAAGTGAACACTCCCTAAGTGAGACATAACTTACTACGAGCAGAACATATAAAGTTTTGGTATCCTCAAAATGGTTAGAGCAATGGCCTGATTGTAAACAATATATTCAGGCTAGACAAGTCTCAAACCATTGTGCTCTGGTTCTTAAAACATCAGTTATTGACTTGGGTCTGAAATACATAGAAAGGGTTTAACGATACGGTGAAAAGTGTTGGGTTATTGGGCTCCCTTCCTATGTGGAGAATAGGCCCAAATAATGTGGACCTTTATGTCTCACTAGGTTAAATAGAGATGGGTTAGATTAGTAGGGAACATTAGAGTCATTTGAAGAGAGGCAAAAGCCAAGTGAGAGAAAAAGGAAGAGAGAAAGTTAATCCCGCATAACCCTAAACCTGCATTGGTGTTTTCGTCACTGTGAAGTCGTTCACTGTTGGATCGAGCTGATTTTTGGACAGTAGGTTCCATACATATGGTTCTTCATTCTAACCGCTCGGATCATCAATCAGAGGTCTAGATTGGGAGAAATCGGTCACGCACCAACAACCCTATTTTGGAGAATTTTCACCTTCTCTGTTCTCATTTGTAAGCATTTGTGCCTATTTAAATTAGCTTATTGAACACACCATTTGGTTTTATTATTGGAGACTCTTTTGTATCCCATTATTGATCATAGTGGATTTTTCTTTGGTCTGGACGACTTGTGGTTTTTACCCTTGCATTGAGGGATTTTCCACGTTAAAATTTGTTAGTGTCTCTTTGTGATTTGGATTCTATTTTTGTTCTATTTGTTTGGTGCTCCTCACAGATTCTCGCAAGAAGGGGGATTGAATTTCCGCTGCGTTATTACCTTTTTCTAAGTTGTTATATTTTTTGGCCCTTACCCCATTACAGTGACATTAGAGCTCTTTGGTTAAGGGATTGTTTAGTTTGTGTGAATGTTGGAGGCACATACAAAATTGATTCCTTTGAATGGATAAAATTATCACCTATGGAAAGACAAGATGAAGGACTTGCTATTTGTGAAAAATTTGCACCTTCCTGTTTTTGCTTCCAATAAGCATGAATCCAAGTCAGATGAAGAATCAGATTTTGAACATCAACATGTATGTGGATTTATCAGGGAATTGGTTGATGATAATGTTTATAATTTTGTTGCTAATGAGACACATGCGAGAAGCCTATGGGATAAGCTTGAGTCCTTGTATGCTGAAAAATTTTGTGGAGTTGAAGTACAAGGAAGGAACTCGTGTTTCAAATCACTTGAGTGAATTTCAAGGACGTTATGATCAATTAGCAGGAGTGGGTATAAAATTTGATGATGATCTATTGGGCTTATTCCTATTAAACTCTTTACCGGATTCGTGGGAGACATTTAGGGTTTCAATGATAAGTGCTACCCCTAATGGTGATATTTCTTTGCAAATGGCAAAGAGTGGTGCTCTTAATGAGGAGATGAGAAAGAAGACACATGGTACTTCATCTCCTTCAAAAGTGCTTATCATAGAGAATAGGGGGAGAAGCCAAAAGAAAGAACAAAATAGTGGTAGAGATAAAAGCAGGAGCAAGTCCAAGTTTCGGTACAAGAATGTGGAGTGTCACTATTGTCACAAAACAAGGCATATAAAGAAGAACTATTTTTTGTTGAAGAAAGAAAGCAAAGACAAAAAGGGTAAGCAAAGAGAAAAAGATATTGATAATGGTGATCATGTTACTACTACTACACGTGGTGATCATATTTGTCTTCGTGATTATGACACTATTAATCTTGTATCTAATGAGAGCATGTGGATAATTGATAATGGTGCTACGCTGCATGTTACATCCAGGAAGGAGTTCTTCAAATCTTGTACACCTGGTGATTTTGGAGTTTTGAAGATGGGTAATGATGGGGTGTCTAAGGTTATTGGTGTTGGTGATGTTCACTTGCAAACCAACATGGGGATGCAGTTGTTGCTTAAAGGAGTTAAACATGTTCTAGATGTTCGGTTTAACTTGATTTCTATGCAGGTATCTGATGATGGTGGATTTGATAACCACTTTGGTTCTGGAAAGTGTAAGCTCACCAAAGGTAACTTGATTGTGGCTAAAGGGGAGAAAAACTCTAAGCTTTATAGGACAAAAGCTTTGGTTGATAAAGATAGTGTGAATGTCATGTATATGGAGTCATCTTTGTGGCATAAAAGGTTTGGGCATATTAGTGAAAAAGACTTAACTTCTTAGCTAAAAAGGATGTTCTTATAGGATTGAAGATTGTAGAGTTGGAGAAATGCTCTCAGTGCATGGCTGGTAAATGAACCAGAGTATCCTTCAAGAAGCATCATCCTTCCAGGAAGTCAGAGTACCTTGAATTAGTGCATTATGGTGTTTGTGGCCCATTGAAGGTAAAATCTTTTAGTGGTTCGCTTTACTTTGTTACTTTTATTAATGATTGTTCCAGAAAGCTTTGGGTTTATGCACTACAGAGAAAGGACCAAGTGTTGGACAAGTTTAAAGAATTTCATGCTTTGGTTGAGAGACAGTCAAGCAAGAAGCTGAAGCGCGTTCGTACTGACAATAATGGTGAATATTGTGGACTATTTGATGCTTATTGTAGAAAGTATGGTATTGCACATGAGAAGACTCCTCCCAAAACTCCTTAGTTGAATGGTTTAGCAGAGAGGATGAACAAGACATTGATTGAAAGAGTTAGGTGTATGATTTCTGAAGCAAAATTGCCTAAGCATTTCTGGGGTGAGGCATTGTTTACATCAATGCATGTTATTAATCTAAGTCCTGCAGTTGCTTTGAACTTTCAGGTGCCATACAAGATTTGGTTTGGCAAGAATGTTACTTATGATCATTTGCGTGTCTTTGGTTGTAAAGCATTTGTTTTTGTTCCAAAGGATGAAAGATCAAGTTGGATGTGAAGACAAGGCAATGCATCTTTATTGGCTTTGGTTAGGATGAATTTGGCTACAAGTTGTATGACCCCGTTGAAAAGAAAGTTGTTAGATCGTAATGTGCAATTCATGGAAGGTCAAACCATTGAAGATATTGATAAGGTGGAGAAGTCTATACCTAAGGAAGATGGTAATGTGGTTGATTTTGATCCAATTCGGTTGTCTATTAATGATTTGGATATTGATGTTCATGATGATGAACAACATGGTGATATTGATAGTCAGCAGATTGGAGATGACTTGGAGGTTCCTATTGATAATGTTGATGAAGAGGAACATGATGTGTCACTAGATGAGAGTCTTGGTGATATACCTGAGTTACCAGAAGCTCAACCCAAAAGATCTAACAGGCCAAAACAACCTTCTAAGAAGTACTCTACCAATGAGTATGTGATGGTGACTGATAAGGGGGAACCTGAATGTTATGAGGAGGCCATTGAAAGTAAAGAAAAGCAAAAAGTGGTTGGATACAATGTAGGATGAGATGAAATCTCTACATGATAATCACACTTATGACCTGGTGAAGTTGCCTAAGGGTAAGATAACCTTAGAGAACAAGTGGATTTTTAGGGTGAAGCAAGAGAGCAATTCTACATCTACTAGATATAAAGCCAGATTAGTGGTGAAAGGTTTCAGACAAAGAAATGGTGTTGACTTCAATGAGATTTTCTAACCTGTGATGAGGATGACATCCATCAAAACTGTGTTAAGTTTAGCTGCTACTATAGATTTGGAGGTTGAGCAGATGGATGTGAAGACAATTTTCCTTCATGGTGATTTGGAGGAAGAGATTTACATGAAGCAACCAGATGGTTTTCTTGTTGAAGGCAAGGAAGACTATGGGTGTAGGCTACGAAAAGCCTATATGGTTTGAAGCAAGCTCTCAGGCAGTGGTATAAGAAGTTTGGGTCTGTTATGTGTGAGCAAGGCTACAAGAAGACTACCTTTGACCATTGTGTTTTTGTTAGGAAATTTTTTGAGAATGATTTCATTATATTGTTATATGTTGATGACATTCTTATTGTTGGGAAAAATGTATCCAAAATTGATAGGTTGAAGAAGCAACTGGACGAGTCATTTGCCATGAAACACATGGGATCTGCTAAGAATATTCTTGGTATAAGTATCACTCGTGATAGAAAAGAGAAGAAACTTTGGCTATCACAAGAGCACTACATTCAGAAGGTGTTGCAAAGATTCCAAATGAAAAATGTTAAAGTTGTAAGTACTCCTCTTCCTACTCATTTTAAGTTGAGTGTTAAACAAAGTCCTTCAAATGAAGCTGAGAAGATGAATATGAGAAAAGTACCTTATGCTTCTGCGGTGGATAGTTTGATGTATGCAAAGGTATGTACAAGGCCTGATATTGCACATGTTGTTGGTACAGTTAGTAGATTTCTGTCAAATCCAGGTAGAGAGCATTGGAATGCTGTGAAATGGATTTTAAGGTATCTTTGTGGTACTAGTGGTTTGAGGCTTTGTTTTGGAGGTGATAAGCCTACTTTGGTGGGTTACTCAGATTCAAATATGGTTTGAGACATTGATTCCAAAAAGTCTACTTCAGGCTATTTGATTCAGTTTGCAGGGGAGCCTTGGCTTGGCAATCAAAGTTGTAAAAGTGTGTAGCGTTGTCTACTACTGAGGCAAAATTCATTGCACTTACTGAAGCATGTAAGGAGTTGTTATGGGTGAAGAAATTCTTGCAAGAGCTTGGTTTTGTGCAAGGAAAATACTTGTTGTATTGTGACAGTCAAAGTACTATTCATCTTGGTAAGAATCCAATTTTTCATTCTAAATCCAAACATATTGATGTGATGTATCATTGGATACGTGATATTTTGGATGCTAATTTGTTGGAAATAGCGAAGGTTCATACAGATGATAATGATGCTGATATGATAACCAAGACATTGCCAAGAGGAAAGTTTGAAGTTTGTTGTGAGATCGTCGGATTAGCGGATATCTCCACATAGTCGTGAGGGGGAGATTTGTGAATGTTACTCTCTCCACCACCACACAGTGCTCCCTATACCTCGTTATTCCTCTTTTACCCTTCAGTAGTATTTAAACGGATGTGAATAAGCGTTGAATTCTTAAACGAATGTCAATATCTGTTGGATTCTTAAAGGGATGTCAATATCCGTGAAGGACAAATGACTGTTGATATTCGTTCACACGGATGTTGACATTCGTTCAAGAAGAAGAGAAATAAGGAGACCAGTGTTAGCCTAGTGGCCGACGTGGGTCATGGTGCTGGTGGTGGTGTTGAGAGTTCTGAGAAGAGAAATGATGAGTGCGGTGGTGAGACTCGTGAGCCACGTGGTGAACGACGGAGGTGGTTCCATGAAGGGGGTAATAAGCTACAGTGGGAGCAGGGGAGTACCCGTGATCGAATTTATGGTGGTGATGAGAAGTGGGAGCTGAGTAGTTGAAATCCTATGACACGTGTCCTGGTGGCGACAGGTGAGAGGTGTGGAACACGTTGGTATCGGGCTGAGGGGGCGGTGGTTGAGGAGCGCCATAGAAGGGTGGTGGTGGCTATTGGTGGGGGTTGGGGAACGTGTATGTCGGTGAAGGGTAAGCAATTCGTCTTTCGTCGTCGTCTCTACGTTGGTGAGTGTGGCTGAAGGGAAACAACATGGTGGATTTTGAGTTTCAGAATGGGAACAGAGAGAAGGCTTGTTGTCCAATTCTTGCCACTATGACCAGTGGAATTATCTACAATTTTGTAGCCGGCTTTAATAATGGATCAAGTATTTTATCGGTTTTTGGTATGAAGGGGTAGACGTCTACTGCATAAATCCATCACCCACAACCAAAATTTAGAGAAAAATTGTAAAATTTAATAAACTATAAATAATTGGACAGCAACCTCAAAACATATATTAAAATCTGATTTCAATAAGAATGCTACTTTTTTTTTTGGCATTGCTGCATTTTTCACTAACTTCCATAAGTTTCTTATTTCAGGATGATTACCCTTCTAGGCGTTGTTTAACAGCAGAGTTTCACAATTGAAATGAAACAAATGCAATAGATGAAACCAGAAACAAAAAAATAATCATTATTTATTATTTTATCTCAACTATTAGCTATTATTCGTTTCATTTTAGGTTGTGTTTATCTATTTAATTTGTCATGTTATGTGTCTCGCTTACTTTTATGGTGCAATAAGAAAAGTCCTACTCTCGACCAAATATTTTACAATTTAAGATAAAAGTAAGAAGAAGAATGAAAAAAAAATGTAATAAAATAGACCATTGTACAGGAGAGAAAGAAAAAGTTGTAGAAGAAAAGAAAAAAGAAGTATACTATGTGAAATTCTATTTCTAGCTTATTGAAATTATTTATCATTCCATAAGTTTTCTAGGGGATGATTGATTTTGCATCCACCAAGTTGTGTGCAATCAAAGAAAGAGCAAAATGAAGGGAAGTAGAGAGATTTAGGGTTTTAAAAAAGATAAACAAAGTTAAATGGTAAAAATTAAATTAATGTAAGGTATTTTTGAAATAAAAAAATAGTGAAGAAATGTAGGGAGTATTTGGGGTAGTGGAGGGAGTAACTCTCTAAAGTAAATATATATAGTTAAAAATAAAAAAGGTTACTTTTGTAATTAAAAAAATTTTGGAATGGGTTGGGGAGGTGATGGTGGAGGGAGCAACACCCAAGATTTGTTGGGTTATTGGATTTCCTTCCTATGTGGAGAATAGGCCCAAATAATGTGGACCTTTATGTCTCACTAGGTTAATAGAGATGGGTCAAATTAGTAGGGCACCTTAGAGTCATTTGAAGAGAGGCAAAAGCCAAGTGAGAGAAAAAGGAAGAGAGAAAGTTATTCCCGCATAACGCTAAACATGCATTGGTGTTTTCGTCGTTGTGAAGTCGTTCACCGTTGGATTGAGCTGATTGTTGGACAGTAAGTTCCAGACATATGGTTCTTCATTCTAATCGTCGTATCGTCAATCGGATGTCTAGATTGGGAGAAATCGGTCTCGCACCTGCAGCCCTGTTTTGGAGAATTTTCATCTTCTCTGTTCTCATTTATAAACATTTGTGCTTATTTAAATTGACTTATTGAACACACCATTTGATATTATTATTGGAAACTCTTTTGTATCCTATTATTGATCATAGTGGATTTTTCTTTGGTTTGGACGACTCGTGGTTTTTACGCTTGCATTGAGGGGTTTTCCATGTTAAAAATTGTTGGTGTCTCTTTGTGCTCTGGATTCTATTTTTTTTCTATTTGTTTGGTGCTCCTCGCAGATTCTCGCAAGAAGGAGGATTGATTTTCCACTGCGTTATTACTTTTTTCTAAGTTGTGATATTTTTCTGCCCTTCCCCCATAAGAAAGAATGTGAGATTCTTACCCACTAATGAGTAATGGCATGGTAACGATGAAAGAAAAATTGAAAAGGTTAAAAAAGGATCTAAATTTATGGAATAAAGAAGTGTATGTCATAACAAAAATAAAGAGACGCGAAATTGTCATGAATATTATTGAATTGGATAGTAAGGATGATGAAAGGAGAATTAAGAATGAAGTGAAATGGGTAGAATTGAATGGTAGTTGGTGTGAAGCCAAGTCAGGTTATAGGAGAAGTCAAAGAATTTTTTGAAAACAAGTTCAGGACTATAAGTATGAGTAATATTAAGCTTGATAATATTGGATTTCCATCCTTAACAAATGAAGACAATATAGGACCTTGATTAGTAACACTGAGGTGTTGGAAATAAAGGAAGATATTAACCAATGTGAACTTCAAAGAGCTTTGGACCCGATTGGTTGAACTTCCACTTCATTAAAAACAATTGGGAGATAATTAAGAACGATGTTATCCAAGTAATCAACTGCTTCCAACACTTTTGGACATATACTAAGGAGTTGTAATGCTTTATTCATAATCCTAGTACCAAAAAAAGTAAACCCAGTTGGTCTTCATGAATTTAGGCCTATATAATTTAATGAGGGTGTATGTATAAGATTATATCCAAGGTATTGATAAATAAGATGAAGAAAGTGCTCCAAAATGGATTGATAGCTCATAATGAGCTTTCTTAAAGGGAAGAGGGCTATTGGATAGTATTCTTATAGTTAATGAAGTTGTAGAAGAATTGAAAAAAGAAGAAGAAAGGGGTAATTATAAAGGTGGATTATGGAAAAACATATGACTTAGACATGATGGGATTTTTTTTGTATAACATGATGGGTAGACTAGCCTTTTGTTGTAAATTGATAGAATGGATACACATATATTTGGAGTCTACTATAATTTTTGTTTTGGTTAATGGAAGCTTGACTAAGGAAATAAAACCAAGAGGTTTGAGACAAGGGAATCCAATGACCCTGTTCTTATTCTTAATATATAGTACCTTAGGGGTTAGTAGAGTTAGTAAGGTAGAAAATTGGTAAATAACTACTTGAAGGTGGAAGAATTCGGAAGAATGAAATTAGGGTTCAATTACTACAATTTGCAAATGACACACTTTTTGTATGTCAACCTAATAATAAAAATATTGTGGTAATAAAAATTATTTTGGGTAGAATATGCTTTTGTTGTAAATTGATAGAATGGACATGAATCTATTTGGAGTCTACTACAGTTTATGTTTTGGTTAATGTAAGCTTGACTAAGGAAATAAAACCTATAAGAGGTTTGAGACAAGGGGATCCAATGACTCGTTCTTGTTCTTAATAGTAGCTAAGAGATTAGAAGGGTTAGTAAGACGTAAAATTAGCAAATAGCTACTTGAAGGTATAGGAATTAGGAACAATGAAATTAAGGTTCAACTACTACAATTAGCAAATGACACATTTTTCTATGTTAACCTAGTAATAAAAATCATTTTAAGATGTTTTGAGTTAGTTTTAGGTTTTAAGGTTAACATCCATATGGATAAGATAAGAGCTATAGAGATTCAGAAGGCAAAAGTGGATAGTTTGTTTAGGATACTAAATTGTAGCTATATAAAAATCTCATTCAAGTACCTCCATTAAATTGTCGCAGATTGTTGTGTGTAGATGAGAGAAAGGATGAAGATAAGAGAAAAACAAATTAGATAAGTGAAGAAAGTGGGTTAGTGATAGGTGAGTTTTTCTTATTTTTTTTATTTTTTTAAAATATGTCTTTTTTTATGAATGAGAAGTTTTTTGTTTATTAAATCTTAATACAATTTGTTAAAATGTATCAACTGAAAAGAAAATAAATAAACCATATACATTCATAAATAAAATACTAAAAAAAAACATGCCCAACTACTAAACCACTTTTACCCTTATATAGTTAATTCTAGTGCATCTCATGTACATTAAATATTTTAATACTTAGCAATCCCGTGAAATAAGTTTATAAAATTACAACACATCAAGTACCAAAAGCTTATATGAAGTATATGTTTACTAAATAACGTTTTATTCAAATATACCTATACCCTATAATTATCAAAGCTGCCCCTACCTTATAATATATACATGTTATACGTTACTATATATTTTACTATATAAGAAAACAAAACCACCATTGGCTTTTGTTTTATATAAAAAAAAAAAACAAAAACAAAGTCACATCCATCACGCCTAATAACTATTACACATTCATAAAAGTCTTGCAACAATTTCATATACTATTAAAAAAAACAATGTAGTAAAACGCCCAATTCAAACACCAATTATTTTAAACATTTGTATATAATATATTATGCCAAACACAAAACCACGATTATGTAAATAAAATAAACCATTTCAAACACGTAATTATTAAAAACCCGTTTCGGCTTTATCCACTTAAAACGCCAATACCTAAAAAAGTACCAAATATGTCAGCCATATTTAATAAAAACATCCTCATAATAAAACCATACCCACCGAAAATTGCAAAAGCTATTTTGTCTTTATCCCAATTAAATAACCAATGCCTAATAATCGAAAACCAAACCGGAATTTATTTCCAATTATGTCTATACAAAAAAAAAAAACAAAATTACGACTTTCACACCAAACTGCAAGGATGACAAATTCACTCTCACATTACTTAACTTAAACTTTACTAAAATAAAATAAAAATACGATTATTTTAATATTATAACGTTTTTTTAACTTTTATATATATATATATATATATATATATATATATATATATATATATATATATATATATATATATATATATCTTTAACCTAAAAGAAAACGACAACCTCTTTTACTGCCAAACATATTATGATTAAAATAATTCAATCCTTTTAACTTTTATATACAATACACATTATAATAATTTCAATGCTCCAAAAGTCTTATAATAATATATGGTTATTATAGAATATACATTCATATTACTATATAACGTATATATTACTATATATGAAAACGATTCCATCATTTGCTTTTTGATGAGTTTCGAATGGGATTTGTGAGACCGAGACACTAACCTTTGACTGGTGCGCTCCACTTGTCTGCTTTTCGTTTGTACCGATCGGTCATCGACGCTCAAGTTAGGAGCGGTTTTATGAACTGTTCGTGACAGTTAAATATTGAAATAAATAGAAAGTACTGTAATCTAAGTTCCAATCTGTCTTTACCTTCCACCTAAACCCTTGTTTATAGAGTTTAAAGGAATGACACATTAATTTACCTCTTAATGGTCATCAATGCAAACTTTAATTACTTAACGACAGTCGTTACGACATTCATTGTGCGTTACACCTGCTTAATTGTTGTCGAGACCGAACGGTTGAGAAACTGGTCGAGACCGAACGGAAAGCTTTGTCGAGACTGAACGGCTGATAAACTAACCGAGACCGAACGGTTGAGAAACTGGTCATCGGCTGATAAATTAACCGAGACCGAGCGGTATGGACCGAACGGCTGAACGGCTGAGAAAGCTAGTCGAGACCGAACGGTAGCCTGCGAACCCGTAGTAACATGATGTAAAACATAATAACCATAATAATAATAATAAAAAAGAACAACACTCACCCACTATTTAACTTTATCCCATGAAATATGCACTTAAATAAATAAATAGAAAAATACCATTTAACAAATGCTAAAACCCTTTTAACTTTATAAAGATAAAAAATAAATAAAAATGCCGTCTAGCAAATGATTAAATATTTTAGAAATTTAAATAAAATATAATTACATAATTTAATAGAAATAAACCAGTAAAAAGAGTGTGACAAAGAAAATATAATTTACTCCCTTACCTAAATTTTCCAACTTAAGTTTAGCGTACTCAGATATTCTTCTTCCAAACCGTTCTTCTATCTGAATGTGAGCTTTCCTCATAATATTAATAGGCCCATTTTTTAATTCTAATTATGAGCTTAATTAAATCTATTAAATTCACACAATTCCATTCAATGCAATCTTAACTTAATTCACTTTTCTCATTTTTCCAATCTTAATTAGAGCAGTTTCCCTGCATCTTTATAGTTTCTTCTATATCTCCAAAAATTTTCATTGTCTTTTTCATTAATAACTACCGCTGTTCGAATCGTTAACACTTATTTGAATATCAATTAAGATATTTTATTTTAATTTCTTTTAATTTATTTTTTTAATTTTTTATTTAATAATAATAATAATAATAAATTACAAAATAAAATTTAATATTTTAAATTAAAAACAAAACTAAAAAAATATTAAATTAAAAAATTTATTTATTTTAATTCAATAATAAATAAATATTTTTTTATTTAATAAATATTTAATTAACTTAATATTTTTCATATAATTAAATATACATTAATATTTTAATTTATAAAAATATTAAAAAAAAAAAAACTTCAAAGAAAGATAATATATTCGATTTGAATTATTTATATGTTAACCGAATTTTCAGTTATCATATTTTTTTTAAAGTTTTTTGTTTTTAATTTTATAATATATTTTATCAATTTTTGTTTAATAAATAATATTTTATAAATTAAAATATTAATATATATTTAATTATATAAAAAAATTTAATTAATTAAATATTTATTATATTAAAAAACAATTTTCTGATTATTAAATTTACAGAAATAATTTTTTAATTTAAAATATTAAGTTTGTGATGTTTTAAATATATTTTATTATTATTATTGTTAATGTTATTATTATTAGTATTATTAAATTAAAATAAAAATGTGAATTTTAAAAGAATAGTTTAACCAGTGTTTAAACACTGGTTAAGTAAAGAAAAAGATTTTAACTGGTGTTCGAACGTCGGTTAAGTAAAAAAAATTCTAACCGACGTTCGAACGTTGGTAAAATGTTAACCAAAATTCAAATGTCAATGGCTATTAATGAAAATGGTAGAAAAGAAATTTTTGGAGGTGTAAGAAGAAATAGTGGAGATGAACTTCTCTCTTAATTATCAGATTTAATTTGTAACTATATTAGTCTATATATACACAAAAGACTCTATTGTTAGCCTCATGAGATGTTTAGGTAATCAAAGTTTTCAATACTTATGCCATAAAATAAGTTTTGATGTTGATGTGAATGTCATTAACTAGGCTACAGTTCTTATAATAACCACAAACTCTATACCCATAACTAGATGAAAACCCAAGACACAATATAAGACTTAGGAGGTCCATGATAAGGGCAAGAGATAAATTAATCTAGAAAACATTACAAAAGATTATGACTAATCTAATAGAGCTACAACATGCTGAGCACCACATGAGGGGGGTGCTACTCACATGTATTACTCGCTTGGAATGAGAACAAAAGGGTCAATTTTGTGTTATTTTTCATGTATAAATTATATAAATAATTTGGGAATGAATGGAATAGACAAAATATTTTAGTTATCAAACTCCTTTGCTAGGGTTTACCCCTAAATAATTTGATCTTATTAAAAATTTCTTAATTCTTGTGATGATCTCATAGCTTATCAAACATTGTTCTTTATGGTGCTTAATTTTATGTAATTTTTTTCGTCTAATTGTAGTGTTGTAGGTCAAATTTTTTTTTTTCCAATTCTGCAAATTTTAGGATTCACCACTAGTAACATCATCATCTAAATTTCATATGTGTAGGTATAATTTCGTTGGTAACATGAGTTGCATCTACACTTTAGTCAGGTCTGAAATTCATTGAAACTAAAAATAATCATCTTTAAATTAGACATATGAAGACTTACCACAAGGAACATTCTCCATCATTATTATATGAGAGGGGAGAGGCAGATTTATAACTTGATGGCCTATTCATAGCACTTCCCAAAGATCACCAATTGGAGGCAAACTTATAACATGATACCTCGCCATATTTATAGCTACATAACTGCTTTTAGTACTGACTCTAAAAATAGGAGGTTGATCTTGTTGTATTGTTGCAAGTGGCTCTTTTGAGATTTTTAAGGTTAATATTTTACATTTATTCAAAATTTATTCATTGTTCCTAATTTATCCATACGACCTCAAAATCAAGCAAATAATTAATCCATGAAAAACTTATATACCTTTTAACAATCAGATGGAGATGTTTTTTTTACTCTACGGTGGTAGTTTGTCTTGTATAATGATATACAACACGTTATTATTTTTTTCATTTTTTTGGATGACTTTTAATGATGGTTCAAGAACAATCATTGTTTCTTGAAATTTTTAATGACAATTATTTTAATCATAGTTATTTTTGTCAAACTTTTAAAGATGTGAACATTTACCATGATTCAAAAATTGTTGTTTGGAGGGTTGTTTCAGTAATCGTGAAAAGTTCATTATATAGTAATGTAAATAAAAAGATAGTAATGTAAGAGTTAACCAAGAAAACACAAACAACCACCACCAACTAACTCCGGTAGGGCATGCTTGATCAACAACAAAGCACCAACAAAGGAAAATTAAAAAAGAGAAAAGTGAGTGAATTTCAAAGTTAACGTAAGAAAAAAACTTTTGTAATTTTTTATCACAATAAAATAAATTATGATAATTTTGTAATTGTCATTTTTTTTTCAGTTTTTGACTTTCAATAATGATTTGTAATAAATCATTATATTATTTCTCTTAATTAACGAGGATCTGAATCAATCATGATAAAAGATCTTTTCTATTTATAAAAGTAACACCGTATTTTTTTTCTTGAATGAGAGTGATCTTTAAACCATTATAATTTTGGTCATTTTATGGTAATTTTGCACTAGAGGGAACTATTCCCCATGTACTTGACGATGCTGTGTATTTCCAAAGCTAAACCAAACCATTCGGTTGAACTGAGTTTTACAGCTACCAATCAAACTACGTCTCTTTCTTTGCACCTACACTTCCATGATATGCATTATTTACTGTTGCTTGGGGAAGATGCAATGCTACTTGTTACTTTTACCTAATTCATAAGCTGAGACAATCATTACTGAACGCATATTCCAAACAGAAAAAGCAACCATTATTGTTTGTGAAGGCAAATGAATGAGACAACATGATCGATGATAGCTTTATGATTCACTCCACACATCTTAGTGCATCTGATTAAAGACAATGATGCCATCGTAATAATTATCTGTGACCCACACTTCATTCTCCAGTATCTATATTTTTTTCTTTTTCACACATAAACTGAAGAAGCAATTTCCATTAATGGGTTCCTTTGTTATGATGTTTTCCTTGTAACAACAATTCATTATAATTAAAGTAGACCCAAAGAAAAAGCCAAAGGAGCAGAAGATACACAAGAAAATCCCTACTAGAAAGAGTGCAACTCTCATCCAATAATCTTCTTGGTCTTTTGTTAGGTGTGATTGACTTCATTTTGTCACCATTGAATCTTCCTTATATGCCCATTTAACTTTTCAGATTTACTTCTCAAAAGAATAAGTTTACTTTAAAAAGTAAAAGTAAAAAGTTATAGCCATTAATTTTAAATAGAAGTTTAGATGGTTGTTGTTAGGTTGAAAAAGAAACTTTTTTATGTCACTGTTTAATTAAGAGTTGTTAGACTATGTTAAGAAATTCTCAATGAGTAAAAATAAATCAAAATTGAGTATTACATAAAAAACTATTATTTTAAGTTTTTGAGTTAAAGATAACTTTAATTTTGTGTGGATTGAATTTATGTTTCATTATTATTGATTCTTCTAAGTAATAAATTATTTCTCAAAAGATATTAAAAATATAAATTATTTTTTTTCGAACATCCATCAAAATATGTTAGTTATATATTTATTTGCTATAATTTCATTAAAAGAATATCTGATGTCACATAGCCTTCTTATTTTGGTTGAGTTTAAATCATCATGGTCCTAGTTTGTGCAATTATTCCTTAAAAACAAATCCTAATTTTGAATGAGGTAAAGGAGCGTGCGTCATGTCTTGTCAGTTAAACAAAGATGGAGAATACGAGGGACAGATGCGGTCATTGCCTTTTCCTTCTTCTACGCAAACAAAAGACAAATGTTAATGGATCTCTTCATGATTCTGGTTAAAGAATCTGAGGAAAATATTTTATAAAAAAATTGAAGGAAAATCAAAAGTGATTGTGCGTGTGAAAGGAGTAAATTCTTCTTACTGGTAGTATATTTTTTGAGAAAGGATTCTAATTGTAATGTTTTATTTCGAAAACATGTTTCACATTCCAGTCTATCAAAGTTTAAAAATAAAAATAAAACGAGAATAAAAAAAATGGGTTTTTTTGTGTGAAGGGAGCATGTTTTGTGAAGGTGAGTATGTTTTGTATGATTAAAAATAAAAATAAAACGAGAATAAAATTCATTGTTTAGGAATTTGCATGATTATTTAGATGCATAGGTTCAAAATGCGGTTTTGTAAAGATAAAAATCCATCACAGGTAATATAAATAAAGATCTCAAATACACTTATATTATTATTAACTTGAGCATTAAATTCTCTTTTACGGATATTCACTCACACAATTTTCGATAGATAGAAGGATGAACGAATAACGTATGAATGATCATTAGTGAACCCATTCGATCTTTAGGACAAACATAGAATGCTTGAGTAAGGGAACTCAACCCCAAATTCGAAACAACTACTATTTTTTGTTCGTTTTTTAATTTTTAAAAACATATATAACAAAGCCATATTAAAATTCCGAGTTCTGAAACAATCGAATTTTCAACATATTCATTTTTACACAAAATAATCTATTAGAAATGGATTTTCAATGGACAAAATTATAACTTGATTTTCCAATTTTCTTTTTAAAACTTGATAAAGATAACGAAATTGGAGACTTTTTCATATGAGAATTTGGTTCCTGACTGTAAAGAAGTCCAGTTTGGAAATTAAAATAAAAGGTTTAATTATTCAGGAAGTCCCTATTTTTGGGCAGAATCTCAATTTGGTTCTTTTCTTTCTCGGCATCTCAATTGGGTCCTATTTTTGTAAAAATTGCAACAATTCGGCCCTTGCCGTTAAATTGAGCCAAACGGCGTCAGTTTCTAGTTGACGTGGCACACTGGACTGATTTGTACTGATTTTTTTGCTTGACGTGGATAAATGATGTGTATTAAGATAGTTTTAAAATTAAAAACTTGGTAAAACTCTCCCTAAGCCGCACAAGATTCACGTGTTTAATATTCCCAATCGTGGAGACCTCCACCCTGAACTCCTTCTCCTCACTCCATGGCCTCTCCAACCTCTTCACATCCACAACCGAAGCATCACTCAACTCCCCCTGAAACACAGTCCCAAACCCTCTGTGCCCGATCTTCTTTGAAAAATAAGCTTGAATCTGAATACCATGAATGTACTATGAACTGAGTTTGAGGAATCCCATAAATAGGAACAGTCATCTTCCATGGAAGACGAAACAGAGAAACAGAAGAAGCACTTAGCAATGGTGGAAAGGCTTTCGAAGCGCCTCCAAAGCCGTTCAACAAAGCCCAAATATTCAATAGAATCTACCTCCTCCGTCCTCTCACACTTCTCCCAACTATAAACCTCCACAGAGTTCCAACTCCAACAATCCCAATCTCTTTCCTCCGATCCACCAAACCTCAAACTCCATTTCCAAAGCATCTTCGAATCAATCTCCGATCCACATGTTGCTTCTACTTCAGCAGATTCTTTCCCCCACCATGAGTCTCGACACTCTGAAGAACATCAATCGCACTGGTTATACTGTAATCCACGTCAAAAACAAACACAGGCACAACCCTAACAAAATCTGGTGCAACCGTTTCGAATCCAAATATGGTGTAACCATTATTGTTGTTATCAGTCTCAAACCTAAAGCTCTTCTTGATCAATTTCCAATCGAGGCCGGAGCTACCCGTGCTATCGAAATCGCTGTGGATGTGGATGAACTGGACCGTGAGGGAATTCTCGAACGGAACAGGTATCTGGAGGGAGGGAGTGAGGAAGACATTGTAGGCACTCCAGATGAGGGAGGCGATGGGGTGGAAAGTGGCGAGGGGGTGAAACTCGCCGCGGGGGATAACGCTGTCATCGGAGATTGTGGGGCCGAAGTCAACTAGACCGGCGCGAAAGTCAATCCAGAAGTAGCGATCTCCGGAGGTGAAGAAGGTGCCAGAGCATTTGGTGAAAGCGGGGGAGAATTCTTAGGGGGAGTAGGTGTAGGCGTAGGGTTTGGGATCCATGGAGTTGAAGAGGTTGGTGATGTGTTAGAAGAGATGGGTGATGTGTTATCCATTTGTTTGTTTTAAAAAAAATATAAATATACACGTCAGAGGTGCCCTCTACTAATGTAGCCACGTCAATTAAAAAGTCAGTTCAACGTGCCACGTCAACTACAAACTGACGCCGTTTGGCTCAATTTAACGGCAAGAGCCGAATTGTTGTAATTTTCACAAAAATAGGACCCAATTGAGATGCCCAGAAAGAAAAGGATCAAATTGAGATTCTGCCTGAAAATAGGGACTTGAATGATTAAACCAAAATAAAAATATAATTATTTTGATAAAAGAAGAAAGATTTATTTTAAGAAGAAAAGAAGAAGAAGCAAAAGACAGTGGTAAAAAACAAAAACAGGGTAAAAAGAAACAAGGAGAGGAATAGGCCCACGTGTCAGTCCATCTAGAATCCCTTGACTTTAAGGACGCTCTCTCTCAATCTATTCTTTCCTTCTTTTAAAAATCTTAGTCTCCAAGAAATTAAAGAGCAGCATCACCTTGAAGCTACACTTGTTGTGATTGTGAAGAACAAATCCCCTGCTAATCTCTCCCACCGTTTCCAAACCAACCACACAGACATAAACACAACCCTCATTATTTTTGTAACATGTTTCATCCGCAAAGAGACCAACAACCCACGATTTCTTTTCCTCTGTCGAATGGAAAAGGACACACAACAACTCATACTTATGACGCTTGGGGAGCCACAAACTCTGGTTTAGTACCTTCAAAGAAGCCACCTAAAAACTACAAGAATTGTCACAGCTGCAACGACATGGAAGTGCAATTCGGAACAGGGTCAAAGGTGGATGATGAATCTGGCATGTGTTCCCCTCCTTTGTGGTCCACCAGTCCATCAAAGAGTCCCCATCACCGCAAAAACCACTACCGCTGCCTTTCCCCCGCTTCCAAGACTCAAGCTATTGCAAGAGGCCAAAGGGAGCTCATGGAAATGGTTAAGAACATGCCTGAGTCAAGCTACGAGCTTTCTCTCAAAGATCTGGTGGAACACCCCAGACTTGAAGTTGGACAAGAGAAAGGGGTGAAAGGGGTTAAAGGGGTGAAAGGGGTGGAAGAGGCAGAGGAGAGGAAATTGAACAACAAAAATGTGCATGCTAGAATGGTTGATAAGAAGGGTCAGGTTAAGAGAAGTGGGAAAATTGATAGTGGAGGGTTTTATCTGAAAATGGTGTTTCCAATGTCTCTGGGATTCAAAAAGAAGACCAAGAACGAGGCCTTGGTGAATAATAGTCCAAACAAGGTGTCTCCTAGAACATCGGTTTCTGATGGATCTGCTAAGGGTGTTGATAAAGATTGGTGGAAGAAAAGCCTTTCAGCATCTGGTGGAGAGAGTGATAGTGGTGTTTCCAGCATTAACAGTGGAAGCATGAAGAGTTCTGCTAGCAGCAACAGTAGCAGTAGTAGCAGAAGTAATAGCAGGTATGTTCAAACAAGCCAATACAAATGGATATTGAGTTTACATGTTGAAACTTGAAACCATAGAAAATGTATTGCCTAACTAAGTTGCTATTCTCAAAATGGTATGAATTTGGCATGACAAAAAGTATGAATTTTGCTGGAGGACTTTGATTTGTTGTGAATGATGACATGATCAGCATCTTTCTAAGATCATTTAGCAGTTAAATGCATAAAGGAAATTAATACTGATGGTGTAGATTTTTATGAGTAAATTCTGCAGAAATTTCAATGTTCTTGTACTTTTCCAAAGTATTTAGCAGTTTGATAAATTCTTAATTAATGTAAAAACTTTTATGGCAATACTATATGTTTAACTTTTAAGAAAAGGTATCTGGCTGTACTTGAAACACGTACATAAAACATAATTATAAGGTAAAGTTACTGTTATGTAGCATTCGTGGTTTCTTATTATACTTTGAACCATGTATGTTTTCAAAATTCAGAACACCTCTTTGTTTTCTTTAAGTATAATCTTGAATAAAAGTCTTTTAAACCCTGTAGCTTTCAAAATGCTCTTTTGAGGATAGTCACAACACCAAGTTGTTTCCTGTAGGAAATTGTGTTTCTTGGGAAATATGTGCTTGAAATCTTCACTGTCTCTGGTAAATGACAAAGTCAATGAAAGTAAACAAAAGTATGCACGCATTGTCGGTTTATTGGCCTTACTTCACGGAGGTTAAAGGGTCAAAGGCACCACCTGTTGTAGTCTTTTAATTGATAAAGTTTGGTGGCGTAACTTTTAAGGTCTTTAAATCAAATCAAATGTTGCAGTGCTCAGTTGTTGGTGGGTAAAAAAAAAAACAGAGTGGTCTTGTTCGTGAGCTAGGTACATTTTTGTCGGACACCAAGATTCTAATTAAGAACATAAATTGTTGATTTGTTGCATCACAACAACCAAGTTTTATTCTTCCAATGAATAAATAATCTAGCACAGATTGCCGAACAATACTAACAACTATTTATTTGTGTTCACATAGATTCTAGTATTTCCAGTTCACTTGTTATCATTGCTTGAACATGGTAGCAACTTCTGTTACTTAATTACAATGTTTAAAGTTTTGGAGTTTAATTATGTCATTTTAGGTATAATAAGTAAGAGTTAGGCTTAAGATCTTCCATAATATTAGGTATTAATTCGAATCATGAATTTTTGTCAACAATATATCATTATTATGAGAAAATTGACCAATAACTATTTTTGGGATGCAGGCATGAAGTGAGTGGTAGTAGTTGCTGGCCTTTCATGCGAAGACTTGAAATCCAATCACAAAAATAGAAGTTGGCTGAGATTATTATGAGTACAATTTGATATACGTATATGCAATTATAGTTTATTGGGTTTTAGACATGACATGACACATAAAAAACATAATAATAATGTGAGGAGTGTGTTTATGAATATTTTCTCATAAAGTTTAACGAAGTGGTATATTTTATTCTATGTTTTCTCGAAGAACATCAAACCACCTCGAATGGCATTTATGTGATGAGTTGGATAGCTTAATAGGGCATAGTATAATGGTAGGGACAAAAGCCTTTTGATCTTTTAAAATATTTAGGGTGGAATAGTCTGGTTTTTCATTACGCGAGGAAAATACGTTATAAAAACTATTTAAATCTTAATAAATATTTAAATTAGTTATGAAAAAACTATTTTTCTTATTTATCTTAGATAAAGAAGTTATTGAGTGTATAGCAAGGTTCCACAATTTTATGAGGCATTCCAATTCTAAAATAGTGAGTATAAAACACCACACAAAAAGTGACTTGGAGATGTTCGATCAACAGTTATCAAGTTGAACTCGAAATCCTACTAGACAAGATTAGAACACTGGTCATAAGATCATAGGGATAGGTGTATCGATTAGAACATAGTTTAATCACTATCAATTTTTTTCTGAACTCTTCCTAAAATTTGCAATATAGCGAACAATAACTTAAGTCGTTATTCATGAAGACACAAATCTATTAAATTCAAAATTATCACAAATGTTGTGGGAATTATGAGACAGGTTCAATTAAATGATGTAAATTATTATGAAACATCAATCAACATATCCTTAGAGTCGTGCATTATTAATTATTATAGTATTTTAATTCAATTGAATAGTAATTTATGAACTAAATAAAAATATCATTCCAATTAATCCTAAAATATTTATCAAATTTAGCTATCAATTAATTATCTAATTCAATTTTCACAAAAATTCATATCATAATCAAGATTTAACAAATTTAGATTTAAAAGAAAAGAAAGAGCATAATTGAGTTTAATAATTATGAAACGAAACATAAATAATAAGAAATGTGAGTCGATTAAATAGTTTAACCTTCCATAAATCCATGAGCAGAAGATGAACCAAGATAGAAAAAAAAGGGTAAGAGAAGAAAAATTTAAGATCACAAGAAGTCTCCTATTTTATCACTCTCATCTTAAAACCTATTAATAAACTAAATTTGTGGGCTTATCAAATTAATCAAACTCAATCCCTTGTTCACGAATACTAATAACAAGTAATTCTCTAAAAACATGATTGGAGAGTTGTGACTTTGTTACATATTTTTAGGTCTTTGTACATGAAAATTGGTTTTCTTTTCTCAAACGAGAAGTTTGAGATCTTTCTCTTGGATTTTCAAGGAAGCAAAGAATGTCTAAACCCAAGTTTAACAACTTATTAGATAACCTTTATAACATTGATAGTTTAAGTGATAAGACGAATTAAGAAAATTAAATATAGAATATGGACTGTCTGATTTAGGAATGGACTGTCCGGTTAAGGAGTGAGTTTAGTCCAAGCAACC
This sequence comes from Vigna angularis, assembly GCF_016808095.1. Lineage (NCBI taxonomy): Eukaryota > Viridiplantae > Streptophyta > Magnoliopsida > Fabales > Fabaceae > Vigna > Vigna angularis. The sequence goes on along the minus strand of NC_068976.1, from coordinate 8,581,907 downwards.
GGTTGGTTGAACCCAAGCTTGTTATTTTAATAAGAAAACTGAACTCTTACACCAACCATTTAAGGCAACCAAGTAATCTTGATTAGACCAATGATCAAGGTTTAATTCGATTTGGGTTGTAATTAGGTGGACTCTAATCAAACTTTTCAAAAAAAAATTGAGATAAAATGTGATGCAAGTGATGTAGGGATAGGTGGAGTCTTGTTACAAGAAGGGTATCCCATTGCTTATTTTAGTGAAAACTCAATAGTGTCCATGTTAGGTCCTATGATAAGGAGTTATATACCCTTGTTAGGTCCCTTCAAACTTAGGAGCACTACCCAGTCTCCAAAGAGTTTGTCATTCATAGTGACCATGTTAGGTCCTATGATAAGGAGTTATATACCCTTGTTAGGTCCCTTCAAACTTAGGAGCACTATCCAGTCTCCAAAGAGTTTGTCATTCATAGTGACCATGAGTCACTTAAGTATTTGAGGGGACAACACAAGTCGAATAAGTAGCATGATAGATGGATGAAATACCTTGAACAATTCCCTTATGTGATCAAATATAAGAAAGAAAAATCAAATGTTATGGTTGATGCTCTCTCTAGAAGGCACATCCTTTTCTTTAAACATGGATCACAAATTCTTGGATTTAAACATATGAGAGAGTTTTATGCTCAAGATATATTCTTTTCCTCCATCTTTGCTAGTTGCCAAAAAAGGTCTCAAGGAGGTTCTGTGTGTCTAAGGGGTACTTGTTCAAAGAGGATAGGAAACTCCTCATCAAGGAGTCACATGAGGGAGGTCTCATGGGTCACTTTGGAGTTGATAAGACTTTAAGCTTTCTTCAAGAAGATTTTATTGGCCACACATGAGAAAAGATATTAAAAAACATTGTCATAAATGCATTACATGTTTGTAAGCCAATGCCAAAATTATGCCTCATGGCTTGCACACTCCCCTCGCCATTGCCTCCTCCCCATGGGAAGACATTAGCATGGATTTTATCCTTGGTCTCCCCAAAACTCAAAGGGGATTTGATTTTATCTTTGTGGTTGGGGATAGGTTTAACAAAATGGCTCATTTTACCATACCAAGGGGTAGATGATGCAAGTTACATAGCAAAATTCTTCTTTAGAGATGTGGTTAAACTCCATGGCTTGCTTAAGACCATAGTGTCCGATTGAGACACTACATTTCTTAGCCATTTTTGGAAAACTCTATGGTCAAGGTTAGGAACTAAACTTCTCTTCTCCACCTCTATTCACCACCAAACGGATGGGCAAATCAAGGTTGTGAATAGAACCTTGGGAACCATGTTGAGGGCTCTTTCAAAGGGTAACCACAAATCTTGGGATGCCTATCTTCCCCATATTGAGTTTTCATATAATAGGGTGGTTCACAAAACCATCAAGATGTCACCCTTTGAAGTTGTGTATGGCTTCAATCTTGGCACTCCTTTAGACCTCATACCTATCCTAAATTGTAGTGATTTCTTTCATAAGGAAGAGGTATCTAGGTTTGCATTTGTCAAGAAGATAAATGAAAAAGCGAAGTCACAAATTTTGATGTTTTTGAATGTTGGCATTTAATGTCATTAATGTTTGCTTAGAACAACAAAGTGCTTTGTGATTTCCTACCATTAGGTAGCATTTTGCAACTAAGCTCTTTTAATTTGAAGATACCAAATATGTAGATACTACATCATAAGATGATGTGTCTATTTCGCTCGTGGTATCATATGGATATAAGTAAACGTTTCTTTGTATGTGTACCTTGTAGGCAGATAGCATTTAACTTACTCATGTTTTCTTTTATCGTTTATTAAGTTGTTTTAGTCGAAGACATTGTCTCGACCCGTTTTTCGTTTTCAAGAGAAGCCAAATACCTAGTTTGGGTATCTTAAGCATTGAGCTTTTAACTTAGTTCTCTCTAAGACACTTTTAGACAAGACATCGTCTAGTTAAACATCTAATTATTCTAGCCTAAATGTTTTTCTATTTCCTAGGACCTAAGTGTTTAACCATTACTTCTAAGTTTTGGGTTTCAGGTTATAGTTTTGTTTGTTTGGGTTTTTGGCTCTACATTTTTATCCTAGGTTGGTTTATGATCTTTTAACCTATTTTAATGTTACTTGATTAAACTTCAAAAAATGAGATCGTTTGTTCATATAAACGATTTTTTCCTTAAAAGTGATTATCCTTCTTTTCTTAAGCTCTTCTCTTTTTCTTTCTCCTTCGTTAGAGGAATTTTGCTTTAATAGCTCAAAGAGATTTCCTTGCTCAATTGATGATGATATATCTTCATGTTCATTTTTGCTTCATCATCATCTTCTTCTTTTATCTTATATTTATACACCTTGATGGTATAGTTGTTTTAATGATGCTTGTCTTAAAATTTGATAATATGACTATTTGACGAAGTTGATCTCGACATTTGTTCTCTTCTGGCCATTGGTGTAGATGTCTGACATAGGATGAAGTCTTTTGTTAGAGTATATGTGCTTTTGAGAGCTTTATCAAAGGCATATTTGACTTCTCATTTGACACACCTTTTAATGAACTGATCACTCTTCCTTTACTTTCGTCTTTCCAATGTTCATTTTGATTCTTAAGAGATGAAATAGATGAATGTTTGTAGTAATAATCTTGCACAAGATAAATCAGAATTTTGTATACCATGAATGTTGTATTTCCTATTTGCTTTGATGTTTTCAAGTTCTTTCATCGTTTGTTCAAGATTCTATGTTTTTTAATGTTTTGTTTGTGAGTGTAGTTCATATCATTTAACTTGTAAGAGACTCGTTCCCGATTTATGTTTTTGTTGTTTTCATGATTTGTTTTAGACTTAGGTATTGTATCTCAATTTCCTAAGACAAGAATATTCTGTGAATGTCTTTCTTGTTACTGATACCTATTACTGATATGTTTAGGGTTTTGATGTATAGTCCATTTATCAGATATCATTTTTGTTTTTTTTAATGTTGAGCATTTAATATCATTTAATGCTTGCTCAGAACAACAAAGTGCTTTTTAATTTTCTACCATTGAGGTAGCATTTAACCATTTATCTTTTCTTCTAATGATATCGTTTAGACTAAGTATACGTATTTTGTGATTTTATCTTCTTACAACAATAACGTTTAGCATTTTGTGTGTTTTCTTTGGTGTTTTAAGTTTTAGTCTTTTAGGATGTTTTTATCAAAGATATTCTCTTAACATTGTTTAGCTTTGGTATAGTAAGCTTGCACGTTTAGCTTCAATTCTCTTAGACGGTTTGACCTAACATTCGTGTAGCATAGTGTCTGAGTGTTTTGACTTAGTTTTTTTCTATTTTCTAAAGTCCTAATTGTTTTTCCTGATTTGGCCTAATTTTAATGCTTTATTTGTGTTTTTCTATAATCCTATTATTTTCTAAGAGTTTTCTTTAGTCTTTCTTTAGGTAGTCTAATCTCGTTTCTCTTGTGTTGTATCCAACTAGTGTTTAGTTTTCTGCTTATTCTATTTTTCTAATGTTATAGCTTAGTTTGACCTTTCTGTGTGTTAGACTTCTTTCTTAGAGGACCGTCTACGTCTTTTCTTGTTGTTTGGATACTTTTTCTTTTTAACTTAGAGTTTATATCCTAGCGTTTAATGCTTGTTTGGATACTTGTTCTTTTATGTGTGTTAGACTTTTTCTCAAAGGGTCGTCTACGTCTTTTGTTGTATGGATACTTATTCTTTCTAACTTAGAGTTTTTATCGTAGCGTTTAATGTTTGTGTTTTTATTCTTCTATTCTATGATACTTCTTCATTTCATGTTGTTTAGTTAAATTTCAAAACCAAGGTTCTATAGACAAGATTTTCTTGTCTTAACAGTTTTAATCTCAAATCCATTAAGATAACATCATTAGAGTTAATAATGACATTTGAGGTATTGTCTATTTTGAAACCTAAAGCTTTTGTAACAGTTTTGTTTTTGAAAGGTACCTTAGAGGATTGAAGGAGAAAGGTGTGTTTAAATTGCCATATGCCTCAACTCCTAAGCGATGTAATATTATTGGGTGTACTAAAACAAGTTCACCAATTGAAGGGAACAAGGGTTTTTAGGAACCTCATTTTCATTCCCACATATAGCACTAATATTTTGACCTCAAGTTCGTTGAGATAACATCGTTAAGGTTAATCACCGCATCTAAGGTATTGTTCAGTTTTGAGCTTAAAGTTTTTGTCACAGTTTTATCCTTAAAAAGCATTGTAGAGTGAACAAGGAGAAATGTGTATTTAAACTATTTTTGGTCTCAACTCTTAAGTAATGTGGGATTATTGGGTGTATTGGAATAAACTCTATAGTTGAGGACTAATATGAAGGAGATTTTAGGAATCTCATTTTAGTTCCCATAGATGGTATCAGTGTTCTAACCTTAAGTCCCTTGAAATAACATCATTAACGTCAATCACTACATCCAAGATATTGTCTACGTTGGAGCGTGAAGCTTTAATTATGATTTTGTCCTTAAAAAAACTATCTAAAGATTGAAGGAAAAATATATATTTAAATTGTCATTATGACTTTGACATGTAAATGATACGAGACTATTGAGTACATCTATCATTATTTATATTATTAATTCAATCTAATATGATTTCATATTGTTTATCTTAAATAACTCTTAAATACTTATCAATGACACATTTAATTTATTTTTTAAATATAAATATTTCACTATTTAAAAATAAATTTTAAAAATTATATTATTTATTTATTTATTTTATCTTTATAATAAAAAATTGCAATTTTTATCAATAAAATTGATTTTTTAGTTAATAGTTAAACTGTATCTAATAATTTAAAAATTGAAAATATTAGTTTAAATTCATAAATTTTGTATACTTAACTCTATTTTAAAATATTCATTTTAAATATTTAAATGCTCAGCATTGGTATAAATTTTTATCACCTAATTCAATTATTTACTACTTAATAGTAAATTGTTATATTTAAAATAAGTTATAACGTAATATAATTGTTTGAAAAAGTATTAATCTTTCACTCTTTTTTCCCAAATAATCGATTCCCTACAAAAAAAACACAAGGTATAAATTTCGATCTCCTGAGATCGAGTTAAAATTATTAGTACTCTATTTCAATATTAACAACTTCTTCATTGTGGCTAAATTATTTCAATATTTTTAAAAAAATATTAATTAAAATAATAACAATTTCATTTAACATAATCACTTTTAACTAGTGTTTTTTGAAGAAAAAAAACACCATTAACTTAAATGAATAAATAAGGTACATTTCTATCCATAAACTATGTCACATCTTATAAATAACTAAAAAACAATTATAATTTCATTATTATAAAGGTGTTCTCATCTCTTAGAACTTAGAATTTTGATATGTTTGCAATTACAATCAAAGTTGTCACCTCAAAAACGTTAGGACATGTATTGATACACGTCAACCGTTCTTGTATATTTCTCCAAATCGAAAACTTATCTATTATCAACCACCGCGAATATCTAGAAGCTCTGTATACCACACAGTTTTTTAAAGATAACGACGTTTTATTAGATTTATAGAAGTTATATTTTGATATTTATTGAATAAAATATATTTATTTAATATTTAAAAGTAATAATATTTTAATTCTATTTATTTTAATTTTTAATGTAAAATTTTAATATATATTATTATTATAATGTTATAGGAATGTAAAGTGGATATAATGTTTTTTTCAAGAATGTTACAATATTGTTTTTTTCTAAATTTATATATAATTCAAAAATTTATACATTATAAATTGTGACTAGTTTATTTAATACAAAATAATGTAGAGTTAATAAACTCATAGAAAAAGAAAAACATAAATACTAAATCTTAAATTAAAATTAAAGTTCAATCTCGATAATTTAATATTTTAGTGCAAATTTTTTATCCCATGCACACATATGTACTCTTGCACTAAAGTAAAAAAATATAGATGAATAAAAGTAAAAATAATTGATTTATTTGGTAATTTTGATTTTGAGTAAATGAAGATTTATAGTTGTGTTTTTTTCTAATGTAAACTTATTTTATTTGTCTTTCTTTTATATATATATATATAAAAGAATTAAATACATTCAATTTCTATTTCATTTTTCACATTCTCGTACGGCTTAATTATTCATTTGGTCCTAAGGTCGAAAAATTTTAAATTAATTTTTGCTTAATTTTTTTATTTCAATTGTGCCTTAAAATTTGTTAAAATGTTTTAATCAAATATTGTTTGTTAATATCGTTAAAATGGTTAACTTCTACATAATTAGACATGTTTATTTGACACCTGATGTAGACGTGACACACTATTATTTTTTTGAGATCCCCATACATAGAAAATACTTTGTGCTCTCTCATCCTCCCTCAAAAAAATTCTTCCAAAAACCCTTCTATAATGAAGTCTCAATTAATGCATAGGAGAGGAAAAAATGATGAAGAATGGGTTTGTAATGAATATATGTGTTCTCTATATTGAAGGATTAAGGTATACGTCATGGCATTAAATATGTCTTCTTTTCTCAGTGGGTATGAAGGTGAACTCAAATCAAATAATGGTGGTCGGAGAGGGTGATAATTGGGTTTCTTGTATTCTCCTAGTACAAAGAAAGCAACCCTTAGAAGGTATGGTGGATGAGTAATGTAAGGTAAAAATTGCACTAGTGCAAAAACAACGTATAACGTCACACGTTCAATGTCTAACCACTGAATATCCAACGTTAAAAATGACTGGTGTCATTTTTTAAATAAAAGCAATTATTAGACGTTGTTTAGAGTTGTAATTCGACGTCAATTTGTTATATTGAGTAAATTTTGCGAAAATGTTTGGCGCGAAGATGAAAATGTATTTACGTATCACGTCAAATTCCATAGAATTAGACGTAAAAAGGATATAAAACGTTGAATGCCCTAGCGTTAAACGTTAAAAGGTGAGTTAATTCAATAAAAATTTGAGTGGGAGATTGAAAATTCATTCACTTTATCTTAGCGTGCGGTACCCTCTTTGCTCAAACTTTTCTGGAACGAAGTTTGACGACCCTCACATGTAATCTTTCTTTCATTTGCAACAAATACATGTTAATTAACTATTTTAGGTATGATTTTTGTTTGTTTTGACCTATTACTTTCGTGTTTTTGTCCTTCATAGGCGCATTCTGCTTTCTCTCTCACTGATGACAATACTTTATTTCGACGAACCCACCTTTTGAAGGTTAGATTTCATTTTCGTTTTGAAGAACTTATTTATTGAACTTGTTTGTTGTTTTTTTTGTTGAACTTCTTTGTTGTTATTGTTTGGTTGAACCTGTTTGTTGTTTGTTATTGTTGTTTGTTATTGTTGTTTGTTGTTGATACTACACTACACGTTCATAGTTCATGCTTTATAAAATATAAAAAACTGAAATTTGTTGTTTTTCTGCTTTTTAGGTCTCGTAGAGTTGTAAAAAAGGATCACAATTAATTAAAAAAAACAAAAAAAATTTGATTAATGTTGAATATTGACAAAATTCGACATTAATTTGTTTTACTGTGAACGTCGAATTGTCCTATGTTCGACGTCAATTTAACATCTTCCGATATGACGTCGACCTCAAATTCAACGTGAAAGACAAAAAAACACCGACGTTATACGGTATTTTTGTACTAGTGATGAGAGGAGGATAAAGTGTTCTCTATATGTGGGGAGGAGCCTCTTGGCTTGGAGAATGGGAAGAAGATGATGAGTAGAGTAATGAATAATGACAGGATGAAGATGTTTAGATGGTTATGGTAGGTGGAACAAGAAATAGGATTGATTGAAGCATTTCAAGCAAAATTCTATGTCAGAAAATTCTATGTTTGCATCACTTGCTACTAAACCATGCCTAGTCATGCAATGTTTAATTATTTTAACAAGCAAAAAATGCCTACTAAACCATCCCTGTATTTGTCATTTAATCTCAATTTGAACCTAACTTAAACAATTTCATTCTTGTCTAAATTGAGACCAAATTTGGATTTTATATAAATGTAATCATTGTTATAATTATAAGATATTTTTATTAATATTTTTAACAAAACTAAAGTTATTTAAATTTATATTCTACGTTGAATTTTGTTTAAATTTTGTTTTAAATTTTTAAGTGTATTTATTTTAAATTGTTATCAATTTGTTCTAAAATTTAGCATTTTAATTTATAAAACTGTTATTTCTAAATCAACTTTCATATTTGTATAGAAAATATAGATATATAAACATTTAGAAACAAAATTTAAATAAAGTTTAATGTAAAATATAAATTTAAATAAACTTAATCTTATTAAAAATATTTAATAAAAATATCAATATCAATAGAAATATTATAATATTTATATAAAAGTTAAATTTGTTTGAATTTGGATAGGAGTGAAATTTCTCTATTTTAAAAAAATTGGTATTGAATGGAAAAAAAATAACAAATACAAGGACTAAATTGAGATTGTTTACATGATATTTGTCCCATTAGTAATATGTGTTACTGATATATCATACTATCTTTACCACATGACAACATCCTCATTTGACAAATGACATTTAAAAAAAATAAAAAAAAATCAACAACTAACATGTGGCACGTAATTTAGTTGAAGTTCTTAGTACTATATTAATTCAAATGACTAATTTACATCATATTTTCTAAAATGATGATATAATTGAGACCAATCAAAATATGATGACCTAATTAAAATTTTTGAACAAAAACAAGAACCAGTCAAGGTTTAAACCTTATTATAATTATAAAATTAAGTATAAATATCTTTTATAATTTTATTTTAAGTAGTTTTTATTTATTTTGTGACAAATTTTTATTATAAAAATTGTTAACTTTAAAAGAATATCAAATCATTAAAAATAGTTAAATTTAAATAAAGAATCACTTAAAAGGAAATACTGATAAAATAATTATTTTAATTTATATATATATATATATATATATATATATATATATATATAAAGTAAAATTAAAAAACAAATGTGAAAAAAAAGAAGAGAAATCCTTATTATATATTCATCACTTTCTTTTTTCTCTTCATTTTTAATGTAAAATACTTAAGATTAACAATTAAATATAATTTTTATTCTTAAATTATTTTAAAAAATTTATATTTCATGTTTGAATTAAATTTTTATCTATTTATAAAAGTTATATAAAAAATAATTCTACAATACATTGTAATTTAACATTTATATATATTTTTAAAATATATTTTACATTATTCTTATAAAAAAAATAGTATATTGTTTAATTTAAAAATAAAAAAAAACTTTTAATTATAATTTAGAGATGGAAAATATATTTAGTTTAATTTAATGTCTTTCAATTTTGAAATAAATATACTTTTAGTCTTAAATTTTGAAATAAAATTTAAATTTATTTTTATTCAAAATTTTGATATATTTTAATTTCAAACTTAACAAATACATGGATATAATTTTTTTAACTTAATTATATTAATATTTTTATATATATCAACTGTTTTTTTCAATTAACATTAAAACATAAATATATTAAAAATATAAACAATCCAAATATTAACATAAATATATTAAAAATATAAACAATTCAAATATTAACCTAAAATATATTTGACACAAAATAGCATAACTAAATTAAAAAAAAAATTCATTAATTTTTAAATTTAAGAACTAAAATACTAAACAAATATTTAAGTATTAGATCTTCTACCCACAATATTATATCTAAATTTATTGAATGTTTAAGAAAAATCTAGAGAGATGTGATGTGATCATACTTGAATAGAACAAAATCAGATTTGTGCCACGTCATAATTGATATCCACCATCAGTATCTATTTTCACCACATCCTCAGTATCCATCAATTGTTTGTTGTTTTTCAACTTCAATCATCGTACTCGAGTGTTTGAAAAATGGGCCACCAAAGATTCTACACTGGACCCCATTGACCCAGTCTCACAAACTAAGACTAATTACTTTATTATTAATTGTTAATCCTTGTTTAAGAGGCAAAAATTGTAATTTTAGAAACATTACTACTTAATCTGTCTTACAATATTCTTTAGGATTTCAAGACTACTAGGTTCTACAAATGGAAAACATGGTTTCCTATTTCACAAAAATATCCAACAGAATCAAATTTCACTCTTAAGTGGATACAAGAAAGAACATAAGAAGGAGACACCGAAATTATGTAATATTTAATAAAGATACATATCCCTAAATCACATGTTCATTTAATACTCACAAACTTTATATATATATATATATATATATATATATATATATATATATATATATATATATATATATATATATATATATATATATATATATATATATATATATATATATATATATATATATATATATATATATATATATATATATATATATATCTTTTATTTTTTTAATGTTAGTTTTATAACGAGTTTAACTTTCAAATTAAGAAAATTTCACCATGAAGGACTAATTTTTTATAAATTATAGGTTAAACCTCTTTGGAAGTCTTTATTTATGTGGGTTTTTTTCGGTTAGATCCCCGTCTTATCGGTTTCGCCAATTTAGTCTTTAAAAATGAAAAATTGACTTAATTGGGACCCTGCCGTTAGATTGGCTTAACGGGTTTAAGTTTTTTATGACATGGCACGTTCACGTGGTAAGTTTTTTATACGTGGCACATTCAAGCAGGTTACATGGAATGTATAACTAAAAAATAAAAAAATAAAGTTTCTGATAATTGAAACCCAGATTAGGGTTCATCATCTTCAACCTCCCTTCATCATCTTCAACCTTAGCGATTGATGCTTAGGGTTCATCACCAAATTAGGGTTTACTAAAATCAAATTGAGTTCGAGCACTAGTAAAATATCACATTTTTAACTCGCACATTATGCTTCGGATCAAGAAAAACTGAAGCGTATCAAAACGCGATGACAGTTTCATAATTTTTAGAACACTATATGTCTCGGTTGTCAAGCAACCAATGTCTAAAAGGAATACTGCCTCGGTTGGTAGGGTGAACCGAGGCATAAACCCCACAGATATTACACTAATCAGACCTTTTCACCTGGTACCTTTCTGGTGGCAAAGATACTGCCTCGGTTGGCAGGATGGACCGAGGCATATAAGCCTTTCTAACAAGCGAAAGAGGAAATTTTTCCCCAAATGCCTCATTCAAGCCAGGAAAACCTAGCACCTCTCCTCTTCTCCTTTTTCTCGACGATGTTGCTGGCAAAGAGATTATCTGCGAAGTCGAAGAGAACATTGTCGGGCTTGTTGTCGCAGTGGGCCACGCCCATGTGATGGCAGTGGGCCAAGCCTTCGAGAAGGCTCTTGATCAGAACAATCTCCTGGGTCTCAGAGATGGGGTCGTTAACGATGCGGGCGAAGAGCGTGTGGGGCTGGCAGAGGTCCATGATGATGGAGAGATAATTGTCGTCCTCGAAGACATCGAAGATTTGAAGGATGTTAGGGTGAGGAGAGAGAAGGATCATGAATTTTGGTTCATTCTGGAGACACTCACGGTCGGTGGAATCAGTGATAAGAGACTTGTCGGTGACCTTGCAGGTGTAGGGTTCGTTGGAGAGAGGGTGGAAACAGCGGAAGATGGTTCCGAAGCGTCCACGACCGATCTCCTCGTTTACCTAGTACTGCGTCTTCAGCACTTCGCACCGGTAGAACACATTCATGGAGTTGTTGGAAGAACTGTCATTAATTGAAGGAAGAAGACTAGAGATTCGTGAAGAAACGGAGGCACTTGGTTTCAACAGTAGATCCTTATGCAGGTCTGGTTGCATGTAAGTTTCATCCATATTCTCAACACTATGATAGAGATTGGCTAAGCAGTCAACAATTTGATTCTTATTGAGTTCCTTATGACAGTATCGATGGGCAAGCAGAGCAAGTTAAAGAAAAAGCTGAGCAACATGATACTGCGTCTTTAGCGCTTCGCACATTCTTCGTTTGACAAGCAACAACAATGTTCTTGGGGTGGATGGTGATGATTGGGGTTAAAAATATGGGTTGAAAATCTGGGTTGTTAGTGCAGGTTGGAGTTTGCTTGGAAAGAAATTGTGGTTGAGCGAGAACAAGCATTATTGTTATTCACGACTTCTAGAGCTTCTTGTGAATGTGTGGGCATACCACAATGCAACGAGAATGGTGTATGTGGACCCCGAGACTGGTGTAATGCAGGAACAACACAAGTTCAAGAGCCGCAAGGGTCAGATGTGGATCAAGGCACAAAGAGAACGAAAAGAGAAATCAAAAGAGCATAGAAAAACAGAACAGAACAGTAAAAATTAAAAACACTCTACTACCTTGGTTGTCTGTGAACCGAGGTAGAATCTAAACCCTTTTAACTCGGTTCAGAATCGAGGCAAAATGCCTATCCCTTTTTACCTCGCCTGTATATGCCTCGGTTGCGGAACCGCTGCCTATAAGCGAAAATAACTGTTGTCGTTTCCCTTGACTGCACTAGTGGAGATTAAAGACGCAACAAATCATGGATTCATAGAGTTCGAGATTGGAGTGAGTCCAATGTCTCCTAGGACCTCTCCTTCGAGATTGGGGGTTTTCTCATGTTTCTGTTTGCGCAAGAGAGATAAACTCGCAATGGGTTTCTGTTTCTGTGTTTTGTGATGTCTCTGGATTTGTAGGTTGATGAATTTGTGAAGAAGGAGACTTGAAGAGATGAAGGATGTGCTGGTTCTCGCAATTGCTCGAGAAGAAGAAACAAAGGCGCTGGAGCTCTCATGACGTGGTCTCGCGGTGGAGCAAGGAGTTTGTGATTCTGGATTTTGCGCGACTAGGGTTTAATGCGGTTCTGCGTTGATGCAGATGAAGTTGTGTCACAGCGCCGCTCGCAATTAAGAAAAAAAATGTATTAAGAGATTTGGACCCTTCAAATTTGCAGTTGTAGATTTGGGGAAAAAAGGACGGGTTACATACTTGAATTCCTACAACTACCTCAAACCATGCCCAACCTTGTTGGATTCATCTCCATGGAAATTTTGCAGCTTTTTCTTTACTAAAATGGTCATATTATTTTTGTGATTATTTTCTATGATAACCATTCTTCAATTGAATTATAAGTATTTGATTTCCAACTTTTTAATTTTCTTTGGACATTCTAATGCATGTATTTTTTATTATTATGTAAATTGATGGTTAATTTGCCAGATGCTCCAAACAAAGAAAAAGTTCTCAGAATCATTTTAGCGAAACAAGATTTGGCAACCTTGACTGCTTTCAATGCTCGCCAACCTTCAAGAAGAACAAACCCTAAATCCCTAATTCCTCATCTTTAGATTTAACACGTTTTAAAATTCACCACCAAACCCTAATTTTAAAATGTTTAATGTTATTAAATTACACATATAAAGCTTTGTGAATGCCACATATAAAAACTGACCACATCAATGTCCCAAGTCATAAAAAACTTAATCCCGTTAAGCCAATTTAACGGCAAGAGCCCAATTGAGTCAATTTTTTATTTTTAAGTACTAAATTGGCGAAACCAATAAGACGTAGATCTAACTAAAAAAAACTCACACAAATAGACTTCCGAATGGGTTTATCCTAAATTATATTATTTATCATGAAAAATATATAGATAAAATGATCACAAACTAAAAATTTTAAAATAAAATTATTGATTTATTTGATATCAAATCCCACCTTCTAATAATGAATCTAGTTGTTTTTTGAAAATATTTTTAAAATTATTATTTTTATAACTTAATTTACTGTTAAACCACATGATAATATGCTTTTGAGGAAATATTTTAATACTTTAAATTATAAAAAAATCTAATAAGATAGATTAATACTAAATTTTCTAAAACAAAACTTTTAAAAATTAAAGGTTTTTCTTACAATGCGAAAAGATTGACTAATTATAAATATTTTAATATGTTAAGGAATATTTTTTAGGAAAATGATACTTGAACAACCATTTTTGACAACATTTAGACACGCACACGTGTCTAAATTTGAGTGGTCTAGTTGGAAAAATTAAATGAAAATGGACCACTCAAATTTAGACACGTGTGCGCGTGTCTAAATGTTGTCAAAAATGGTTGTTCAAGTGTCATTTTCCTATTTTTTAGTATATAGAGTTCAAAGTAGTTTTTCTATAAATACAATGTAATTTGTCATGATTTGATGTCCCATATTTTTGTTTTTATTTTAATTTTTAATAAAGATTTTATATAATGACACCGATATCTTGAACTTATTTGAAACCACACAACAAAGTGAAACTTGTTAAATGGTGATAAAAGATAAGAACTTTGGAAAAAAAACTAATATGATGAATTACAATTACGAAGATAATAAAACAAACAACTTAAATTTAAAAATGTTTGAAAATAAAATTTACTTAAAAAAATTACATTTATCAAATAAATTATAACATTGGAAATAAAAATAATAACTTATAAACAAGAAGTTAGAGATTACAAGATATCTAGAGTAGTGTGAAAAATTTAAATGCAATTATGAATTTTAAAAGTAAGGTAAAAATGTAAGAGTAGCACTAGTAAATACAAGTAATTGAAAGCTATATGAAAAAAGAAAAAGAAATTGTATTACTTATAGAAAATGACCAAATTAGCTCATAAAGAAGTAAAAAATATAAACATGCAAATTTAAAGCATGTCATTGGATTGTTACTTCTAGCTCTCCTTGATCAATCCTTCAACTACAAAAGCATTGCCATTTCCAACCAATAATCAAGCATGGGCTGCCAGGTGGATCAAGTTGAATGTCAGTACATCCTCCTCTTCCAAAGTACTGCTTATTTTGGCACAAATGGGTTATAGAAAATTTTTCATCATATGTGAAACGTAACATGTTCTCTTTACGTTATTGCATTTTAGTTAAGGTCATTCTTTTAATGTTAGTGTTTCTTTGATTAGTCAAAGAGGCAAGAGTTGTAGGTGTTAACAATAAGGGTGGAAAGTTGGCATATCTTATTGATTGGGTCACAAGTAGGCTAGGGTTTTTGTGGTTGGTTTGAATGTGAGAGTAATATGTTCTTTGATTGGTAGGTATTTCTCTTCATAGAGTTTAATTAGGGACATTGAGTTAAGGCAATGTAATTGAAGATTGTGTAATCAGATCCCTACTAATATTCTGATTAAGGTCAACCACTAAACCTTTCTGGTGACTCCTTGGATACAATTAGCTAAAGTTCTAAATTGAGTATAATAATATTGACGGAACTGAAGTAAGTTTCCACAAATTTGATCGAGGGATTTCATAAGGTCATAAACTCTGATTTTAGAGCTCTAATGGACCTAACCCATGATTAAAAATCATTCAATCATGCCATCATCTACAAACACAAACCAAGTAATTAATTGAAACACAATTATGTTAATGATGATGAAGTACACAAATGATCATATAGAAGTTTCAAAGAATCTTTCTGAATTATAATAATAATAATTAGTATTTTAAACTAAATTAATTATATTTTTATAAGTTTATATATTAAAAATAAAATTTGCATGCATAGATTACTTATTATTTGCATGCATAAATCCAACCAATTAGATTCAAATTAATAATTATAATCAGAAGTAAAAGTACAAGAAAAAAGATCCAATTTTAACAAAAGCATTTCATAGTTAGACCAATCTGAATCAAGTAAAACTCAATTTATCTCATATTTCTCAACTTCAAGAAGAAAAAACAAGCGTCCTTGCATAAAAGGATATGCAATAGTAAGTCTATCTCACCATTAATTCATAGCCAAGCTAGGAACAAACCCCATTTTTACACCCAAAATATCCTAAGCTTTTCACATGAAATCCAGATATGAACAGCAGCTCAAGCACCAAGTTCAACCAGTTCTACAATAAACATGAAATGATGCAGCATTAATATAAACTAATGCAGAAGACCTAAAACTCTGAACCCTTCAAGTGAACTTCTCCAAAGTGTGTTTCTGCATGAACCAGTGTGGCTCAATGTGCTGTATTAGGAATGGTGCTGATACCACGGTGTGCTTGGACAGCACATGGACAGTGCACAGATGTCAGACTGAGACAACCACTCATGATGAGCGAGTGTCTTCCAGAACAGGTGTGGAGTGCAGGGGATGAGTCACACACAGCCTGCACAGCAGAAGGGGTGAGTGCTGTGCATTGGCTGATGTTCAAAGTCCTTAATCCATCCTCATCATTTCCCCCTTTCACAGATCCCCACATTCTGTTCTTCACTTTGCTTTGTGCCAAAGAATACATTGCTCTGTCTGTTATGTTTTGGCAGTAGTACAGTCCAAGGGACCTAAGATGAGGACATCTGTTTGCCAAGGCAATTACACTGTCATCTGAAATAACAACACGTGAGTCAATGTTGTACTATATTGCCAATCAAGAGGCCAAAACTGATACATATATACTAAATGAAGTGACTATTGGCCACTTCCTGAAGCTGCATCATGCTTAAGAAAGAAAGAATATGGTTATAAGAATGTAGATTTTGAAACTTTGAGTGAAATTACTGAAATAATATGAGTAGTGAAACCAACTGGCATCTACAGAAGACTTAAATTACTGAAATTTTGAGTGATACCTGTTATAAGGACACAACCACACAAGTCAAGTGTTCGAAGATCAGGGCAGCCATAAGCTAAACTCGTTACTCCAACATCACTGACATTTTCACACCATCCAAGGTTCAAAGACTGTAACTGATTGCAGTAACGTCCAATTGCCTGCATTCCATTTATTTATTAGAATATATCTCAGCCATCATAGTTGTTATATGGTTGTGACAATCAACAGGTCTTGAACCCACCTGTAGTGCAGTGTCGGATGCAGCTTTAACACATCCACATAGATTCAATACTTTAAGCTCTCTGCATAAACTGGCTAGGTAAGCCAGAGCACTGTCACTAAAGGCTGAACAACCACTAATGTTCAGTTTTGTAAGATGCCAACAACCTAGGGCTATGGCATACAATGAACGATCTGTGAGCTTGAAACTTTTGCTGAGGTCCAGGATTTGCAGGTCATGACAGAAATTTGCAATAGACGCAACAGCATTGTCCTCTAGTTGGGGTTTGTCTTGACGAAGGATTAAAGTTTGCAGTTTTGTAAATTTAGGAGTAAGAGATAGGACCAAGTTATTCATGTTCTTGCTACACCTGAAAAGAATTACATAATCAATTTTGAAACTGGTTTTGAACTCTACCCCCAAAAACATGCAAACATCAGTTTCCTTGTTTAAATATTCTAAAACCAAGTTGCCCTATTACCAGTAGCTTATAGTTGTTATTTAAACAAGTGCAGACATGTTTATCTGACCTAAAAGGTAAATGTTCAACACCATAGACACACTTCATCCTCTTGTCTTCCACACAAAGGAATTAATCCATATTGCTAAATGAAATGCAAAGCAATCATATGAAATTAAAATGGGCTGCAATCTCACCAAGTCTCTATGCTAGCAATCCATAAACACATCTTAAAGGTGAGCTAAAACTTACGGCAGAATCGAAATTGCAGCAAAACGAAATCAATTCATGATCATATAATAAACCAATGAAACCAAGAATAACAGTTTCAATTTGCAGCTAATAGCAGATACGTAGAAAAACATCATGTACATTCATAAACCAGAGAGTGAAAATATAATTTTTTGTGGTTTATAATGTTTGATATACATAGCATTTAGAAATCAGAAAACACAGAGAAGTTAAATTATAACTAAATCAAAAAATAAAAGCATTTGAAGGGAAGATAAGAAATAAAGATGTACCATGAGAGTGACAACCGGGTAAGGCCAAAGCAAATTGCCTCTCTCCACCCACGACAAACTTCAGAAGCTATGATCACCGTTTGATCATCAACAAGTGACAAAATTTGCATCAAAAGCTCCACTGGAATATCTTTCCAATCAGTGATCACCCCAGCTTTCAAGTTCACTCCTTTCCCACTATTTTCACCACCACCAACCATCATAAGCTTCCCAAAACTCAAGTTCAACACCCCAGTTCTCAAACCCTCCTTGCCAACCATTTCCATCAAAGCCAGATAAACTTTGCCCTTGCTTTTACAAACAAAGTAGCAGTGATGCCACACAAGAAACAAGGATAACACAACAAATTCTAGAACCTTGGAGTAGCCCTTGCTTCAGTGCAAACAAAATAATAACCACAAACCATAAATTTAGTTAACGGCCACAAGTTACTACCAGAGAAAGATAATAACAATCATAGCAACTAACAATCAACAGATGAGCTTTTGAATATTTTTTTTCCTTTTGTTTTTTACATGTACCATCTTTCAAAAGACCAAATGTGGATCCTCTCCTATAAAAATTCCATTCTTAATTCACCTCGTTATGAAAAACTAACCCTAACCCCAATATTATAACATTTTGTGAAGGAAATACATAATAAATAAATGATAAAAACTGTCTAATCTAATTGGAAAAATTCTGCATATTCCAGAAATACCCTTAACGTGCTTCTTAATGGCACGATTGGCACAAAGCATCAAACTTGATCATCACAGAAAGAGTATGAAACATTTTCTCCTTCAAACATTGAAAACCCCTTATGCACAAATTTGACATGCATGTTAAAAAGAACCCAAATACTTCAAATCGTAAGATAAAGGACCAAACTAACCATACAAAAAAAAAAACAAAAAGTTGATCAAAAGAAAAACTAAACCTTTTTAAAATATAAAGCAGCAACCACAGATGAAAAAAAAAAAAAAACCCCACAACCCAATCTAAATGAAAGTTTTCTATTCTACTTCTTTTAAAAAAAGCCATCAGAGGTTAAAAATGTGCAGGATCAAAAGTAAGAGTGGAAAACAACACAAGAGAGATAGTGAAACGACCATTACCAGCTCGTAGCTATATGCCAAAAAGCTTGGTTCTTTATGATGCTACTGATTAAAGGAACAAAGGGTCTGTTTCGCTTCTCTGAAAACTGCAATAGAAGTGAAGGAAAGGAGAAGAAATAAAGAAGAAACTGTGACAGAGAGAAGAAATGGTACGGCTCATGATAGCGACGCGTATGATGCCACGTGTAGCATGAAGTGACAAGGATGTGGACCCCACCTGAAGCTATAACAAAGATAAAAAAAGTGATAATCACTAATTGGCACCCAGAAAGAATTGGAAAAAATTGGAAAAAGGTTATTACTTAATGCATGAAAGGAAAAGAATCATGTTATCATGAAGTTAAGGAAAATCGAAATTAAGGAAAGAAATAATTGTGGTGGTTTTCGAGTGTGTAGAAGGTTGTTTTGGCTGAAACCGAAACCGCTAGAAAAAAGTTGAAGATAATAGGTTGGTGGGTGCAGTATGAGAATACTGTGATGCATGCAGATGGTTAGAGGATTAGTGGAATGATTATATTTATTTATTACATTAATAACTTGTTGAACAAAATTAATTATTCAGATCAAATCTTATTAAATTTTTATTTTGAAGAAAAGTGAATGTACTGAATTTGAAAAGTAAGAATGATACAAATAGAGCTTCATTTAATGGTGATAATATTGTTTATCTCACCATTAAGATGTTTCTATTATCTTGTTATAATAGAGGTATTACATACTTGAATTAGAATATGAATTTACTGTTGGATTTTTTAGGTACTTTATTTATGTAATTTTTAAAATTTAACAAAATTAATATATTTCAAAATATAATATAAAGAGAATATAAAATATGTTTAAGAGAATTTGAAGTAATTGAGTTGATAGTGAGTATAATTTGTTGTTAAAATGAATTATAATTGAAAGACGCAATTAAAAAGGGAGAAATTCATATTTTATTTTAAATTATTTTTTAATTTCTAGTTAATTTAGAAATATGATATTTTTGACAATTATATAACCATTTGATTATACATTCTTAAAGTAAGAGTACTATGATTATAAAAAAATAATTATAAAACAGAAAAATAAAATAAAATAACGAGTTTCGTTATATAAATTTACTAAATTGTTGGCATTGTGCATGATTTTCTCTCAATTTTTATTCTCATTTTATAAAATTTCTCTAATGTGTGAAGATTAATTTCATCTTTCAAAATTGGATATTTATATTTTCCTAACATTTTTTTTTCTTTCATTTGTGTATTTCTTCTAACTTTTTCTTCCTGCAATATTTATTACTTCCTGATAATGTTCAGTTTCTTTGTTTTTAAATGAAGAAGTTTCATTAATGTTTTAAGGATCAGTTAAAGACATTAAAGACATAAAAGTTGAAGCCACATCAAACATAAAAGAAAAAAAAAAGTAAAACATTATATTTTTATTTATTTAGTAATTTCAAATATTCATACTCTCCACATTTTTTTACAGAATTTAAAAATATATTTTAGTAACAAATTATATAATTGAAACATCAAAAAATCATATCACGAAGAATAACTTTAAATATTAATTTTACTTCTTATTAATTATTCAGGTATAAAAGAAGATAAATTTGGTTACAAAAGGAAAAAGTGAAAAACATTGTTAATATTTTATGCATTACAAGGAGATGAATCTTAAATAAATATATAACAGAAAAAAGGGTATATAAATTTTTATTTCCATATCAATGATTATATTTTATGGATATAAAAGCTATATTCACGAGTTTATTAATATATATATATATATATATATATATATATATATTATATAAATATTTAGAAAATCAATTATAATTTTATTAATATTTTAAACTACACAATAAAGGGATTTTTTTTCTTCATATACTAAAAGATGACATACACTAGTATGCTAGAAATGTTTATATATATATATATATATATATATATATATATATATATATATATATATATATATAGATATAGATATAGATATAGATATAGATATATAGATAGATAGATAATTGACTTTTCAATACTTATCTTATAAGAATAATTTATTTCCTTTAATTGATTACTAGGTTTTGAGGATTTCTAAAAGTGTCGAATAAAATTTAAAATGTTTTTAAAAAAATAGATATATAAAAATAAATAAATAATTAAAAGAGTATTAATATTGTAGTTATTCATTTAAGTGTTTTGAAAAGAAATAGGTTAATTAGAAAATGTTTGAAAAACACATAAATATTTTAGAATATTTTTAAGATATACAAAATTAAATAAATGAAACAATATCACAAATGAAAACACTATTGACAATTTCATGAAGTTCCTTGGCTTCTATTATGGTTGAATTATGTTAAAAAATCATTTTTTATTATCCTCTTTTTAACAAGATAATTATAAAGGTTTGCTTGCCTTTCATAAATGTTCTATTCCTTTTACTTATTTAGTTGTTTTAATCTTTTTTGAATTCCTATAATTTGGTACTTTCAGTCATTTGTTAATTAAATTTGTTTAAAACTTATTTTTAGAAAAGGTAAAGTTCTTAGTGTGGTACTGCTGATACTATTTTGGATTGGATTGTGAGCATGGTGATTAGATTAACTTCTAAAACAACAAATGGTGTCCTAAAAGTTTCATTTCTCTACTAGTTGATGTTCCTATGGAGAAAGTTTCAAGCTTTCTGCTAAACTTTCATAGGCCTGGAATGGCATTAATTGATCTTTATCTCATCTCTCATCCAATATTTCTGGTCTGGAAAATCTTAAGAATTTGATTCTTACTAAGCTTTTTGATACCTTAATTGGTCTTTAGATGATTTTGGTTTGTTGAGTCAGAAGGTTTCGGGGAATTTCTTTCTTAATTCTTATGATTAAGAGAGATTGATTTGGGTGAATTTCATCTCTCTTGGAAAAGCTGGTTTTTTATAAGCTTTTAAATAGTAAAAGATAAGGAGATTCAACTGTTTTTCTATATGTTTTATGTGTTGTTTATGTAAGAAAAAGAGAAAAGCTCACTAAAATAAAAAAAAATCGTATTTGGAGCATAAATTCATAGTTAACTCAAAATTCATACATAATACAATCTTATTTGTGAATTAGTTATAAGTAATTATTTTGTCTTATTCACTTAACTTTCTGTAATAAATTTAATTAATGAATTGTGTTTAATTGTTCTATTATTTCCTCATTTTTGTTATTTGGGTTTAATTTGACAATTAATTCTTATTTTAATTAATTTGAATTATCTGAACTTAATTATTTTCGTTATTATTTTTAGGACAATTTTACGATTATATTTTAGGACTCAAAGAGAGTTGTCACATCATTTGCCTCATCATTTATCCACCTCAAATTTGTTTATCCAATTTTTATTTTGTTTTAATGTATTTTGGGTAGACTTTCGAACATTGAGCCCAATGTTAGGGGATCGATTTGGCAGCTTAGGGTTTAGTGCCCAAGACTCTTTCTCATTCTACTAGACCATTCGTTCCATATTGTATTTTAGGTTTTTAGCTTTGGAACAGTAGAGGGGCTCTCCCATGAGGTTTTCATTTTCGTTCTTTTTACTTCTCGATTAATTGATATACTAAATCATTTTCGTTTTAATTCATTGCAATTCCATTCCATTTCGTTCTACTACTCTTGTTCTGTTTTGTATTTTATGTTAGCAAAATGATGAAGAAGTTTTGATGATGTCCAAATCAAGTCAAGAAGTATAAGTTTCAAGAAGATCATTTGAAGACTTGTATTATTATATAAAGCTTTTGTAATAATTGTAATTAAGTGGTTAGGACTTAGATTCTTAGTAGTTTTTTGGTTACATGTACTTTCATAGTTCAAATTTGATGTTTGGAGTCAAGAATGTATTGTATTAATCGATTAAGACCAGTAATAATCGATTAAATCGATAACAACTGAAAAACTTTAGCTGGCTTCGTAATAATCGATTAAAACTTACTTTAATCGATTAGCTAATCGATTAAAATGAGAATTAATCGATTAGCTAATCGATTAAAATGAGGATTAATCGATTAAAAGTGACCGTTGGAGTTTTATAGCCATTAAAACTAGTCGTTGCACTCGTTTTAATCGATTAACAAAGATATTAATCGATTAAAAGTGTTAAATGGCTGGAAACGAAGAACGGAGGAGTATTTGCTTGAGTCTATAAATAGGCTCTCATTTTCCATCAACAACAACTCTTCCCTTGTGCTCTAGATCTCTGAAATAATTGAGAATTGTGTGTACTCTTGCTCAGCTAAGGAAACTCTTGTCTGCAAAGCTGTTGAAGTGCTACTGCGGTGACAGAGGAATAACTGGTTCATCCTTGGTGCAACTAAGGAAGTGTTTGGAAGAGGTTCATCCTTTGTGAAGTATTCGGAGGAAGTGATTCATCCTTTGTGAAGACTCAAAGGAGGTGCAGGTTCATCTCTTGTGGTATCAGGAGAGGTGGTTTCTAAACTTTTACAAATTGTTTCTTTGTGATTGTAATTTGTAATCGTTTTGTGATTAGTGAAGTGTTTATCTTGGTTTGAGATAAGCGACTGGACGTAGGATTGGTAAGATCCGAACCAGGATAAAATCATCTGTGCAAATTTCTCTCAACCTTACTCTTGTTATTAATTTTTATTATATGCTTAGTAAGTAAAACTGAGAAGAAATTTAAAAAGGCACACTTTATTATTAAAACCAATTCACCCCCCTCTTGGTTTGTTATCCCACGCTAACCATTCTGCTGCAGACGCTCTGACATTTTACAATTTCATTTGCCTCTACATTTCGTTTTCCAGTTTCAAATTCGCATTCCATTTTGTCATTCTATTCAGTTTTGCAGTTATGTTTACGTTTTCCCATTCCGCTTTCAATTTCGTTCATTGCATTCCGTTTTTGGGTTAATTTCGTTTCTGGGTTCATTTGAAGTTTCATTTAGTGTTTTGTTGTAGTTCAGTTGGCGCTGCTGTTATGTTTTTTATTCATTTTTATTGTTTGGAGCTCATTTTCTTGGAAGGCTCAATCTGTTTGGTTGAACATTAGGGAGGATGCAATGTGTTCCTTGAGATTATTGAACCGTAATTGTGATTCTATTGTTCTGACCTTGCTCATATTCAATCTATTTTTGCACTTGCAATTAGGACACACTTAGTGGTCTAATAGGTGTTTAATCTTCGCTTAGTTGATTAATCTATATGGTGCATAATTAATCGATTAAATAGGTGCATTGCGTTTGCTTAATTCGCTTTTATGAAAATTGTTTAATACTTTGCTTAGTTAGATTATTTCGTGTTGGATTACGGGTGAGAAGAGTGGGTAATTATAGTTAATCTGGGATTGGAACACTACAATCGAGCTAATGTCAACTTGTTTTTAATCCGTGTTTAATCTATGTTAATTGTTCAGTTGATTTCCATTCACAAATCTATTCAAAAATCCTTCCCACTACTTTTTTTATCCTTTAGCTGAACCAAATTTGGTCCTTGAGAGACGACCTATAAGTCACTTCCTAATATACTACATTTGTAGTTGCACATTAATTTGATTCGGATACGACCTTTATCAATTACCTACAAACAAAAATCCATAAATAAATTGGCCATAGTAAATGTTATCTATGGATTGAGTTGTAGGTAGTTAAATACAAATATATTCATAAGTAATTGCATACAGATAAATCTATATAAATTTATATTTGTATGTAATTACCCACATATCAATACGTATGTAAAGTAATTGTTAGCACTGATGAAACAACTTGTTTCTTGGAATAATTATGCAAACATATTGATTAAAGTACACATACTACAACAAACATATCCAAGAAATACTCATTAAGCAAATAATGTCAACATACAACAATATTAATACATGAAAACTCTAAATTCAAACATTATAAAAGAAAAATGTCGAATGCTAATAAATAAAATTATAGTCGATAAGAACTTAAACATGGTAATAAATAATATTTGGAGTTCCCTAATACTAAAAATAATGATAAGAATAAGGCGAACTAGGGGTTGTTCATGTTGTTGTTGCACTTGATCATTGTCGTATGGCTAGTTTCGTTGTTCAGTATTTAGCGTCTAAAAAATATTTTGTGCAAATGTTACAGCCAGAGGTGGAAGATATGGGATGATCGCACCAATAAAATTCTATAAGGTGTCAAATCTAGTTTGAAATTAGGAATTCATTTGTCAAATTTGTTCCTCACTATTTGCTAGTCACGTTTGAAGTTGAATAAAGTCCTCTAGATTGACTTGCTAACTAGAAAATGCTTGTGTTTGTTGTAAGTAACCGTTAACACAATCATTATGAGAATCGACATGTCGAATCTCGTATATGTGTCCCTTGTACTTTTCACCTACCAGCTTTAACTAACATTTGTTTCTTAGTCTTTCCTCCTTAGAATGATTTAGAGGACTTCATTATGAGACATCAACAGATGTAATCTCATATATTGCTTAAGAAAATCTAGTTTGAAATTCTTCTTGTTGAAATAAGAATGTTTATGTTAAAATAGTAAATACACCAGGTGTAAAATGTAATAGAGTTGGTAAAAACTAACATGTGTCCACCTAGATATCTCATTGACAAAATCCCCTATTGCACGAAGAATATATGTTTGTTGAAAGATTTCATCAACATGGACTAAAAGACCAAGCTCATGTAACTAGAAACAAAGAAATTTATTAAGTAAACAATTGTTATTACATTTATAAATGAATTCAAAATATATACAGATGTCATACCAAACGAATAACATGGTCATGCACACTAGTATATCTGAAGCGGTAAAAACTCACTTACTTGCGCTTTTCAGATCCACAATTTTTCTTAACTGTATCACACTTTTCTCGATACACAAGCATGTTCCACTTCTCCAACAAATAGTTCCAAATAAAATCTCCCATCTAATTAGGCTTTTTACCTTCTTTTTAAGCTTCTTTAAACATCTCTAAGAGTCTATGAGATGCTTTGGAGTGAAACTTTTTAGAACTCTATCCTCCTCTTCAACCCTCCATGACACATTGCTTTGTGATTACAATGAATAAGTTAGCATTATTGAAATAGAATAACTACAATTCAAAATTACAAAAAAAAAAGTATAATAAAATCTAAGCATTGGTCAAGAACATTCCAATTGGAATTGCAAGTTAATAGCCTGACACACATTGATAATTCAGAGTCGGATGCCCCTTTATACAACATTGTATTTGCATCCAACAAATTGAGTTTCTTCATTCAGAGCCTCTACCATGTTATTTGAATTCGTTACTTGGTACGACTCATGTTGCATAAGAGCATCATGCACCATGTCTTGCATTGACATAAATTGGTTATTTTGTTCACCATCCATCTCCACACTCATCCAAGTTACATCATTATCTAAATCACCTTCTAGCATTCATTCACCATGATCGATCCAAATCAAATAATTAGGCTAGAAACCATGTTTGTAGAGGTGAACCTTCACAACTTTTTCCTCCAAAATCTTTGTACAATCATACTTAATACATGGACATCAAACTCCCTTGTCATAGTGATAACAGTTCACAAGCTTTGGTTATAAACTTTTCAACTCCCAATATAAAAATACTCTTTTAAAGCACACTTCCTTTATAACATCTATCAGACATCCATCCACGATTTGATGAAAATTCATCAATGTTATGTACTCTATATTAGGACTCTTATCCTATGCAAAGCCTGCCATAAACAAACCTAAAATAATTTAGGTCCTTTTCTATTTATCTTACTTTGTTTTTCTACCATACCTTCACTTTTTGAGTCTTCTTTTAAGGTTTCAAAAAATTGAGAATTTTCAACCACTATATTATTTTAAAGCTCTTATTTTGAGCTTTAACTTTAAAGTAATTCTTAAGTTACAACAAATACTATAACTATAGGCCAACATAGTGAAAGAAACTAAAACAACAAACATGATGACTAAAACAATAATAAAAACAATATATAATCATATGGTGAAAAGTGGGTATAGAAGAAGAAAACTAATGCAGATGGAGAGGTAAAGCGCTATAAAGCCTAACATGTGGTGCAGAGATACAAACAAAAAAAAAGAATTGACTATGATGAAATATTCGCTCCAGTAACAAGGATGGAGACAATTCGACTATTGTTCTCACTAGCAGCTCAACAAGGATGGAAGATTCAGCTGATGGACGTGAAGTCTGCATTTTTGAATGGATTTCTTGAAGAAGAAGTCTATGTAGAGCAACCTCTCGGTTATATGAGAAGAGATGAAGAAAAGAAGGTGTTGAAATTGAAGAAGGCGTTGTATGGTCTGAAGTAGGCTCCTCGTGCCTAGAATGAAAGAATTGATACCTATTTCAAGAAAAATGGTTATGAGTAATGTTCGTATGAATACGCTCTATACGTAGGGAAGAATAAAGCAGGTATGTTGTTCGTTGCTCTATATGTAGATGACTTGATTTTTATGGGAAGTAAAGTCGAGCTACTTGAAGAATTTAAAGAAATGATGAAGAGGAAGTTTGAAATGACCAATCTGGGCATCATGAGATATTTTCTGGGTCTGGAGGTGAACCAAAACTCAAAAGGGATTTTTGTGTCTCAAAAGAGGTATACCGAAGATATATTGAAAAAGGAAAAGATGATGAAATCCAATCCAGTTTCCACTCCATTGGAACCTGACACAAAGTTATCAAAAAATGGAGAAGGGGATCGTATTGATGTAAGCAGATATCGAAGCTTGATTAGGAGTCTTAGGTACTTAACAAACACAAGGCCAGACCTTATACACAGTGTGAGAGTCGCAAGCCGTTTTATGGAGGAATGATACGTTGTTGTTGAAGCAATCAAATTAATACTACTTTTCAAGGCAACTTCAGTATTGTCAAGTAGTACTCAAGAAAGTAGATAGGGTTAAAGTAACCTGAGTCGTCTCCAACCAAATACGGAATTGCTTTTCAATATTTGACTCTTATGAATGTTATGCAATGCTTAAGAATAAAAGTGAGAAACTATGCTAATGAAGTTAATGTTTGAAGAACAAATAGGAAACCTAGAAACAATTATAATGAAATAGGCTAATTTCACTGTTTTTCCAAGATAGATTCATGATCGGTTATCAACATATCATTGTTCGAGTTTCAAATTAATTAAAGTACATTCTTAATTAATTTGAGGACGATCATACAGTTAACTAAAGTAGATTCTCAATCAAATTCAAGACCTTTCTAGATTATTCACAATGAATTCAACCAAAGTACATTCTCAATCAAATTCTATTGTGTTTAATCATGTCTATTCTTAAATCTCCTAACCAAATTAAAAGCTAATTAATCAAAGGAAATTCTCAATTAATTATAGTTAAAATTATTACCACCAATCAAAGTACATTCTCAATTGATAGCAAAAACCCGTTTAATCATATGAAAGTTCCTAAATTTAATCATATGAAAGACATAGAAAGAAAGCAACTCAAATCAATAATCAAAAGAAATAATTGAATTAATTCAACTTAACCTCAGAATCCATAATGAAATTACAGTGGAATAGCTCTAGAAGCTTAGCCCTCCATGAATAGAGTAAAACACATGATAAAATAAAAGTGAGAGGAGTAGTGGATGCTTCCTTCCAGTGGAGGAGTCTGAGAATGAATGAGTTATGTTTTCTACCTCCCCTGGGTCTCTTTATATAGGTTTGATTGGCCTTGGATTCTGAATCTTCTGTTGATAAGATCTTTTATCTTATATTTTATATCTTCCAAATATTCAACAGATTTAATCGGTTTTTGAGAATATTTGATAATATCTTTTCTAGATTCAAAAAGATTTGGCAAATATTATCTTTTGATATTGATTGATATAGTTAAATAAGGTAATTATTTAACAATATCATTTAATATATCTTAAGATATATTTTCTCCAAATTATCTTTTAAAATATCTAACAGATTTAAACTTGCCCAAAATTACATTTCAACCCTTTTTATTTTATTCAAAATTCCACAGAAGTCTAGATTTTTTCTCTAATTGCACTTTAGTCATCTCTTTCTTTTCAAAATTGCATAGGAGCACTGAGTTGACCAGATTGGACCAACTTTTACCATTCAATTTCATGCTTTAAATGAATAAAATTCTAACTTCAGTTGAACAAATAAACATTAGAACATCCAAAATAATTTATGCAACTAAGAATCACATTTTAAGCATCTTTAATTCCCAAACCGAATAAATTCAATCATCACAAATTCACTTTAAATCAATGATTTAAGCACAAGATTCTCATCAAAAATTTGAATTTTAAAACGTAAATGTGGGCATAAATATGCACTCATCAAGGAGCCAATGTATTCTCATTGGAAAGCACTGAAGCGGATACTAAGGTATGTAAAGGGAACTATGTCTTTTGGATTATGGTATACTAAGTCAGACAACTACCAACTTAGTGGATATTCAGATAGGGACTGGTGTGGAGATGTGGAGGATCGAAAGAGCACAATAGGATATGTCTTCCTTATGGGGGATACAACATTTACTTGGCTCTCAAAGAAACAATCTATTGTTGAACTATCCACATGTGAGACTGAGTATGTGGCAACATCTTGGAGTGTTCGACATTCAATATGGCTGAGAAATCTGCTGAAGAATTTGGAAATAATGAAAGATGAAAAGGTGCTTACAAGAAATATGTTTATTACCGAAGGATTAATACCGACGACCTTTTGTCCTTCGGTAAAGTTCCTTTACCAAAGGATTTATCGACGGTTATTTGAGTAGTTGATTACCGAAGGCTTTTGTCCGTTGGTAATGGAGCAGTGACAGTACCAAAGGAATACGCCCTTCGGTATAAGGTTCAATTTAGTGAAATTAGAATTTGGGATTTCGCTCTCCCATTCTCCCAAATTTAGTCTTTGTGAAAGCTTCAACCCCCAAAACCCTCTCGACCCTAATCTCCCTCTCTCGTTCAATGGTTGCCATTTTTTCGCACTTCCCCCTAGCCTTTACGCCATTCTCCCTTTTGTGATTTCATCTACTCCTCAATCGCGGTGTGCTTATTCGTCTATCGTGGAAGGAAATTGACCCTGAGGAAGTTGGAGGTTGAGGTGAGGGTTTACATTGTCGATGGAAGGGGTTTCGTGACGGTAATGTGGTGGCTTGAGGAGGGTGCTATGGCCTAAGTAGGGTTTGGACTATCGCGAAGCCGCCAATCGAATGGGTGCGTGACGAGACCGTTGTCGCTGCGTGAGGAGGTAGGTTCAAACTATGTTGACACATTTTCGTTTTGAGTATCATTGCATTGCATTGAATTTGTTGTTCAATGGTAATGTAATTTGTTCAAAATATTGTTTAGAGGCTTTTTCTTTCGTAATCATTCATTATAGGATCGAATGAAAAAGAATAGTATGATTAGAGAAATCTATTTCTCAGATTTGAACACTAATTGTTCCTGTAAGCCCTTTGCATGTTATTTGTGAGTAATTATTAAAAAAATGTATCATAAACTAGTTGTTAGGAGTTTCCTTTCTTGTTAACTAGTTTGTAAAATTTTTTATTAAGATTTGACATCTTAGTCTGATTTGATTAATTTTATCTAGTTATAGGTTCACTTTCTTCATTTGCTCATTAGGAGCAAAAGTTGAGAACGAGAAGAGCATACTTCCTACAGTTGGGTAGGTCCTTTTTTTTCTCTTTCTCGTGTTTGGACCTAATTGGCTATAATTTCTCTATTAGAAAGTGGGTTTTTAAGCCTAACACAACCCCACAAAATCGGCCTGTAAGGTGAGGTTTGCACCTCACTTATATATTATAATTTGGCCTTATCTCTAGTCGATGTGGGACTTCCAACATTCTCTAATATTACAAGTTTATCATCCTTATGGTGTGAATTTATATATTCTGGTTTTGTGGTTTCGATTAGGGGCTGAGGCACAATTGTTGAAGGGCTGTAGTTGAAGTGAACTGTCCAAAATTTCATCATTTCCAGGTACATCATTTATGTTTAAGGACATGTCTTTATTGTATGAACTCTTGCTACTGTGTTTGGTTGAGCGTGATGTTGCTGTCCTAAGTGCACAACAAATTTGAGGTCCTAAACTTGTGCATATATCAACACTTGTGGCCCCCAACTCTTTATTAAAATCCCTCTCCCTTTCACCATCTCTTGAAACCCATCTTTCAACAACCACTTCTCAAATTGCACTGTTTCATATGCACATCTAATCATCGAAAGGAATGCCCTTTTCGTTCATTCCAATCCTCACACTAATTCTATCAATTGGTCAGGATTTGGATGGTTTAGGCTACCAAGGACATAGGTCCTACACAACATAACCTTATGCCCCGTAACCCTTTCATACTCTTTAACATACTAGAAAATTAGAGTATGCTTTATTGGGTTATATGCATTACCGACGGCTTTTTATGTTTCCGACGGACTCTGGCTTTCGGTAATGTCCTCCTTTTTAGTAGTAATCCGGATGAACAATAGATAAATAATTGAGTTGGCAAAGAATACAATCAACCATGAGAGAAGTAAGCATTAATGTCCATTTTCATTTCATCCCGACAAAGGTGAAAGAAGAAAGTGTGAAACTTAAACACGTAGTAAACAAGAAAGAAATAATTGATATATTTACAAAATCATTATCTGTCGCATCATTTCATGAATTAAGGAAGTTGATATGAGAAGAATTTAAGTTTACGAAAGAAATTTGTTAAATAAACTTAAATTGATAAATGGTTAATTAGTAATTTCAGGTGAAATTTTATTTTTCAGAATCGCGAATAAGTTGTATATATCGCGATCATATTATTTTAGTTATTATTTTAGTTTTTGTTTTAGTTTTTGTTTCACAGTAACAACCTTGGGCAACCAATGGTTTGTTTTTATTTTGGTAGAAACAGTCTAGATTATTTTATTTTTATTTTTTTCAGTTTTATTCTTGTTCACGTCAGTAGTTTTTATTCTTGCGTCAGTCATTTTTATTCTTATGTAATGTGTTACTTTTGTTACTGTATATAGAACCCATGTCAATGAATGAAATTAACACACATTGAAGCATAGAGTTATATTATAAGTGTGCGGTTTGTTTATTTTTTTTAATAGGGAAATCATGGTTGGTCGATCAAGGATGAAAAAATACACCAAAAGTCGCTAAGAATGTACCTTCTAATACCATGTTAGTGATATGAAAACATACTTTAGAGAAAGACAAAAAGCAAGAATCCTTGAGAAGGAAAAGATAAACTCATTTGATATAATTGCATAGATGGATTATATACAATAATGAAATTTACAACTGAAATAGAGAAAAACGGTTTTAACAAAAGCTTTTTTACAAAAGTTGTTAAGCTAGAGGAAAGATCTGTGTACAACACTAATAAAAGAAAATTTATTAATTTAATAATTGAATAAAATAGTTTATTCATACAATAATGATACAAGTATACAATAATATATGATACCATACAAGTGAGAGCTTATTTAATTGAGTATTGATATACCAACATCATATAGTTTATATAATGTTTAATTTTTCTGTACATTTTTAGTATAGATATATATATATATATATATATATATATATATATATATATATATATATATATATATATATATATATATCATTTTTTATATTAAAATATTTTTGTAATCTCGTTTGTTTTTTAATTGTAGGTGAGAACAAGTGTTCATTAATTGTTTTTTATATTCGTTCAAAAGTTTCACAAAAATCTAATTTTGTCAAGGGAGGACTGCACATCTATCTCATCACCCCCATTTGCTTCCAATGATTCTTTATAGGTCATCCCATGGTAGCTTTGTGGATGTTCTTCATCAACAAACTCTACGCCCGGGCTGATGAATTTCGCCAACTGAGGTCCATGAAGGGTGACCACAGATATCCTTGGCACCTTATTTTTGTTGACAATAACTCGATGGATGTGACTCTTATACTTTCCATTGGTTAAGACCTAAGTCAAGGTTGAAAAAAGTTAACACAAGAGCTTCTTGAAGTAACCAAAATTAGGTAAAAATGACTTAAACTAAATTAAGTTAAAGTACCTCAAGATGATCACCAAGTTGGATGAGTATTGCATGATGGGGTATATAAACATTGATCCACTTTCCTTGATGTGATAGTATTTGGAGTCCACCATCTACATCTTGCACTAGAGTAACCACAAAGCCAGGGTCAGTGTGTTCAGGGATACCAACCTCTCCCTTTGACCTAGAATTTGGTGGATAAAGATTCATAGCCATCACATCAAACCCTGACTTCAGGTTGAACTCCTTCTCTATGTAGTCTTCTTCAAACCCTAATGTTGTAGACACTGATCTTCCCAACCCTGCTACTATATTCCTCATTTCTTTGTGATATTCTTCTAAAATTTTTCTGATAAAACAAATGTCCCAAACACATTCGAATGAAACATCACAAAAACATAAAACAGTATTATAAAATATATTATAGAGAAATACTAAATATCATGGTTCCTTTATATATTTATACCTAATTCCTGATGGATTAGAAGGAGCATGGAACTGGGGATGTGCGATAACTTTGAGATATTCCCTATTTTCTCCAGCAGACGAGTTTAGGTCCCATCGAATTTTATCTGATGGACCACTTTTGCCGAAGACCCTTCTTTCATCTATGGTTTTTGGATCAAAGAAATCAGAAAACCCCTTTAGAGTAGAGTCCAACACTTCATCTGGGATGGTGTGGTTTACCAACTGCATGATGCATGCGAAGCAATAATCATATATATGATGAAACATGTTATACATATGAAATATTTGAGGTGTAATAATAACATTGAAAGAGAAAAGGATTCATGCATAGCGTATGTATATATATATATATATATATATATATATATATATATATATATATATATATATATATATATATATATATATATATATATATATATATATATATATATATATATATATAGGTGAAAGAGTTTACATAGAAGAAGCCATATTCTTGACATGCTTGGCGAAGGTTTTCTAGGGCAAGAAATCGTTGAACAGGGTTATCAGAAAATAGTAGAGAGTAATCAACGGTGGGTATGTTATCATTCGAAGCAGAAAAAAGATCTGCACTGTGCTGAGAAGAAGTAATGTTCTCAACTGGGGGAACATTCAATTTAGGTTGAGTTGATGTTATTTCAGCCATGGAAATGATGTAGTGAGCAAAAGATTGAAAGCTTTTCTATAACACTTAACTGATATACCTCTCAATTTGCCTTCATATGCACCATTTATAAGGGTTGCGTCCAGGGTTTTAAATTATTCTTATATGACCATTTACCATTTCAAAGTGTTTTCTTATCCTAGTTGTATTATCACGTATGTCTGAACAACTTTTTCGTGATGTAATAGCCCAAGAAGGCATTTAATATAATGTTTTCTTACCGTATAACGCGTATTTCTCATGTATCCTAAGACGTATATTCGCATAATGATTTACGTAAAGAAATATAATGTGTCATGTGTCTTGACCCAAGTAGGGCATTTGATCAATTTTCTGTCGTATAACAAATAGTATTTATCATATGTATCCTAAGATTTATTCAAATGATGTTAGATAGAAACGACAAACTAATGTTAAGTAGGTAGAATAAAGAAGAAACCACCATGTGCGACCAGTGAGCTCATGCGTTTATATAATGAATTAGCGAAGAGCGGTTTAAAGAAAATAAGAAGTTCGTTAAGAAATAAAGTAATCAATTTTTAAGTTCTGAAGCTGATGAACTGTACACGTTGGTTAACATTAATAATGATTAGCATTTTCTCTAAGATGGTTTTATTCTTTTCACTTTATTATTTATTTATTTTTAGTAAATTTGACATGTTGAACATATTGCAGCAGCCGAAAATATATGAAAGAAAGTACAAAAGAGATAACAGGAATAAGTCAATACTCATGAAAAAAATTAAGAAAACCTAAAGATTCTATCTCTCATGTGTTATATGATGGAGGGGGTGTTCTGAATGAAAGTGTAAATCTAAGTCTCACATTTGATAGAAATGAAAAAATAAAACATTATATAAAGATAAAAAACTTATTAACTCAGAGTCTTAAGGTTTTGTGTAGAAAGTGGTATCAATCTTTTATATGATTTGGCTCATATTTCATTGGTATTGTGTCTCTCCGGTGAACCATTTCTTCATAAACTCAACAGTGGTATGAGAGTCGATGGTTTATCCAACAAGAAAGATAATCTCAAAAAAAAAAACTCACCATCGTCTAATCAGAAGTTAACTTATTTATCCTAACAAAGTGTTTACTTTTATAAACATGTGAGAAAAATTGAAAACTATACTGGAAAAATAAAATTCTCTACTCAAGCATTTTATAGGCGTTTAAGGGTTTCTTTTTATTATAATATACAATTTTATATAAAAATTATCGAAATGAATAAGTTTTAAGAAATTTACAAATATGACTATGAAGAACTCATGCAAGACGCAACATGCATGACAACTTTAAAGTGAAGTCATGATGATCCTATAGTATTTAGGTAAGAGAAAAAGTAGAGTAGATCAAACATGATTTTAATTATTATTTTTTTTTAATTTGAACTTAAGTCGAATAAAAATAACATCATTTTAGTATAATCAGATTTGAATTGAAGTTGTAAAGGATTATAATGACTTTAATATAATCTGATTTGAACTAAAGTTATATAAAATTAGCACAACTTAAATTCAAATTAAAAACAAAAAATCAAAATCATGTTTGATCATATAACTTCTCCTTTCACCAATATTGTAGAACCAATATGGGTTTTACTTTTAAATATTTGAAATTGTGTCATGCATGACTTATTCAAAATGAAGGTGTACGTAGACATCATTTTCCATGTCCCTAAAGCTTATAAAATTTGCTTTTTCTAATCATTTGCATTTAATATAGCACTTTGATAAAAAAAAAACCTGACAACTAGTAGATTAACTTGATAACTTAATCACTTTCAAGTGAATGGTTGTTTCATTATTAAATAATGATATTTGACATACTTTTATATTTATTTATATATAATATAAGGATAAAATTAGTATAAAAATATAGAATTTTATATTTTTTTAAGAAAAAAAAGAAGTAAAAAAATTAATATATAATTTTTCTTCATTATTTGCATTATGTTAGAAATAAATAGAGTTGGGATTTTATTTTAGACTAATTAAGTTTAAGTTTAGAGAAATCCTAAGTTCATTTACAACATCAAATATAATATTATAGTTCTATAAATATTCACATTCAAATTTTAACAATTAACTCATTCAATCAATCTACTAAATTGATTTATAAAAATTGAATCTCAATATCATTCAATTTAATTTGTATTTGACTATCAAATTAGGATTCAATCGATTCCTTTTAGTCTAATTACTTAAATTCAAAGATGACAAATCTATTCACTTACAATTTTCTTCTCTTACTTGTTATATAAATTTCATCACCTTCTATTCTTCGCTCACATTTATAAATTTTTTCATTTTATAAATTTTTTTCACTTTCATCCACATTCATCTGCTTTATCCATACTGATATTTTTGAATCACACACATTCATCTATATTTCTTTTCTATCTCTTTTATCCATCTTTTTGACAAAATGTGATTATATCACTAGTGCAGCGAGGGGCTTTTACCGCGGTTATTTTTCACTATACGTCGCGGTTTACGAACCGCGGCATATTCAGCCGCGGTAGTAAGTCAGAGACATTAGGCCGCGGTTATGACCGCGGTATATAGGTTGCGGAATATGTCGCGGTTGTCCAAAGAACCGCTGCCTAAATCCTTTTTTTAAAAAAAAAAATTTTGTCCACTATATGCCGCGGTTGGGGTTACAACCGCGGCATATTCCCCTGTAGTTTTTTAAAATTGCAGGTCTGTTTTTGTGATATCCACTACCACAAAAACAGACCTGCATATAGTAGTGTCTTGAATCTCTGCAAAAGACAATTCATATTAATTAGTGTATATGAATTCAACATTTGGGAAAAAATCAAAATTTGTTAAAGTTATCAAAATTTGTTAAAGTTACCACTAATGAAGAAATCATGTTAAGAATGCAAAAGGGCATAAATACCTGGAACAGGGGCGGCGAAAAAGCTTGGTGCAACAAAGGAGAATGGCAGCGGAGAGGAATGACAGGCGTTTCAAACGATTTTGATCGGCTAAAACTGTTTGTTATCGTCAAAAATGGGAAATGACCGAACAATTTTGAGTTTAAACGGTGAAGAAACGAGGGAACTGAGATGGGTGGTCGGCGGGAGAAGAAAACTCGAAGTCCAGCGAGCGTCTGCGCGAACAAGACGATACTGTTCCAAAGTTTTATTTTTTAACTCTGACTGGGGAATCTACCGCGGTTCACTACTTAACCGCGGTATAAGATGGCATTTTTGAAATTATTTTTAAACTATATGCCGCGGTTCGGCGGCAACCGCGGTATAAGATGACATTTTTGAAATTATTTTTAAACTATATGCCGCGGTTCGGCGGCAACCGCGGTATAAGATGACATTTTTGAAATTATTTTTAAACTATATGCCGCGGTTCGGAGGGCAACCGCGGTATATTCCTCTAAATATTTCAAATTCATTTTAAATTTATTTCAGGTAGGAGAATAGGTTGCGGTTACACTGAGAACCGCGGCATATACCCTTGTAACTTCTGAAATTCTCTGACTCAGTCAGCCCCTGCAATAAATTGGCAGGGGTATATGCCGCGGTTTTCCAGAGAACCGCGGCATATAGGCTGTTATTTAATTTTTTTTTCAGACGTGGCGTCAAAGGGGATGGTTGATTGGCGTATATGTCGCGGTTCCCCTCTGAACCGCGGCATATTTCTTCGATTTATTTACAAAACTGCCACCGCGCACCATTATGCTGCGGTTTCTAGTGAACCGTGGCATAATGTGCGCTGTAAAAATCCAATTTTTTACTAATGTATATTCAGAGAGGGGGAAGATATATATATATATATATATATATATATATATATATATATATATATATATATATATATATATATATATATATATATATATATGAATATATCTTTGATCTCTTTCTCAGCCGAGGATTCACGAACTTTTTCCTTTCTTTTAATGATTGCTGAAATTTTTCGTATAATAACAAAACATAATTTCTTTTATTAATATTCTTTTTTTTTTCTTTTGACCAAGGAAAGTATCCACTTTGAATAAAATGGAGAAAGAAATAGTTGTCATGTGATTCTTTTCACACTGCTGTTGAATTGCCTCGTCATTGATGGCTTATTCAAATTTTCATCCATTAACGATTCAAAGTAAAATTACATTGTCTAAAACAAATCTATTAAACAAAAACTTGCAAAATTTGCACGGTTACAGTTACGTAACGACTCTATCCATTAACGCCCTTACCATCTAGATTTCGTTCTTTTATTATATTATTATTGGGTGAAAATGAAGAAGATTAAGGAACCGGAAAAAGATTGTAATGTAGAGAGTTCTTCGTTGACTTTGAAATCGAAGTTGGATTTCAAATGGATTGGGATGGTTGATGATAAACATGAGAATTTGTGTTACTTAGATAGATAACCTACCAACTTAATTCAAAAGATTAGTTTAACAAGTAAATGAATATCTAGGCTAAGGTATTTCATTTAATATTCTTACGTTCTTTTTAAGGTTCAATGTTTCTGTGGTTTCACTCTACCAATACTGATTCAACGATAATCCTTTTCTCCTAACTTTACTTTTCGGTTTTCACCTTAATTTCACATATAAATAGCTTTTTTTAGTCATACTAACTCTTCATAAAAGATATATCAATATATTGAGCTAATGCTAATCTAACCTAAGAAAAGATAGAGTAGTTCCTGCACCTCCATAACTTTTTTTCATATACTCTCGTAAATTTTTATATTTCATTATGTAATTCGGAATGTAAACTTTTCAGTTCTCAAAGATATAATTTAAAATGCATTTTTTATTTGCATTTTAACATGTATAATCTAAAATGTAATTTTCTTTATTCTAAAAACCACTATCCAATATAAATATATATATGTATATATATATATAATACATTTTTTTTGTATTATGACATAAAAAAATTATTTTAAATATAGAATCCATAATTTATTTGTATTTCAAAATATATAGTCTATAATGTATTTTTTAATTTGTATTTTAAGATATAGAATTTACAATATAAAATAAATAAAAAATTGTGTGTATGCAGGTTAAAATTATGGAGGTGGAGGAAGAAATACTTTTGCTAGAAGTAAAACCAAAGTAACTCCAAACTCAAAAGGTTCATAACAAGGATAAAACATCTAAATAAATAAATACTGAACATATTTTAATCAATTATTTACTTTTTTTATGTGTTATATTGTTTAAATAAATAAAGATTAATTAATATATATACCAACGCACTACTAAAATTTTAACTTTTAAATACTGTTTATCGTTACTCTTTAATAGCAATTGTAATCATTATCATTTTTATTTTTTTGCGTTATCCCGCTGACATAGAACTTGACATCATAAAATGAGATAGAAAATTGTTAACATGATGAAGAATTAACATTAAAAAATCACCTAACCTTTTTCACAAAATAGATTTTAAAATATGTTCTTAAATAATTTTAAAAACATTGATAAGATAAATAAATTGTGGAGGCTTGGTATGCTGGTAAGTCCAACACTGTCAGTCACTCTACTTACAGCCAATTAGGTACAAAACCGTACTAAAAACACAAATATGAATGTTTCTTATCAACTAAACATCACTACACTAAAGGAAAATAACAGTGGTTATCTTTTTTTTCTTATTATATGTACAAATCGAGGTATATATAGATAAGATAAAAATGATAGATTTTTTGCTTCACTTCTAAATCGAGATAAAAAGTGATAGACTTTTGTCTCGATTCTAATACAACTGAGGTGGTAGAAGATATTTAATATAACTTTTATTTAATTTTTTATTTTTTTGTTAAATTATTTTGTTTTTTTATTTTTTATTAGGTTCAAGAAGATGTCATCAGCCCTATTAGTAGTAGATGGATATGATCCGATGATATTCTTTGAAGAACTTCAGTTGTAGAGTCATGAATCTACAAATGTTCTAGTTAATATATCACTTCCTCTTGTTCATCCTCAACTCCATGGAATACATTCCAAATATTCTAAGCATGACACAACCCCAAGATCAAACATGATTGTTATTGATACCTACAAAATAATGCAAGTAAAAGTAAGAACATAAGAAACCAATTGCAGTCAAGAAACAAGAAGAAAAAGAATGTACAAAACCACGAACATCAACCTGAGCAAGCTTAAAACTTTAGGAACCTTAAGCAAGCTCAAAACTTTAGGAACCCATCGCCCATGGAACGCAACCTAGCCTTGAGATCCTCGCAATACATCAAAATCATAGCTTCCACATACACTTCCACATTGTCGCAGTCGTTAATCTCCACCGAGTGCGACATTGCACCATCGCAGCGAAGCTTCTCCACGAAGAACCAACTCTTCTCGACTAAAACGCTCTGTCGGACCTGCATCGACACCCTCAGGTCGTCCGACGCGACCACTACATGAGCCGAAAATCGCCCCCCTCGAGCTCTAGAGGAGCTTGGAGAGTCGATCTTGCGCCTTGTGGTGCTTGTCGTCCCATTCTTCAATTCCGTCACTCTATTCTTTCTCCAACTTTCTTACT
Source organism: Vigna angularis (assembly GCF_016808095.1). Lineage (NCBI taxonomy): Eukaryota > Viridiplantae > Streptophyta > Magnoliopsida > Fabales > Fabaceae > Vigna > Vigna angularis. The sequence goes on along the minus strand of NC_068976.1, from coordinate 8,541,339 downwards.
TTCTAACTATCGAAGAGTGGTTACTGTTTTACGCTTTTGAATTTTGACTATCGAAGAGGCTATTACCTCAGTTCTAAAGACAACCGTTGCATAAACCTTTCAGAATAAATTCAAAATAAAATTGTAAATGGAAAATTTAAAAATATCTACTAACTATAGGCCTCGGTTCGCGGTTAAACCGATGTTGACAAAATGGATTTGGAACGTTCTGAATCAGAGGTTGTCAATTTCTGACAGGACATACTACTTCGGTTGGTTAGAGAACCGAGGCAGTAGACTTATTTCGAAAAAGCTATCAGGGTTTTTTTGGTCTCGGTTGGTCAGAGAACCAAGATAGTATGCCTATTTCAAAAAAGTTGTCAAGGTTTTTTGCCTCGATTGGTTAGAGAACCGAGACAATAGACCTATTTCGAAAAAACTGTCAGGGTTTTTTTACCTCGATTAGTTAGAGAACCGAGGCAGTAGGCCTATTTTGAAAAAGTTGTCAGGAGAAAATTTTGATTGGCATTGGGTCAACAGGGTTTTTTTGCTTCGGTTGGTCAAAGAACCGAGACAGCATATACCCTTAGACATTAGTTCACACTAAACCAAGGCATATAGTGTCACCAAAATTACAATATTGCCACCACGTTTTTATACGCTTTGATTTTTTTTGAAAGTGAAGCGTAATGTGCGAGTTAAAAAGTTGTTTATTTACTAGTAAAAGCATGAAACATTATCTGTCATAACATTTTGAATAGAAAAACAAATCTATTTTAAACTAAATCAAAGCACAACTTACCTTGAGGTGTAGTAAGATACGTGATAGGACCTCTTGATGACTAATGAGACAACAACCACGACAACCTCCTTCGATAATTGAGTGAAAAAAACACATAATGTATCCTCGATTGGAAGATTCATCAAGTTACGAACAAAACGTCACAACAAGTCACATCATGGTAGTGACCATGTCATGACAATAGTCACGTCACGATAGTTTGAAGGCAAGACATGGTATGATCACTATAAATTTTCGTTAGATGCTCAACGCAAAATTGAGGAAGACAAACTGAAATTAAAGATGAAAATCCCAATACAAATCTGATTTCATCGAATAAGTTACGGCGGATAGTCAACAAGATATATCCATTGATAAATTTAACAACTAAATTCATTGATAAATTTGTCAATAATTACAATTTACTGTTGGATATTTTCATCGATAAAGCAAATAAAAATATCCATTAATAATTGTTTTTCGATAATTAATATTTATCAGCAAATTTTATTTTGTCAATAAAAATTAATGATAATTTACATTTTTATTCTTATTGAAAAAATATATATACTAATCTTTAAAAATTAATTTTTATCTTAATATATATATATATATATATATATATATATTTTAAAATAATCTTTGAACTTTGAGCTTTTCATTCTTGTTTTTTCTTCTAGTTTATTCTTCTAGTTTATTCGTTGGTGATAAAGAATTTAATGTTTTACTCCCTTCTTTGAAAGACCACACGTCTTATATGTACTTGGTCATACAATTTCTTTTTATCACCTTTCATTACTAGAAACTAGATATATAGTCTTTGACACAACAAACTTTTCAAATTTTTAAGTAATTATCTCAAAACACACTTTTCAATAAAAAATTATGAGAGATACTCTCACCTTTTAATCTTTCAAAACAAATATTCTTATTGAATTACTTTGTCTTTCAGTAACATTTTCTGCACAAAATAAAAAGATAGTTAAGTACATTTATTTCCTATAAAAAATAAATGATAAATAGTATAAGTTATGCATATATAAACACATGTAATTACTATAGATTTTAAAGCTTATCAATAGAATAAGATTTGTTCTTTACATGATAACACATTTATAAAGAATTTAAACTATATAAAATATGATGTACATATTAGTAAAATTATAAAATTATGTTCAAATTAATTATATTTTCATTGTATAAAAAAAATACTAAAATTGTAATTTGACCAAATTGATCTTACCATGATTCTCAATAAATCCTAACCCTATTGCTCCATCTCTCTATATTAATATTAATATTATTGTTCAGTTTTGGATCAATTTTTAAAAAAAATTAAATGTGATCTTAAATTTATATTTATTCACATAATTAATAAATAAAATTAAATGAATAATTAGTAAATTAAATTAAAATAAATTTAAAACAACTTATATTTGTTGATGAGAGTTCAACCAAAATTAATTAGTTAGATTCTCTAACAAATATTAATATTAATAATATGAAAAAGTGATAAATATTTTATACTTTATAGCCAGCAAAATAAAATAATAAATATCAAATGGCATAGGTATACTATTCTTACATTAATATTGGCAAGAAAAAAAAATCTGAGTTTCAAAAATTTACATATATATATATATATATATATATATATATATATATATATATATATATATATATATATATATATATATATATATATATATATATATATATATATATATTCCTCTGCTTTTGGCTACACCATCTCTGGTCCCCTAATGAAACCCATTTGCTGCCATCATTCTTCAATTTGTTATTCCAACAAAACACGAAGGTTTCTCCTTATGATTTTACTCTTTTTCCTCTTTTTTTTCTCATTTTACTCTTTCTTCTATACAGAGATATCTCAGAATCAGCCTGCGCTGTGAAGAATGTGAGAAATTTAAAGCAATTTAAGTTTGTGTTGGTGTTGGAATCTTCGCACAAAACTTTGTTCTACTGAGAAATTAGGTATGTCTTTTCTTCTGTAACTTCTGTGTGAATGTTTAATTCAGCTTGCTGCGTTCTCTCGTGCCAATTTTCCGATCTTAATTATCATCTTGCACAATTGAAATGAAGTTTTTTTTTTCTCATTTGAAGGAACACATCACTGAATAACCATTAAAATTAGAAAATGTTAGAGTGTTCCGTTTATGCGGCTTCAAGATCTTTAGTTTTGTCGATACAGGCTTCTGCCTCAACGATAAAGGTTTCTTAAACGTGAATTCAAGATATCTGTACCAGTTAGATTCGTACAAATTAGTTATGATTAACGGATCAAATTTGATTCAATTTGAGAGTGGTTGTGCTGCTTAATTTTAAAATGCTTTAGAATTTTTTAATCATGGAAGGGAAGCAAAAACTTTGATTGCGGAAAATAATAATTCATTTGAATGGAGTGTATTGTTATAAGTTTTGATTATTTTTTTAATTACAAATTTCTATACTATGATAAGTTATGAAAGTAATATTTATATTTAATTACTTAATTCTATTTTAATCACCATAATGATAGGTAACAGTAACTTGTCTTTTGATATAGAATTAGAAGGTTTGCATGATGGTTAATATATATATATATATATATATATATATATATATATATATATATATATATATATAAATTGTGGGACGTAATGAACTTATTAATACTTGATTATTCTCAAAATTTTAATTATCTATATTTTACTATTATCCTCTGCAGTAGCATGTATCTTTTTTTTAATTTAGATGTCAACTTGTATGATCATAACTTTTTATAAAGTAAATAGAATCATTAAAAAAATGAAGTGAACTATATATTTCTTATTTTTATTACAAACTTGTGGTAGAATTAATAGGTGGAGTTGTTTTACTTGTGGATTTTGCTTTTGTTATTATGAAAACTATATATGAAAGTATAAAATATATAGTTTTGTTTGATTAGTATATTTTTTGAATTTTTATTAGTTTTTTAATAAAATATTTTATCAAAAATTAAAATGTAATATAATTATTATAGTAAATGGTGTTATTATGTAACATTCCAAAAATACAGCTTGAAACTATATAATAGAATAATCACGTTCAATAATAATTCAGATCAGTTTTACACTAAAAGCGTGCGTACAATTTATAGCCGAACGACCTTACAAAAAGAGCTACAATTTTAAACTATAAAAGTTAAGCAAGTCTGACTGAACGGTTTACAAAGACCCAATACCGAACGGTCATACAAATAAACAGGGGAAGGTCATCGAACGACCACCTTACTATAAAACTAAACTACTGACCGAACGTCCTACTGTTCGGTCTTCACTTCTATCTCGACCAGGTTCTCTTCTTCCAGCGCATCTTCCAACAGCTCATCTCCTTCTACTCACATCCACACGGATGATCATTGCAATGACAAGACGAACGTACAAAACATGACAAGACAGGAAACACAGAGTAAGCTTATGTAATTTAATTCAGGTATAAACATGCATTTCACACAATCAAACACACAAGATATATTTCATCATATGTTTCATATAAAGCCTAATACTAGACTGACTGTCCGGACTGTATGAAATCTGTATAGCTACAAGCGTTCGTGCACCCGGGTGATGTAGTAACTGGGATACCCTCAACAGCTGCCACCCGAGGTTAGTCCTATCTATCCAAATTAACCATAAGGACTAGGACCTCCTACCATTCCCACACATGACTTACTCTCCTCTACGTGTGGACGAGTAATCACGGAACATCAGGATGAACCGCCAGCTTAGCATGCCCACATTCATACTTTACCAATTCCAATATTCAATCATGAGTCGTTCCTCCCCGGAACGCTCGTCCAAAATCCAAACATTTCAATCCACATCACATTCTCTTTATCTTTCATTCATAATCATCTCACTTAACCACCTCGTACAAAGATTCTTAAGGATCCCAAATACCAAACGTTCAACACTGATTCAGAACGAGACCGAACACTTGGAGCGAGATCGAGAGATCTCCAATTCCAGAACAGAGTTAAGACCAAGAGGATTACTATCAGTTTGAGAAAGAAACCGAGTACAATCATATATAAAAGTAACGACTAGAACGAACATTACTTAAAAATTAAGCCAATTAGATGAACTGACTCTTGAGAACTCCAACCGAACACTAAAAAGACCATGCCAAGTACTAAGACTCTAGGCCGGAACCAATGGATGCAGACACTTCAAGACATTCAAAGAATAATACTGAGAAGAATTCACATTAAGAAACCGAACACTTATGAAAACTTAGCTTATTTGAGTTTAGCATCAAGAAAAACAGAATGCCAGTCAATGACCGAGCACAGTAAAGAGAGAACTTTATTAAATTGAACGAACGTTATTTTCATCAATACATATATCATAGGAGAGAGAATGAGCACTTGGTGTAAGACCGAGCACTACTAAACTTATATTAGAAAGCTTGATAAATATAATAAGATACTATTGAAGTAGTGTTTAAGAATAAACGAGACTATACAAATACACACACACACATATATATACACTTAAGTTGATAACCGAACGCCAGGAACCAACTATGCTTGGCCGAACGTTCATGCATAGTTTCTCGAAACGAAGACGTTCGTCCTCAATTAGGATTCTTCCCAAATGAAAGAATCCAATTCCATCCAAGTTTACTAGGATTACCGAACGGTCAATGACCGTTCAGTGACGAACGCACACTATCATAGGAAAACTTCATATTTAGAATTCATTTATATTCAACTCATTTCTTAACACATAGTTTCATAACTTTATACATTCATATCATAATCAATTTTCATACTTCATACAATCCAAACATATCAACCATCGTATATTAATTCAGTCAAGTCAACGATCATTCATGCAACACACATAATCATACAAATTAACTTAATAAGTTTCCCTTACCTCGATACGTAGACGAACGCTCAAACGAACCAGAATAAAACTTGTCTCTACCACAGAGCTAACCTTCAACGATCACGTTGTTAAGAATACTGAACTATAGAGAAAACCAGAAACACTCAGACTACTACCACCTACTCAGACGACCAGAACCAAGGAGTTGCATGCAAGACGTAACCGAACGTACTAGAGAAAAGAGACTCACCAATTCAGAATCATAAACCAATCGGTTTAAACGGAAGCCCTTGACGCCTAGAGTGATTCTACGGTGCCTGAACGGAGATCGGAGAAGAAAAGGTGAGTGTTTCTTTAGAGAGAAGATGACGGAGATGTAGTGAGAAGGAGGAGAAAATGAAGTTTCGGAAATCAGAGAGGAAAATGGTTGCATGCAGAGAATGGTGTAAACTTTTGAAACTTAGATTTTTCTTCTATCAACCAAAGCCGAACGTTCAATTCCTTGCAGCCACCTATTTTCCATTCTCTGAAATTCTAACTCTCGTCTCGACACTTGGTTTCCACTAAAAAGGGTTTTGGAGTGCGTTTTAACGAGGTCTGATATATTACATGAAAAATAATTAAAAATGATAAAATAAAATAATATTCAGTATGATCAGAGACGTGACATAAGGGAATCCTTAGAGAGAGATGATAGAGAAGATATAGCCGGTAACAGAGTGGTGTAAAAATAAAGAAGAAAAAAAAGATGATAGAAGAAACAAACTGTATTAAGTATATGAAGGAGCCAATAATTTATATGTGGGTTAAATATGTTTTTAGTCCCTAAATTATTGATCGTTTCTGGTTTTCGTCCCTCTTTCAAAGTAAGGTACAATTTGGTCCTCATTCTTTTTGAAACTTTGATTTTAGTCCTCGAAAATTAACACCGTTAAAAATATGCTGACGTGGCTAACAGAAGACTGACAAATTTTTTTTTTGTCAGAGTTTATCAGCTTTTCTCCAGTGTCATCTCTCTCTCTTCAACTTCTCTTTCTCTCTCATTCTTCCAAACCCATTCCAATTCTCACTCTCATGGGTTGTTACCTCTCTTGCAAATGACCAATCCACAATCGCAACCTGCGACCCTCACTTTGAAAAGGTAATTTAATTTTTACATGGTGAATTGTTGATTTTACTGATGTATTGCATAGTATAGTTGAGTGCGAACCTTGGGACAATGGGTGGGGTTGTTTTCTTTTTGTTTCAAATTCTGGAAACAACCTCTCTGCTGGGTAGAGTAAAACCTCACTACTCCTCAAACCTGACAGGGTGGGAATCTCATGCGTTGGACTTTCATTTTCGTATTTTTTTTTAATATATTCATTTCTAATGTAGATATTTTGCCCAGTTTTATCATTTAAGCATGTTACCTTGTTGAGATGGCTTTAATGTCTGTGTAATTAGTTACTGAATCATTGTTACAAAATAAAAAAGGATGTCCCCTCGGGAACAAAATCACCTTCACCAAAACCAAAGGATGTCCGGCCAGCACCGTCACAACCTGCACCACAACCACAATGGTAGTCCTCGGTTTCTGTCTTTACAGCATCTAATGAGACAATAAAGGATGATGCAGATACTGCAGCCTACAGAATTGCCGATGCTGAAAGTAAGTCATATCTGGCTTCGGAAGCAGTAAAGGAGGCAGAGAAAATATCATTGCAGATACTCTAATCTCTTTCTTTCGGATATTCTCAGCGCCAGAAGCGGCGGGGGAGATTTCGGCGTAGTTCAAGTGGCGGATTGGTTTGGCAGCGAGGGGTTTGTGCTTCTTAAAGTGAGGGTCGCAGGATGCGATTGTGGATTGGTCATTTGCAAGAGAGGTAACAATCCATGAGTGAGAATTGGAATGGGTTTGGAGGAATGAGAGAGAAAGAGAAGTTGAAGAGAGAGAGATGACACTGGAGAAAAGCTGATAAACTCTGACAAAAAAAAAATTCTGTCAGTCTTCTGTTAGCCACGTCAGCATATTTTTAACGGTGTTAGTTTTCGAGGACTAAAACCAAAGTTTCGAAAAGAATGAGGACCAAATTGTACCTTACTTTGAAAGAGGGACGAAAACCAGAAACGGCCAATAGTTTAGGGACTAAAAACATATTTAACCCTTTATATGTTAGAAATTATAATAAAATAAGTTTGTATAGTGTAAAAATTATAATTAAATAGTTTGCAAACTATCTCATTTAACCTGCTAATATACTTGATGTTTTCGAGTCACGAAATAATTTTACTTTTTAAAACAATGAAACGAGAAGTAGTAATTGTATATTTTTTGTATTCAACAAGATACAATTTTTCATCCACAAGCAGTACATCCAAATGAGTATAATAAAATTAAATCACTACACCTTATCACAAAATATTTAGTATATTAGTATAATCTTAATAATTTAATGACTAAATATACAATTTTCATAGTTTATATAAGTATGCTTTTTATATAATATTTACCCAAAGTTTATGAATTTTCTCACACCCTACTTACTATTTTTTTTGCTTCCCTTATACATCACGAGAAAAAGTTGTTTTCGCTGAGTAAAGTTGTACTCCATTTATTCTCGTTTTGTAAGGGATTATACATCAAAAGATATTAGTAGTTAAATTTTGAAATTGACACCTCCAGTATTTTTATTAAAAGTGAACTTTATCAGTTTATTTATTTTAAATTAGGTATTTCTGCTAAAGCAGATAATAAAGTCAATCAAATTTCTTATATTTTAAAAAAACTAATATAGAGATATATATAGAGAGAATTTATCTATTGAGAATATATTCTTTTATAAGAGTGTAAATAATAAATATTAGAGATTAGATATATTTTTTGTATAAACGGTAAGCTAATACATAAGTGGGATGCTAATAAAGGCATCACCATTATTGGATGAAAAGTTGTCTTGTATTTATGTAGGAGTCTTTGAAGTGAGTATATTAGTTATTTTTATAAACTTTTGATGGTTACCACAAGTATTTTTCAAAAAAATAATTTTCAAAATATAAAGATTACAAAAACTAAATTTGAAACAATGTATTTGTATGTTAAAAATAAATAATTTCAAACATAAATTTATTTAAAAAGTCGTGTTAATTATACACCAGTAATCATGTTGTACATATACATCACCCACTCAATGTTGAGTTTGTGGGCAAGTATGTGTACCCTAAACATTTTTTTTTAAATAAATCGAATATTTATTTGGATACTTCTGATAATGGTATTATTTTTATACATATATATAGGAGCCATAACCAAATTATATTTAGTTTTTTTTTTCTGCTTAAATAGTTTTTATACATATAAGCCTTGGATTTTCTCGTTATAGAAAAAGTGATAGTTATATAATCTAAGTTGTAAAGAAAATGTGAAATATTAAGATACTGTTTCTTCTTTAACAAGATAGAGTAGAGAAGGATGAATTTAAAACTATTAAACTATGATTTTACAGTTTACTTTAGTTACTTAAAATATACTTGTGTCCACACTTCTTACCAATATCATTCCCATTTTTTTTTTGTATAAATCAGATTATATTTTTTGTTTGGATCGGAGGATAGAATGGGAAAATAAAATAAAAATATTAATATTAGTAAACATGTTATATGTTTATCAACTTTTTTTTTATTTCTTTTTATTTTGGATTCCAATTTTCCTTACTTAAAACAAACAAGACATTTATCTCGTAGCCTCATGATTAATATAGTTTCATATTTCTAACAGTAATTGATGATGTGTACATTAATGATATTATTATTATCCACTCATTCACATATAATATTAATAATAATATTTGATAATAAAATTTGACTTGTTTTCACTAAAGACAAGTAAATTTTTGTGAATGTTTTGTTAAGCAATTAGGTGATATAATTAATGTGGGATTAAAATTAATCGATTGAAAAAAATTGGAAAACTATAGATGCTAGTAAAAAAATTTATGGGATCAAAATTGTAGATTTATAACATTATAGAGAGCAGAAGTAGATTTAAACTTAAAAAAATAGTATGATAACTTATTTCATATATAATTAGATTTTAATTAATTTCAAATTGCCAGCTCATGAAAATGCTTCTCTATCCCCTGCTCCATTTATAAGCTAACAGATACAAAATACAGTGTTTATTTAACCTACAAATACCAGTTGGTATAACTTTTTTATCATTATATTCATACATACAAGTCATGTGATGAATATTTTTAAAAGTTAAGTGACTTATATAGTTATATATTTATTTGTATTCATTGTTTAAAATGCACGAATTCAAATATTTTCACATCCAAACAATTAAAAAAGACATAATGAGTGTCTAAAACAAATTGTTTCGACATGTATCCAAACATGTAATATATGCATAACTGCATTATTTAAATTTATTTCTTCCACCTTGTGTAAAAATATAAACCTTTTAGTTACCTCATGTGTGTATTTTTTAAGAATAATATATGGATAATCCTATTTAAATATATAATGAAACGTTACTCTATATAAATTACCAATCATCTATTTGTAATATACTTGTTAAGAAATTATATTCATTGTTGCAATATTATTACTCTTGATGAACACTCATTAGTTTTTCACATAAAATACCAGTTGTAATACCATTATTCTCGATGGGCAATGAACTTTTGCATAAAGTGAGAATGAAAATTACCCCACAATTTATCATTCAATATATTTAATCACCATATAAACTTATTTGTGTGCTATAAGCACACTGTTATAATCATCTGAAAGAATATTTTCTCAGAAACTTGCAGAAAAGCACTCATCAAATTGAACGGTGGTAACTGAAGATCTTTCTATATTACGGAATAATTGTGGAGGATAAGGTAAGGGCAATTGGGCACGGATGTGTACCTTTTGTGATGGTAAATTCACAAATAAAGTGAAACAAAACAACTATTCTTATCGAAGTTGGAATCAGATATTTATGTCAATTCAAGTCACTTTGGTCGGACTATTCTAAGATTCCATTCAAATGTTTGCTGCTATGTTACAGAGTTACGAATTCGTGGCGAAGCTTGATTGTCATTCATTTGGGTATCATATGCATGGCCCTGTAAAGCTTAAATATGTGTCATCACCACGTGGATTCTTGTTGTTGCTTGCTGGCGTGTTTGAAGCTGTGTTGAAGTGGATTGAACTTATTAAATACATTAATACATAGTATCAGAATGAACATGCTATCAACTCAGGATTTGATCATAGTGAATGAAATAAACGTAGTATTGAGTTTGAATCTGGAACATACAACTATCTTTTATTTTTCCATGTCAAGGGTCTTTTTCTAGTCATTAGATTTCGCTTGCACTACTGTTACTGTTTGGATGAGGAGGTTCCCTGTGGATTACACAAACATCTGAGCCAATTATATAAAGAATTGACACCACTCGTTACCAAAATCCTTAAAACAATGAGTTAATGGGTTTTTCATCTTTATATACTGATCTACTTTCTTATTTTTATCCAACATTCGACTTAGACTCACTTGGATACCTAACCACTGTTACATACTAGATAACGTCTTGCTCACAGTAGGCCATCTGACTTAGAGTTCTAAAACCAGTACACAATTATAGTTTGTACTGATCTTACACTAATCAAATACAATTTGGAAACCTAAAAAATGAAAAGTGCCAGAAGTTGTATAAAGTATGTGTCAATCCCACTATGTATATATTTTGCTTACCTAGCATAACATGAAAGGTGGTTGCATGAGAGTGATTCTTGCTTGAACGAAGTTATAAACCACACAATAATCAGAAGACAATCACTATAGTATGCAAGCCATGGAACTCATGAAAAAGTTATATGGAAAGCTCTCAACCACACGAACCATCTTGCTTTCTGTAATAATTGTGAGTTTTGTTACTCTATCTGTAAAGTAAATTGCTTTATTATGCGTGCTCCAAAGAAAGGAAAAGGTTATAGCATTTAATATTTCCACTATGGCATTAATATACTCTCTCTGGATTCTTCCACGTACCCATCTAGGTTTTGCACCGAAAATGTCTCCTTTTACTGATGCCATGATTCTCCTGTCATCCTCTTTATTCTTGTCTCTGTCTCTCTCTCTGCATTTGATAATCTACTGGGAAAGGAACGTTCGGTGCTTAACATGTTATTATTCCTAAAGTCATGTTCAAAGGTCAGGAAATGAAGCACGAGGATTCTTTACTCATGCTTGGAAGAATGTGTGCCTAATGCATTGCATTAAGTAGTGCTCTACCATCCCCCACTGATGACATCGGGGTTTTAAAATATGATATTGATTGTGTGATGCTTTTCAAATTTGTGAAATATTACAGGTATAAATATGGCACGTTATGCACTACACTTCATAAAACTATTGTGCACCATAACATATAGCATTCATGTAACTGATGATGGGATCTGTCTTAGGAACTTCAAAACTTATTTGATTCCTATGCTGTAGGTCTCATTAGTTACCTGTGATCCGTTTTGCAGTTATATTATATTGTATACTGCAAGTAGGAATCTGCACAAGAAAGTAACTGCTCTGTTTCTCTCTCTGACTAGACTTTTTCACTCTGATAAAGGGAAAACAAGGAAAGTTGGTGATTGGGGAAGTTGATTAAATGGCAAAAGTTTGTTGGCCATATTTTGATCCGGAGTATGAGAACTTCAGCAACAGAATCAACCCTCCAAGGTTCACTGTTTTATCTTCCCTTGAATTACAGCTCTGGCTTTCTTTTCTTTTCTTTTTCTTAGCAATGATCTGCAAATTGTGTAGATTCTCTCAGCATTTTTTTCTAGCTTAATTGGTTTAATGTAGTCACAAAGGTAAAAGGAAAAGAACAGAAGAACAATAAGGTTAAAAGCTTGGGCAATTCTTAGCTTAATTAGTGTTTATCATCAATTTAATCCCCGCTAGAGTCCAAGATTAACTCCCTGTGAAATTGGGGTTTGTGAAGGGAATTTCTAATACCCGGAAGAAGTGACTCTTTGATGGTAACTTTGTTTCCACTTCGCAGGGTCTCTGTGGACAATGATAGTTGCCATGCTTGTACACTAATCAAGGTATAATTTCTCAAAATGACTAATTGTGATAATGATATGGTCTCTTTGTGTTGAGTCATGATTTGGCAGCTGAGCATCTTGGGAAACATACCTAAACCATATGGATTTTCCAGTTACTTTAACCCTAGAGCTTTGTTTTTCTCACACTACGTTGAATTTAGCCTTATTCTTATTCTTATATGCCAAATGAGACTTTATTGTACCTTAGTCAATTCTCTGACTTAAGTAAAAAACTTTCACCAAATTTCATCTGAGCAGAAAATAATTCAAATTTTAGCCCCAAGTGACCACTTTCTTCATTGCCGTTGATTAGAAACATTCTCCCAGTTTCTTCCTTGTTCTAAATTGAATAAATGAACACAAAAAATAGTTGAAAACTGAATTGAAAAGCATATTGAACAGACAGAATTTCTGTTAAGATCCCATTAAGTCGATTGCTAAAATATTAAGTTACCCAAACCATTTAGATCCACAAGTGGCTATCATCGTCAGATCATATTTTTTCCGTAGTTCAAGAATGAATCATTAATATAGAGATAAGTTGATTCTATATCTAACGGAATTTTAATTTTTCAAAAAATAAACGCAGTTTGATAGTATTAACAAACCTGGAATTCTGCTGGAAGTGGTGCAAATCCTGACAGACCTTGACTTCATAATTACCAAAGCTTACATATCTTCTGATGGTGGATGGTTTATGGATGGTATGTTCGTGATTGAAAACTTGAATCGGTAATGCATTGACTACAAAAAATTGTCCTGTCCATGATTGTTGTTAGCCTAATTAAGAGCTGGTTACTATTGAGAAACACTGGTTGCTATCAAGATGCTCTTCATTACTTTCAGTTTTCTCTTGACCATGTATGTCCATTATGTATTTATTTTTCTATGCATATTTTGAGCCAAAAAGAGGGATAATCCACTGTTTGGTAGATTAAGTTCTTGTATGGCAAACAAGACATTGGTGTTCTTATGAACATATTCGATTAAGCATATCTTGTAAATAAAGATGAATTCATAGCTAAACACTGACATGTTTGAACAAATTGAATAAGCAGTATTTCATGTCACCGATCAGCAAGGCAAGAAGATAACAGACAGCAAAACAATAGACTTCATTGAAAAGGTATTCATCTTTCTTGTCTGCATATGATATATTATTATAGTTAAATATAATGTGATAGTATGTATTAGTAACAAAACAATCATGGAAAAAATTTTAGATAGTTAAATGGAGAATTGAGTGCACAATAAGTTTTATGTCTTAGAAAAAGAAACACACATCATTACCAATCATGAATTTGTTCGTTTAAACAGAAAGTCAATTGTAGTATAAACAAAATAATTGGTTCACGCCATATTCAAAACCAGATAGGATTTGTATCCTTTCTCATTTTTGAATCTCCAATTCACTTGCGAACTCTCCTAGAAACTTCCACAGTCTAGAAAATACACTAGTGATTTTGCTAAAAAAACAGGTTCATTGTAGTAGCTAGATACCCTCCATTTACCTATGTAATATAACAAAATTGCTTCCTCACAGTGACATGAATATTTAACACACATCAAATACTGAGTACTATTTGGGAACATTACAACAGGCTCTAGGACCAAAGGGCCAGAGCACAGAAGGAGTGAAGAGTTGGCAAGGCAAAAGGGTTGGAGTTCACTCAATTGGTGATCATAAAGCCATTGAAATCATTGGAAGGGACCGCCCGGGTCTCTTGTCTGAGATATCAGCAGTCCTTGCCAGCCTCCAATTCAATGTGATTGCTGCTGAAGTTTGGACTCATAACATGAGAATAGCTTGTGTCCTTTATGTCAATGATGCTACAAACCAAGCCATGGATGAATCAAAAAGATTGTCTATTATGGAGGAGCAGCTCAACCACATCCTACGCGTGTGTGAGGATGACGAGAAAGTGGCTAGGACCAGTTTCTCAATGGGTTTGACCCACATGGATCGCAGGCTCCACCAAATGCTATTTGCTGACAGGGACTACGAAAGTGCTGGAGTAACAACAACAGATTGTCCTCCTTCTTTTAGGCCAAAAATCAGAATAGAACGTATTGTGGAAAAAGGGTACTCAGTAGTTACTGTAAGATGCAAAGATCGAGCAAAATTGATGTTTGACATTGTTTGCACTCTCACCGACATGCAGTATGTGGTTTTCCATGCTACAATCTCATCAGAAGGGCAATATGCATCACAGGTACACATCATTTATAAAAAATAATCCATTCTGTACTTCAATTTACCATCATACATAATTACTGTGATCATTTAACTTTTGGTTTGCTCAATTGATTTTAACCCAAATCTTGAGGATGCAACTGTAAAATAGTTCATCACAAACTACAAAGTTGAAATTCATACGGGAATTTACTCGGGAAAAGAATTGAACTGCTGTAGGGTCTTTTACAGAGTTATGTAATTGAATGTTGTAGTATAAAAATGAACAAATCTACTTACGTGAAAATTTGTAATTGAAAAACAGTGAAAACTCATTTGCAGTGTTAGTAGATAAACTATTCTTCAAAAACATAGATGTAGAAAGACCAAGTTGAAAAATGTGGACTAAGTGTTTGATGTGCATTGCTAGGAGTACTTTATCCGGCACATGGATGGATGCACGCTTGATACCGAAGGAGAGAAAGAAAGGGTCGTCAAATGCATTGAAGCTGCTATTCAAAGAAGAGTTAGCGAGGTAATGTGCAGTTTACATTTGATTGATGCATGTTTTTTTA
The DNA here is from genome assembly GCF_016808095.1 of Vigna angularis. Taxonomy (NCBI): domain Eukaryota; kingdom Viridiplantae; phylum Streptophyta; class Magnoliopsida; order Fabales; family Fabaceae; genus Vigna; species Vigna angularis. Next base: position 8,525,871 of record NC_068976.1, on the reverse strand, counting down.
ACCCATACCAAAAAACGAAGGCGGGGATGAACTTCTGCATCTCAACTTAGTAAGTTCTTCATGCAACTTGATTTCATAAGATGGTGTTGCAATAATCATTATGCTATGTCGTAACTACTGAATTAATTTTCTCTTGACCCCTTTTCTTCTGAAGTCAGCGATCTACTATATTCTTTTCTGCTCATTTCTTTCTTTCCCTCTTTCTTTCTCTTCATCAGAAACTCTTCTGAGTTTAACCCAATTAATACATTTTGAACCTGCAGCTATCTACTTGTATTGTTGCGAATGGTACGGCAGATATATGGGGCTAAGTTCCACTCAGATTGTATGTGACCATCATATCCACCTAATGAATCGGTGACAGTGATGGTCTTTTGTCTTCAATAGAGCATTAGAGCTTAAGAACCTATAATCTCCACGTAATATCATCTCATCCACATCCCTATCACCTAAAAATTACAAGTTAAAAACATTAAGGCAAAGTTTGTCCTTTGGTTTTATCATATGCAAATTGAGTTAATGTGAAGGATGCTTGTCATACTCTGGAACAACATACAATTAATTACGTGATAAATGTCACACTATCCTATTTGACAATTTATGCATAGAATACAATTAATTATCATCATCATGATCATAATAGTGTTGTTAGCATTGATCCTGTGGATGGTGGACACAGGGTGTGAGCCTTGAACTGTGTGCAAAGGACAGAGTGGGGTTGCTGTCAGAAGTGACAAGGATTCTACGAGAGAATGGCTTAACAGTTAGTAGGGCAGGTGTGTCAACCATTGGGGAGAAAGGGCTAAATGTGTTCTACGTGAGAGATTCATCTGGGAACCCAGTGGACATGAAGATCATAGAAGCATTACGCAAGGAAATTGGACAGACAGTGATGGTCAATGTGAAAAGGGTACCTGGCAGTGCCAAAGCACCAGCTGAAACCCGAGGTTGGGCCAAAACAAGCTTCTTCTTTGGAAACTTGTTCGAAAGGTTCTTGACTTCATAATCAGAGTTCAGAATCATGCATTGGTATACTTGCCTGCTTATAAAAGACACATCAAAATGTGTATATATTTAAGAATAAAATCAAAGGTTGTTCAGTGTCTCACTTGGGTAGGGCTTGAACTTGTCCCTTTTGTTTTAAACCAATGCTTATAAGATGTAACTTATACTCAGTCTTTCCTTTGGCATATCTGTCTCTCAATGTTATCCTATTTTTCACTCATCTACTTTCTTTATATTAACTTTTGTTTTACATAATGATGCTGTGATGCATACAAATTTTTTAAGTTAATTTAATATTATTATTTTATTTCTTTATAAATATAAAAATTATCTTTTTTATGTTTTTTATTTTCTTTTAAATATAAAAATTGATTTTTTTTATAATTATTATATATTCTATTATTATTCTATGTTTTATGACTTAAAACAACAAAAAGCCTCAAGGTCACTGTATCATTTTTCATATTCAAAGTCTAAGTAATTTTACGAAGGACATAACTAAGTTATATAAATAATTTTAGATGTAAATATATTTTAAGTTTTTAAATAATTTAAGAATTAAATATATATTTAATTTTTAAATTTAGATGTAAAATTAAAATTTATTTTTATTCTTAATTTATACATATTTTAGTTTCTAAATATGTCAAAATATAAAATAATAAATAGTTAAAAAAATTATATTTACTTCCTTTTGTCAATAAATATTAATTATTAATATTTTTATTATCGTAAGAAGTTGAATTTACTATAAAAAAAAATTAAAAATAAAGTTTTAAATTAGGTAACTTCTTAATTCACACATGCCCACCACCATGGTCATTTATTAATTACTTATACACTTAGAAATAGATCTAACAATAACTGTGATAGGAACAACGGAAAAAACATATATTAAATGCTAAAACTCGAAACATGTACATATAACAATTATTGATATTAATATTATCTGTCTATCTAATCTATTTATCTATATATATAGATATATAATTAAGGAGGTTTTCTTTAACACTTCTAAATATAGTCTTTAGTATAAGTAAAACTATTTTTCTTATTTTCTTCTATTTTATTGCCTTCTCTACAAGTGTCAACATCACTCTCTCCCATTTCTTACATTTTATCTTTAAAATCTTTAAATTCTTTATTATTTATATTTCATTATTATTTCTCTAACTCATAACTTCATATATCTTGAATTTTCTTAATATATCAAATTTACACAAAATAACATAAAAATAAATAAATAAATATTGAAAAAAAAATACTAAATTTAAAAATAATATGGAAATCAATATAAAATAATAAAAGTTAGTACAACAATTCAATTTTAACTCAATAAAAAAAACGTAATTAACTCAATAAACATACCCCGTGTCCACATTTTTTAATAATAAAAATTAATAAAATTATTATTATTATCATTATAATTATAAAATTAAAATATCTTTTGTAATTTTATTTTTATTTTGTCTATAGTTTATAATTTAAAAATTGGTTTAGTTTAAAAGAAATCAAATATAATTTAAATTTAAAAAAACGACTACTATATCCTTATAGGTATAGATATTTTATACGATAATTTGTTCTCAACATAACGTATATAGAGAAACGAGTAATAGTTTCTTAGAAAAGTTGAATATTAAATAACACAAAAAAAAAAAAGCGAAGCAAACTCACACACTTGATAAATGCGCCAACAATTCCCATTTCCCAATCTCAGAGCTATGGCTACCTCATTCTTCCTTCAATTATCCGAACCGCTAATGATTCCCTTTACATTTTCAATTCTAATCGGCGGGGTTTTCCTCTGATCATGTAAAGTAGTTAATTTCGCGGCATTGTAATATATTTGCTCGTTTATCTTTTCGTTTGCCTTCGTTTGCCTCACTCTAACAGAGAAATTTCGATCTGACAGCGTTTTCATGTTTTCTCAGGCTTTAAGATTTCTCCAGTTCGACAATATTAATATGGTTTTTAATAATAAGAACGTTATTGTTATTATTTTGAGCTAAATTAGCAAATTGAGTTTGTTTTTGCAATTATAATTTTGACTTACAGGGTGGGTAATTTCTTTTGCATTCTTTTACTTTTTCAATAGAAAATTTGATCGTCTCAATCGCAGATTGTGAGTGAAACCTCTGATCAGATAAAACTAGTATTGTGTATGGTGCAGTCCGAAGTTTTATTTTATGGTGCTTGATTTTTAATGATTTTACTTTGGCTTAATCTTGTCAATGATATAATTTTGTGTTCGAATTTGCAGAAGATTTGAATTAAATTTGAGAATTGAGTTTGACTGTAGAGAGGGAGAGAGAAATGGCTAACAATGCATCAGCCTGTGCTGAGAGGGCAACTAGTGACATGCTGATTGGGCCAGACTGGGCAATTAACATAGAGTTGTGTGATATCATTAATATGGACCCTAGGTATCTCTCTTGTTTTATTTTATTTCTTTAAGCCATTATTCTGCTCTATTATATATGCTTTATGCGGATTTTTTATTTTTATTTTTTGGAAATGAAGAAATGGACAGGAAACTAGTTGTTGACTGGCCTTGTTCTTTGTTAACAATGCTTGTGATTATATTTTATTAATATAGAACTACAAGAAAGTAAATCTTTTAGTGTTTGTTCAATAAAAAATATTTTCCACTCTGCTTGTACTGGTTATACTATGGTTTGGAGAATTGCATGGGAGTAGGAGGGGGTGGAAGATATATTTCTTCGTTTGCTACAAATTTTTTTGTGTTGTTTAGAGAATTGAATTAGTCAAGCACTATGGTGTATGTTATTGGACAATACCACCTTTACGTAGCTTGTGATTAGGATCCATTGGAGTTGATGTGGGTCTGCACCCAATAGTTCTTGTCTCTGCCAGCAAATCAGTTATATATTTTTGTGGGGATATAAAGATTCCCTGGTTAGAATATGCTACTTCAATCCCTAGGAAATACTTCAATTTTCCAAGCTTTTTTAGATCAAATTATTGGATTAGTCTTCTCGTTTTCATCATTGTCGGTTACTATAATATCATCAACATGAACTAAAAAGAATTGTTACCTCCCCTTTTTCTGAATGTTTAGTAAAAAACATGTGATCTCCTTGGCTTTGTTTGAAGTCACATCTCTTCATAGCTTTGGAGAACCTCACATGTTGAAAAGTGAACTTTAAGCCTAACTCAACTCCACAAAACCAACTTGTAAGGTGAGGTTTGCACCTATTTATATACTCTAAATTGGTTTTCTTTCTAGTCGATGTGAGACTTCTAATACACTTCTCTCATGTTGAGATACATACATCTCGTGTGTAGGACCAAAAATTAATGAGCGGCCCTATAGCGGGTGGAACAGTATGCTCAGCAAACAACAAATCTCGCTAGAATAGACTCTAACAATGACTTTGATACCAATTGAATATAATAAAACTAGGTGTAGGATTAATCTCTCTTATGTCTAAAACACACCTAGAGTAATATATTTATAAAGAAGAATGATACAAATATATATGACAACCTAACATAAATATGAAAATAGAAGATATTGTTAAAAATAATATCAACAATATCTACCAATATCAAACAATAGCAAAAGTCTACATTTCCCTAATTAACATAAAATGCAATATATTTAACACTCTTCCTCAAGCTGGTGCATATAAATCGTATGTATCAAACTTGTTACAATAGTCAATTCTTGGTCCCCAAAAAGAGTTAGTGAAAATATCCGCTAACTTATAATTTGAGTTAACGAACTTAGTCTTGATGCCTTTAGATGCAATATTTTCTCAAATGAAATGACAGTCAATCTCAATGTGTTTAGTCCTTTAATGCAAGATAGAATTAGAATTGATATGAAGAGTTGCCTTATTGTCCCATATAAGTGTCATTTGAGCGACATCTTCAAATTGTAATTCTCTAAGCAACTGCTTAAGCCAAACAAGTTCACAAGCGGCTGAGGCCATAACTCTATATTTTGCTTCTGCACTAGATCTTGCCACAAGACTTTGTTTCTTGCTCTTTCAAGAAATCAAGTTAACACCAATCGAGACGGTTAGGTTCCTAGATAGAGGAAACCTGGAAGAACCCACTGCATCCACCTATACTCACTGCGTAGAACTATTATTATTGATTTTGGGCACAAATACAATATAAGAGCAGCCAAGGGACAATGTTCCCTTCACACAGGATGCCAAAGATCCTGTCAACCCTTCTCCAAACTATAAAAAATGTCCCTGCATACAAAGACCCCCCAACTATATATAGAAAGTATCATCCAACCTAACAACCCAACTAACAATTACTTCATATCCTAACATTACACGCCGTTGTAGAAACAACCTTGTCCTCAAGTTTGAAGTTTAGAATCTGGTCCTTAATTGTTGCAACAACTTCCCACGTGGCTGCCTTAAGGATTCCTCTCTGCCCTTGGATTAGTACTTGCTGTTAGACTTGATCTCCCATCAGCCCATTCATCAAAATTAGGGAAGATTCATCAACTTTGGTGGCCTTCTTCCTATTACGTCTACCAAACAGCTTGGTAGGTAGAAGCAGTAAGAATCCTTACTTTTGCAGGATCGTCATGGTAGACCTGAACATCAGTAAGAATCCTTAAATTTATCCCAACATCCATCAAAAGTTTCCACCTCCAAGTAACTTGTGGTTGAGAAGGATTTGCTAATGGGAATACTTTGTCGTAGTCCTTAGCTCCAATTTTCATAAACTCTCTAACAAGCATGTCCACATGTGCACTAAAAAAAGACCTAAACTGATTTGAGCAACTCTTGTCCCTTTGATCAACGTCCTGGACTCCCTCTTTGGTCAAACAACCTCCTTGAGCACCGTCTATGTATGCTTTGCATGCCACCCGAATGTCTTGAGTTTGATTGCAGAATGTCTAGCCACGAAGTCCTCAAAATTCTTTGGAGGTCTTCTCCTGATATACATCAGTGTCCTCAATGATAAGATAAATGTGTTCTTATTGTAATGCAAGGAATTAAAAGCACCCTCTTTCAAATCTATTAGATGGGCAATTCCAAGGTCATTATAGTATGGCTCTGAATTCAAGATTAGACCCTATATAAAGACCCAAACCTGTAAAATTGTTGAGACACCTGGTTGCCACTTCTCAATCTCATGGCTAGACCCGATGTTAGGTAGACTAAGGCAAACTTTACTTAAACTACATAATTTTGGGTTGAGCCGAAGCCCACAAGAGTGGTAGTGGACTTCCATGGTTACAATGGGATAACTGTTTGGGAAGAAACCATCAACAAAGCAAAGGCCATCATGATAGGGTGTTCCCTCTGCTCCAATAATTACTGCCTTAAACAAATCTATTCTTGATTCATAAACTCTGGCAAATATTGAATCCGACAAATCCTTCTCCCATGACTTCCACTCTTGCTGGATTCTTTTAGCACAATTCTATGAAACCCTTAAAATTTCATCTCTGACTTCATCGGCTCTTGTAGCAACAACACTTTCGACCGCTGCTCCATTATTCCATCTCTCACAAGATAATGAACCCAAGAATTGTCAAACAATGGCTCCGAAGCAATGCTAAAAGGAATAAAGGGACCAACAAAACTTGATTTAACAATATAACTGAAGAGTGGTTGAAAATGAAAATCTTTCTTCGACCACATATCGTTACTAAATCTAGTTCCAGGAAAATGAAATGAAGATCCCACAAAATTTGCTAATTAGTTGTGTTACTTCCATCTGCTGTCACACTCTCACATATGTGTCACTGTTGCCAAACTCTCAAATAACATGCTTCTCCTGTCCCCTTCAACTATCCTTAGTTGAGTTGTTTATTGCCAGGTCTTGAACCCTTGGACTGCATTTTCTTCCTTGTTATTGACGGTTAGGTGTACTTTTGTTGATCCTTTGTTGTTATGAACTTCAAGAACATTTGTTGCCCTTGTTGTTTGACCTTGGGTGCCATTCCTTTCAAATGTGAACAACTCTCCTCCAGCCCACGGGAATAGTGGTTCTTCCTCACTCTTCCTACTTCCATTATTGTCCATGGCATCCTCTTCTCTTTTCTTCTCCCTATTGATTGAATTTTCCTCTCCATATGAGGGTTTCTTTCTTGATGTCTTGCAGATTATCTTCCTCAGCATCCATACCCATCTTTACCTTCTTCATTCCCTTTCTTGCTCCACTAACCGAACTTTGACTACCTTCGGATCCCCTTTCATGGGTTCTTGACTTCCGCAACATATCTTTCATTTCTTGGAAGCTCTCCCTGAGTTCTTGCATAGTGTCCCTTATTTCAGTTATAGCTCTTCCCTGTTTGTTGGCCAATCTTTCCAAAGCACCGACTCTTCCTTCCATGCTTCCACACCTTCCATGCAACCACCTATGCTCACTGTGTAAAACTATTATTATTGATTCTGGGCACAAATACAGTATGAGAGCAGCCAAGGGACAATGTTCCCTTCATACAGGATGCCAAAGATCCTATCAACCCTTCTCCAAACTATCAAAAACATCCCTGCATACAAAGACCCCCTAACTATATATAGAAAGTCTCACCTAACCTAACAACCCAACTAACAACTACTTCTCTATATGTTTCCTCCTAACATACACATTACATATCCTAACAGAGACAATACCCGGAGGTATATCTTCTATTACAAGGAGATCTTGCCCAATCAATATCTGAATAACAGGCAACTTTTGTATGGTTATTAGAACCACATAACAAACCTTTTCCACAAGATCTTTTAATGTACTTTAATATACTGATAATTGCATTCCAATTATCTTCACATGGGGAATTGAGAAATTAGCTCACCACACTGATTACAAAGGAAATGTTAGGACGATTAACTATAAGGTAATTTAATTTCTCAACTAATATTCTATATTGCTCAAGATTTGAAATAGGCTTCCCCTAATTTGGTAGGAGTTTGGTATTAAGATCCATGGATGTATCAACAAGTTTTGAATTCATCAACCTACTTTCTTTCAAAATATCCAATGCATACTTCTTTTGAGATATAACATTACCATCGTTAGATTGTGCTACCTCAATACCCAAGAAGTATGAGTTTGCCAACAATATGAGATGACTCAACCCAAATGACAAATTTAGAATGGTACTCCATCTAAGGTTCTTCATCTAGATCACCATGTAGAAATACATTTATGATGTTAAGCTGAAACAGAGTCCAGTTTTGAATTATTATAAGTGGAATCAACTCCCAACAGTCTAGGTGAGATAAAGCTTCACCTAAAGGCTTAGGAATAGGAATAGAAGATAACAAAAACAAACAAGTATCTAAAGTTTGGTGGAAAACGAATTATAAATAAGGCTTGTATAGTCTGGAGACGGGTTACAAGTAGATCATCCTGGACTGGAATTTCATTAGGAATAGGAGGACTCAAAGCGGAATAAGATTATTTTGAGTTTATTTCCTTTTTTAGATTTTGATCTCAAGTATAAAATTGCTTCAACCCTTATTTTTATTTTTTCTTATGGGGATTCCATAGCATTTTCCTCATCTTTGTTGGTGAACTGATTGAATTTGCAGGCAAGCAAAGGATGCAATAAAGATACTTAAGAAGCGATTGAGCAGTAAAAATCCAAAAATACAACTTCTGGCTCTTTTTGTCAGTATTTTTCAAAATACAACTTTCCTTTTTCGTCAGTACTTTCTTTAACTACAAAATTATCAAGCATTTCATTCAATTTGATATGATGAATTAAGTTATATTCTATTTTACTAAAATTTTGCAAATGGTGTAAATTATGTAAAAGTCCTCAGACATTGTCTGCATGAAAGATATTATAATTAAATTGCCTCCAAATGGTGATAACATAAAAAACTATGATTACCTGACATGAATATTTTTGTATTCAAATATTTTATGTAGGCTCTGGAAACCCTTAGTAAAAATTGTGGTGACAGTGTGTTTCAGATCATTGAGCGGGATATCTTACATGACATGGTTAAAATAGTGAAGAAGAAGGTATTTTTGGACTTTTGATACCGAAGATTTCTTTTACTGTTATTCTTTAGAGAAAATTTTAGGGTTAAGGCCACAGTCTCATCCTAGAGTCACAGTAATGCCTAGGTTCAATGAGCCTTGCAGGGGTTACTTACCTATAATGTACCCACAACTGACTTCAATTAGTTTTTGAACACTGATCAACTTAGTTTACATCTTGACTTGGATGCGCCAAGTGCCAACTATATTTTGCATATTTCTTTTATAATTTACTATAATTTCTGCAACGGTTATGTTTGAAAGGGAAAATTCTCTCATCAAGTGTTGCGTTCTTTTAATTCTATTGTACAGCCGGACTTAAGTGTGAGGGAAAAGATATTGACTTTGATTGATACATGGCAAGAAGCTTTTGGTGGACCAAATGGAAGGTATCCCCAATACCATGCAACATATAATGAATTAAAGGTGATTGCTCTTGTAAATTTCGACATTTCAAGTGTTATTCTACTTTTTCCAAGTGACATTACTATTATAAACTGATATATATTGACATTTTTAATTTTCTATTGATACACACTCCTATTGTTATAAATGATAATGTTTTATTTGGACTATTAATTTTTTACACCTATCTGGAACATGCTTTTGAGATTTGTCAATCATTCAACAACTTTCTCTGTATCTCTCCATCACATGTGTCAGTTGGTTTTCCAAATGTCATCAGTCATGCTCTTCCAAGAATATTTTTACTAAGTTGTTGTATTGTTGAACTTTCTTCATAAAACATTGATATTTTATTTCTTCTATGTACTTCTTAAATAACTGGCAGTCTGCTGGTGTTGAATTTCCCCCACGAGTAGAGAATAGTGTTCCTTTCTTCACGCCTCCCCAAAGCCAGTCAGTTGCTCATATTGCTGCTGCAGAATATGACGCTGCTGCTATTCAGGCTTCTATTCAGTCTGATGCATCTGACCTTAGGTACTCTTTAACTGCATCTTTTTTTTACTGTTGTAACACTTTTTTTTTCGTGGCTTATAATTTTAGTCATTGCATATCGTGTATGAGATTTAGGAAGTTTGTTTCTCCACCCTTATAAACCCAATGTTATTCTAAAGGTTTTAGCATATCGAGAAAATGGCTCACAATATTATATCTTAGAATTAGAAAATTAAATACTCTACCATATGTTTAGAGGTTCACTTTGAGTTGTTCCCATATTTTCTTATATTTCATGATTTATTTTAATATTTAATTGGGATTAACAATCTAGTATTACTGTACTATAAATTGAGGTTAGTTCTTTGTATTTTGTATCACATCATAACATATCATTAACAGAATATTTTCAATGTCATTTTACCTTCTTTCGCTCCTTTCCTGCTCTTTTTACTTTTTGTACCCTTAAGTTCTGGATTATGGTCATGGTTTTAAAATTAAAAAGAAAAAACGAAATTTCTCATAACTCTGAACAAAACTACTTTTGGATCATTTCTGCCTGATAATGAAATTTTCACCATTATGAAATTCTTCCATTGGCAACTTCTGCCCATTTCTCACAAGGGGGACCTTTGGAGGAAATTATTTTATTTTATTTTATAAAAATGTAGACTAGCATCTAACTGCATGAATATTCACTTTCTTAAGTTGTATTGGTGTTTATCCCCTGAACTTTCTTGTTATCAGTTTGCCAGAGATTCAGAATGCTCAAGGACTAGCAGATATATTGAGTGAAATGCTTAGTGCCTTGGATCCTAAAAGTCCTGAGGTCGTGTAACGTTTTATGTTGTTGTCCTTTGTCTACTATCTGATTAGCTACATTATCTCTATTCAGTTATGATTGTTTATAAAAAATATATTTTTAAATTTTGAAGTTGTTATTTAAGGTTGTTTGTCAAAACTAACTAAAAGGTGACTAGTAACTGATAAGTTGGCTACTGGCTGATAAACTTCTTACTAATAAATAAGTTCATAAACTAGCTGCTTGGATTAAAAGTGTTTTGTAAAATTACTGATAAACTAATTGGTAATGTAAAATGATATGTAGAAGGGTATAATTACATAAGTTATATTATATAAGGGATGTTTCTGTTTTCTGAAAAAAATGTATTACGTAATTGTAATTTAATTTTTTTATATAATTAATTCTTATTAAACTTTTTTAGTACTTCTATTCATTTTTTAAATAATTTGTTGTGTAAATATGTTTTTCATTTAGACAAGTCATCTTATTTAAATGACTTGTCGAAATATAGTGAATATTTATGAAATTTAATTTTTATTTATTTTCAAAAATATAATCCTTTTATTTCTCAATTTAGCTTATTGTCTAGTAAAAAGCTATCATAACAAGTAATCAACATTAATTTCTTTCTTAAAATTCTTGACAAAATATGCAGGTTGTCAAGCAGGAGGTGATTGTTGACCTTGTTGACCAATGTCGTTCTTACCAAAAGCGTGTCATGCTTCTTGTGAATGAGACTATGTAAGAATATTGATTAAGATGACAAATTCCATTTTTGTTACTGTAATTAACAAGATGTAACAAGAATGACTGTAATGTTTGATTCTTTTCAGGGATGAGCAACTTTTATGTCAGGGGTTGGCATTGAATGACAGTCTTCAGCGAGTGCTTAGTCAACATGACAATATTGTAAAAGCAACTCCTGTTACAGTCACAAGAGGAGTAGAAACACCAGTTCTGCCACCTGTAAATGTAAAGAATGAAGAGGAAGAAGAGTCAGACGATGATTTTGCCCAACTAGCCCATAGGTTAAATTGCAGTATTATATTGAACTCGTTGCAAGTTAGTTTCTCGTAGTGGATTATGTCTGTTATATGAGAGCATGTTGGTTACATCTCTAAAGCATGACTCATTTTACAGTTGATACACTGGTTGATAGATATTTCTTCTTCATTTAGTAAGTAATTAGGAGTTTATATTACCTTGAGTGCAGGTCATCACGTGGTATCAATGCACAGAGACGGAAACAAGTCAATAACAATGTACAACCAGTGAGAGTAAACCCAATTCTTCCCCCACCACCGCCACCAAAGCAGCCAGTGTACTCTGATACTGGTATGATTGATTTTCTCAGTGGTGATGTGTACAAAATAGAAGGATCCCATGAACTTTCTGAACCAACTTCACATGTCGAGCCCCTTCATTCTAGTTCCAATAATCCTGCCTCAGCCACTAGAACACTGTCTTCCTCTCCGCCTTGTTCATCAAGTACCTCATCACCAATTTTAAGCAAGCAGCCCGTGTTTGATGAAGTATCTGTCATCAATAAATCCTCGGAAATCCTTACACCAACTCCTCGGGAAACACAATCTTCTGGCTCCATTCCACAACCCCCTTCAATGTTTTATCCGAGACAACAGTTTTCTGAGCAACAAGGCGTGTCTCCTTTGAGTTTTGGTTCCAGTTCCTCAAATGACAACTTGTTGGAACAAACCCAGAATCTATCTATGTATTCGTCTACTCCAACCAAACAAGAGAAGCCAGAAGATGTCCTTTTTAAAGATCTACTGGACTTTGCAAAATCCAAAACCTCTTCTAAACCCAGTAGTAGGCCATTTTGAGAGTTTTTGTTTGTATTTGCATTGGTTCAACTTATGAATGCTACGAATCAGGTTTTGCTTCTGATCTCTCTAATGACCCATTTTAGCGGTCTTCAGTTATTTGGGTATGATTTTCCCATTCATGTAGCCTCTGTAATCAGTACATTGATGCATATATTGCATATATTCTTGAATATTGCTCATACTGATTTGTTAGCTCATGTTTTCAATTTATTCAAATTTTCTTTTGGTTAAACAATGGTAAACTTGTCCGGAAAGGCTAAGCACCATATTTGATCAAGTCTATAAATAATTGAGGGATGGGATCGACATAGTAAGTTACATTATTCTGAAGTTAGTATATTCCAGAGGTGTTAATGATGGTTTAAACTTCTTAATACATGGGTTAAAAATCAAATCACGTTGTTAACCACCAAAGTTATCCAAGTTAAACAGATTTCAAACTTGATTTTATTCAAACTAACATGACAAATGCGTCCTTTGTAATTTACTTCAAATTAATTCTACAAGACCTAAGATAACGCTAGCAATTTTAAAATCTTCATGACGTGTCACTTGAAAGGTCAATCAAGTGAAGTATAAGAATTTTCGTAAGTACAAGTAAATTCATAATAGACTAATTACGACGAAAGTTTTACTAAATGGTTAAAAACTATACTTTAGCCATGATATCAAAGTTTTTGTGCCCTAATAGACTCGAAATTGTTTTTTATAAGCTACAGTTGTTTATAATTTTCTCAATATCAACAAATACTACGAAATTGACAGTTCTGAACAAATTAAAACCTTAAATAAAACAATTGACCACTTACAAGTTATGAATAGACTTTCAATTTGATTAATTATTATACTATAGTTTTCTTAATTTATTGAAGTTTATAAGATTTTGTATATGGTACAGTGGTTAAGACTATTTGTATGTTACCCTCTTAAATATGAGACAACAATTAACTTTTAATTTGATTAATTATTTATTAATTTATTGAAGTTTATATGATTTTGGATATAGTATAGTGGTTAAGACTAAGTTGTGACTTTCTTAACTATGAGAGAACATTTGTTTTAAAAAACAATGCATCTTGTGTTGAGTATGTCTTTTTTTTATAGAGTATAGTGATTAAGGCTAACTTGTAACTCTCTTAACTATGTATATTTTTCTTCTTATTCTTTGTGACCCTCTTAACTACGAGAGAACAATTGTTTTCAAAAACAGTACATCTTGTATTGAGTATGTCTTTTTGGATAGGGTACAATGGTTAAGACTAACTTGTGACCATCTTAACTATATATATTCTTCTTCTTTTTAGTGACCCTCTTAACTATATATTTTCTTCTTCTTTGTGACCTTCTTAACTATGTCTTATTCTTCTTCTGTGTTTCAAAGAGGGAAAATAGTAATTTCTTTACAAATAACAAGTCTTTGTACCATTTAAAGCCACCGTCTTTGTATTTGCCTCTATCATTCAGACAAGTAAATATTACCCAAAACCAAAAAGCTTTGATGCCACTAAGATGGACAAAGAATACCAAAAATAACCAAAGTATCTAGCTAAAATAAATTGTCCCGAACTTGAAAGAAAAACAACAAAACTAAAGAAACAATAATCACATAAACAAGACACCAATTGTTTTAATGTGAGAAAACCCTCTCAATGTTAGAAGTAAAATCTATAGGCACAAGTCAATTAATCAAGCTTCATTAAGATGAAATATCAATATAATCAACCAATCAATTATTTACAACCAATCAATACGTCAAAGTAATAATGTTTTCAAATTTAAAGAACAAAGAAAAAGAAACCTAATAAATAGCACCAGTGCAAAACTAATATCTTCAACTATAGACTTCTAATTGAGGATCTAAATGGTCAAAATGAAAGAACCTTACATTGGAAACCTAATGTCAAAATTTCAGTCTCATTCAATTGTGAACGTTGGGAGAATTGTAATAATACTAAGACACCTTAATGAATGAATATGCGACAAATTATTTCTGTTCTTTTACTCTTCTAAAATGTACAAAAATTTACATTCTCTCTTGACCTAAAAGACCATTCTCTACTTAGATTAAGTGAGAAAAAATGAATTTAACTAATTTAGACTTTTTAAACACATAATTAAAAATCCAACTAAACAACCTAATTCAAAGTGATACTTAACATCACTTGTACACCAACTATCACTTTTCTCGTGACACTAAAGTCATTATAAAATCAAAAGGTTTCCATGTTCTTACTCTAGCTATTGGATACATTTTCATGTTGGTTCAGGTTATCTACCATCTTGCAATACATGTTCAACATTTTTCTTATGTTTCTGTCACTGAATTTAGAGTTTTCATGTGTCAGAAAACTTAGATTTGCATCCTTTGTTTTGATGATGTGATGGATTTTCACTTTTCTTTGCATTTGTGGTCCTCGACTGTAATGTTGTGCACAACAATACCTATACAGATTGAGGCCAATGTGTCTGTAAGTGGATATGGAAAACATGATAGGAAGGTAGAATGTATCTTCCTTGTGAGGATGTCGTGTTGATGTTGTCGTGAGACAGCTATATATGTCACAGATTCAAACAGAAGAAAACATTTTAAACACTAATTTTTTTCTATTATTAACGTAAAAATATTTATTTATTTCACTTTATCTTATGATAAAAGTCATTAATTATAACATTTTATAATACTATTGTAAAAGTTTTGAGTTTCTTTATATTTCTTACTTAATAATACGACATATTTCTACACTGTTGGTGCATAATTAACTATCTACAAATTCGAAATTATTCTCCACAACTCCTTTTTGATTTAGAAATTTTCAAAAACTCTTTCCTCAATTTTTCGCAATATGATTTGAAACCAAACTTCAATTTAATAAAACTTTGCTAATAAAGGAGTTTGTTATTGATCTCATTCTCTATGAAGAAAACTCAATTTAAAATGTGTGATCATATTATGTCCAAATCCATTGCTAAGACAGGTCTGTTAAGTGAGGGAGACAAAGAAACAGTTTGAGAAAGAAAGTGAACCTTCCAACTGCGCAAGTAATTATTAGTGTGGCTTTAACCCGACAATCTTTCAATCATAGTTTTCTATGCAATAAAGTTTCCAACAAACAAAATTGTTACATTTTGCATGATAACATTGCAAGGTTTAAAAAATAATTAATACTTGAATAACATTCAAACTATTGTTATTGTGTCTATCAAATTTAACAATCATTTATAAGCTCATGTTTTCACTCCCAAGTTTTCAAAAGATGAGAGGGATACCTATCTGAAATCTTAAAGAATATCCACTTTTTCACTGACACCATGGATGGCTCAGTATCTTCATATAGTTAATACACTCCTTTGTTGGGTAAACAACATACAAAATATAAAGATGTTTTTCATTTGGGTGGACTCAATCAAATGCTTCTTTTTCTGAGACTTTTAGCTTTTGAGCTATATGAAGCTGCCGAAGAAAGATCCTCATGTTTGCATGATTGAATTTTGTGAATAATAATACTAGACACACACTTTGGCCTAGTTAACCTATAATTAGAAAAGGCTTCGATGATGAAACTTTAATTAGTGACAAAAATGTGTTTTTAAAGTTACCACCATCAACGCATCATTGTTCATTATTGTATCTATAAATATTTAATGTCCTAAGAAATTTTCAAGCTCACAAATGCCGTTTTGGTTTCATAAACCCTCCATAATTCTTATCAATAAACACAAAATAAGGTGTAAAATAAATTTCCAGAAGCATATATGATTATCTATGAAGGGAAAACAAATCTTTATATATATCCATTATAAATGTTCTTTAGCATAAAGTAAAATTTTTAATATACCTTTTGCATATTGATTAGATATGTATGAATAATTTGATAGTAATTAGATATTTATGTGTAATTTGATACTAATTTGACAATGGATGAAAAAAATCTACTAAACAATAAATATTATTATAATACTTTAATATTATCTTAAAAATAAATTTAAGTTTAATTTTTAATTTTATAAAATCGGTTTGTAAAAGTTTTACGTTAATTTGAAATGAATTTTAAGTTTAATTTTTAATTTTATAAAATCAATTTGTAAAACTTTTACGTGAATTTATATATAGTTTAAATTTATCTGATCAGTCAGTGACATAGGATTTCAATCGGATTGCAAGTAAAGGAAAAGTTAGGGAGAAAGCCTTCCAAACATGCAACAATTGCTAGTTTATACAGCTTCACCTTAGGTGACACTGCTAATTATACAATTAGAACAAGTCTGACAATAACAAAGATATATAGGTAACAAAAGCATAATGATAATTAAATATTAATATCCAACTCGTAAAGAGGATTGAATATTTTACCATTTTTCATATTCCACACACATGCGCAGTAGGATTCTATTATTGTATAGGACAATGAGATCAACAACATGGGCTACTTAACAACTTTGGATTATCAAAAACCTACCTTGTCTGCCATTTACACACCCTTTCCCAAACAAACAAGTTGGCTGGCTCCCTACATTACTGAACATGTCTGCTACCACAACCTCTCTAAAGCTGCTACCTTCATAGCCAAGGGGGAGGGCTCATTGCATTGCTCACTCAGACTGACACTACACACACAATCATGAAAGCTTCTTGGAAGCACCAGTGCTTGCTTTTCACTCTTCTTGCCATTGTTCTTCTCTCAGAAGGATCAAGATTACCTAAAGAATACTGGCAACAGATGTTGCCAAAGAAGCTGCCTTCTCCTTCTTCTTCTCCCTCCAAAGGCACAAATTCTGTCACCCCTTCTTCTTCCTCCACCATGGAAAATCATGGTCTTCCTACATCTGATGGAAAGGTCTAATAATTATAGTTAGCTATCTCTCTCTAACTCTACATTTCAGTGCTGAGGAGTTGAAGAAAGCATCGTTGTTTGCCACATCTGTTTTCAGGATTCATCTCTCCTGCTGCTTACAAAACAATATCACACACTTTTGGATTCCTTGATCTTGGTCCCATGTAAAGGTGTTGGATTAATTTATCAGTAACAACTCTTGCACAGGAAAAATTTATCAGTAACAATTCCTCTTACAGAATCTATTGGGAAACATTATAGGCACATAGCTGTATTTCTTTCATCTAACATCCTTGATGATCATCTGTTAGTTATGTTTTCTTCAATAATATTTCTGTAAATCTTAATTTTTCCCATAGCACAGTGTCTCTTGATTTATTTGGTAGATAGGAATTACTAGATGTAATTCTTGTAGAGCAATATATTGCCTTGAATTCATAAATACCATATGCTTGTGTTATTTGGTTTCTGATAACTTTGGAGAGGGAAAGTTAGAGTAACTTTTAATCAATGAGGGCGTTCGATTATTTATTTTCACACGTTAAAATTTGAAACATTATTTGACATTTGATAATTATCTTAAATACTTAAGAAAGGGACACGTTAAGATTGTATTTACGTTGTAAATGGAGTCCTAAGAGGAATTTTAAATTTTCATTTTGACTACTATTAACTAATAAAAATCCTTCCCCGATGTAAATACAACAAACGAAATAATCCGTACAACATAGAATTCCGAAAAAGAAGTTTCATTAGGAAATTCGGTCATTACTTACACCTTTGTCATAGTTGTTGAAAACAATTTTTCGAAGTGATGGAGGGGGTGACTCGTTTCTTGATCCATTGCTGAGTAATTAGTAGTAATTTTTGAAAATAAAGAGGTGGGAACGGAAGGAAAGAGGAAGAAGGTGAATGAAATACAAAAGGGCTATAATACGGGTGGATGAATGACGATGGGCCAAAGAGATCAGAAAGGTAGTGGAGGAAGAAACAATGCAACACTAGGATTACGACGAAGGAACAATGGACTGACGAAACAATGGGAGTGAAAATTAATTTTAGTTATTTTAGTTATCGGACAAATTGCAATGTCAAACCAAAATTAATTTTACACAGTTTGCCGTCTTTTAGATGAAGCATATTCATGTTTTGAGCTTTGTTGTGGCGAGCACTTATCAGAATTACATTGTTGTTGAGTTGTATTTAAGCTCTTCGATGTAAAAAAAAATAATATTATGAAGATCTATCCGAAGTATCTAATTAGAGCTTCTTTTTACCCGGTCCAATTGGTAATACTAAAAAACACAACATAATAAGGTCCATTAAGCATATTCATTATGGTGTAGACTAAACCTATGTTTATTGGAATAATATACACATATCATAACTAATCTCGATAGTTTAGTATTATGATTATTATTTACGATAAGGTATCAAATTAACTATATTGTTATTATATGTTTGAGGTAAGTATTATTCCAAAGAAAACATATGTCTATGGCCCATGTTGATCTTATAAATACAACTAGTATTCTCTAAGGAATACTCAATAATCACTCATATTCACTGATGGCGTCGCACCCGATACAATTAAGTGACTCTTAGGTCGTCTCTCAAGGACCAAATGTGGTTCAGTCAAAAGGTCAAACACATAGTGGGGGAAGGTTTGCTGAAGAGTTTGTGAATGCAATTGAACTAAATTAAAACACGAATGTAAACACAGATTTAAAGCGGTTGATCACTAGCTCGATTACATGCTTCCAATCACAGATTAACACAATTACCCACTACTTTAATCCAAATCCAACACAAATTACCCAACTAAGCGAAGGCTAATCTGGTCTTCAAAATTGCAAACTAAGCGAATGCAATGCACAAATCCAATCAATTTTGTACCATACAACCCAATCAACTAAGCGAAGATTAAACACCAACTATGCAACTAAGCGTATACCCAATCACAAGCACAAAACAGATTGAATATTGATCCAAATTAGAGCAGCAGAATGACAATTAAAGTGCAGAAATGCATGAATAAACTACTCTATCCTCTAATCCAACATAAATGAACCAACTAAGCGAAGACCAATCATGCTATCATAATTGCGAACTAAGCGAACGCAACACACACTAGTAAAAAAATTGCTTTTTAACTCGCGATATAGGCATCAGTTAAGGAAAAACCGAAGTCTATCAAAACGCGGTGGCATTTTTGTAGTTTAGGTGAACTTATACGCCTCGGTTCAAGAGAACCCGAAACATATAAGCAATATTACCTCGGTTCATGGCAAAACCGATGCCTAAAAGTTGCCTGACACATCTGAATTTTGAAATCTGCAGAGAGCCTATGGTTTCGGTTCATTAAGAAGCGGTGCAAATCTATGTTTATGCCTCGGTTTAGGCGGAAACCGAGGCGTATAACTATTTCATTTTTTTTAGGGCTATATGCCTCGGTGGAGAGTGAACCGGTGCCAAAACAATTACCCTAGATGTTTTATTTCTCATTACGTTTCACTTTCCCTCATTCCCTCCCTCCTCTCCTACAACCCCTCCCATTCTCAAGTCCCCTCTCCCTCAACTCCATCATTCTCTCACCAGACCAGATGGCTTCTCCCTCTGCATCCCCAGGACGGTGCGGCGACGGTGCGGCAACGGTGCAGCGAGGCGAGACGAGACGAGATTTGACGAGACGAGGCGAGCCGAGACGGTGCAGCGACGGTCCAGCAACGGTGCGGCGAGGACAGATCTCGCGACGGTGCGAGATTGCGACGGCGCGGCGAGGTGAGGGAGCTCGCGACGGTGCGGCGAGAGCCCGCGACGGTGCGGCGAGACAACCCGCGACGGCGGCTGCAATGGCAGAAACCCTTTTCTACGTTTTTTGGTTTTGATTTTTGGTTTTTGGTTCTGTTTCTTTGCAGGTGGATGGTTCAATGGATGTCTGATTTTTTGTTTTTGGTTTGGATCTTCCGTCTGCTCTCTCTGCTTCCTATTCCTCCTTCTTAGACATCTAATTTTGGTTTGGATCTTTGTTTGTCAAAGTAATTTTGTCCAAAGACATGGATGAAAAAAATTGAAGAAAAGAGAAAGAAGTTTAACCACCAAGAGAATAAACAAACGTAAGAACACTGATCTCGGTTGAAAATAAAAAAATTAAAAAACTCTACTGCCTCGGTTGTGTGTGAACCGAGTCAGAATTTGAATCTTTTTGATTCGGTTCAGGACCGAGTCAAAAAATCCATTCTTTTTACCTCGGCTGAATATGCACCGGTCGTAGAACTGGTGCCTATAAGCGAAAATAACCGAGGCGGTATACCTTAATTGCACTAGTGACACCTATTCCATCCAATGTATTCCATACAGATTGATCAACTAAGCGAAGATTCAATCACAAATTGGACAACTAAGCGTATACCCTTTGGAAGAACATAATCAGATCTAATAGAATGCCAAGTAGCAAATTACACACTTCCAGCTTAGAAATCTCAAGGAAACAATGCACTTTCGCTAATGACCAACCAAACAAACTTAAGCTAACATTAAAACGATATTAACACAACCAAACAGAATTGAAAACATTGAAGTAAATGTGGACATGAAAACTGAAGCGAATATAAGAGACCGAACGGTATTAATAAGAGGCTAAAATAATGGGATTAGTGATGAATTTACATCAATGTAGCCTAAAATACATTTATTTATAAAACAAGACAAAAGAAGAGGATTAAGCAAATTACAAGCTAGAAAGGAGCTGATTTTGCTATTAAAATGATGTTTAAATAATGGTAAGAATTAACATTATCATCTCCCCCCTCTAAGCAGCAAGGAATTCCATTATGAACAACAAAACGTTTCCCTAACCTCTCCCTACGGTCACCACCCAAAGGTTCACCCAATTCTTTAATGAAATGAAAGTCAACCAGGTGGCGAACCCTCCACCAATAAATGCAAATGTTCATAATATACAATACAACAACACAATGAACAACGTAGACAATATGATACCGAGCTTAAGGCCCTGTGTGCTCAACAACAAGCCAACATGATGGAGGACCATCTACAAGAAGCATAGGACCTCTAACAAGAGCCATGTCAAGAAGGATACAAGAAGACAAAGGATTACGACTTTGCCTCTATTGAAGATTGCTTATTAGTTCTTCTTTCTTTTCTCTTAAAACCTTTGTTTATATATTTATTTTAGGATCCAATAAACTCCAGGACATGTTCACCAAGCCTATGGACTATCCAACCAAGCTTATTGGTCTAATAATCAAGCTGGCCGAGAGCTTCTACCGCTCAACAACAACTTCTGGGTGCTCAGCGCGCTTGAATTGAGCTACAGGTTTTTGTTCCATTTTCCTTGTGACTTGGCAAGAGAAATGTGACCTCTACAATTGGCCTTTCCAGCTGGCTTTTATTCGAATTTAGGAGGGAAAGTCTGGGCAAATTAGAAGGCTTCCCTTCCATATAAATAAGAGAGCTTCTCTCTATTGTAATTACTTTTGATTTAAGTAATGAAATGTTGAAGAATTGCTTCCAGCCATGCTTTGCTTAAGAGTCTCCTCTTTTCATAGTTCTTCGACTTCTCCTCTAGCTTCCCTTCTTAGTGGATAGATCGTCCAAGCTTGAGGCATCACGCATACCATAGTTCCTTCAATTGCACCTTCAACCATATCATTCTTCATTCAATCTATTACACCTTTGCTTCTAGCTTCTAGACAAATGGGGGAAATACAACTTCAAAAATAAAAAATAAATAGAAAATGACCTCTTTTCGGAGATTTGAGTTTGATAGATATTTTTTTCTACCCAAAATGCATAAATGATATGTCCAATTCTGATAAAATGATCAAAAGTTATGGCTCTTTGAAGTTTTGACAAATCTTGTTTTCAAAAATTTTTGTAACTCAGAGTTGGGACTACCATATGTGCTTCTGGGATTTTTCTAACAAAATATAGACAAAAAGAAGTGATCACAAAAAATTCCAAAGAAAAATAACACCTCTAGCTACCAAAACAAAAAATGTCAATTAATTAGGAAAACTAGACACTATTCATGACACTATTCATAATGGTTTTGAAGGTGGTTTTCGATGGTTTTGAGTGGTTTTGTGCAAACAACATGCCAAATAGCACTAATTCTCCTAATTCTGGCTTGTAACATGCAACAAAAAAAAACAATCAACCAACACACAAAACAAAATAGAACACATTACACTAACACAAAACAGAACCTAAGACAGAATTGTTGGTCCCCAGCAACGGCGCCAAATTTGATCATCGATATCGCGCTCGAATCAAATTGATTATGCAGATTAAATGCAGTAACTAGGGAATGACTCCTAGGTCATCTCTCAAGGACCAATATTTGGTTCAGTCAAAGGATCAAACACGTAGTGGGATGGTTTTTGAACAAATTTGTGAATTGAAATCAACAGCGTAATTAACTTAGACTAAACATTAAGCATCATGCAGGGCAACAACAACAAAATCAAAATCACAACTCAAAAATCTCAAGGAAAACAATGCAATCTTCGTTTCCAACCACACAAATTAAACCTTCCATAAAAACGACTTGAAGATAGTGAAAACGAATTGCAACCTTAACAGTAGAGGCAAGAACGAAATTAAGACTGAAATTGGAATGCCAAAATGCAACTAAAAAATGAAGCAATACTAGAAAACGAAACTGCAATCAAAATAGAAACACAAGCAGAGGCAAACGAGTGTAAATTGGGACAAAATTAAATTGGAAATCGAAAAGGACACTAGAATAGTAAATGCAAAATAGAAATCAAAATGAAATAGAAAATGGGCAAAAGAAAACGAAAAACCTTAAACAGAGAAAATTGTTCATGTTCAGCATAATGCCATGGAATATAATGGAATTAGTTAGTTCCTATGGGTGGCTGCTGCATTGGTACAAAACCCTAGGCAACAAGACCAAGTCAACCCCTCTTTGGGCCTTTCAATAATTCACTAAAAATAGGCCCAAAATTCAAAGTCTGACCCAACAGCTCAAAAAACAAATTAAAAACGAAATAATGTTAATGGATCGTTTTCCATTCTTCAGAATCGTTTCCTCAAGTCCTATTAAGAACTAACCCTGTGAGTTTAGCTCTGATACCTATTGAAGTACGTGAAAAATACTAGATGACAAGATTAAATAGTGTTAATGGAAAAAAAATTTCAATCGTTCTGATATAGCACATTATCGAGCTTTGAAAATTTCTTTTGAAAGCTTAGATACTTGACTTGATGAATATGAATAAACGATAGCAGTTTTTTTTTGTGTTATTCAGAATATATCCTAGAGTGTTTTGTAAGAGTTTCCTTTATGAAAAATAATCGTTTGGCTTGAAAGATTCTTGTGTTTTGAAAGTAAAGCACAACTACATATTTATGTAAGATGATCGTTTAAATAAGCGAAGAGATAATTGATAAGTAATCTTATACTGGTTCACCCTAACTGAGCTACATTCAGTCTCCTGTGTAGAAGGTTCCACTATAATCTTCACACGATTACAAATGAGTATTCGTACAACTCATGGTCTTTGAATATTAGCACCACTCTTGGTACCTGAGTATTAGCACCACTCCTAGTACTCAACAACCCTAGCCGAGATTTCCTTTGAGTATTTGAACCACTCATTCTACTTAGCAGCCTTGCTAAGATTTCTCAACTCAAATTGAGTTAAGTTATAAGTATTTTAATTCACTTCAGAATGACAATCAACGATTGCTTACAAGTTGTTCAGACTATGACTGTCCTAGAGAGGATGTGATTACAATACAAAGCAGTCTAAACACTCGCAAATATTTCTCTATTTTCTCTTACAACAGTAAGCAATACAACAATGAAACTTGAGAGTATTAGTTTTTTGTTCTTGCTTTTCCTTAAGCCTTAGAAGACATTGGACCTCTCTTAAAGAGCCATGACCAAAGAAGATGGAAGAGGATGAAGCTTTAAGGATTCTACTCTTATGGAGGGTCACATTTTAGTTTTCTTCTTTATCTTAAAATATTTTTTGTAAATATGTAATATAGCTCATTTTTTAGGCCTTGTATTTGGCCAATACACTTTGTTTAGTTGTTTAGAAGGTTTAATGGCTTTAAGAGAGAGCTAGTGCACCATTAGGTCCTTAGTTTGAAGTTAGCACCTATAATGAGTTAGAAATAGGTTAAAAATGGGTTTTTGAAGGAGTTAGTTCCAAGGAGCCTTTGCATTAAATGCTTTGACTAAGTTAGTTACAAAGCATAAGGCTCCTCACATTTAATGTTTAGGCTCTTCATTTAATGCTTAGACTCCTCATTTAATGATGAGACTCCTTATTAAATGATGGAGAGGCTCCTAAATACTCCATATACTCTAACCTTCTCCTTCACCTATAAAAGGAGACACACCATTTTGTAATCCTTAGAATTTGATTGAATGTCTTTTTGTCAAAATGGCAAGACTTTTCTTCTTGAGTTCTCACTTTATGAAATTGTCTTCTTCTAGACTGCTTCATACATTCTCCTTCATGGTTGGCCTAACCTCCTAGAGGGACATCTGCTAAGACCACATTACACCAACATCTTCTTCATCTCTTCATTTCTATTTTGCTTCTGCTACTATCATTGGTCATATGAAGTCTATCCTTTGAACAAACTTCATCAACCCAATTGGAAAATCATCTTATGTTGAATAAACATCCTCAAAGCAATCTCCATCAATCAATGATTTAAAGTCACATACAACATAGATTGAACATTGAAAATTATTTAGTATTGGTTTTTCCTTCTTAAAGGTCGACTTTTGGGTAATGTTAAATGCATGATTTCTTATAGCGTAAGAAATAACACAAGAAAGAATGGTTGAGTTGTATTTGAAATTTTTGTAGTTTTTTGCTAGTATGTTTTGTGAACACATTGTCAGACGATATAAATCTAGATGTAAACAGTTTATCACTAGTAAAAAAAAGTGGTATCTAATGCGCCAAATACGCTTCGGTTAAACAAAAACCGAAGTATACAAACTTATATAACTTGGTTACTAGATGACCCGAAGCAGAATGCAGATATTGCCTCGGTTACTGGATGACCCGAGACCTATACCTCTGCACATAGCACTGCAAATCAGACTGACAGCCTTTTGAAAAGCACTACTGCCTCGGTTGGCTACAAAACCGATGCCTATACACGTTTCGACTTCGGGTGTAGATTTTAACCGGTGCCATATGCTATTACTTCGGGTATAGCTTTCATTTTCTGACCTTAACACGTTTCGTCGCTCAACAGCTTCCTCTTCCCTCTCGTGTTGTCCCATTCCTATGCGCAACATCTTCTTCGTCGTGCACTCCCATTCTTTCTCTGTCACTCCTTGCCTCGTCGCACCGTTCATTGTGCTGCCGGTGGTCTTGCTTGCCTCCTCCCTTCGTCGTCGCGCTAGTGCTCGCGCCTCCTCCCGTCGTCGCGCCAGTGCTCGCGCCTCCTCTATATCTTCATCTTCATCCACCGCTCTAGATCTGCCGCTCCAGATCCACCACCGCTGCCTCCCCACTGCCTCCCCGCTGCATCCACAACGTCACTGCTACTGCCTCCCCGCTGCCGTCTCTATTGCCGCCATGTTGCGTTGTCCTGGGTTTTTGGATCTTGTTCTTGGTCTTCTTTTTGGATCCAGAGACATTGGAAACACCGTTTTCAAATAAAATCCTCCAGTGTCAATCTTGTTCTTGGTTTTGTTCTTGATCTAGAGACATTTTTGTTGTTCAATTTTTCAGTGATGGGGACTCTTTCATGGACTCTTCGAAACGGTGGGAGATTATAGCAGGGGATTAATAAAAAAAAAACAAAACCTTATGACATCGGTTACAGTGACTCGAGACGTAATCCTATCCCTTTACGCTTCAGTTCATAACCGAGGCATAAAACATACTCCTTTTTACCTCGTTCGTATACGCCTCGGTCGTAGAACCGGTACATATAAACAATAATAACCGGTGTCATTTCCTCTTATTGCACTAGTGTATAAAACTTTTTTGTAGGTTTGGTTTTGACTTTTTTTTTCTTCATTCTTTAGCTAGTTTAATAATTACAAGTATAAAGTATCAAAGGAATGAAAAGATGCTTTGTATCTTCATATTGGTTCGCTACTGATCATACAAACTAATTTTAGTTCAGATTCCAAAAAGAAGATTCATGTTGTAAGTACAAACATGTATTATTATAATATAAGTCATTTCTAATGCTAAGTATTCTTTCCACAAGAAAATTTTGGCTTAACTAATTATTTTTTTGACAAACCATTATTAACTTATATAAACACGTGATCAACCACGATTTTGTGGTTTGAGTGACTTTTAAGATATATAATAGTTATACTTTCTTAATTAGTTTACTAATATGGCCACAAATAATGTTCTTATAAAGTTTTGGAGCACAAAATAATCAGTCAAAAGTTTGGACAATTTACAGTTCTTTTTGTTCTTTTTAAAAAGATATAGACATAAAAAGAAGTAATAGTTATAAACCGTTTTCCACTTGTTAAAGATCTATTAGTTCACTTGAATGTCTTTTTCTCTGTGTTTATCATTCTAGAAGTTTTGATGTTGAGTGAATGCCGTTACAACACTTCTTATCTCTTCAAAATAGATGGAGTCAAGTTCAAACCTTATCTTGGGGTTGATCTAATCTAGGTTGACGATCTTGTTGTAGAAGTAAACACCAAAGTCTAAACGAACAAAATCATTTGCGCAAAGGCTCATGAAACTCATGTATGCTCTAATTCTATGTGATTCTATATACATAAAAATTGTCAAAGTCAATCAATTTAAACATTTCTGGATTTGTCTTTGTCCGGGGACTTCAGCCAACGGCCTTCACTCATTTAAAAAGAAGTTCGGTACCGATTGGCAACTTCCCAAGATTGAAATTAGATAGTCTCGTATGAGATGGACATGTGAGTACATCCAATTCAACCTTAAATTTGTGCTTTAATATATATATATATCGTTGAATTTAAATTTGTTTTCTCTTAATTCTAGATAATTATATTTGAAAAGATAATGGAACACTATTCACTATTCTTATAATAGATAAAACTCATAATTGTCACTAGAATAAACCGTAATCGAGAAAAGTTAATAATTGACGGAAACTAACCATTTACATTAAACTTAAGGATTTAAATCACACGGCAAACCTTGTCACCGAATTAAAAGAAAAACATTTAAGAATTAAAATGGAATAATTAGCCGACAATAGAGAAAACTTATAAGTTTTACCACTAAACTTAATGATGCAATAGCTAGATAATGAATTATATTCTAAAAGGGTTAAGGATTAAATTTTTAAGATCTGATCCAGAACACATAAATATGATATGTGGTTGCTTGGATGGGTTTTTTGATATTCGTCATGTTGCTCTGTCCATGAACATCGGAGGGTCTTGTTCGGAACTGAAGCACAAACGTGAGAGAAAACGAACCATGGCTTCGACCATCATTCTCTTCACCGATTTCCTCGGAGCTGGAATCACACTGGCATTAATCTTCTTCTTCATCTCCATAATGTGATGAACTTTCCTACTATACCACCTACTTTGCTCCCTTGATCACTCTCTTTTCTCTTTGGGGTTTCCACAACTGAACGTTGTTTATTTATAATGCATAACGTAGGAACAGCACTGGGATGTTTCCTAACGTGGGAACAGCTGGCTAGTGAAGATACACATGGTCCCAAAATGATCTTACGCTTGAAAGTGAAGTGTGAAACTGCGAAATATTGTAATTATAACCCAAATTCCAAATAGGATACTTTTCTATGCGTTAATGATATTGACTCCAATTAATTCCACAACTTATTCAGATCATGTTTCAAAAACAAAATATTATAGGACATTTGTAAACTTTAAAATATTTTAAATGTTTAGAACATTAGTTGTTTTCACATTCTTTTTCTAGAAAACCAACTACATAAAAACCACATTTTGATACAACGAAAACTTTTCTTTTCAAATTCGACATAAAAAAATTTATAGGAATATTTTGTTTTTTAAAATCATGATAAGGCCAGTATCTTTTATCGTAATTGATAAAGTTTGTATAAATTAATTGTTCTGAAGTAAAAATACTTTTAAAGTTAAACAGTCATTTATATATATGAAAAGGACCCGATACTTTAACAATGTTTTATTAATACTGTTTTGACAACGTTACGGGTCACATTTGGATTGGAGGAATTTAAAATTTTTAATTTTTTGAAAACGTGGAGTTCGAACTACGTAGGGTTTGTTTTAAATGAGCTTCCAAAAATATCCCTGCTGTTTCATTGGAAATCAACGATTGGTGTTCCTGGGTCTTCATTTTGCGTTCTCGGTGTTGGTTCTTTGTGTCTCCCTCCATTTTCGTCAAGTTGGTGTTTTTCGTGAAGGTTGTAGTTCGAAATGGCAATGTCCGGTGAGCATGGTCCGACGATGAAGGTAAATGCTTTCTCCTTCCATTTCCTTCGATGCGTTTTGGGTTTGAGATTGTGTTGTTTTAGTTGTTTTGGTTATTTTGTTTTGGTTGATACAGTTGACCGTTCGTTACTCATTTTCGACAAAGTATATATGTAGTTTGAACGAACGCTTGACAAACGAGCATCGGTCCGTGATTGCGAAGACCCCATTTGCGTGGATTTTAGATTTGGGTGTTAATGTTAAACTAGGTAGGAATATATTGAGTGAGTTATTGGTTAAGTGGGACAATTCGAGTAGTGGTTTTTTAGTTGGAAATAAAGTTTTGAATATAAATGAAATTGATTTTTATTTAGGATTGAGTACAGATGGTGAAAATATTAACTTAAAGGAGGAAATAGGAAGTAGTAAATGTGTGAAATACATAGGTAAAGGAACAAAAGATTTGAATTTGATATACAAATTATTAATGCGAAAACACAAGAAAGTGATACCTTGTTCTCATTTTTGTAGCCTTTACATACTGGTAGGGATATGTGAGATTTTATTTCCAAAACGTAGCGGAAAAGTGTTTCCCGTAATGTTTAATATTATTGACAATTTAAGTGGTTTGGGTAGTTATTGTTGGGGCAGTCTAGTTTATCATTTTTTGTTACATAGTATGTGCAAAGCTTCAGAATCCTTGAAGAAAGGTAAAGGTACAACAAATGTTTACATGGATGGTTGTGTTTACATGTTGCAGGTAATTATTATTTATTGATGTAAAATGTAAATTGTTTGTTTATTGTGGGCATTTGCTATTTTACTAAATGTTAAGATGATTTTTTTTAGATATGGTTTTTTTTTAGCATTTCATTCCACCGGAAGGTCCAATTGACAAATTTCCGAGAATATTGCATTGGATCAATATAAATGTGGGAGACAAGTTCGTAAAAGGGGTTATGGAGACGAGAGTGGTATGTGGTTTGTTGTTTGAGTTTTTGATGTTTTGGTATATTGATAAAACTTGTATAGTATGATATATATGGTTAAATTTCAGGTTCTTGATGATGTTTATATTGGTGCTTCAACCAAGGATAAGAAGGAATACAGACCAACACCATCAAAAAAGGATGCCTAACCAACACCAAAGAAGATACAAAAAAGAAAACGAAGAGAAAGTTTTATGCGTGCCTTAGAGGACCAAGAATTTCTAATTGAAGAACTTAAAAGGAGGGTTGCTGGTTGTTGAGACTTTGGCAAGTGTACCAAATCGTTCAAGTAATAAAACCGGTAAGACCGGATATCGTTTCCCAAGAGACTCGTGTCCTAGACAATCGTATAATATCTAACTAATTTAGACTAAAGAATGATTCCATATTTTTGTGGTTTTAAAACGATTAAAGTAAAGATAATGCAAGAATGATAAAAGTTGATCTTTGATAACTTAAACGCTAGAAATGCGAGTGATTAGAAATGGTATGAAATGGTATTATTGGGGATATGATCTCATCTACTTCACTTTTGTGCAAACAATTCACTTTCTTTCCATTAATTAACCAATGTCAATCAACTAAATTACTCCAACCCAATCCCTTGGTAGAAAGAGCCTAGACTTACTTCTTAAACTCTAATTCCTTAGAAACTTTAACAAGTTCATCCGCTTTAAGAGTTGAGATTTAAGACAACCAAAGGTCCAAGTTCTATCCCTAGATACAATTTCCCTTAGGTATTTAATCCAATTCCAGATTTACACAACATTTCCCAATATCAAGCAAACCCTAGAATCATGCAATGGTGGAACACAACATCACAAGCTTTAAGAGAAGGAATTAAACACTAGAAATCAATGGAATAGACATATAATCAATCAATTCAACTGTAATTAGCACAAAAGATCCGTGATTACATCAATCCCCAACAATAATGAAACTAGCTCTCCATTGTCATGGATAGCTTGATCTTACAAATTGATGAAATGGAAGAAGTGAGAAGACCCAAGGTGGAAGGAGAAGTGTTTCCACAGCTCCAAGATCGCCTCCAGCTACTCTAAGGTGTAGAAATCGCGTCTGGGCTGCCAAAGATACCAACCCCTTCGCGTTCCAGAACTAAATAAGCTGTTTCTGCCACATCAGCAAAAGTGGCGCCCGGCGGCCCGACAGACAGGCGCCAGGCGCGCTCTCGGTCAGCATTGTCACGCCCGGCGCCGCCTAGGTCAGTAGGCGCCCGGCGTGACTCTCTGCAGCAGCCTGGGTTCTTCATCTTTTCAGCTGCTCTTCTCTCTTTTCTTGGGTTTTGGCAATGTTCTTTGGTGAGTATCTTCTCCCAGCTTCTTTGAATGGGGATTAGCCAACAAATGGGCTAATTACAACTTATAATGTAATCACTTACAAATACAAGAAATTGAGTTAAACAAGACTAAAAGTAAAGGAAGAGTTGACAAATTCCATCAATTTGATGTTGGATAATGAAGTAAAATTGGTCATTATCAACTCCCCCAAACTTAGAACCTTGCTTGTCCTCAAGCAAAAAGGTAAACTATTCTAGAAAACAATCATTTAAATGCATTGGTTTCAAATTTGAGATATCCTTTAAGTTCAAGAAGTGAAAATCCTGCGTTAGCATCTAATAGAAAGAACATAATGGATATATACAGCTGTCATCAATCAAGCACAACAGAGGTGTTCACCTATCAACAATTATGGTCATAATGCAAAGGGTGCAAAAGAAATCAACAAACATGACAGAGTGTTTCACTTGATGTATGGAATCAATCCTCACCTGGAAAGTGTTTCACTCTAAAGCAATGGTGTATAGGGGTGTAAAAAGCTCACTCTACAATCATATTATCACACAATTTAACTTTGCCTTTCGTTTCAATCAATTCAAAACAATTTACACGCAAGTTGATGTCACAAGGACTTTGATTGGCTTGTGTTGTGGTTGGGCTAAGAAAGAATCATGGTTTTTCTGGAAATCAACGGTTCTTGAGCTGAGAAATTACCTAATTCACTTCATGCATATAAGCTTCTCCTTTGCTCCTCATGTATCATTACCAAGTTCAAACTTACACCCAACTGTTTTTCATTCAGTACTTTTCTTTTTCTCTTTTTCTTACTTTTCCATCTTTGTCTTTTTCTCAATACACCATCGTTTCCCCCCAAACTTGGATTATTCTGCTATAATGCAGATGCATGTTCTATTCAGCTCAAGGTAAAAGGTTCAGGGAATTTTCAATAAGCTTAAGGTACAAAGAGGAAAGATCTTTTTACATTTATGGTTGAATGGCTAATGTGTATGTAAGGTGAGAAAAGAATGCCTTGATCAAATTCAACAAGCAAGTAGATAGTTCAAATTATAGAAACTCAGGCAAAGTCAATTGTGATCTAGCATGATAGCAATCACACAACAAAAGAATATGAGGCACTAAATCTCACCCTGTTAATTAAGATTCCATACTCTGCTAAACACAATGTCATGAATTTTGACTGCAATCGACTCCCCAAGCATTAGCATAACTCAGTGAACACATCAACAATCAATGCTCAATCAAATAAGCTATTTCCACACGTTCAATCACATACAGAAAGCATAACAACCAGATTTTCACACATCAACTCATACTGTCAAACCAAATGCATAAAAGATGTTTATGTTCGAAAAAAATTAAAGTACCTAAAAGTAAAATAACGACTGAAAACAGAAGAAAAAAATAAAGAAAAAACGACTCCTGCTGTGATGGCCATCAGTCAGTCTGAGTCCTCGTCCTCGTCTACCTCGTCATCGTCATCATCCTCCTCCTCTTCGTCATCGTCATCCTCATCCATAGCAGCAGTGCCAGCCTGAGGTCTACCCCCCCCAGCAGGAAAGGACTGGTCCCCAGGCCAAGCAACGAAGGCGCTGTATTGATCCGATGTCATGAAACCTGGATGGGATGCTGCATAAACATGCCTCATCATCTCTGCATGCGCCTGGCCAATCCGATTTACCGCCTCCAACTTTGCATTAATCAATGCAAGGCTCAAGTCTGTCATCTGTGAAGGATCAGCTGGAGGTGATGGTGGTGGCGGAGTACGTCGGGGAATAGGTCGCTGTCTGGCATGTCTCCTCGGCGATCTCGGTGGTGGACTGGCAATTCCATCATCTGCATCCAAACAAAATTGGGTATAATACCCCATATCAATTGGTTTCCTGGGATGCTCGAACGGTGGAATAGTAGTGTCTACTCCTTCTTGCTTGCAGAGATGTGTGATCAGAGATGGATGTCCAAGGGGAGCTTTGGTTGAATTTGCACAGTTGCGTATCTCATTAGCTATTAGTTTCCCCAGGTTTACAGAGCGTCCAGTGAGAATGGCATATAAGATGACAGCTCTGTTAACCGTGACATCAGAGACATGTGTGCACGGGGAAATGTTGGAATGCACAAGAGGCATCCATAGACGGCTGAGAGAACTGAGGTGTACCCTCTTGATATGAAGAGGTTGTTGCTGCCTATTTCTTTGAAATGCGCCTCCTGTAATACATAAGGCTTGCTCAATCTCCTCATGGTCTAGCTCAGTCGCCATCAACTCGGCGTAGCCACAAATCTCATCATCATCTTCCCACTCCGTGTTGAGGAACTCATTTATAGTGTCAGCATCGAATGAAATCCGCTGACCACGCACATAGCTCCAGAAGGGTTCTGTGTCCGGAGAGAAGGATTTGGCGTTGGCATAGAATTCCTGGACAATGGCTATATTGGCAGGTTCTGGGTATGTGGTTAAATGGCTCCATTGCCTCTCCATAATCTCATTGGAGAAGTCTGGCACATCTTGAGGTAGAAGGGTGACTTTCCTCTCCATCAAAAGTTTTCTGTTCTGGACATTGGAGAAGTGCTTCTTATGGTCCTTGGTTAAGAAGATATCAGAGTATATCTTCTCTTTCCTTTTGCTTTCCCTTAGACCAGCAGTGGTCTTAATCCTCTTGGACCCAGATGAAGAAGCCATATCTGCAAAATAAGGTAGGATCAAAGAAGATAAATGTGTTTAGATTCATGAGTAAATTCATCATTAGCTTACATCATGATGTACCAAATGCTTTCAATGGTATGCACACAAACCACACAGTCAAAACATATCAAAGAAAAGCCCTGATCAATGAAGAAATGAAGCCAAAGCAGCAAAACAAAAAATTTTTGGTTGCTGTCAGGGGTGGTCACGCCGGGCGCCTCACAAGTCAGTAGGCGCCGGGCGTGACAGCATTTTATGCAGATTCAAGCTTTTTGGCTTCTCAGCTGCTGGCTCAGTTTGAGTGAATGAGATTAAGCTTAGATGATGTAATGATGCATAACTCAGTGAAAACAATCATCAATAGCCAAGGCACAAGCAAAACTCCATGAATCAACACACTTTTGCTACTTTAATATAGGTCAAACTCAGATATCATCACAGCTCAGTCAAAAATTCATCAAAAACAACATTTAAACAACAAACAAAAACTGCAGGACACACCACAACAAAGTTCCAAACATGGGCAGAGGGAGTCGCGCCCGGCGCCGCATCAGCCAGCAGGCGCCTGGCGCGACATGCAGAATTGGGGCAAACCCAGATTCTGCATTCCAGCCACTGTGATTGTGTGTGTGTGTTCGAATCTGACTATGAAAGCAAGAAGTTGAGTCCTAACCAGCAGCTATCACATATAACACTCTAATTGAACTGAAATTAAACTACCCTAGGTCAAAATCAAAGCTTCTAAATGCTAAACAACCAAGATCAGGCATTGTGAAAATTATGGCCATAGTAAAGAGTGAACAACCTACTTGATATGCAGAGAAGATGATTAGCTAGATTTTGAGACTTTTGAATTTGGAGAGTGCTTGGATTGAGATGGCCCGAGAGTGGTTAGGAATGATGAGCAATGGAGGCAGCAGCAATTAGGTGTGGAGGTTGAAGATTTATGATAATGGAGTGAGTGTGGTGGTGGAGAGTGAAGAAATAGATGAGGCCGTGAAGTGGAGAAGAATTAGAAGGAGTGATAGTGTGTGTGAGGAGTTTCGGAACTGAGAGGAGTGTTAGGGTGAGTGTGGGGTTAAAAGAATTTGATGGGCCAAGCCCACTGTGAACTCAGACTTAAGTGAAAAAATCTGCTGCAGAAGTCGCGCCCGGCGCCTCATGGGTCATGCGGCGCCCGGCGTGGTGTTGTGACCCAGCCAAATGCAGAATCAGAGAAGGAATGGTCAGGCTGGACGATCTGGCGCCAGGCGCCCTCTAGTGTAGGAGGCGCCGGGCGTGAGTTTCTGCAGAATTATGCAGAAACTGATTTCCAAACTACCTAACTCGGGTTTTTGTGAATTTGAACTTCAAATCACTTGAGATGCTCCAGAATCATATATTATCATTAAACAAACTTGTTCAAAACCCAAGGAATTGAATTGGAGCACTCAAGTTGCAAATTGAAGTCATTCTTTCAAAGTTTTGAAATTCCACAAGTTAGGCAACATTTTTGGCTATTGGCTTAAGAAAGGCACTTTGAAAACATGTTAAAACAGCCCAGAAAATAGCCAAAACAGTTTCACATCTCTAATTCACATCAATGCACTATATCCTTCAACAATCTAACAATCAACTCAAAAATTCACCTTGGTTGTTCTTCACACAAGCATGGTTCAAAACAAAGACAACACACTACACATTAAAACATACAAACAAACAACACTCAAAAATTAAAAACAAACAAGAGAAAAGGTTAGAAAGCTGGGTTGCCTCCCAGTAAGCGCTTGTTTAATGTCATTAGCTTGACAACATTAAGCTCAAGTTTGATTTTTGATGTTGGAATGCTTCTTCTTGTCATGACACCAACATCCTCTCAGCAATTTCCTAGTCACCACCTTGACTCTCCTAGAATATGGAGCCTCTATCTCAAGCACTCCATTTATCTTTATGTTCTTGATGACCCATAACCTATTCTTGAATCTCACTGGTTCGCCAGGTTTGGGCTCATCGCTTGCCATCACAGGATTTTGGTGAACTAGTTCCTCTTCCTTTTCTTCTTCTTCTCCCTTTACTCTTGGAGATAAACAACTAAGGCTCCTCTTTACCAACTTGGCAGCTTGCTCTGTTAGACTAGTAATTGATAGAAGTTCATCTGTAGCTTCAAGACTAGTCTCTTTTTCCTGATTTTGCTGCTCAACCCCAAAGACGTTGAAAGTCACCTCCTCATCTTGGTCTTTCAATTTCACTGTTCCTTCTTCCACATGAATGACAACCTTAGCTGTCTTCATGAAAGGTCTTCCAAGTATGAGTGGTATCTCGACATCTTCTTCTATGTCCATAACTACAAAATCCACTGGGAATTGGAGTTTATCTATTTTGACCACCACATCTTCCACGACACCATACGGATACTTGATGGATCTATCCGCCAGCTGCAGCATCATTCTCGTAGGCTTGACTTCAAGACCACCAATCTTCTTAAGCATAGATAGGGGTATCAGATTGATACTAGCCCCCAAGTCAACGAGAGCTCTACCTATCTCGTGGTTTCCAATAGTGCATGGAATGGTGAAACTCCCTGGATCTTTAAATTTTGAAGGAAGAGTCTTCTGCATGATGACACTGCAATTTCCCTGTACTTCAATTGTTTCCTCATCTAAGTATTTCTTCTTGCTGAGGATTTGCTTCATGTACTTCGCATAAGCAGGAATTTGTTGCAGTGCTTCGGTCAATGGCATGGTAATCTCAAGTTGATCAAATATTTGCTTAAACCGAGCCAATTGTTTCTCCTTCCTTTTAGCAGATGGGATTTTTGGGTAAGGAAGTTGTTTCACTATCTCCTTCTCTTTTTGGTTTTTCTCTTTTTCAGTTTTTTTATTTTCTTCTTCTCTTTCAACAATCTCTTCTTCTACTTCATTTTCTTTTTGATTTTCTTCTTCTGGCTTTTCTTCTTCTTCTTCTTTTCTTCCAACCACTTTCCCACTTCTAGTGAATATGACATTACATTCTTCCTTGGGATTGACTTGCGTATTTGCAGTAAATTGTCCACCTTGTTGGTTTGCTAATTGCTTGGCCAATTGACCAACTTGCACTTCCAGATTCTTTATAGATGCATCAGTGTTTTTCTGGTTTTGGATGGACTGCTGTATGAACATTTGCAAGGTATCTTCTAGCTTTGAAGTCCGATCATTTTGAGGTTGATAATGCTGAGCAGGTTGATACGGATTTTTACTGCTAGAAGCTTCTTGATTTTGTCTCCACCCTTGATTGGAAGGATTAGGGAAATGATTGTTGAAGAAGTGTTGTCGTCCTTGATTTCCCATATAGTTGACTTCTTCATGTTGGGAACTACTAGGACTTTGACAATGGCCATTGGGGTGGTTATCTCCACAGAAATCACATCTCATTACTTGATGCTGTGGTTGAGGTTGAGCTTGCATTGCTTGTAACTGCTGAGGAAGCTTGGCCATATGTTGAGTCAGGAGCTCCATTTGTTGGGCCAGAATCTTATTTTGTGCAAGTAAAGCATCCTGGGCACTCAGTTCATACACTCCTCTCCTCTGTGCTGGAATTCTCCCATGTTGGCTCCTCAAATCAGTGGAAGCCATATTTTCTATCACAGCAATGGCTTCATCAGCAGTCTTAAAAAGTACTGAACCACCAAAGGATGCGTCTAATATCATCTTTGTATGAGGTTGCAAACCATTACAGAAAGTTTGCACTTGCATTTCTAGACTGAATCCATGGCTGGGACACTTTCTCAATAAAGACTTGAATCTTTCCCAGGCTTCACATAGTGGTTCCTCTACTCCTTGTACAAAAGTAGCAATGGCAGCCTTCACCTCTGTGCTCTTTGATGGTGGAAAGAAGCGTGCTAGAAATTTGTATTCTACATCCTCCCAGCTCGTAAGACTTTGATTAGGCTGTGACTGGAGCCAAGCCTTTGCTTTGCCATTAAGAGAGAATGGGAAGAGTCTCATGTATAATGCTTCTTCGTCCTCCCCTTGTACACCCATAGTACCACATAGCTCATAGAAAGTGACCAAATGAGCATGGGGGTCTTCATTGTCTAGGCCAGAAAATTGATTTGAACTGATGAGCTGGAGTAGAGCAGGCTTCATTTCTGCCAGCTTGTCACTCATAGTGGGCCTCACAATGCTTGAGAAATTTCTCGGGCTTGTGTAAGTGATTGAGTCCCCTATGGTTCTCCTTGGAGGTGGTCCTGCGCCAGCCATCCCGTTCACAGAAGAAGAATCAAAAGATTCTATTTCTTGATTGTTGAAAGGAAATGAGGATTGCGGGGCAGCTTGTTGACTTAGAGCTCGCTGTCTCCTGGTGTCACTATTGTTTCTACGAGC
Organism: Vigna angularis; assembly: GCF_016808095.1. NCBI lineage: Eukaryota > Viridiplantae > Streptophyta > Magnoliopsida > Fabales > Fabaceae > Vigna > Vigna angularis. The sequence goes on along the minus strand of NC_068976.1, from coordinate 8,487,749 downwards.
TGTTTTCTCGATCTCAGGATCCACAAGGAGTGGTTCAGATGACACAGTCCTCCTTGTACGGATGTTTCCCTGCATACACTAGAAAACAACCAAACTCGTGCCACAAGTCAGCCCAAAAATAAAGATAATAATTACAACAAAATAAAAAATTATACACAAAGATAAAGCCTAAATCGGTTAAAAATCACACAAAAGTCTAGTTTAACACGGGTCCCCGGCAACGGCGCCAAAAACTTGTTGAGACTTTGGCAAGTGTACCAAATCGTTCAAGTAATAAAACCGGTAAGACCGGATATCGTTTCCCAAGAGACTCGTGTCCTAGACAATCGTATAATATCTAACTAATTTAGACTAAAGAATGATTCCATATTTTTGTGGTTTTAAAACGATTAAAGTAAAGATAATGCAAGAATGATAAAAGTTGATCTTTGATAACTTAAACGCTAGAAATGCGAGTGATTAGAAATGGTATGAAATGGTATTATTGGGGATATGATCTCATCTACTTCACTTTTGTGCAAACAATTCACTTTCTTTCCATTAATTAACCAATGTCAATCAACTAAATTACTCCAACCCAATCCCTTGGTAGAAAGAGCCTAGACTTACTTCTTAAACTCTAATTCCTTAGAAACTTTAACAAGTTCATCCGCTTTAAGAGTTGAGATTTAAGACAACCAAAGGTCCAAGTTCTATCCCTAGATACAATTTCCCTTAGGTATTTAATCCAATTCCAGATTTACACAACATTTCCCAATATCAAGCAAACCCTAGAATCATGCAATGGTGGAACACAACATCACAAGCTTTAAGAGAAGGAATTAAACACTAGAAATCAATGGAATAGACATATAATCAATCAATTCAACTGTAATTAGCACAAAAGATCCGTGATTACATCAATCCCCAACAATAATGAAACTAGCTCTCCATTGTCATGGATAGCTTGATCTTACAAATTGATGAAATGGAAGAAGTGAGAAGACCCAAGGTGGAAGGAGAAGTGTTTCCACAGCTCCAAGATCGCCTCCAGCTACTCTAAGGTGTAGAAATCGCGTCTGGGCTGCCAAAGATACCAACCCCTTCGCGTTCCAGAACTAAATAAGTTGTTTCTGCCACATCAGCAAAAGTGGCGCCCGGCGGCCCGACAGACAGGCGCCAGGCGCGCTCTCGGTCAGCATTGTCACGCCCGGCGCCGCCTAGGTCAGTAGGCGCCCGGCGTGACTCTCTGCAGCAGCCTGGGTTCTTCATCTTTTCAGCTGCTCTTCTCTCTTTTCTTGGGTTTTGGCAATGTTCTTTGGTGAGTATCTTCTCCCAGCTTCTTTGAATGGGGATTAGCCAACAAATGGGCTAATTACAACTTATAATGTAATCACTTACAAATACAAGAAATTGAGTTAAACAAGACTAAAAGTAAAGGAAGAGTTGACAAATTCCATCAATTTGATGTTGGATAATGAAGTAAAATTGGTCATTATCACTGGTTTGGAGGAACAGTTGGCTGAAGAGAAGGCAAGACGACAAAATAAAGATCACGATGGAGAAAGTGTGCCTCGTACAGAACCATCCATGAATACTGTTTTGTATCCCCTAGTGACATTGACACAAATCAACAACCTTTGAAGACGTATGTGAGGGTTGGATCACGAAAGCGTTACAAGGGCAGAGCACTTAGGACTCCATACACTGGAACTGTAGTGCTTAGAATTAAAAATGAGTGATATGTGTATTGAGTTGATTAAAGGAAAGTAAATTATCATTGTACATAGATGAACAAAACAAAGTGTAATGTATCCGATTTAGTTGAATAATATAAAATTTGAATATTTGGTTACATTACATATTTTTATTTTGAATTGCATTCTTATTATCATTTGTGGCTTTGTTTGGAATGTTAATAAATAAATTGGGCGTATTGTGATGGATGAATGAAACTTTGTTTTTGAAATGTTGAAGTTGGCAGAAGTTTTGGTTAAAAAATCATTGTGGTAATCGTTTACGTATTACTTTGTGTCATAATTGCAGTGTTGTTAAGTTGATTGTGGTGTTTAAGTGTGAATAGATGGTGGGAAGTGATGTTTGGTGACCCCATGATGTGGGTAAACAATCATTGCTGGTGAGGGCACCAAGTTGGGCAATTGTTCAGTCCTCGTTCTGAAAAAACACTGTGGTAATCATTTACGGAGGCCTGGTAAACGATTACGCGAGAGAAATCAGTGTTTTGTACAGAAAGCTCTGCTGAAGTAGTCAGCTGTGGTGACTTAGGTGATCATTGGCAAAAACTGTTACTTTCAGGCACAAGTTCAGTTCTATTTAGTTCCTTTTGGTGTTTTAGTGGTGGTAGAGGGTGGGGGGTGATGTTTGGTGACCCCAAGAAGTGGGGAACAAGCCATTCTTAGTGAGGTGACCAACTTAGGCAAGTTTTGGGTTGATCACCTGAAAAAACACTGTGGTAATCGTTTACGAGGGTCTGATAAACGATTACGTGAGAGAAATCAGTGTTTTGTACAAAAAGCTCTGCTGAAGTAGTCAGCTGTGGTGACCTGGGTGATCATTGGCAAAAACTGTTAGTTTCAGGCACAAGTTCACTTCTATTTAGTTCCTTTTGGTGTTTAAATGGTGGTAGAGGGTGGGGGGTGATGTTTGGTGACCCCAAGAAGTGGGGAACAAGCCATTCTTAATGAGGTGAACAACTTGGACAAGTTTTGGGTTGATCACTTGGAAAACACTGTAGTAATCGTTTATGGGGGCCTGGTAAACAATTACACGAGAGAAATCAGTGATTTCTCTCGCGTAATCGTTTACCAGGCTTCCGTAAACGATTACCACAGTGTTTTTTCAAGAGATGAACCCAAAACTTGTCCAAGTTGGTCACCTCACTAAGAATGGCTTGTTCCCGACTTCTTCGGGTCACCAAACATCACCCCCACCCTCTACCACCACTAAAACACCAAAAGGAACTAAATAGAACTAAACTTGTGCTTGAAACTAACAGTTTTTGCCAATGATCACCCATGTCACCACAGCTGACTACTTCAGTTGAGCTTTCTTTACAAAACAATGATTTCTCTCGCGTAATCGTTTACCAGGCTTCCGTAAACGATTACCATAGTGTTTTTCCAGGTCATCAACCCAAAACTTGTCCACAACTTAAATTCACTTCTTAAACCATTGCCTACATTTCAAATACTTATTAATATTCTGTGTTCTTTTTTCAATATAACACCTTTATTCATTATAACACAGACAACGTAAAAAAAATTAAATTGAAAATGAAACCAATCATCTTATTAAACAATGTCTACATAGTCAAATTACAATATGTACATATATAAACATTGTGCGTTACAATAAAAAAATTCCATATTCCGCTAGAGGTTCCATTCTTCTAATGTTGTCTTTGTCCAGGATCCATTCACATACATATTTCTTTCTAATCCCAAGCAACTCCTCCTGAAACCAACATTTTGCACATTACAAACCAACACAATAAACAATTTTAACAAACACTCAAAATGGTACTTACATTTGTATATTGAGGCATGCTTTTCCCGTTGTATTTTTCCTCTCCATCCCAAATTTCATTGCTTTCAACATTATCACTCCATAATCATGTCTGAAATAATACACCCACAAAAAAAAAGTCACTTTTCACACCATATATTCATGACAACACCAAATATTAGAACACTACAATTCATACAACTTACAAGTTTGGTTGGGATGGGATATTTGCTTGTTTAACAGACAAAGGGCCAATACTACCTTCCAATCTATTCAACAAGATGCAAAAAAATCCTTCCATATTTTCAGCCTACCAGTTAACGATACAATAACATGTTAAATAATACAGGGTTATAAAGGCTTAAAGTTGTGGAATCTTACAACAGTTGTGTCAATCCTTTTTCTGGTCTCTGATCCCCCTACCCAATGAGTCAATCACAAATATCTCTAATGAAATTTTCTTTATTTCTAGAAATTTATTCTCTACTTTCACTCCCTTCATATTCTTTCTGAGACCATAATTTCAGTTTTGATTGAAAGGCATTTTGGACTGAGTCTTTTTCATGTCTTTTCAATCTTTGTTCATAAGCTTCAAGAGAGCATTAGTTGTGTTATTGACAATGTATCCAAATCTTTTGTTTGTTCAATTGCGGTTATGATTACATCATATTTTTTGGGAATAGAAATTAAAATTTTCTCAACAATTTTTTTTGTCAAGAATATTTTCCCTAAAAGCTCTCATCTGAATAACTATTTCTTTTATTCTATAATAGTAGTCTTTAATGGTCTCAGATTCTTTCATTATTATTAATTCAAACTCTCGTGTTAGAGAATAAATTTTAACATTACGTACCTCATTACTTCTTTGAAACTCCTCTTGTATTGTGTTTCAAGATTTCTTTGCACTTGTGGCGCCTATTATTCTTGAAAAAATTGTGTCATCAACTACTTATTCAAGAGCAAATAAGGCCCTTGAATCCTTCTGCTTGTTTTCATTCAACTCATTCTTTTGAGCTGCAGTAAGAGTGGAGATGTCTTCTAGAATAGTGAATCTCTCTTTTATGATGTCCCATAAATCTTGAAAGCAGAAAAATGTCTTCATTTTGACACTCCAAAAATCAAAATTTTTTCCTGTAAAAATAGGTCTGGAATTGATAATGTTTGATTGGTAGTAGCCACGAGTTGAGAAAATATTTTGGAAGTAGTATAGAATGGAGTTATAGTTTCTACGTCCAGTAGATGACCGAACGTAGCTATGGTACCACTGTTAGTATTCTGAACCTGTGAAAGGAATAGTTGATGGGGTATAAAAAATGTAGAGATAGTGGAATGTAGAGAAAATGTGGAGACAGTAGAATGTGAAAGTAGTAGTTGGAAAAAATGTTGTAGTTATCTTAGTTGTGGTAGATGTTGTCTCATTATCAAATGGTGGAATACATGGGTATTTATAGACACATAGATTATTCTAAAAAATGCTAGTCATAACTTATGTAAAATTATCCAGATTTTTACCTAAGTAGAATGTTCTTGATTTTCTTTTTCTTATCTTAGGCTTTTTTACAATATTTTAGAATTTGTATTACATTTTAATTCTTCTATTTCATAAGTTTCTACATTCTTCTATAATTTGCATTACACTTTAATAAAGATATTTACTTCCCTCACATTCCCACACTGCCCCTTGAATTACTTTTTCCGTGAACTGTGATGTAAGGTTTGTATTATCTTCCAAGGATGAGAAAGGTATACCATCTAGATTTAGTTTAACTTTTTCTTTCTCTTCGAATTTGTTCTCAAACAATTTTTCTATCTCTTCCTCCTTTATCACTTTAGGTTCTTCAGTCCATTCCCCGTTTATCTTCAGTCCTTTAATGTCATTTTTCATTCTCCTCCAATTGATTATAGAGTGATAGTATTTAGAATTTTTGAGTCTCCTAAATTTATCCACTTTGCTCTTGCATTTTGCTTTTCTAAACATTCTTGTTTAAAAGGGGGATATTGTTTAATTCAACAAATAACTCTCTTCTCTCCATCTTTTGGTCATATTTTAAGTCATTGTTTTCATCCATCTAGTTCACCTATTTTCCCAATTATCTCTTGTTTTGTCTTATTAATTAATGTCCCCGAAACTTTCTTTATTCCAACTTTTGAGATCCTTTTTAGAATTTTCAATTTCTCCTTTAGTACATATATCTTTGTTACAGTTATCTGATATTGATCCCAAAACCATTTTATTGTGTCATTAAAACCGTTTACCAAGCTTCGAGAACCCTAAACGGTTTAGGTCCCCAGTAATTTATATTTGGTACATCATTGGATAGTGGCTAATCAATTTGTCATATAATTGTAGTGACGTATTGAACTCATCTAATTCGTGTCGTTTCCCGTTTTAGGATGTTTTATTATCATTAAAATAATCTATTAAAAAAGGATGTATCTAATTTTCAATATTCACATCTCTCCAATCTCTTTTACATTCGTTCTTTATTGTTCTCTGATCTTGTTTTTGGTAAAAGAGTTTTAAAAGCAACAAAATCTTGAAACTAAAGTGGCTTAATAAAGATTTCATTCAAAGTTCTTCTTTTGTAAGTGTGATATTTCAGTCCCCTCCTGAACTCAATCCTTTTATTTTAACAATCTTAACATTTGAATCTCCATTGAACTCGTGTTGAAAAGTATCTCATACTTCCTTCACTAGTTTTTGTTCCCATGATCCTTGAAAATATGACTAGTGAGACTTCTCTTAAACCATCCAACAAACTCCGTATAAATTTGTATAAACATTGAGACATCCAAGGATGTAAACAAGTTTCCATTTTTATAATCCAAATATCATATTTTTTTCCCTTCAAATAAAGAAAATTTGGACATTGCTAAATTGTATTGTTGGATCTTGAAGTATTTGAGTGCGATGGTCTTCTTCATGTTATTTTTTGTCAGTTGCAAGAATCAACCAATCTGATACTTTTTTTTCCGAGGTATTCCAAAGATACAAATAATTTTGTTGTATATCATTTGAAATAAGAGGAAGATAATCAAACTATATTTGAATTGTACTTCTTTTCATTTTTTTTAATAAATTCAAAGACATTTATAGAATGGAAATAACTCTTAAACTTCCATAAGAGTGTCTTTCACTTATTAATATAAAAAAATCACATAAATACTACTAAATATTCTAAATAGTTGTTCAATATCCATTAAATACTTAAATTCAAAGAGTTTAGGACCCGACAAGATCTTACCAAGTCTAATACAGAATATACTTAATCCATTTTGTACGATTATACAATTAATATATAAACAGTGTTTTCCACAAAGTAAAGGATTAGTTTCACACAAAAAATGTAATAATATAATCCTAAAAGAGTGTTCGCCCTGTGTTATAAACAAGTCTCACAACAACTACCTAAATGAACCAACAAACTCTGGACAAAATAAAGGCGCGTGAACCCTTGCATGCCCCCAACATCGTACAATTTGTACGCACTTACAATTTGTCTTTTATTTTCATTTTCTTTAAACACAGTTTCGAGTTGAGAATTACCACAATTTGAATTCAATTGTATAAAAAAATATATTATTCTCTATCCAAAAACTTGAAGTTATAGGTTAACGAGTCTTTTATCTTTATACAGTGTTATACTTTTTTATTTTTATCTAATACGAAACTTTAATCCCAATAAAGATCTCAACTCTTAGTGAATATATTATTAGATGTTTGATAAAATGAAAATGTTTTTTTAACAACTTTTTTTACAACTATTTTACAACAACTTGTGCATGTGATTAGTGAATTTTAAATATACAAACTATTAAAATAGTGATTCATAATCTAGTGTAAAATATTGTTTAAAAAAATCGTTAAAATATCATGGTGGTTGATAAAAACAGTCTTTTACTAGAATTTACTCAAACATCATGTAGAAGTGAAATATAGGATCTATCTTGATGGAAAGAGAAAACGGATTCTACTCCAAATGTTTTTTCGTTTGTCTGTATATGCAGCTGCGATTTACGGTCGCAAAATTCCATGTCTCAACTCTACAAATACATGCCAGTCCTTGGCCTTTGTGTTCTAACTCCACACCAAGTCCCTCTCTTATTATTTTCTGGTGTAGCATCTTTCCTCAGTCACCGAAACCTACAAGATCTGAGTATGAATTCCGGTTTCTGTATGGTGTCATCCCTGAAGCACCAAGAAGTGCAAAGCCGTTTCTTCGACCCCTCTTGGCTACAAATGCAGCCACACGTTCCCATGAGCTTCGTTTGGCCTAAGGAGTGTGTGGTGGACGCGAACGAGGAGTTTCAGGCCCCAATGGTGGACCTTGGAGGGTTCCTCAGAGGTGATGAAGATGCCACACACGTTGCTGTTAAGCTCATACGCAAGGCATGCTCCACCCACGGCTTCTTCCAAGTATTCAACCACGGGGTTGATCCTCTCCTCATTGCTCAAGCCTATCAACAAATGGATGCTTTTTTTAAGCTCCCAATTGACAGAAAAGTTAGTATTCGTAAGACTCCAGGTTCTGTCTGGGGCTATTCTGGTGCACATGCTGACCGATTCTCCTCCAAATTGCCTTGGAAAGAAACCCTCTCTTTCCCCTTCCATGATGATAACAACACCTTAGACCCCGTTGTCTCTACCTTCTTTAACTCCACCTTAGGACAAGACTTCCAACAAGCAGGGTAACACACTTTTGCTTCAATATATCTCTTCATTTTTCATCCATCCCATTTTCTTAACTCAACCCATTATTTGAATCCTAAAGTTCAGAACAATTACAACAATGGATTCTCTTTAAATGCACCTACATGTTATCAAATTATTATAATCTTAGTTTGCTATCTTTTAATCAACTATTATTTGTATGTGTGTATATATATATATATATATATATATATATATATATATATATATATATATATATATATATATATATATATATATATATATATATATATATATAAGAAAAACGTTAGTTACTATTGAGTAGTTTTCATTGCCAGAATGGTGCATACACCCAATTAGCACTACATATATTAAGTTTTTTCTTTACGTTTTGTTAACATATTACATTTATAGCTAGCTTGGTTGTGCGTCATTTCAGAGAAGATTCACGTTTCATTCTCAAATCTGCTTAGAAGCTGGCTGATTTGTATAGCTTCTGAATTTTACGTCTCTGATCCACTCTTCTCTCTTTTTGGGCATAAAATTGGCACATGATGTTCTTGAATGATTTAAATCTCCAGTAAGTGTTTTCTTTTGGTCAAAGCATGTTTTACATACTTTTTAAAAGGGTATTGATCCACGTAGGTGATATATTCATGCTGAATAATAGAAGTGCTGTATTCAAAATACAAAAGTTTCCAAAAATGTAATTTTTTGCCTAGAAACAGCATATCCGAAATACGAAGTCACAGAGTTAATTAACATCATGTGTCATGTGAATTTTGGCTTCTTGTTTTTTCATACTCTGTAAAAAGTTGTAAAATTTCATACATATAGTACTACCCTTTTGAATAAGATTTGAAGTAACTAATTTGTGGTGCATTGGGTAGAGTGGTATTCCAGAAATACTGCGAATCCATGAAGGAGTTGGGAATGAAGCTGTTGGAGCTTTTGGCAATTAGTCTGGGAGTGGATAGGTTGCATTATAAGGAGTTGTTTGAAGATGGATGTTCTGTAATGAGATGCAACTTCTACCCATCATGCCAAGAGCCAAGTCTAGCACTTGGAACAGGACCACACTGTGATCCAACATCTCTCACCATTCTTCACCAAGACCAAGTTGGAGGGCTCGATGTGTTTGCAGACAACACGTGGCAGACGGTTCCGCCTCGTGCCCGTGCTCTTGTAGTTAACATTGGTGATACTTTCACGGTGCGTTACATAAGCATAATAGTTACAAATCTTCTTCTGTTTGCATATATATCTTACTTTATGACTTTGTGGCTGTCAATTACTATCCACCATGGCCTTATTATCTGCTGCAACATGACAAATCCGTAAATAAAAGGGCAGACATACTTTGGTGTATCACCATTGGTTCTCTCTGCACCATGTCTGACATGATGACTCTCTCTATACTGAACTTGCATGAATGCATCGTCTGTGTAGGAAAAGTTAACTGACTTAAGTTTGCATCACATAAAAGATGGTGTTTGATGCACCTCCACACTTTTTGTCCTTTGCAAGTTTATCAGTGTATTGTTTAAAGTTATTTCAAGAAGGAATTATCTTTTTTTTCTTCATATTAAATGTTTCTTTTTAGTTTTGTAGTTACTACTTAAGGAACAAATCTCAGGCCCACTTGACACAGAAATATCTCTTCGGTAGTAGTAGAATTAATAGGTAATACTGTTGTTGGAGATCCTCCATCCATAGATTAAATAAGACAAGTTTATCTTAATACAAATATCATCTAATTCAAGTATTTAAATATGTATTTTTCTGAACAAACAATTAATTATCAACATTTATGTCTCTTGATAAGTTTAGTGTTTTTTAAAAAAAAAGTAAAAAATATGTTGTAGTGATTAATAAAATTGTTTCATATGCCAAGAGAGTTAAACCTCACTCTAGGATATACATATACTAACCTCATATTTGTTTATATTTTGGAGTAATTCTTTTGTATTTTTGTGCTGAAGATTTTTGTTTCTTTATTATGACAAAGCAAACTTGCACATGCTGTGAGTGATAGAAATGATGCAGTTTGCCCCTAAAGAGTAATTTGTTTTTGCATGTAAGGAAGGGAAAGGGAAGAAGTATATACAAGACATAGTTGTATTCCATATATGTGAGTTTTAGGTGTGGTTAGAGAAAGAATCATGATGTGCATGGATATGTTTGAACTGATTTGTTGGTTGTTCAGGCATTATCAAATGGGAGATACAAGAGTTGCCTGCATAGGGCAGTGGTTAACAAGTACAAAGAGAGGAGGTCATTGGCATTCTTTCTGTGCCCGAAAGAAGACAAAGTGGTGAGAGCCCCAGAGGATATTGTGCGTAGGGATGGGACAAAACAGTATCCAGATTTCACATGGTCGAATTTGCTTGAATTCACACAAAACTACTACAGAGCCGACGAAGCTACACTGCACAACTTCACCAAGTGGTTGCTATCTTCCAAACAACAAACTCTTTAAGTTAACCTACAAATAGATTCTGTTCTGCAACTTTGCTTTTACTAGAGCCTCACACTCACTGCTGCATTAAATTCCTCCTCTACTTTTCCTACACTCCAAAACCTCTTCATATTTTTTTTATGTAATTTATTTCCACTGCGTACAGCGTCTTTCAATTTATTGCTCATCTATCTATGCAATTGTAATCCTTCACTCACTACTCATCTTTACCCTAATTACTTGCATCCAATAATCAGATGGAAGGATACTCTACAAAATGGTTAAATGCATGCATTATAGTGTCAGAACATTTTGTACACTGGACATCCTAGAGATTCAATATTAATCGTAGTAAACAAACTCATAAAATATTAACATATCATTATTTTCCATGTAAAACTTTAATAGTGTATTTAGATGAGATAAGAGAATAATTTATTTATTTGGTAAATTTAAAATTTCTTAGAACAAAATGAGTTGTTTGGATAGAGAAATTATAAAAATTCTAAAATTTAAGTTTAGAAAAATATTTTAAATAACTAAAATAATAGAATTCAAAATTCATTAAAAAAAAGGAAATTGTAATTTCAAATGTAACACCTCTGTGTACATATTGTAACATCTAATTTAAATAGTATAAAACACTATTAAGAAAACATCACAAAATCAATACAATAGAATAGTTAATTTAAGAGAATATATAAAATAGTCATAGAGTTATCCAAAATAACTATAACTCTAACTTTATATACAACACTCTAAAAATGAAGAACTATTTATACAATGTCTTTCGAACATAACTAGATGAATTAACTACTGTAATCCTAACTACACAATCACACCATATCCTTCCAATGCCTGCTCCACTAAAAGGCACTAGTACAACAGAAGCAAATGGCTTCGGTTGTTTTTGGTCATAGGCCTCGGTTTAGAAACCGAGGCATATACGAACGAGGTAAAAAGTCTTCTTTTTATACCTCGGTTGTAAACCGAGTTAGTATATTGTCTTATACTGTCTCAGTTTAAACCTGAACCGAGTCAGTAAAGTGTTTTTTTTTTATTTTTTTATTTTTGCCACATCGTGGAGCACAGGGAAGCATTTTTTTTTGGACATTGTGGAGCACAGGAAAGCAGAAGTGGGACGCAGCGATGGGATGCAGAAGTGGAGCACAGGGAAGCAGAAGTGGGAAGCTGGAGACGGTTCCGTCCGAAACCGACGAGATCACGGTGCTCTCCACCGGCGGGAACTACGGCAGCGATGGGAGGCTGGTATTCAAGGCCTCGCTGTGCTGCGAGGACCGCTCCGACCTCATTCCTGACCTCATAGAAATCCTGAACTCGCTTCACCTGAAAACCCTCAAAGTAGAAATGGCCACGCTCGGAGGAAGAACGCGCAACGTGTGTTCAATCCCTTCATCCCTTCATCACCTGAAAACACCAGAAAGCCCAAGCTTTACCGTGTGTTCAATCCCTTCATCACCGAAAATCACCCAAGACCAACCAAGAGTTGCAGCAAAAAACAAAAGTTCAAGATCAAACAAAAAAACCTAACACCAAAAATACTTCCCCTCTCCAAAGCTTCAAACTTTTATCGATTCAGTGTCCAGCCAAACCCAATACGTGACGGTGGTTGTTGGTGGTCGATGAGAAGAACAGGCGGCGGTGGTTGATGAGAAGAACAGGCGGCAGTGGTGGACAATGAAGGCAAGGACCAGTGGCGACGGCGGCAGTGGTGGACTTGGTAGTGGCGACGGCGGGGAGGCAAGGACCAGTGACGACGATGAAGAACAGGCGAAACCACGACGCCCAAAGGTTGAGCCAGCGACGATAATGGGGCACCTGGCAAGGGGAACTGAGACGACGGGGGCGGTGATGCGGTGGCGTGGCGGCCGAAGCAAAAAGCAGTGGTGAGCAGCGAGGGACAGAGAGGTTTTGCGGGAAGAGAGGTATTGTGGGAAGAAGAATAGTGAAAGTGAAAAAGTTTTGAACGTTAACCCTAAAACGAGGCAAATATAGGCCTCGGTTAAAATAAAACCGCAGCATAAATGTGTGTTTAATTTCCAACCGGTGCAGTATACTTTTTTCAAAAGCGGATTTAAAAGAACCGGTGCAATATACTTTTTTCAAAAGCGGGTTTAAAAGAACCGGTACAGTATACTTTTTTAAAAACGGGTTTAAAAGAACCGAAGCATATAGTGTCTCCAAAATTACATTTCTGCCATCGCGTTTTTATGTCTCGGGTCTTCAAAAACCGAGGCATAATACGCGATTTAAAAACTCTATTTTTTACTAGTGAGGTCATCTCCTTCTGCTATTGCAAAAAGAAACCAAACAATCACAAAAAAAAACAAAGAAAACACAAAAGGGTAAACTAATGTTAAACGAAACAAACATGAGATTTCATAAATCATCATATATTATATTTCATACAAAATCAAGCAAACATCTTAAGAACATCATGAACCTAGACCTAACCATCTGGATACATGTATAGATGTCAAGCTATGGAGGGTCATGCACTTGTGGTGGCTTCTATTTCTTTACAAAGTCATTAGGTTTCACCCTACTAGACACATACGATTAGTTTGTTCTATGTCTTAGGCCAAGATGGAACACTTAGACTAGGACCTCTTACTATTCTCACCATATGCACACCCTTCTCTAATTGAGAATGAGTGACTCTTAGAGTGTCAAGATAACCTCCAAAATTGAGCTCCTACATTCATACATACAATACTTGAAGCAAACATTTAGGATTTCACCTTAAAAACTCTTGTTTAACCACACCTTGATACATACATAACATTATGCATAAACCTTCATAACATTCCATATAATATATCAAACGCTCCTTAAAATATCAATGCATTCTTCATCCATGAGAAATAAAAGAAAAGAACACAAAATCTCAAAATGAACATGGGGGCTAGTGTTAGAACCCTAGCACTCAGCATCAAACCTGCCATAGGCAAGTGGCGCTCAGTGTACAAACACACTGCTCAGTGCGCCGAAGTCAAAGAGCTCACTGACTTTATGGTGCTCAGGGGCCAAGTGACACTCAACGTCCTGAAGCCTAGGGGCTCTCGGGTTTGACAACGTTGAACATCACACAAGACTACTCAATGCCATACTAGATGGCCAATTTGGGATTTTCAACACTATTATTGATACCAAAACATGTTTATATATGAAAATGGAGTACTTCATTACTTATTTGGTTAGAAACTAGATACACCAAACCAACTCAACAACTCAAAATCACCTAGGATCAATTCTACAAATTCTGAACTAGAAATTTGCAAGCTAAGGGTTTGAACAAGTCACAATTGACCAAAAAACAGACCACAATAAAGTACTTGAAAAAATACTAGAAGGGGGACTTGAATAATGTTATACAAAAACTTTTGCAAATGAGATAATATAATTGTTTTGTCAAGGATTGAAAAGTTTATGTAAGTTGTTAAACGCTCAATTGAAGATCAGTTTAAATAATAAGTTCTGTTTAGCAAAGGCTTTTCAATCGTTTAAAAATATTTAGCGTTTGATAAAACTAGCTCTTTAATAAAAGGTTGTTTGGTAACAAGAGCTTTTATATCGATTAAAATAACGTACAACTGCAGGATTTGTAAGAGAAGTGTTTAAAGAGAGTAAAACAATAAACACATAATTGGTTTTTTACTCGTTTACTCCACCGAGCTACGTCTAGTCTCCTCTAACACCTTAGAGGGTTCCATTATAATCTTCAACAAGATAACAAATCAATATTCTTATCACTCCTGGTATCCTTAATCACTCTAGTAAACATCGTTAGTCTGGCTAGTACAGAGTTTCACCCACTCCAGGTTGTGCAATATTCCTCATCACTCTTGATATCCCTATACACTTCATGTATCTTCCTTATACACTTCATGTATCTTCTTGATACACTATCTATTTGAGTTTCACTCACTCCTAGTTTTCACTAGACACACCTGTCTAAGTATCATTTAACTTCACCAAGTTAAACGTCAGAGTTTTACCCACTCTTGGTTTTCACTAGACAACCTTGTCTAGCTTTTATTTAACTCCTCAAGGTTAAAGGTAAAGTGCTTTAATTCTCTTCAGAATTTTCAATCAAAGGATTGGTTACAAGTCCTTAGACGATCACTCTCATAAAGAGAATATGTGTTCAATAAAATTCAATCTAATAGACTCACTGGATATTTTTTCTCTCTTCTCTCTTCTTACAAAAGCAAGCTTATATGACAATGAAGCTTGAAAGTATTTCTTTTCATGAGCTTTTCTCTGTAAGATATTTTCGTGTATGTTTTAGCTTTCTCTCAATGTTTTTTGCTTGAGCCTTTTCTTTCTATATAATATTCTCTTGATTCTCTTTTTAAATGATCTTCTATTTAAAGGCTTCTCAAAAGATATCCTTTAGAAAGAGCTTTGTTTTTATCGTTGAGTTTCGTATGTAGCAGTCCTTGGTTAAAGTCAACTTTTTAGAGTAGACGTGCTTTTTTAGTACTTTGATAAAAGTAGGAAGTACAATTTTCCTGGCACGACTTATGATAAAGAGAACATTTCGTGAATGTCTTCTTTGTTCCTCATGTTCACTTCTGATTTGCATCGAATGGAGCAGGTAGATACGTGTAATTGGCAATATGCACAAAGTAGAGTAGATATGCATGCAACAAATATGTTCTTTCTCTTATCACTTTAGTTGTTATTAAACATTGAACATTTATGCTTTGTTCTCTTCTGATGATTTGGGGGAGATGATTTGAATGGATTTGAGGGTAATTTTTTTGTTGTTTTTTTTAGTGGATTTGTGGGTAATTGAGAGTAGATTTGAAAGTAAAGTTTGTGAGAATTAGTGTAGAATTTAGTTGAAGTGACAGAGTTAAAAAATTAGTTTAATTAGTAGAAATTAAAGATTACCAAAATGCCCCTAGTTATTAAAGTAATATAAAATGTTATTTGTTAATGTTATATTTAATTGTAAAAATGTTTATAAAGAGTAAAAAATTAAAAATAATCATTAAAAATAATTTTTAAAAAGTAAAAAAATTATAATTTAGTAAAATGAATTTATTTTTAAATGTAGTATTTGTTTGTAATATAATTTACTATCAATTAGTAAATTAATATAAATTAAAAAAACTATATCTATTACGAAAAACAAAAATTAATATAATTTACGATTTCTTCCCTGAACCTGCATCATTAACCATGCAACAAAGCTTCTTTGCTTCCTTTTCTTCTTACCCTTTTGAACCATTTCATGCACTACCAAATACACATTTCATGCAGCAGCATTTCGAAGTTTGGTTTGGATTCAACCCTGTAAGTATCGAACCTATCAACGGCGCCGTCAACACCGTCACCGTAGTTCTCGAACGTGTTCGTTGGATTGTTCCCGTGGTTGGCGTAGTTCTTAAACGTGTCGTTCATTCTAACGCCGTCTTCACCGTAGGTCGTGAATCCGGTTAGCGTAGGGTTGGAGCTCGTGTCATAGTTTTGGAATGAGTTTTTCGTCTCGTTGTCGCGTTTTCCGTAATCGGCGAACGATTGTTCGTCACCGTTACCGTTCTCGGTGTATCCGACGAAGGATTGGGTTCTTTTTCTGGCGTCGTCGGAGTAGGAGGCGAACTTTAGGTCGTCGAAGCCATTAACTAGTTCGGCGTAGTTTTTGTAATTGGAGGTACTAGCGATGGCGCCGCTACCGTAGCTGTGGAATGTGTCCTTGATGGCGTTGCCGAAGGAGCCGTAGGATATGAAATCTTCGCTGTGGAGTAGTTCTTGAACGAGTGGAGAACACATTAATCGGAACCGAATACAACACATTTTTCAAAGCTGGAACCGAATACAAGAACGTAGAATCGAATACGTTCTTCTCTGCAATTTCTTAAAGGAATGGAACGGATACGGGTGATGAAATCGAATACAACTCCATCTTCATTTTTTTCTCACCAGTAGAACCGGTTACCAGATTTGTGGAACCGAATACACGCCCATGAACCACCTGTTCTTCAAGGGCAGCTGCTTCAGTAAACTTCATCTTCATCCATCAAGTTGTCCTCAACACCAAGCTGCAATCAACTCCATTCTTCGTCTTCTCAACCACATCCAACCACCTCCGATCAACTCCCTTGCTGCACACCGAAACTGCAAAGTTACTCCTCACATGGCCACACAGTTTACTCCTCACATGACCACAATAACTTTTCCTTCTCGTCAATGCATAGTACACGCTTCTTCCTTCGTGATATTTAACAAAATCATGAGGGTACACACGTAATTTACGAAGAAATCAGCATAAATCTCCTCGTTTCAGTGAGATGAAAAAAAGAGCCCCATCTCGTAAATCACTGCATTTCGCCGCTCGCAAATCCACGCAAACGAACACCTTCTACCGTGCAAATCATCGCTATCTTTTCTCGTTGCACAGTGTTTCACCTTCAAGCGAACACAACGTTAATGAAATTTAATGTCTGTTCAGAACAACAAAATATTTTTTACATTTTCTACCATTTAGGAAGAATTTGGTCATTTAAGCTTTTCATTAAGATACCAACCAATTGATGAAAAATTCACCGTTGGATGAAGTAGATCATTTAGCACATGGTATTGTCTAGCATATGTAAACACTTTGGGTTTTTTCTCTATTCTATTCAACAAATGTGTTTAACAAGGTGTTTTTCAACATAAGTTTTTGGAATATCATTTGAGACTTGATGGAAGCAGCCTCCACGTTCAAGATTGGAGCGACTCCTCGGACCAGAAGTGGCAACGGAATGGAGAATAGGTGAAGATGTTCCGGTGCTTGCAAGGTGTTTGAGAAAATGTGTGGAAGTGTTTGGATGTGGTGTGGTGAGGAATTCTAACTCAAACGACCTTCCTTAGGGGAAGGGAGCTAGAGGGAAACAAGCTAAAACAGCTTCAAGCAGTGAACTCGAGAGAATGGCTGGATGTCAGCAGCATTTCATTATCAAACTCAAGTTAAAATTTACAATGGATCAAGCTCTCTTTTATAGATGAAGAGAAGCTTGGAAACGTGCAAGGGAAGCTGCATATTTACAATGTGCATGAAGCAAAGAGAAGTGTGCAGGAGACGGTAGTCAGCTGGCTGCATTTTGCACGTGGAACATGTTGGAAACATATGCTTCAAAGAGAAGAAGCTACGACTGGTATGTTCCATGTGGTAAATGTGCTTCACGACTGGCATGTGTTCCACATGAGAAATATGTCAAATGTTCTCCAAAGAAAGAAGAAACACGTTTGTATGTGCTTCTCATGGGAAACGTGGAAAATATGCTCCAAAGAGAAGAAGCTACACGGCTTCACTTGTTTCCTTTTTACTCCCTTGCTTGGTAAGCTTCCTAGGATCCTTCCAACCTTTATTATTGTCCTACAAAACAAGGTAAATGGATTTAGTTAAAGAGAATCTATCTAAGACTTAGATAAGGAAAGAGCTTTAGCAATCTTTATTCTACTTCCCTTTCTTTAGTCTTAGTTTTAGTTGATACTTCTTTGGATGGGAAGTCCCTAAAGGGGTTGCCATCAAGACTTTTAAGCATGCTTTCCAAAAACATCGTTTGACACCTTTATCTATCAAGATATATTGAGAGTTTGTTTGATTAACGCCTAGCTAGCAATGTATAACATTTGCATTCAGCAAGAGTCTCATTTACACATTAATTAGAAACCCGTTTAGAGGTGTGTCTGTTCATACTTAGGTGTTTTACTAAGACTTTGCCTAAGGTATTTGAGTTTCTTAGAGCGTTTTCAAAAATTACTTATATTTTACCTATGTTGTTATTCTAATGATAACACTATCATATGCTCATTTTATTTAATGTTGTTTGTTAAATTTCGAAACACATGAGATTGTTTAGACAGTTAAGTCTTATAGATGATCTTGTCTTAACACTCAAACCTTCATTTTCTTCACAGACTCTCTTCTTTAGATTTTCAATTGTTAAAACCTCTAAAAATTGAACCAAAAACAATACAAAACTCAACCTATCAATTATTAACCAATTCCACTTCAAATTTTGCTTAATTCAAGGTTTAGACAAGTTTTAAATGACCATAAAACAGACCTAGAACCTAAGTTTCTCCCAATTGACCATTTCCTAAAATTATCACCTCTCAAAACCCTTTTTTTTTATTAAGACCAATCTACTAGTAAGCCTACTATCCCGCTTCTCAATGCCACATCAATTTTCTACTCAATATAACCTCAAATATCAGTATCCATAATTTCCAAACCAATTACATACTACATGCAATTCACAACAACACACCTTCAATCACCAATAACATGCATTTTACCAAATTTTAATTCACACAAGCTGACATATACTCATTTTCATCAAACAATCTATTTAAACACCAAACCAATTCAATTTCAATACAATGAAAGCACATTAAAACATATTATTAGTTTTGTACAAATTTATGAGCAAACAATTAACTTTCCTTACTTGGTGAGAAAACTTATACAACTCTAAAAAGCAATTAACACTACCTAAGCTTAAACACTCTATTTTTAGTGTATAAGGAAAATTGATCGAATGAAGATAAAGAACTTACTTTCGTGATCACCTAAGCATCTCTCGATCGTCAAACCGATGTCTCAAGATCTAAAATTCTTAGAGAAATCACTAGTACAAAAACAGCGTATAACGTCACGCATTCAACGTCCAACCACTGAATAGCCAACGTTAAAAATGAGCGGTGGCATTTTTGTAAATAAATGCAATTATTAAACGTCGTTTAGAATTGTAATTCAATGTAAAAGGATATAAAATGTTCAATGCCTTTTAAATTCGACGTCAAAAGGTTAGTGAATTCAATAAAAATTTGAGCGTGAGATTGAAAATTCATTCACTTTATCTTAGCGCGCGATACCCTCTTCTCTTCTCAAACTTTTCTCGAACGAAGTTTGATGAGCATCACATGTAATCTTTCTTTCATTTGATACAAATGCATGTTAATAAACTACTTTATGTATGATTTTTGTTTGTTTTAACCGATTATTTTGTGCTCTTGTCCTTCATAGGCGCATTCTAATTACTCTCTCATTGGTTACGAAACTTTATTCCGATGAACCCACCTTTTGAAGGTTAGTTTTCGTTTTCGTTTTGAAGAACTTATGTGTTGAACTTGTTTGTTGTTTTTTTTTGTTGAACTTGTTTGTTGTTGTTGTTTTGTTGAACTTGTTTGATTGAACTTGTTTGTTTGTTGGTTATTATGGTTTGTTGTTGATGCTACACTACACGTTCATAGTTCATGCTTTATAAAATACCAAAAACTGAAATTTGCTATTTTTCTGCTTTTCAGGTTTCCTAGAGTTGTAAAAAAGGATCACAATTACTTAAAAAAATTGATTATTCGAATATTGACAAAATTCGACGTTAATGTTAACGTCGTATATTGAGAAAATTCGAGGTTAATTTAACGTTGAATTTTTTAAATTCAACTTCAATTTAACGTCTTCTGATATGACGTCGTTCGAGGTTTCGCTATTAAAAGCCCAAAATATTCGGATGTTGTACGCAATTTTTGTACTAGTGAGACGTGTTTTAGATAATGAATTTTGGAGAGAAAACTCAATTTTAGATAATGAATTTTGGAGAGAAAACTCAGAGAATGAATTTTAGAGAGATGGTACATGTTTTAGATAATGAGACGTGTTTACAAAAATTTCATTTATATTATTAAATTATTTTAACATTATTTTAAAATAACTATCAACTCCAATACTCTATTTTCTATATTCTTACCCATGTTATGCATATATACATATTATAAAATTAAATTGATAAAAATTAATTAAATATCTAAATTTAACTAATACTTTTTGTAAATTTTAATTTTAAAATACATATTTTTAAAACAAAATTTTATCTTAAAAGAGAAATTTAATTATTTTATCTAACAAGGAAACCTCAAAGATAGGAACCATTTTTTAAAAAAAATTGAAAGAATTTAATTACAAGTAATTAAATATATTGTATTTAATTTTTTGAATTATTGAAATGAGTAGTACAAAATTTTGAATAGATTTTGTTTTTCTATCGTATAGTGTTTTTTTAGTCGTATATTAATAGACCGTATTTCCAAAAAGTGATATTTAATAGACAACGGTTTTTCAGACAAGCGCGATCTCTAGTGTCATTTATTAAACAACATTTTTTCAAACAAGTGCTTATTAGTCTATTTTTGTTTAATTAATTTATTTAATTTTTCATAAATAATAATTTTTCAAACAAACTTTGCCTATTGGTCCAAATTATTTTTTAAATAATTTATTTAATTTTTCAATAGACAATGTTTACAATATTTTTTTAAACAAGTGTTTGGTCTAATTTTTTTAAAATGATTTATTTAAATTTTAAATAGACAACTTTTTCAAACAAACAAACATCTCTTTTGTTTTAAATATTGTTTTTAATAATTTATTTAATTATTTATTATTTAATAATTCATTTATTTTAAAAAAATATTCTTTAAAAGATTTGACAGCAACATATATAAAATTGGTATTTAGTTATCTTTCATCCAAATATATCCAAATATAAGATAAGACAATATATTTATGATGTTTTATATATATACTTTCTTCATTTTAATTTAATATGTAATTCCAACTTACCTTCAGTGCCTAACCTATATATAATGCGATTTGAATATTACAAGTTTTGTTTTTGTCTCAGTCTCTGTAGCAAGCTATTCTCACTATAACATTTTAAAAAAAAATGAAATAAAAATGTAAATATGTTTAAAGTTTTAATTGTATGAAAACAAAAACAAACTTTTTCATCATGCAACGAGAAAAAGTAATGATAGATATGTCGTAAAAGCTTTAAACTGTTCCTTCAAATATGACTTTGTTTCCTTTCCTTTTAAAATGCGTTTTGCGACAAATTTAGCTATAAACGCCAGGTCAATAGAGGGAAGTTAGGAACACGTAATTATTTTCCCTCGTTTTTAATCATGAGATTTCATAGTCTAATTAATCTTTATTTTTCTGCATAGTTTATTTTGGATTAAAGTGATATATGATTGCTTTTCATAACTTAGATTGAAATATTCACGCTAAAAATATTATAATTAAAATAAAAAATAACCTCATTGAACATTGTAACATTCCAAATTTAATAATATAAGACTTATTAAAATGAAACATTACATGCATAATGATAAAACAAACTACAGATTTGGTGAATAAAAATTTCACTGAAGAACAAGATAACTATCTATACTATCAGCTTCACTTCTCTCTTTCAATTGCTCCATCTGAAAAGAATGTATCCCTAAGCTCACACCAATCAAGTGATCATCGTAAAAGAAAAACACACACACAAAGACAGGCCACAGAAAAGCAAGGGTAAGCTAGAGCAATTTAATTGATTACAGTTATCATGCAATTTAAACCAATACATAAACATATGTCAACCAAGCATTTTCAGCATACAATGACCGACCATACATTACAGGCAATGACCGAACATTTGATTTGATCATTCAGATTGTATGAATGTGTAGATATAGGCGTTCCTACACTTATGGTGGTGAAACAGGAAGACCCCCATCAAGCTACCCCACAAGGTTAGTCCAGTGAAGATTACCTTGATACCCTGAGGTTAAAGGACCTCCTGTCATTCTCACACATGAGTTACTCCTATCTACTTGAGAATGAGTAATCACAGAATATCAGGATAAACGCCAGCTTAGCACGATACCCACATTAATACTTTACAATTCAAATACCATCCACGAGACATTTCTCCTTGGAATTCTCTTCGACATTACTTGAAAACATAAATCCTCATCAATTAACATAGCATGTCATTCACCAAACATATACCCATTCATAAGACTGAAAACCCTGTGAACTTTGGAGACCGAACAGTTTCTCACCACCCAGTACAATACCGAACGATAATGACTACCACCCATAAATATGACCGAACGGTCAATTTGAAGAGTAAGGCTCAAACATGAGCCGAATACAGTTTGAGGGTCAAACACTAGAACAACCGAACACTTAGAGCTTAGACCGAATACTAAGAACTTAGACCGAATACTTAGTGTAAGATCAAGTGGTCTTTCACTATCCACAGAATAGGACTAAACGGTCCATACTAGGTAAGGCTGAGGAAATGGTCGAACACTATTAAGGACTAACCACCAGGGAAAGACCAAACACTAATACAAGTCCGAGCACTACCAAGACAAAGTACCCACCTAAAGTCGAACACTCTGTACTTAGATAGAATACTCTGTTAGGACCGAACAATAAAGCATGACCGAACGGTTATTAACAGGTAAGGCCCATCAGAGGCAGAACATAGTTAAGACCAAACACCAATACCAGACCGAGTACTAGTGCAAGATCGTTCAGTCATTAACTGAAAAATCCACAGAAGGAGAACTCAGTTAAGACCGAACACAAGAGGAAGACCACACACACCTAATATCGAACGATCATGAACTGGTAAGACTCTAAAGAGACCGAACCCAGTTAATAACCGAGTACCTGAACACGGCCGAGTGGTCAACATTGAATGGTCGAACAGTCAACAGCGCATGCTCCGCGTTCTGCATAATTCTGCAGAAATATCTGCAGAATTTTGAACAACTCCTAACTTTACCAAAACTGAATATTTTTCCCAAGTTCTAATTCCCTATACCTGAATCATATACCAATTTACATTATTCCAAGGGTGTCTAAACATTTATAAACACTTTCTAAAGGGTCTGCTACCAGATTCACGATCCAAAACTGCATAATCATCAACCTAAGGACTCAAATTCAATTCTACTGATTTTTGGCACGGTTTGAGTGACTTAGGGATTCTAACAAGTCCTAAATAACTTATCTAAGCTTTTCCCAGTGATCAAATTCTCATTTTCACCTCTCGACATCCTTAAAACCAGAACCGAACAATGACAGAAAATACATCAGAAGACTCTCAACCAGTTCACAGATTTCAGCAATCATAAAATCAATGCAGAACAATCAATCATGAAATTTCCCACACATGTAACCCTTCAAACAACAATCTCATATACAGAAAATCATAATTAAATTAACTAGCTTTCCTTACCTCTAACCGAACCGGACAACTTCTACAACCTTCAGGAATTTGATCTCAACACCAGAAAATCCTAAGAATACCTATAGTTCACCAATTGATGATAAGAGACCACCCAAAGGACCAAAATGAAGTTAAAAAGGGGAAGAGAATACTGTTAAACACATGCAAATAACAAAGCTTTCTTGCATGTACCAGAAATTCACGAGAATTTAAGGAACAACACTTACCCGCTCTAAACACGAAATTGATCGAGGGAATATGAAGCTTGTGATGCCAGGATCACTCAGGTGCCCCTTGATTGCTGAACAGACGAACTATGGGTGAAGAAATCTAGAGAGAAGGGAGAGGAAAATTAGGAAATAGTGGTTCTAGAGAGATAAACAGTTTTAAGATAATGAACTGAGTGTTTAGAAATTTCTATTTATACTGTTGGTGTATTTCAACATTAAAAGCTTAGTTCAGTTATTTTAATACCTCTATCTACTCTATTATTCTATTTTCTGGGTCTTTACAAACATTAGAAGTTAAACTTTAAATAATGAAGCTGTAAATGAACTCCAGTTTACATCCATTTCTACCCAAAATTATAATTATTTCTTGGATAAATAAATGTCATTCCCTACTCTTTATTAAAACCATATATAACTTAATATTATAAAAATTATGATTGGTTTTTCATAAATTAAAGTTAGAAAATTTATGTTCTTTTTATATATATTATTGTATTAATATTGTGAAGCAAATCCATTAGTTTGGTTCGGTTCGTGATTTATTTTCTATTTGGGATATGATGGTCCACTTGTTAGTATCGCAGAGCATAATGTTTAAAAGCGTAGGACAAAACTAACAAGGAAATGATAAATTGGTTCTAGTTAAATGATTGATTTGTTTTAAATTTCTTCAATGCAAATAAGTAAAGTAGAGTAAGGAGGAGGAGATTCACACAAGTAATTTTTATATTGGTTTAAATCAAAAGATTTTACGTTCAGTTGTTAATTTCTCTAAAAGAGTGGTTAACTTTTTATTAAAATGTAAATCAAATTACAAAATGATAATGAATATAAAATTAGAAAACACCTCAATAAGAGATGACCAACATCTTCTTTTGACACACGAGGGAATGAACAGCTTGATTTTGCTTGTAGAAAAGCACTTCCAACTTAGGCAGACTAAGTACTAGTTTTTCCTTCTTCAAGCAATGAAACACTAGCTTCCTTAAACACTCAGAGTTTTAGATAGATCTCTTTAACTCTGCAATTGCTTAAGTTAACTTTTAAGAATTGTGAAATACATTATATATAGCCCAAGGTTTGAGTTAGGTTAGAAGCTGAACAGACAACTCCCAACTATTAGTAATAATTGATTACCCCAAGTGATAATTGGTTATTTCAGGTCATTAAAATAGTTTCATTTTGAGGATAACCGATTATCCCAAGTGGTAATCAATTATCTATGAATCTTGGTTATTCATATTTTTCAGTGATAATCGATTATCTTGTGAGATAATCGATTATTGTCAAATTGAAGTATTTTCTTGGTTTTATATGATAATCAATTATCCTGAAAGATAATTGATGATTCTAAAAGATAATCGATTATTGTCACAAGTTTTCTACACTTAAGAGTTAGGTACAAGACATATTTGAGTTACAAATGAAAGCTAAGCCTACTACAATGAAATCTACAACAAAAAATGTTTTAACATGGATTGTTCTTGTCATATAATTTGTCCTTCAAGTCTTTAAGTGCATCATCATCAAAATCTCTCGAGGCTTCAATCCTTCTTATGGGTAATACCATGTTCATCAAAAAAATTTATTAGTGTTAAAAAATTTATTTAAAGGAATCAAATTAATCATATTAAAGGTAAAATGTGTTTTATTTTAAGTTATTATAAAAAATTATATTTTAATTTTAAAGTAAATTATAAGATATTTAGTTATATATTAGAAAGTTACGTCATTCTTAACAATGACATTTGAAACATGTTTTACACATTTCACGCTCAACTATAATATAACTTTCTTATCATGTTTGTTGAAAAATATATTTTACATGATTTTCATAAAATATAAAAAAAAATTACAAGTTAATTTAAATATAAAATATAACTTTTTATAATAGTTTAAGAACTTAAAGATATTTAATCCTTTGTACTAATAATTTATTGATACCTTTGGTTTGGGCAAAGTGGTGGTCATAAGTCATAATGTGCAACCAGGGTTAGAAGGGGAAGAGAGAATTAGGTGGAATAAATCATAAGTTTGAACCTTTATTTAGTATACATTTCCATCATGAAAAGGCTGAGTTTTCTTTTCAGCTTCGCTAAAGTATGCTACAAATCAATGTTGCACAACTTTGAGCATTTCAATGACCATTTCTTAATGTTTTTGTTAAAAGTTTCAGCGGCCATTTCTTAGTGTATTTGTCCTTCCACATGTTTTTATTGCATTTTAAACTCTGCAAACACTTTTCATCATTTTAAAAAGTGTTAAATTAATTGTTTTAACATAGTTACTGCTCATAAGTTAATTACATTTTAATTTTTTTCATAAATTTTAGTATTTATTACAAGAAAAATCATTTAATAACACTTAATTTTAAAGAACATTTTTTTTTATCAAATTTAAATATTAATTTAAAAAACTAAAATTATTAGTATTTAAAACAATCTCTATTAAAAAAAATTAGTTGTGTAATGTTTATTTAATGAAGTAAACCAAATTAACAGTTTATTGACCTCTACTTTGGCTGCGACTCTTCTTTCCTCTCCTAGCTTCATTTTCTTTTGGAAATTTGGTTTGATTTTCTTTTGAAGATTGACAATTTATGAATTTATGACTTATCTTTGCATATTTATCTTCATACACTCTTGATGATATCCTCGTACTTAACTTCCAAGACTCCATCTTGTCTTTACATATTTATCTTTGCACGGGGAACAACTTAATTTCTCCTATTGTAATAATAAAAACAAATATTCAAGATATTATAGGAATTTGAATATATAAGATAGTATTTAATAATATAAAGTAATGTTATAAGATGTTTCATAATTCATTTTCATATATTTCGTATTTTATAAAGTTGAGTTATTGTTCAATTGATTTTCAAAATACGTATTTGTATGCTTATTTAAACGCTTAAGGCAATTTAATAATATACAAAAAAAAAATATTATTGTGATGGAAGGAGTAATATATTAAATTTTTAATTACATCATAATATAAGATAATTTTGAGTGCAAACTGATAATGACATGGCCTAGAAAAGTTTTATCGGTGTGGAAAATAATGAAAAGTGAGTACAACATTAAATTAAGGTGCAGCTATGAGTAATGCTCTGACTCTTGTTAGTAAGTAAATAAGAGTAATGAGAGAGAGTAAATGTCAATATTGAAAGAGTGTAAGTTCTAGAAAATGTCTTTATGACTAGGGGATGTGAATACTGAAATGTTCCATTTTGGCTCATCCGCGTTTGTTAAGTAATAAATAAGTCAAATTGGTTTGTTAATTTTTCTAGTTCGTCTTGCATAATGTTTGTCTGAGTATGCAAGTTGACTCGCAGTTTGCATTAAGTTTTTAATATTTTTTTATTATTTAATTAAATTAATACAAATAATAATTTATATATATATAGATATATATATATATATATTTTTAAATAAATAATATTCACAATTTTATGATTTATAATTTTTAAATACAAATCTATTAAAAAAAAGTATTTGAGTGGATTGAAATAATGAACAAATATGAATGAAAAAATTATTTTGGAATGGTTAGATTGTGTTAGAGTTACTAAATTTTAAGAATTTAAATAATATCAGTTATGCAAGCCAAATGAAGGTAAGTCTGCGTTGACCTTTGCAAATTGCGAGTTATGTGATGCATAAGGTTCATTACACGCGTTGTCATTCTTATTTATGATACATAAAGTTATTAATATAGGTTTTTGGACTTTATCACCTGAGTTGGTAAATTATTAGAGATAATCTCTTAATTATTGGATGTACCTACTGGTTTATGTATTTATATTTTTATTAAATTATATCATATTGTTATATCTAGATTTAATCATTTTCGAGATCTTTTTTACCTAGATTTGTCTCAAATTAGTCATTCAATTAATTTTTAACTCAATTAGGTCCCTCTTTGTGCAAAATTGAACTCTTGAAGTTAATCTGAATGAACGACAATAAGTTTTCAGTTATGTGACATGCTAAGTTTGCAAATGTTAAACAGGTAGCACATTGAATGTTGGAAGTCCCACATCGACTAGAGATAAAGTCAATTCTTAGTTTATAAGTGGATGCAAACCTCACCCTACAAGCCGGTTTTGTGGGGTTGAGTTAGGCTTAAAACTCACTTCTTAATATAGTATCAGAGCCATGGTTAGAGCCTATCCTAGCGAGTTCTAAGTGGACATTCTATTCTTCTATTCCACCCGCTATCGGGTCGTTATCGGACCACACCCAATTTCTACTATCACGCACGAGATGTCTATACCTCGGCGTGAAGGGGGTGTGTTGGAAGTCCCACATCGACTAGATAAGGTCAATTCTTAGTTTATAAGTGGATGCAAACCTCACCCTACAAGCCGGTTTTGTGGGGTTGAGTTAGGCTTAAAACCCACTTCTTAATATTGAAGGTCGCATTTAGTGGATGTGTAGTTTTCAAATAAAAAAGAAATGGGCAGCCATCTTCCTTCCCTAATTAGGGTTTCGAATTCAACAGCAAGGGAAACTCGCTTGCCTGCACTATCATGAGGCAAGATGAGTTTCGCTCTCTAATGATGGAGGCGCGAATTGGCTCCTACGATTTGGGATTTTCTCGTGAGAAGTTGAGGTTGATGTTGGTGGCTCTTCACCGTTGCGGTGCGAATCGCGATTAAGATTCTTGAAATGGGTTTTTTCGCAGGTCTGGTGGTGGCACATGGAACTCGCGAGGCAATGGATGGTGGTGGTCGTTCTCTCGTGTTTGCAATTTCTGGGTTCTTCTAGTTTGGTTCTTTTGCAGGTTGGAGAAGATGTTGGTGTCGTGGAGGAGGAGGCTTGCAGAGGGTTCAAACTCGCGTTTCGCGATTTTGGGTTATGAATAGGAAGGTAGTGACACAATTTGAACGTTTTGCATTAGGGTTTCATAACGATTAGGTTATGTTTTCTGGGATTTTCTAAGTGCAGGTTTCGACCTGGAGGTGGGTTAATGGCAGAAATTGGATGCTGGTGTGAACATCGCGGCGATGGCGCGATTTAAACGTTAGGGTTTACTTGGCTTCGCAAATTGGGGTTGATTTATAATGGCGATGGAGGAGAATTGGGGTTGATTTCTGTGTTGGGTGATTTCATTTGAACACATAATGTGACATTCAATGTGCCACGTGATTAACATTTGCAAACTCAACATGTCACATGACTGAAAACTTAACGTCGTTCATTCAAATTAACGGTAAGGGTTCAATTGAATCAATTTTGCATAAACAGGGACCTAATTGAGTTAAAAATTAACTGAAGAACCGATTTAAGAAAAATCTACATAAAAAAGTAATAGGATAAAGATATTGTTAAGTTCTTAAAATTATAAATAGAAGAAGAATAAATTAGGAATGTTATATGGTGTAAAAAAACAAAAGGGAGAAAAAAAGAAGGAAAAGTCAAATAAAAAATTGAGAAAAAGAGAGAAAAAAATGAGATGAAAAGACAAATAAAAAAACTAAAAATTAAGCAAATAAGTTTTATGTAATGCTTAAAGCACATTTATGTTATATATAGACTTTGAAATATGTATTAAAGACGGGCCTAAATGTCATCTCCAATTAGCTTTACAAATCTAATTACTTAGCCTAATTACAAAAGTCTAAACTAAAATAAGGAAAAATTGAACTCATGTGTTCTTTTACAAAAATTCCAGCAAATTTATCACTATAAATATCATAAGAAAATAGTAAGAAAGTTCAAATCCAGCCAATCATATATTCATTTTAAAGTCCTGAAATTAAGGTCAGTTAATACTTTTAGAAAAAACATTATGACAAAAAATAGGAAAAAATGGTCATACTAATCGAAAATAAAAAAATAAAGCAAATATGTACATTGAATTCAATTTATTTTTTAAAAAATAAAAAGATTAAAAATTGAAAACAAAACATATGAAAAGTAATATCTTAATAAGCTTATTTTATACATAAATGTTTATACATAAAGCTTTTATTAAAAGAGGAAAAAAAACAGAAAAACATGAAAGATCACATCATATAATAGGTTAAAAAATACTTATTATGAAGAAAAGTAAATAATACATTGATGGAAAATAACATAATAATCTAATTCATCAACATAAGATTTATCTTTAGCTAACTAACATTTCAAAAAACCTTTAAAACTTATTATTACTTTTTAGAAGTCTCATCCATCATTTTCAATATTAAAATCATCTCTCTCATCAAGCATATTAGATAATTTATAAG
The DNA here is from genome assembly GCF_016808095.1 of Vigna angularis. Classification (NCBI taxonomy): domain Eukaryota; kingdom Viridiplantae; phylum Streptophyta; class Magnoliopsida; order Fabales; family Fabaceae; genus Vigna; species Vigna angularis. The sequence continues at coordinate 8,457,559 of NC_068976.1, read as the reverse complement.
CTAATTTTAATTCTTCTACAAAACAAGCTTCCTTAGACATCCAAGAATTAAAAACTGCCTCATAATTACTATGAGGTAAATCTAAATGTTTAAAAACTCTGCAAACTACTAATAATATGATTGATATCCTTCAAAGAAGACACATCAATCAAGAATCAGAATCCACCGACTCACTGTCGCTTGTAGAAACATCTAGATTCTTAACAATAGAAGATTCACGCATAATACAAACATGATCATGATTTGACTTAAGTTCTGACTGAGCAACAGACAACCTCAAGAGAGTGCACCATAATAGGTGAACTATAGGCTCTGGTACAAACTCCCCCATAAGGTCCATCACAAGAACCACCATAAGCACCACATGCTCCACCAAAGACTCAACCATAGGCTCTACCACAGGTTCCACAACAAGCTCCAAAATAGGTTCCATAATAAGCTTGAATATGTAGAAATCACTTATTCTCATCCTAGACACAAATCACCTTAGAACAATAAAGTTATTGTATCTTTGCACTAATTATTTCTCCCCACCAAAAATTTCATTGAAATCTCATAGTACAATAAAATTATAAATTTGCACCTATAATATATCTTATCAACTAATACACTATGTTATATTTTATATTGTTTCGGTTTAAGGGGTCGAGGTAAGTCCACTTCTCAAAACAATCTCCAAACTCCAAGCTTGGGTCCAAGTTCTTCCTTCACTTCATGCTAGTTGTGGTTAGTCAAACTAGGGTGTTACTTATAGAAGACACTCTCTTATAGTAAAGTTAGTGAATATTTGACTGTGTTAGCAATAAATGTGCAATCAATGTAAATAACTACCTAAATACCACAAAGTTGTATTTTATAGATTTCGGGATGAGCTTTTGAATAGTGCTGACCTAATTATGACCCAAACAAACTTGTATTTATAGATTTTGGGATGAGCGTTTGAACAGTGCTGACCTAATTGTGACCCAAACAGTAATAGTCTAGCTTAAGATTAATATAATTATTCTTAACGTTAACTCGCTTTTAGTTTGACCGTTCAATTTTTCGAGTGACTTTTATGAGACTGTAGGCTGGTCGACTGTTCGATTTTTGGACTGACCATGTATATATATATATATATCTTTATTAAACAAATTTATTAATAATAATTGTTTGAGATATAATATAAAAATTGAGTATATTGAACGTAAGTTTTGTAGAAATATTAGAGAGAATAAAAAAACATTTCTTTAGAAAAATGACTTTCATTTTATTAACATGATTTAATAGTGTGCTAAACTGGTTAGAGGTTAGGCAGAAAGATTATAATAAATTATTTCCACCATGCATCATCAATTCAGGAAGAACAATTCAACTGATATATATTATATACATTATTGTTCTAACTCATTGATTACGTAGTTATTAATAATTTATCAACCCGTATTCATCCTTCAATTAGCGAAATACATCTCTTTAATATAATAATTGTAAAAGGACATGAGTAGCAAACAAAGACAAAAGAAAAAATGAGAAGAGTGGAGTTTTCTTGCAAGACAGAAGACAAATACTATAAATGATTATCTTGAAACAAATGCACATCCTCATGAAAAGAGCCACTCAACTCTTTTGTCACCCTTTACGTACTTGAGATTTCATAAATAAATTGAGAGGATGATGTTTCATTCCCATGGCTTCCTTAATAAATGTCAAAATTTTCCCAAAGTTTTCACCTTTCCAAACAGCCGTACTAGAAATTGGAGGAACGAAAAGACTAAGTGTGTGGAAGAAACAACCAAATAGAGGTGAAGATGAGGAAATTGCTAAGGACAAAAAACACGAATTGGTTGGTATGTCATGGATCATATGGATGATATATAACCATAGACAAACAACCATATTTATTGGGATTGAGAGATTATGGATTGGACGAGGGACATTTTTGAAGGGGTGGGGCCTTGTACCTCACCCACTTAAAAGAGAAAAATTAAAAGAACCATGCATTTAATATTTCCTTGGACCACTTTTGCATTTTACATAGTTTCATTCAAAAAGATAAGTGACCCTATACTATTTCGAGCATGTTGCTTTTGTCCCATGCAGTTCAAATTGTAGGAAAATGTTGGCAGGAAGATTTGTTTATAGTTACAATTGGTAGAAATTTAGGTATGAGTCTAAATTATCTTATAAGGTAAAAAGAAAGAAGAACCATAAACATAGATTTTAGATTGAAAATTATGTGAATTTTTTATATAGATTAAATTTATATTTAATTTGGTATATATGTTCATTTTTTATGTTGTTTCTTTACTGTGTTTTTAAAATATATTGATTAATAGTGATTTTTATATTTTAAAATATATTAAAAAGAATATACCAAGTTCATCATCGTATTTTTAATATTTAAACAGATAATAAAGCTAAAAAATTCAATAAAAAAAATATGAACTTGATAAGTAAAATTCTTTTAAAAATACCCATCAATATTTTATTAGCTTTTACACTTTATGCCCTCATCATGTTTTTTAAAGAAACGGATATATGTATAAAGTCTGAGATATCAATTGTTCGGAGGTTTTGGTCAATCAGGGTCATTCATGAACAGATTAATTTTGTTCAATTATGTCGTCGGCAGCTTCACCTATTCATGGATTTCGTACAAACTACGTGAGTTCAAGAATTCAACTCGAGAGATTCTTTTTCTCAAGACAGTGTGATTTCAAACACAGGACATGTGTTCGTATTATAATGCGCGTGACAGTGGTGAGAGGGTACATATTATTAGGGTAAACAAAATGAATGATTTAATTATACTGTATTATACTAAAAATATTTTTTTAGATTAAAAATTTAACTGTATTATTTTATAGTTTAATTTAAAAGGTAAATTTTTAAATTTATATTATACATCTAACAAGGTGTCTTGTAATTAGTGCTGTGAAAATGGGTTGTAATCCGCAAGTCAATCCGGTTCATTATGAGTTTGAGTTGGGTTGAATTTGAAAAAAATGTAATTTTTTTAGGCAAGTTAATTTTCAACCCGGCTCACACGGGTTGAACCCGTGGTGAGCTGGATTGGCTCACCAACCTACCTAATTTAATCTAGTTATTTATTATTTTGTGTTTCAATATTATTAGTTAGCATTTTTTTATTATAATGTAGATGAGATAAAATAAAAGATGTTTCAAGAGAGAAAAATATTATAGATTTATCTATTCAAGTTTCTAATGTTATAAATGAACAAGTGATACAAAAATTATCAATATTAAAAACTTATTTGTTCGTCTTTTGTGCTTGGTTTTGGATAACGCTTGGATTGTATGATATTTTTTATTTATTTTGAATTGTCTTTGGAGTTTAACATCATTTTAGAGTGAACTTTATTTAGATTTAAATTAAAAAAAATTATAATTTTTTTATTTTAAAAAAACTTATAATTAAGTGAGCCAGTGAGCCAACCCGTTTAACCCATCAACTCGTAGTGGGTCGAGCCGGGTTCGAATTTTTTCAGCTCACTAATAAGTGAGCCGAGTTGTGTTGGCTTACTAAATGACAAACCCATGGTGGGTCGGGTCAGGTCAAGCCGGGTTACCCGTTTTGACAGCTCTACTTGTAATTTAGTTATTGTCATTTCATTCAACTTTGGTTGGGAGTGACTCAATTAAATTTAATTGATTTTTAATTTGAGTTGATTCAGTTAAATTCAACTAGACTAAATTTTCGTCAAGACAAACTCGAATAAGTTTAGGTCAAAAATTTGGTCGACTTTTAGCTAGTGTTGACTCTGTCGAATTTAATCAAATTTTTGTCTGGACCAACTTGACTGAGTTTTGATTGTGGCCATCCTAGTCAAATTTGACCAATTTTCGATCGACCCTAACTCAACTGAATTTTGGTCAGGACCAACTCTATCCAGTTTCTGATGAGGCCATTCCAGATAAATTTGGCCAATTTTCGGGAGGGGCCAACTTGACTAAATTCGGGTGAATTTCGATCAAGAGCAACTAGACCGAGTTTCAACTATGGTAAGCAAATTTTCAGTTGAAGTCGACTTAACCAAATTTTTTATCTGAATGACTCAACCAAGTTTTAGGCATGGTCGTCCTAGTCGAATTTAGCTAAATTTTGGTAGGGAATTTAGTCGAGTTTTGGCTATGGCCTTTCTGATTGAATTCGGTCAATTTTTAGTCGAGGCTAACTTGGCCAAATTTTGGTCGAGATCATCTCAATCGAGTTTCAATCATGGATGTCTTGACCGAATTTCATTCCAAAACCGTTTAACATTTATCCAGATCATACATGTCTCAACCTTTGACCTAACCCGATTCGTCTCAACCTTTGACGTCTCTCGACCTTCAGTCTTGTACAACTTGTCTCAACTTTTCGTCTAGCTTGACTCGTCTTGACATTTGACTCGGACTTGAATCGCCTTAACCTTTGGTCTGACTTGTCTCAAACTTGGGTCAAGTCGGCTTGTCCAACCTTCAATCCGACTAGACCCATATTGACATTTGCCTTATTTTGGCAATCTAAAAGTTATTTAATGTGTCGAAGTAGAAAACAAATTTTACTTCATTTTACTATAGTGCAGTTTTGTAGAAAAAAAAATAGTTTTGTTTAGTTCGTCTAAACTAATTTTTAGTTCAGACAAACTACTTTTTGATTCACTGAAATTTTTAACCATGCAATTCAATGTAGTTCATTTTGTCCATTCCTTTATATTGGTAATCATTTTGTTTTAAAAAAAAATTGTTTCAGATCATAACCTAATGAATCTTTTCCACCTTTAAGAATAATAAAGAGATATTGTAATTATTCGATATTATTATGTTAAATTAGGAGGATGGGTACCAAACGTTTTAATGGTGAATGTCTGTGCCACAATATTGTCTACATAATGCGAAAGTGGGAAAAAAATCCCATAGGTGAAATGCTTTGTACAAAGTTCCTTTTACAAGGTGATGACACCATGAATTTAAGTAGACAAACATAGACAAACATAGATAAAATATAAATGTAGAAATACTAGTGGACAATGTATTAATTATTTCATTGATTTTATATTAAATTTTGAAAATTTTAACATAAAAGAGGATACTTTTTAATTATTTTGAAGCCTGTTACTTTGAATATCTTCGACCCAGTTAATATGCAACTTCACATTTATGTTGGAGTTTTTTGACATCACTCGACGTAAATATAGAGTTTACACCTAAACTAGGATATCATATGTATATATTAACTTAAATTCCATCCAACCATCGCCTAGTGTTAAATGGCCTTTTAAATCAGTCCTAGTGTATTTTCCTCTTCATTATTCTTGCATGTCACCTTTGAACATTTATGAGTAGTAGCAATGATGAGCTCCACAAGTGAGTTTTTCTTTCATAGGTTAGTTTTGCTTCATTTTCTACCATTGAACTTGTTTTGTTTTCATTTATAAATTCAATTTTGTGTTTTACACAGAATGATTTTCCCTTTCATCTTCATTTGCTCTTTGAAGTAGTAAAGAGTAATAACGACGAATCCTAGAAAAGCTTTGCAATGGTAGCGACGAGGAAAGACCTCATTCCACTAGTGACAAGGAAAAATCCAGTGGTGACGACTAGCAACAAGGGCCACATTCCATCGAATTTGATCCACAATAACACATTGAAGACAGCTCCCAAAGTTTTGTTGGTCTTCCTATGATTTCACCTTATGGTCAAGGGTCACGATTAATATAACAAATTAGTTTTTTGCGTTATTTGATTTTACCTTATTATATACTATTTTTTTCTCAAAAGCGTCACATATGCTTTCTGAGATGTTTATGAATGCACAAAAACAAGGAAAGAAGTGATGACATAGCCATGACCCAAACACATTAAAGAAAAGCTAGAGTCATTTATGTAAAGTGAAGCAAAACTTTTTCTGTTATACCATCATGGAGCACCTTTAGTAGATTAGGAATATTTAGACTTTGTATTAAGGGTCAAATAGAATAAGAATTTCTTTTTGTATTATAGGCCAAGTAGTGTAGGATTTTTAAACAATCTTTCTTAAGTTGTAGGACAGTATTTGCACCTAGCTTAAGTTAATCTTGGGTGATTAGTTTTGTAACTCTAGCTTGGTGGAGGGTGTTCCACATAAGACATGGTGACCACATGACAAATTCTTAGTGAAGAGTTTTCTTATAAAAGTAGTGATCATGCGTCATTTTTCTAGTGAGAAACTTTTGTTAAAGTGAATTTCTACATGACAAGCTCTTACCGGAGAGTTTTTTTTACAAAGGTAGTGGTCATGTGTCATTTTTCAAGTGGAAAAAATTTTGCTAAAGTGACTTTCCACATGACATTCTAACAGTAGAGAATTTTTCTAAAAGTTAACATGGCACATGTCAAGCTCTTCATCACCAAGATAAGAGTTTTAAGGTTTGGTGCAAGATAACATTTTAGGATTTTGGTCTACTTTGGATACACCTTCATCTATAAATACAATTGTCTCCCCCCCCCCCCCCCCCTTAAACCCACTTTGAGATTTGTAATGAAATGTTGCCAAATTATTGAGTCATTCTTAACTTGTCTCTAAGTCATGACTAGCGCATCCCATGAGGTCACTCTATCCACTCATCTCTAGAGTTGACCCAACCTCTAAACACCATCAACCAGCTACGTTCCATCACTTAAACCTTCAAACCGAGAGGAACCACCACCATCTTTGTTGCTTTTGTGCCACTTCCACCTCCACAACTTCATCTTCTTTCTTTGACCCAACCTAGCTTTAGGGGAAAGCTATCAAGAAGCAAGATTGGATGTTTAATGATATATTGGAACTCATTACTATTAAAGTAGAAGTTGTCTTTCATATAATGTAAAGTGTACACAAGCTCAACAAAATCGAGCATATGATATAGGTGGCTCATCTACACATGAACATGCAACTTGCATGTAACTACACATATCAATTGAAAATTGTTTTAGGATTTTGGTGCAAGATAACATTTTAGGATTTTGGTCTACTTTGGATACACCTTCATCTATAAATACAATTGTCTCCCCCCCCCCCCCCCTAAACCCACTTTGAGATTTGTAATGAAATGTTGCCAAATTATTGAGTCATTCTTAACTTGTCTCTAAGTCATGACTAGCGCATCCCATGAGGTCACTCTATCCACTCATCTCTAGAGTTGACCCAACCTCTAAACACCATCAACCAGCTACGTTCCATCACTTAAACCTTCAAACCGAGAGGAACCACCACCATCTTCGTTGCTTTTGTGCCACTTCCACCTCCACAACTTCATCTTCTTTCTTTGACCCAACCTAGCTTTAGGGGAAAGCTATCAAGAAGCAAGATTGGATGTTTAATGATATATTGGAACTCATTACTATTAAAGTAGAAGTTGTCTTTCATATAATGTAAAGTGTACACAAGCTCAACAAAATCGAGCATATGATATAGGTGGCTCATCTACACATGAACATGCAACTCGCATGTAACTACACATATCAATTGAAAATTGTTTCTTTTTTAATCATCAAAATTAAATTGGAATAATAATTATTTCTTTTTTAATCATCAAAATTAAATTAGAATAATCACTAGTGTAAAATAGGTTTTTTATAGCTACTATTTATACCGGTTCAAATTTTATAAGGTATAAAAAATGATGAAATGACAATATCGTAAATAAGAAATTCTTTTACACTGATTACATTGAAAATCGCTATAAAAAATACTTCTACACCTTCAGAATAAAAATAGGTATAAAATTTCATTTTTTATACCCACTATAATTTTAAACCGGTATGGAATATTTAATATTGTGCCGCTCTTCACTTCCTCTCCCGCGTCTTCACTTTTGCACTTCACTTTCACACTGCACTTCTCCTTTCTTCTAAATCGCCAAATCAATCGTGAAAATGCTCGTGACATTGGACCGCGACTTCTCTCTTTTGCTATATTTGGGATATTAGGGTTCCGCGACTCATCTAGAAGCGATTGATGCTAAAATTGCGGCCATTCTCGATGAGGCTCGAACATCATACGCCACGCACAACCGAAAGCTCAAGGAACTGTCACTCCTCCGAGCCAAATCCTCTTCTTCGGTCTTCTTTTCCGCCTTCTCTAGAACCCTAACTCCTCTCTTTGATTTCCAGAGGCGCCTTGCCTCTGTTGAACGCGTCGTCTCCTTCGTCTCTGCCCTTGCTGCCTCCGCCTCCGACGAATTCATCGACTGCTTCCTCAAGTTCCTCCTAGCTGCCAGCAAAACAACCAGATTCCGAGCGTGCCAGATCGTCTCCGAGGTAACTGATTCTCACAGTTTCTAAGCACTATTTAATTGAGTTTTCTGCACATTACTGAATTTTATTTATATCAGTCACTGAAGGGATAGTTTTATGAAGTCAGATACTAAGGTGAAAAATGCTTACAATTTCAAGATTTATGATTGCACGGAAGATCGTTAAAATTAGAGCTAATATCTCGGATTTGTTGAATTTTAGATAATGATGGTGAGGGTACGAGACAAGATGCCTATGGTACTTTTGCAGTTAGAGCACTTTCACGTTTTGTGAACGACTTTGTGAACAGTGACATCCTTGATTTGTACCTCGAGGTGCTTCCCTTTGGAACATAATGCAGTGAGTGTTACAATCAGATAACGTCCATTTCTTTTTGTTTCATACTTCGGTCTGGATCAATTGTGTGGTTTCGTGTTCAAGATTTTAGTAGTTTATAGTATATTAGGTGCAATTTCTATTGAAGGTTTTAGACAAAATCATCATATTCTCTGTTGTCATTAACTAGCATGGCTTTGCATTATACTATAACTGCTCTACGGCCATACCATTATCTCATAGCCTGCACCTTACGGTTATTTGGGTACACTAATTTTTTTATTTTTCTATTACTTCATTGATTTGACTAGAGAGATATATAACTTATGATTTTGGTGTTTGTGAAACATATCCACCAGCTTAGTAGATGAAGATGAAAATAAAAGTTAAATTGAGTTCTTTGAACAAGTGGCCATCTGCCTTCCGTGGGGATGTCCATGGGATTCTGTAGTGGAATGGGGGAAGAGAGAATACATGAATGAGGGAAGGTATCTGGGAGTGATGTTTGGGTAGGAGAGTAATGGTTCTGAGTGTTTGAGTGTGAGGGTGGTGTGAGAAAGGAGAAAGGGAGGGTTAGGATAGAGTAACGGGTATTGGAAGTTTAAGAAGAAAGGAATAGGGGAAGATATGTGGTGGCTTGGTGAACTCTAGGGTACAAGAGTGGGGTTTTCGGAACGGTGAAAGTAGAGGTGTCTTCAATTTTATTGGGGAGAGTAGTTAGTGGTGAGTTTTAGCTTCTGGTAGTTAAATGAAGAGTGATTAGAACATGGGAGAAGGTGTATGGGTTGGTAGTTAAAGAAAAAGAGGCTGGTTGGGATTGAGATGAAAGAACCTTGTGTGTTAGAATCTCAGCAAGGGTGGTTCTGTGTGAGTAAGGGAGAGCTTTGATATTTTGTTTTGTTAAAGGGAAGGAGGAAGTAATTGGGTAGAGGAAGAAAGTGGATAGAATAGACTCGAGTTTCGTGGAATAATAAAATTCATGTTTTGCATGGAGGAGAGAAGACACGTCCAAGAGCTTTTGAAGTAAAGAAGATTGGAAGCTTTATTCTTTTATTAAAAAAGGGTCAAAAGTATATTTGTGGTGTCTCTAGTTGTGAAGAAAAGCAGAGATCTTAATTGAATTAGGTGCAGAGGTTAATATACTTAAGTATTATATTATATTAATATATATATATATATATATATATAAAAGAATGTGACGTAAGTTTATATATATATATATATATATATATATTTTTAATATAGTTATATATATGTATATTAACTTGGGGTTACGTTTCAGGGGAGGGGTTTTCTTATTTTGAAAAAGTTACGGGTTTGTTTTCTTTCAAAGTAAAAGTTTGTTTTGGAAATTCTTGTGAGCGCAATCAATTATCAAGTGATAGTCATTCCACATGTATGAACTCTATCCATTAACCTTATTTCTTTTTTCTTGCAGCCAATGAAATCACGTAGTGCATCACCTTTAATTTCATTTTTAGTTAGTGAATGATTTCCATATTGGCCGTAGTAAGTTCATAGTTCAAATTATAATATGTTTCCTATTAATGAGAATTAATTTACTGCAACAAGCTCCCAGATTATGAATGATGTATGGGATAATCTGCAATTTTTGAAGTGAGTTACTGTATTGGTATAAAGACATGACCTTGGTGACTGAATGTTCTGCATAGCAGTATTTTGCACTTGCGATCTTTGCAAGAGTAACACATGTTGACTGAACTTAATTTCTGTCTTAGCCCTAAATACTTGTTTTTTGGTTTTTGGTTTTGGTAAGCTTCTTCTAAAATTGTTATCTATTCAACTAGATCTGCATATTATATATTTTGTCCTTTTTTTCTCTCTCTCAACTCATAAATTACCATCTGTGATTGAATGTAGGACATCATTTGTTTATTACATAAATCAAACGTTAGTTGTCTGTTATGCTTTTTTTGGTTATGTACATTGAGCTTGATTGTGCCGTTTTTTCTTTTTGACAGTTGCATTTAGATTGATTAACCTTAGACAGTGTGGATACATTGAGCATTACGAGCTGAGTTACTACTCTAGCATTATGTAGTACATTTATTTGTTGTGTACATTTTATAACTACGATATTAAGGAATTAATATTATAGCTTGACTCTTCATTGTGTAGATATTTGATGATAGATCTTCAATGAAGCAACATGTCATAAAAGATGTTTGGAAGCACTAGGTTGCATTTTTTTTAATCATTTGTAAATGATTAAATGTTTCAATATTACATTTTGAGTTTAGAAATTATTTTATGTGTAACTATGTTAAGTAACTTTGTTAGGTAAATATATTTAGGACTTTGTTAGGTAAATAATACATTTTGATGTCTTAATAGAAACGACATTGATTATTTTACTTGTTATTGATTATTTAAATCCATATTAGGTATAAAAAGTTTTGTTCTTTCACACCAGTTATAGTATTAGCAAGTATAAAAGTGAGATTCTTTTATACCTATTCTAACACTAGAAGGTATAAAAAAAAGTTCCTCTACCAGAGTATCAGGTGTAAATATTAGATTTTTATACCAATTATAAATAAAACAGGTATAAAAGTAAACCTTTTTACACCAGTTCAAGAGTAGGTATAAAGAATTGAAAACTTTCTATACCCCTGCTTATATACCTGCTTAAAAATAGGTATAAAAAGCCTTTTTTAGGAGGTATAAAAAATCTTTTTTGCACTAGTGAATAATGAACTATAAGAATAAAAAATCAAGTTCTATGATGAAGATAATGACATGTGTCTCTTTGATGTTGTTTTCTAGAATTGATAACATTGCTTTCTAATTTTTATAGCATTGTTTTATGGAAATTATGTATGTCTCTTTGCTAAGCTCCCTAGTCCATAGGAAACAACAAAGAAATTTAACTTCCCCTTAATCAAGTATAGGAAAAACTCGAGTATGAATCCTTGAAAATGGTAAATTTTAAACAAAACTTTATTTTAAGTCTGTAATAAATATGTAGGCAAAAATGGGGGAAAGAAAATAATCTAAACTAAAACAAATGTGTAAAATAAACTCATGATATAAACCTAAAAACTCAAAAGAAATAGTGTAGAGGTCGATCAATGTCTAAAAATAAGGTGGATAATGTAAATGTATTGTGAATTATGTGTAGTTTAGAAAAGGAAAACGAGGGCCTAATATACTATGGTGATATAAAATGTGTTCAGATACTAAGAACCAAGGATGAAATTTCCTCAATTGCAAAATTAAGTGCTACCATACAATAATGATAAGCATGCATTCAGTTAACAAGAAACACAAAAAAGAATGAAAGTCACTAGTTTGAATGCAAGTCTGGCTAGATTAGTGGTTTTAAGACACTAGTTTGGATGCAAAACAAATATTCATGAGTCAAGAATGGTAAATGCAATATTGTTGGTTGATCGTTTCACAAATGTGTGAAATTGAACACTTTCCGAAAAGGTGATAACTACGAAATCTACTTCTACATTAGAAAATTGTGCAACTGGAATGTTCAAAATCAAAATTGAAACTTTAATGTATCTATTATCTTCAAATGCACTAAAACTGGATAGAATAATTTGGAACTAAGAAATTATGAGAAAAACAAGTAACTCATAAATGTGGTTTAATTAGTATTCCTATTTTAGCTAACATACCTTCAAGGCAAAAGTTTAGAGAAATGACCAAACAATGAAACATAAATGTCAACATGCTTAGAATCACAAAAGCAATAGGAAAACAATATTTGAATAATTTGAAACTACTTGAAAACTAAACCAATATATGTTTTTTTTTTCTAGCAAAATGACACAAGTGGCATGCAATTATGCAGAAAACAGTGGAAAATACAAAAGCTAGGTAGTAGTTTTATTTCTTTTTGACATCCTATTTTTATTTTTATTCATAAATTTGTAGTAGTGTGGGTCGTCCACCACATATTAATGAAATTTTAAAAGGTTGGATCTACTAGGTTGCACAAATCGCTTATCCATGTTGAGTTTTAGATATATGTTCTTTGCCTTCCATTGAAATATAGGCTGTTATGACTTGATTTTGAATGTGCTATTAGACCTTTATTTGCCTTTGATTTAGTGTTCAATAAGTTTTCTTTCATTTAACTTTATTACAATTAGTCACAGGGATATAAAAATGTATATTTTTATTAAAATGTTATAGTAATCCATTTTACAGAGAGAGCACTCCACAGTTACAATTTCGTATGTAATGTCTACACCTATTACATACAAAAAAAAATTATATGTAATGTTCTTAGCTGTTACATACAAATTAATTCTGTATGTAATGTCTACACCTGTTATAAGTGAATATGCTTCTTTATCAAAGTTAAATAAATCATATTAATTCCACATAAAATGAAGTAAATTTTTTTTCATGATGTGTTATTGGTTATGGTCAAATTCAAATTCGAAACTTTACTTAAAGATGAATCAATTAAAAATCTTAACTTTAAAAGTCACCAAATGGTAAAACCTGATAAATAAAAAATACTTGTAATCATTGCATTTGATTATTCAATTATAATAAAACAAATTTTTTTCCCTTTCGGAACTATCAATTCTTGAACAAGACAGGTAACTTCGTGAGGATCATTTAATTTGCTTTAAAATAAGAGGAAATTAATTTCCACAGAATTATTATTTTTTAAATTTCAATTCAAACAAAATACACATCCAACGTATAACTATATATACAAAAGTTTCCACCAAAACGTATGTCATGATAATAAAAGATGACGAATATTGACTACGCGGGTAAGTCTAGGTCAAGGGTTATAACAGATATAAAATTAAACCTATTTAAATTGTAAATAATAAGAAGTTGTTATACAATAACATAACACAATAATAAAGGAAATATTTAATTATATTGTAGCCTAGTGGACACACACATCAATATCTTCTTTCGCCATCAACATGTCAACTTTCTCTTAAATGATAAAATATAGTTATAAATATGAACCAAATTGATACCTGTGCATCATTTTGTCAAAGATCAACATGTCAAAACGAATTAACTAAATAAATAGCATCAACATGTCAATTCTAAATCAAACTTAATCATACACAAGAATTTATCATGGAAAGATGAACATGTATGTGATGGTTTGGCAGTCATGTGTTGTTGATGTCAAACTACACACACACACACACAGATATATATATATATATATATATATATATATATATATATATATATATATATATATATATATATATATATATATATATATATATATATATATGTCATGCCCGGTAAAAGAATTGATACAAACCACATGGATGCCAAGTCTTGCCTATTACCATTTCAAAGCATAATATTCCTACGCATTAATATTACTAATTGAGTTTCTCTAAGTCATCTCTACACATACAAACTTAAAAAAACTTGATTAAGATAAGTTTTAAAAGGATTCTCATACCACATCTTAGTAACAAGTAAGTTTGTATCTAACTCAATTCTTCAAAATCAAAAAGATTGTACTAAGTTATATTCCTAATTAATTTAAAACTCATTAATTTTTAATTTCTTTTTCATTTAGGATAAATTACTTTTTATGTTTTTTATAATTTAACATATAGTTAAAAAAATTTTGGCTTAATAATATTTTTTGTTCACATTTTTTATTCAATGTGTTTTCCCTTAAAAACTATATATTTCTTTCCCTTAAATCAGCATTAACATCATTCTTTTGATCTTTTTTGGAATCGGAGAATAAATACTTAAAAAAGTAAATGATTGTTATGAGTAGGTAGGCTCACCATTAAAAAACACATTAAGTCTTTAAAAAATAATATTATATATATATATATATATATATGTATATGTGTGTGCAAATATAAAAAAAAAATTCACATTTATTCAAAAATAAATAAGAAAAAGTCTTAATCATGATTATAGACATAAAATAATTAAAAAAAATACTGTTACTACTTGTGCCCGGTCAATCTAAATTCCTCTTACTATAAATTGTATCGAAAATGATATTGTGCACATATGGAAACAATGAGATTGAAGGAGATGCAGAAGCAGCTGACCAGACTGACCGTGGTGTTATTGATGGCAGTAGCAGCAGCCAGCCAAGCCCTGCCCGGCTGCCCGAACTCCTGCGGAAGTGTTTCATCGATTCCGTATCCATTCGGCGTCGGCCATTCATCCGTCAGCGGTGAAAACTGTTTTCTGGAGAGCGAATTGGAGCTCACATGCACAAACTCAACCTTATATCACGGTGACGGTAACGTCCAAATTCTGAACATAAGCCTCGCCGGTAAAATCGACATGCTCACTTTCATCTCCGAGGTCTGCAAAAACGAATTGCTAGGTGGAGTAGAAACACACGGCAACGATCCCTTTCTCATAACACCGGCTTTCGCCATTTCTAGTGAGGACAACAAGTTCGTGAGCGTAGGCTGCGACACCTACGGCTATCTCAACAGTTTCCGGAACGGCACAAAATCTTCAACCGGGTGCTTGACCAGATGCGACACCATAGAGAGCGTTGAAAGCATGCAGAGAAGTGGAAACTGCACGGGCATAGGGTGTTGCCAGGTCGACATTCCTCCTGGGATGAAGAACATAACTTTTCAAGCTTTCTCCTTCAACAATTTCAATTCCACTTCCGATTTTAACAAGTGTGGCTACTCCTTCGTCGTCAAAAACGGCAACTACACTTTCTCCGTCGATCATTTACGCGGCGTCCCGTTCAATATGACACCTCTTGTCATGGATTGGAGCGTTGGAAGCGACACGTGCGAAGCTTCCATGCACAGAGCAGATTATGCATGCAAGAGTCCTTATAGCGAGTGTGAGAACTCCCCGTTTGCATATGGTTACCGATGCAAATGTAAACCTGGGTTTCAGGGAAACGCGTACCTTCTCGATGGCTGCGAAGGTAATTCATTGATTTATTACTTAATTAATTATGCTAACATTAATTCTGCATTTTAGACAAATTTAAGAACTAATTTTCTTGAGTCAAATTAGCATACACATTTTTCTTAATCTATCCTAATTATGATTAATTTGAAAACTCGAAATTCTAATACTATATGGTCACGTCACGGTATTCCAAACAGCCGGCCATTGAAATATATATGTATATTCATGATCGGTGGCCTTAAGTGTCTTTAGAAATTTCATGAATGACGTAATGATGGTTATTCCAATTACATTGTATTCATAATCAAACGAAATATAATAATAATTAAGTCCCGAGTCATTAGAAATGCTAAAAGATTATCATACTTAATAATTTATTATTTTATGTCAATTTCTTTCATAGAAAATATATTATGAAATTTTTCTTGTTAAACATTTATTTTAATTTAATATAATGTGTTCATAAGTCTTTTTCTTTATATAACTTAGAAGTACTGGATATTGAAATTAGGCTTAATACCTGTTTTTGTCCCTCTTTTTAAGGGAAATGTTCACTTTCGTCCTACCTTTTTCAAAAAGTTCAATGTGGTCTTACGTTGTAAAAAAAGTGTCCAAGTTAATTCTTTTTGGTCACGGCGTTAAATATTTAACGACAGATAGGACTGATGTGTGCAACGCGGCTTTTACAAAATAGAAAAAAATGTACTGATAAAAAGTGTATGGTTCAAAGGAACCGCCCACATGAAGTCGAAACACGTTTTCGCAAGGCTAGAGAAACGTACCCTTTCGGCGATGCTGTGTGGGTCGGTGGCTTGACCTCTCCTCGCTCTAACCCTCTGCTTCGGCTGCCCGGAACCAGTGCCACCACCAGTAGCCGGAGCCGATGCTCCAAAACTCTGCCCCTTGAAATTCCAAGGGAAACAAAATCAGTTCATAACATAAAATGTCTTATTTAATTTTATCATTAAAAATAATAAAAGAAGGAGAAAGAAAATAAAAACCTGAGGAAGTTGAAAATGGTGAGTTTGGTTGGAGGGTTGGGCGGCACCTTGGAGAGAGCCGGAGAAGGCGTTGTAGAGAGGTTGAACAGGGTCAGCGTTCTGAGAAAGAAAAAAAAAATTAAACCAAAAATCAGAGTAATAAGAGGAGCAAAAGGTTTGGAGGAGATTTGAAGAAAGTAATAACTGAAGCAGGAGATTTGAAGGAGGAGGCATGAACGACGTCGTTAAGAGAGGAGACGGGCATTTGGAGGATGGGGGAATTGGCAGCGGCGGAGGAGAGAAGGAGTTGATGGTGATGTTGGAGCATGAGAGCGGAGGCTTTGTCATCGGTGATCTGGTGGTTGCGAAACTCGGAGGCCAAGTTGGCCTGTTCGAGGTCGTAGGGGAAAACGACGTTGTTTTCCGGCGTGGTTTCGTCGGAATTAGGGTCCCATAAGGGGTTATGTTTGGGGTCGAGTGTCCATGGAGAAGATGAAGGGAGATTGGAGAGCATTTGCTTAAGGAAATCCTCGTTTGAAGTTACCACTGCCACGTTACGCAGGTAAAAAGCCACGTTGCACACATCAGTCCTAGCTGGCAACAGGATCGTTAAATATTTAACGTCGTAACCAAAAAGTATTAATTTGGACACTTTTTTCACAACGTGGAACCACATTAAACTTTTTGAAAAATGTAGAACGAAAGTGAACATTTCCCTTAAAAAAAGAACAAAAACTGGTATTAAGCCAAGAAATTATGCAGTACTTCAATTAAAGTTTCACAAAAGGAAAGTCGTGTCTATCCTATTCGACTTCTACTTCAACCACGGTCATTATTGTCAATCATGATTTCACTCAAATTTAAAATTGAAATAGTATTCATTAAACATGTCGTTTTTACAATAAAGTCAAGCACAACGTATCCATAAACATGTGATGTTCAACAAAAATGCACCAGTTTTATAAATTCGATTCATTTAGACTTACAATTTAATTTTCTTTGTAGATATTCCTGAGTGCAGTAGTAACAAACACAATTGCGATAGTGAAGATCATTGTCGTGAAACTCCGGGCTCTTTTGAATGTTTCTGTCCTGACGGACTTATTGGAAATGGGACAAAAGAAGGCGGAGGATGCCACCCAAGGCAGCAGGCCGATGCTTTTACGAAGATCGTCATCGGTAAGTAAATAAAAAATTGATTTCAGTTTTGTTTTTCTTGATTTTAAATAAATGGTTATTCAACATTGAATTAATAAAATAATTTGTGGTTATGGAAAGGAAGTGTTTCTATGAAAACCTTAAGAATAAAAATATTTACTCATTTAACAGATAATATATTAACAGTGTATTTTTTTTTTTATTTTTCTTAACTTAAAATACTATTATGTTATTAAAGTAAATATTTTATTTTTTAAAAGATATCAAAATAGATTTTTTTTTATAAAAAAATGGGTTATTAAAATTTTCTCACTCTATTGTATAATTGCTTTATTCATATTCATATTTTGGTAACAGGCGCAGGTGTAGGATTAGTTGCACTGTTCATAGGGGTTTCTTGGTTGTACTTGATGTACCAGAAAAGGAAAGTTTTAAAATTAAAACAGAAGTTTTTTCAGCAGAACGGAGGCATAATTCTGAGACAACAACTATCCAAAAACGAAGACTCATCTCAGACCACTACAATTTTCAGTGCAGAGCAACTTAAGAAAGCCACCAACAATTTTGATGAGAGCTTAATCATAGGTAAAGGAGGTTATGGTACAGTTTTCAAAGGAGTTCTCTCAAACAACAAAGTTGTAGCTATCAAAAAGTCCAAGATAGTGGATCAGAACCAGGTGGAACAATTCATCAATGAGGTCATTATACTGTCACAGATCAATCACAGGAACGTGGTCAAACTCTTGGGATGTTGTCTGGAGACAGAAGTTCCTTTACTAGTCTATGAATTTGTTAACAATGGCACCCTTTATGATTATTTGCATAACCAAGGTCAGGGAGTCAATGTGTCATGGAAAACACGTCTAAGGATAGCTACAGAAGCAGCTGCAGCTCTATCATATTTGCACTCAGCAGCTTCCATACCCATCATCCACAGAGATGTGAAGACTGCTAACATACTCTTAGATGACACTTACACTGCCAAAGTCTCTGACTTTGGAGCTTCAAGATTGGTTCCACTTGACCAAACTGAAATAGCCACAATTGTGCAAGGAACCTTTGGGTATTTAGACCCAGAATACATGCAATCAAGCCAGTTGACTGAAAAGAGTGATGTCTATAGCTTTGGGGTGGTTCTTGTAGAGTTGCTAACGGGGGAGAAACCTTTCTCTTTTGACAGGGCAGAAGAGAAAAGAAGTCTTACAGTTCACTTTCTATGTAGATTGAAAGAGGATCGTCTGTTTGATGTTGTTCAGGTAGGACTTTTGGATGAAGAAAACCAGCAAGAGATTATGCAGGTTGCTATTCTTGCTGCCAGATGCCTTAGACTTACAGGGGAGGAAAGGCCTAGCATGAAGGAAGTGACAATGGAATTAGAAGGAATAAAGCTTACAGAGAAACACCCTTGGGTCAATACAGGAAAGAACTTTGAGGAGAGTGAATACTTGCTTTATGAGGCACAAAGCTCTTATGAAAATGGTGATAGTAGTAGTGGCCAACGGAATACTGGATATGATAGTTTGAGAGAACTTGAACTAATTGACTTTGGTAATGGAAGATGATACACGCACACTGCATAACATGTATTTCCACTTCTGTTTATTTCAATGAACAACATATTTCTTCAATCACTATTTCATGTAGTTAGCAATGTTATGATTCTACCTTTTGCCCTATTTGTTGACTCGTTTTAACTTCTTTTCTGTCATATTTTATTTATTCTTCTCTGCAAGAGAAAAAGTAATTTTTATTCATACTGTTTCGGAAATTGCTTACAAATGCATTAGTAGTTGCATCAGATTGCATTCCAAGCCTATTTATGAGTATTTCATAAACATGATTTAAGAAGAAGTAACTTCTGAGAAATACAAAACTTATATACTTTGTTTTGGATGAAAATAAAGGAAAGATGAATAAAGACAGGTGTGATATTTTTTGTGGATTTACATTGATATCCTCTTTTAGTGTATCCAAATGTTAGACTTGAGTGCATTGACAAAGTCAACAGTATTATTGGCAATTGGTGTTAGTTAAAGACCAAAAGTCCCAATGTTCATAGGTTTCGTCCATAATATAGGTCGCTTGGTTGTCTCTAAGACAACTTGGTCCTAATTAATATGTCATTTGTATTATATATTGTTAGAGAAAAAAAAAATCAATTCCTATTATTTTAACTGACCATTTAAGTATAACAAAGTTTAAAGTAGGAAGAAGTTACGTCTATAGATACAAAATGAGTGCATGTATTTCATTTGACACATACGTAGAGAACCATGCAGTTTTCCATTACATCTAATATGTGAACAATGATGATAATTAGACAATAAATATAATTAAAGAGTTTAAGTCAACATGAACTTATTAGACCTATTAATTCTAATAATGGATTATATAACGATTATTCAGACATTTATTTTTTAGATGTGAATCTATGAATACAAATACACATAAAACTCAAAAAAATAAGGAAGTGAGTTAAACAAAAAGAAAAAAAATTTGGACAAAAAAATGTAACTTTGACAAAAATAAATAAAGTGACTAAGACAAATCTTTTTTGTGGATAATCTCAAACCAATCAATCAAATATTGATTAATATCGAACACTAGTTCTTAAAAATGGTTATTATGCTAAAAAATGAAATAATTCAAATGTTATTGGAAATTCTTGGTCTCATTGAATCATTTGTATCTCTATACATTAGGATCCCAATTCATAGATCTCTCTATTCAAAAAATCAAAATACAAGGATCAAACCATTTCTTTTAACACATTTTAAAAATTTAATAAATGTTGGTTGATCGTGTATTTTCTTCTAGTTTGATTATTCAGTGTATCATTCTCTATTTGATACCTATGAATTCCACTATTATGTTATTGTTAGAAAATACAACTATTTTAGGTTTTGAACCTTCTACATTATTTTCTCAAGAGGTTTGTACCCATTTTTTTATGATTCAAGTTAAATACAAACTTTATTCAAATATATTTTAAGATTCAAACTAAAACTTAAATGTCTAACCACTTTTTTAAAAGCATATATTTTATATGTCCTAATATTTACACAATGTCTTAATATTTACACAAATATCTCCTATTCCTTTGGAGTACCTCTTTAAAGTTTCACGGTGCTACTTCCACCTGCAAATTAAATACATAGTTTTAATCAATTTTGTTTTCATATGTAGTATAAGCATAAGACATATACATACAAACATACGTATTACTTGTTGCATTTCCAAAACACACACTAGTGCATTAAAAGGATATAGCCTCGGTTATTTTCGGTTATAGACACCGGTTCGATAATCGGTGCATATCCAGACAAGGTAAAAAGGTTACCTCTTTTTGCCTCGGTTGTGACCCGAATCGAAAAATGATAGAATTTTGCCTCAGTTTCTGCTGAACCGAGTCAATATCTTGGATTCTACTGCCTCGTTTGAGACCTGAACCGAGGTAGTATAGTGAGTATAGTGATTTTCGATTTTCCAATGTTCCAGGCCTTCCATCACATTAACTTATTATCATTTTCTCTGTTGCATCTTTCAATCTCAAACACTGTAAAACCACAACCAGAAAAAGAAAGCAAAATCTCACAACCAGAGAGGAAAATATCTAGAGAGGCTAAAATCATATTCAGATTCTTTCATAAATATAACATAATCATACAATACAAAAAAGAAAACACAAAAAAGAAAACACAAAAAAGAAAAAGATCCTTAAGCCCGTGTTATGCTCCTTCTTCACCTGCGTAAAATGGAGCCAACAACGGCGACTTTGTTGAGCAACGGCGGTTCGACGACTGGCCTCGGCTCCAACGTGAGGTTGTGAACGACACTGTCAGAGCGACTGCAGCGGAATGGTTAGCGTGGAATAACAAACCAAGAGGGGGGGTGAATTGGTTCTTACTAAAAACGTGTGCCTTAAAAATTTCTACTCAATTAAACTTACTTAGCAGATAATAAAGACAATAAAGTAGAGTAAGGTTTGAGAGAAATTTGCACAGATGATTTTATCCTGGTTCGGATCTTACCAATCCTACGTCCAGTCGCTTATCTCAAAACAAGATAAACACTTCACTAATCACAAAACTATTACAAACTACAATCACACAGATACAATTTGTAAAAGTTTAGAAAACACCTCTCTTGAAGCCACAAGAGATGAAACAACACCTCCTTTGAATCTTCACAAAGGATGAAACACTTCCTCCGAATACTTCACGAAGGATGAATTCCTCTTCCAAACACTTCCTTAGATACACCAAGGATGAACCAGCTATTCCTCTATCACCGTAGCAGTATTTCACCAACTCTACAGACAGAGTTTCCTTAGCTGAGCAAGAGCACACAATTCTCAAGAGTTTCAGAGTATTTGAGCACAAGGGAAGAGTTTCTCCAGATCCTGGATGTTCTTCTTGAGAGGAAATGAGAGTCTATTTATAGACTCATCCAAAGACTCTTCCATTTTTCGTTTTCAGCCTTTCACACTGTGTTAATCGATTAGCTACAGTGGTTAATCGATTAACAACCCAACGGATAGTCCAACGGCTAGAAAAAACGGCTAGTTTTTCAAACGTTCCTGTGTTAATCGATTAACAGCCCTTGTTAATCGATTAACGTTAATCGATTAACACCCCTTGTTAATCGATTAACAGCTCAATGCAGTGCTTCTTCATTTGTCTCTGGAACAATCGATTTACACCCTGTGTTAATCGATTAACACTGCACAGATTTTGTTGTTTGGCTTATTTTTACATCTCTTTTGAATGCAAACATAAATCCACTCATAATCTAAGTCCTAGATACTAAACTATAATTATTACAAAAGCTTTCCATAGCAATACAAGTCTTCATAACATCTTGAATCTTGATTTCTTCTTGACTTGATTTGGACATCATCAAAACTTCATTTTCATCATTTTGCTAACAATCTCCCCCTTTTTGATGATGATCAAAAACTCCTTGATTTAAAGCTTTTGGTAATAATCTGTATTTAAAACACAACTTATGGAAGAAAGAGTGCATTAGTGAATAAGCACAAATAGCACAAATAGGCAAATAAGCTTTAAACATTTTCTCCCCCTTTTTGATCATAATTAAAAAGTTGTGTTTGATGTTCTCCCCATAAGATAATACTCCCCCTTAATAAAAGCATGTATGCATATGAGCTAAAAATATTTCAAATTTAAAGATTCATTCAAACATGCACAATAGGATATATGCATAGAATTATTAAGGAAAAACAACATACATTTTATTGAATTTAAAGAGGCAAGCATACAAAGAAGTTAAATATATAGCACACACACTACAAAAAGCATAGAAGCATAAAATACCCCTTTAGATATGCCTCCAATTTCGTAATGATAATCCTCTAGGTTGTTTCCACATTTTGTTTAGATCTTCATCTTGAGGATTGTCATCATTCTTTGCTTCATTTGTTGTCTTCTACAAATCTTCATCATTGCCTGCATGTAATTCAACTGACTCAAGAGGTTTTGCCTCAAGGTCTACAATTTCATCAAAGACAACATGCACACATTCTTCTATTTCAAATGTTTTCCGTTTGAAAAATAGTTCCATCTACCTTGGAATAAAAATTTCTTAATTCTTCTTTTCAAATATTTAGAACAAAACAATATTGTTTTTAAAGAAATTCTAAATTTTAAACAATAAGTACCCAACTATTTTGTATGGGTCCTTTGGGTTAGTTTGAAAATTTGAAATCATTTTACAACCCAAATATATCTACCACTTGGAACACCATAATGCTTAATTTTACATTTATTAGATGTATGACCCTTTTTCATACAATAAAAGCATGATGCAACATTTGTGTTCCTATAAGTTGTTCCTTTTTGTACCCAAGTTCTACGGGTTCTATGATTATGTTTAATTTTAGGAACATACTTATTTTTAACAACCTTATTTTCATTAGTTTTACTACATTCTCCAGTGGTTGTATTTTCAGAAAAATATTTGAATTTTATGCAAGATTCACATTCATTATTAGCAACATATTTTTCTTTTTCATAATGTAAAACTTTACTTTTTAAATTTCTAATTTCTTCTGCTTGAAATAAAAATTTATTTTTCAAACTTCTGTTTTCTTCAGACAAATTTGTAAATTCAGTTTTCAAATTATCATTTATCTTGGAGAAATTTTCAGAAGTAGATTTCAAATTTTCATTTTCTTCAAGAATATTTTCAAAATTCAATTTTAACTTTTTGAAGTCCTTTTTCAATTTCTTATGAGCTATATCTAATTTTTCAGATTCTACTAATAAAGCAGCATAAGTATCATGTAGTTCATCTTCATTCATATGACTATCATTATCAGAATAGTGTGAACTACTTACTTGGCTGACGTTATCATCATTTGCCATCAAACAGATGTTTGCTTCTTCATCTGAGTCGCTTGAATCTGAAATGGTCTCATTGTCGTCTTCCCAGGCAATGTAGGCCTTCTTTTTCTTGAAGAATCTTTTCTCCTTCTTGTCTTCACCCTTCTTTTGATTTGGGCAGTCTGCTTTTAGATGCCCCTTTTCTCCACAGCCATAACATCGGTAATTTGAGGAAGATGCTTGATTATCTTTCTTTTCGTATCTAAATCTTCCTTTACCTTTAGACTTCATGAACCTGTTTAACCTTTTGATCATAAGACTTAAATTTTCTTCTTCGTCTGAGTCTTCATCTTCTGATTTACCTTTGCTTCTTTCAACCTCCGACTTTAATGCCAAACTCTTCTTGTTGTTTTTGGCTTTTGCTTCTTCTTCATCAAGTCTTCCAAGATCAAGTTCATGCTCTCTCAACTTTCCAAATAATGCAGCCATTGTCATCGTGTTGAGATTTTGTGACTCAGAAATTGCAGTCACTTTTGGTTGCCAAGACCTGTCTAAAGATTTCAAAATTTTAATGTTAAGCTCATCAGTATCGAAAGACTTACCTAATCCAATAAGATGATTTACGATGTTGGTGAAGCGTTTCTGAACATCTACTATTGTTTCCCCTTGCTTCATCCTGAACATTTCGTATTCCTGGATTAATGTATTCTTTCTTGCTCTCTTAACATCATCTGTACCTTCATGGGTTACTCTAAGTACTTCCCACATTTCTTGTGCAGTTTTACAAATAGAAATCCTGTAAAACTCGTCAACAGTTAAAGCAGATGAAATAATATTACGAGCTTTTACATCATTACCAATTTTTTTCTTATCTTCAGCAGTCCATTGGTCACGGAGCTTTGGTTCCTGCATATTGTTAATTGGAACAAAAGGACCAGATACAACAGCATCCCAAATATCTATATCAATAGATTCCATAAAAATTTGCATTCTTACCTTCCAGAATGCGTAATTTTCACCTGTGAATAGTGGTGGTCTATTGATAGAAGCACCCTCTGCAAAGGTTTGATGTGATCCTGCCATTTGAATGACTATCAAAGCAAGCTCTGATACCAATTGTCAGAGCGACTGCAGCGGAATGGTTAGCGTGGAATAACAAACCAAGAGGGGGGGTGAATTGGTTCTTACTAAAAACGTGTGCCTTAAAAATTTCTACTCAATTAAACTTACTTAGCAGATAATAAAGACAATAAAGTAGAGTAAGGTTTGAGAGAAATTTGCACAGATGATTTTATCCTGGTTCGGATCTTACCAATCCTACGTCCAGTCGCTTATCTCAAAACAAGATAAACACTTCACTAATCACAAAACTATTACAAACTACAATCACACAGATACAATTTGTAAAAGTTTAGAAAACACCTCTCTTGAAGCCACAAGAGATGAAACAACACCTCCTTTGAATCTTCACAAAGGATGAAACACTTCCTCCGAATACTTCACGAAGGATGAATTCCTCTTCCAAACACTTCCTTAGATACACCAAGGATGAACCAGCTATTCCTCTATCACCGTAGCAGTATTTCACCAACTCTACAGACAGAGTTTCCTTAGCTGAGCAAGAGCACACAATTCTCAAGAGTTTCAGAGTATTTGAGCACAAGGGAAGAGTTTCTCCAGATCCTGGATGTTCTTCTTGAGAGGAAATGAGAGTCTATTTATAGACTCATCCAAAGACTCTTCCATTTTTCGTTTTCAGCCTTTCACACTGTGTTAATCGATTAGCTACAGTGGTTAATCGATTAACAACCCAACGGATAGTCCAACGGCTAGAAAAAACGGCTAGTTTTTCAAACGTTCCTGTGTTAATCGATTAACAGCCCTTGTTAATCGATTAACGTTAATCGATTAACACCCCTTGTTAATCGATTAACAGCTCAATGCAGTGCTTCTTCATTTGTCTCTGGAACAATCGATTTACACCCTGTGTTAATCGATTAACACTGCACAGATTTTGTTGTTTGGCTTATTTTTACATCTCTTTTGAATGCAAACATAAATCCACTCATAATCTAAGTCCTAGATACTAAACTATAATTATTACAAAAGCTTTCCATAGCAATACAAGTCTTCATAACATCTTGAATCTTGATTTCTTCTTGACTTGATTTGGACATCATCAAAACTTCATTTTCATCATTTTGCTAACAATCTCCCCCTTTTTGATGATGATCAAAAACTCCTTGATTTAAAGCTTTTGGTAATAATCTGTATTTAAAACACAACTTATGGAAGAAAGAGTGCATTAGTGAATAAGCACAAATAGCACAAATAGGCAAATAAGCTTTAAACATTTTCTCCCCCTTTTTGATCATAATTAAAAAGTTGTGTTTGATGTTCTCCCCATAAGATAATACTCCCCCTTAATAAAAGCATGTATGCATATGAGCTAAAAATATTTCAAATTTAAAGATTCATTCAAACATGCACAATAGGATATATGCATAGAATTATTAAGGAAAAACAACATACATTTTATTGAATTTAAAGAGGCAAGCATACAAAGAAGTTAAATATATAGCACACACACTACAAAAAGCATAGAAGCATAAAATACCCCTTTAGATATGCCTCCAATTTCGTAATGATAATCCTCTAGGTTGTTTCCACATTTTGTTTAGATCTTCATCTTGAGGATTGTCATCATTCTTTGCTTCATTTGTTGTCTTCTACAAATCTTCATCATTGCCTGCATGTAATTCAACTGACTCAAGAGGTTTTGCCTCAAGGTCTACAATTTCATCAAAGACAACATGCACACATTCTTCTATTTCAAATGTTTTCCGTTTGAAAAATAGTTCCATCTACCTTGGAATAAAAATTTCTTAATTCTTCTTTTCAAATATTTAGAACAAAACAATATTGTTTTTAAAGAAATTCTAAATTTTAAACAATAAGTACCCAACTATTTTGTATGGGTCCTTTGGGTTAGTTTGAAAATTTGAAATCATTTTACAACCCAAATATATCTACCACTTGGAACACCATAATGCTTAATTTTACATTTATTAGATGTATGACCCTTTTTCATACAATAAAAGCATGATGCAACATTTGTGTTCCTATAAGTTGTTCCTTTTTGTACCCAAGTTCTACGGGTTCTATGATTATGTTTAATTTTAGGAACATACTTATTTTTAACAACCTTATTTTCATTAGTTTTACTACATTCTCCAGTGGTTGTATTTTCAGAAAAATATTTGAATTTTATGCAAGATTCACATTCATTATTAGCAACATATTTTTCTTTTTCATAATGTAAAACTTTACTTTTTAAATTTCTAATTTCTTCTGCTTGAAATAAAAATTTATTTTTCAAACTTCTGTTTTCTTCAGACAAATTTGTAAATTCAGTTTTCAAATTATCATTTATCTTGGAGAAATTTTCAGAAGTAGATTTCAAATTTTCATTTTCTTCAAGAATATTTTCAAAATTCAATTTTAACTTTTTGAAGTCCTTTTTCAATTTCTTATGAGCTATATCTAATTTTTCAGATTCTACTAATAAAGCAGCATAAGTATCATGTAGTTCATCTTCATTCATATGACTATCATTATCAAAATAGTGTGAACTACTTACTTGGCTGACGTTATCATCATTTGCCATCAAACAGATGTTTGCTTCTTCATCTGAGTCGTTTGAATCTGAAATGGTCTCATTGTCGTCTTCCCAGGCAATGTAGGCCTTCTTTTTCTTGAAGAATCTTTTCTCCTTCTTGTCTTCACCCTTCTTTTGATTTGGGCAGTCTGCTTTTAGATGCCCCTTTTCTCCACAGCCATAACATCGGTAATTTGAGGAAGATGCTTGATTATCTTTCTTTTCGTATCTAAATCTTCCTTTACCTTTAGACTTCATGAACCTGTTTAACCTTTTGATCATAAGACTTAAATTTTCTTCTTCGTCTGAGTCTTCATCTTCTGATTTACCTTTGCTTCTTTCAACCTCCGACTTTAATGCCAAACTCTTCTTGTTGTTTTTGGCTTTTGCTTCTTCTTCATCAAGTCTTCCAAGATCAAGTTCATGCTCTCTCAACTTTCCAAATAATGCAGCCATTGTCATCGTGTTGAGATTTTGTGACTCAGAAATTGCAGTCACTTTTGGTTGCCAAGACCTGTCTAAAGATTTCAAAATTTTAATGTTAAGCTCATCAGTATCGAAAGACTTACCTAATCCAATAAGATGATTTACGATGTTGGTGAAGCGTTTCTGAACATCTACTATTGTTTCCCCTTGCTTCATCCTGAACATTTCGTATTCCTGGATTAATGTATTCTTTCTTGCTCTCTTAACATCATCTGTACCTTCATGGGTTACTCTAAGTACTTCCCACATTTCTTGTGCAGTTTTACAAATAGAAATCCTGTAAAACTCGTCAACAGTTAAAGCAGATGAAATAATATTACGAGCTTTTACATCATTACCAATTTTTTTCTTATCTTCAGCAGTCCATTGGTCACGGAGCTTTGGTTCCTGCATATTGTTAATTGGAACAAAAGGACCAGATACAACAGCATCCCAAATATCTATATCAATAGATTCCATAAAAATTTGCATTCTTACCTTCCAGAATGCGTAATTTTCACCTGTGAATAGTGGTGGTCTATTGATAGAAGCACCCTCTGCAAAGGTTTGATGTGATCCTGCCATTTGAATGACTATCAAAGCAAGCTCTGATACCAATTGTCAGAGCGACTGCAGCGGAATGGTTAGTGTGGAATAACAAACCAAGAGGGGGGGTGAATTGGTTCTTACTAAAAACGTGTGCCTTAAAAATTTCTACTCAATTAAACTTACTTAGCAGATAATAAAGACAATAAAGTAGAGTAAGGTTTGAGAGAAATTTGCACAGATGATTTTATCCTGGTTCGGATCTTACCAATCCTACGTCCAGTCGCTTATCTCAAAACAAGATAAACACTTCACTAATCACAAAACTATTATAAACTACAATCACACAGATACAATTTGTAAAAGTTTAGAAAACACCTCTCTTGAAGCCACAAGAGATGAAACAACACCTCCTTTGAATCTTCACAAAGGATGAAACACTTCCTCCGAATACTTCACGAAGGATGAATTCCTCTTCCAAACACTTCCTTAGATACACCAAGGATGAACCAGCTATTCCTCTATCACCGTAGCAGTATTTCACCAACTCTACAGACAGAGTTTCCTTAGCTGAGCAAGAGCACACAATTCTCAAGAGTTTCAGAGTATTTGAGCACAAGGGAAGAGTTTCTCCAGATCCTGGATGTTCTTCTTGAGAGGAAATGAGAGTCTATTTATAGACTCATCCAAAGACTCTTCCATTTTTCGTTTTCAGCCTTTCACACTGTGTTAATCGATTAGCTACAGTGGTTAATCGATTAACAACCCAACGGATAGTCCAACGGCTAGAAAAAACGGCTAGTTTTTCAAACGTTCCTGTGTTAATCGATTAACAGCCCTTGTTAATCGATTAACGTTAATCGATTAACACCCCTTGTTAATCGATTAACAGCTCAATGCAGTGCTTCTTCATTTGTCTCTGGAACAATCGATTTACACCCTGTGTTAATCGATTAACACTGCACAGATTTTGTTGTTTGGCTTATTTTTACATCTCTTTTGAATGCAAACATAAATCCACTCATAATCTAAGTCCTAGATACTAAACTATAATTATTACAAAAGCTTTCCATAGCAATACAAGTCTTCATAACATCTTGAATCTTGATTTCTTCTTGACTTGATTTGGACATCATCAAAACTTCATTTTCATCATTTTGCTAACAGACACTTCCCTAGACGCGAATCCGTGAAGAGGCATCAGATCTGTAGATCTGAGATTGGAACGAGAATCGGTTGGGACGTTGGAGATCTCTGTTGCGGGTGAGTCGGGCCTTCAGATCTGTACATCTGAGATTTTTCACCGCCAAATGCCACCGCCAACAGCCACCGCTTGCTCTTCACTCCAGAGATGGGGCCGCTTGCACAGGCGAGGTGGTGGTGGCTCCTTGTAGCGCTGGGGCAGCCGCGGGGCCGCTTGCTCTTCGCTCCAAAGACGCAATGGTAGGTGAGGTGGAAGCTGCACTCGAGCCGTCGCCCAGGACGAGGTGGTGGTGGCTCCCGGCAGTGGCGAGGCAGCGGCGGGGCAGCGGCAGCGACACTTACAACAGCAGAAGCGAGATTGGAACGAGAGAAAAACGAGATTGGAACGAGAGAAGCGAGATTGGAACGAGAGAGAAGCTTCTAGGGAACGAGAAAAATAAAAGGAAAGTGAGAGAGCTTCTAGGGAACGAGAGAGAAGCGAGAAAAATAAAAGGAAGAAGAGAGAGCTGCTAGGTTTTCTCGTGCTTTAGTCCAAGTCCAAGCCCATATGCCTCGGTCCATTTGGTAACCGAGGCAGTAACTTTTTCACCTGAGGTATATACTTCGGTCTATTCTGTCAACCGAGTCAATATATCTTTTAGACACCGGTTATTTAATAACCGAAACATATAATGATTTGAAAATTACAACTCTGCCACCGCGTCTGATACGCTTCGGTTCCAAAAAAACCGAGGCATAATGTATGAGTTAAAAATGCAATTTTCTACTAGTGACATCAAATTGACAAACAAGGTTAGAGGTTTTAGAAAAAAACTATGTTTTTTAATATTGCATTTACTTAAGCAAAATTTGTATTAGTAAAAGAGACTTAAGGGAGAACACTAAAGATAACCATCTAGGTATTCTAAGAGTTCAAATAAGGTTGTTTTTCTCGTTAAAATGCCAATAACAAAAAAAGTCATATTGTAACAATTCAATTCTCAATATAACTAACATAAACAACCCTATTTCAAATAATTATTTTTATTATAAAATAATTATTTTTATTATAAAAGTGTCACTATTTTATTAAAATTAAAAATAAAAATAAATTCATGTCTTACATCATGAAACTTAACAAAATTGTAAAATAAATGTGAAATAATAAAAATTATATGACTACCCAACATCTATATTGGTCCTACCCAAATTCTCATTTTTAATATTGTGCATCACCATCTGAATTATCATCTACCCAAATTCACGTAGTTGTTATTTAGTCTCATTAAATTTTGCTTTCTCAATTTTTCAAAAAGAGTAGCCATGGATATATTTGCAAGATTTTGCAACTCCATTATTGCAATCACCTTTAGTTGTCAGGACCTATTCAAGGATTTCAAAATTTTTATATTAAGTTCATTATTAATGTAAATTCTTTTACCTAAGATTGATGATATGGGTGGATCTTTTTTGCACATTATACATTGTTTCTCCTTGTACCATTTAGAACATCATGTATTCTTGGATAAGATAATTCTTCCTTACCCTTTTAACATCATCTGTTCCTCCATGGGTTATTACTTTAAGTATTTCCCACAATTCCTTAACACTTTTGTACACTGAAATTCTACAAAATTCATCAAGAGTTAGTGCAAATGATATTATATTTATGGACCCAACATCATATTGAGCCTTTTATTTTCTACACAATTCATTGTAAATAGGGCTTAAGTTCCTACATATCATTAACAGTAATAATAGGAACAAAAGGACCATTAACAACACAATCTAAAACACCCGTATCAATAGACTCAAAAAATAATTGCATTCTAACTTTCCAAAGGAATAGTTTTTCCCGACAACCTAAGGCGGTATGCTAATTAAAGCACTTCAGTAAAAGTTTGGTTTTGTCCCACCATTTTTTAATCTTATTTTGAAAAACTATCAAAGGAAACTTTGACAACGATTGTTATAATCGTAGTGCAAAATGTTTATTGTTGGACAAAAACAAAAAAAGTGGGTTGAATTGGTTTGATATTAAAAATCAAAACCTTAAAGCTTTTCTATTAAAAATTAGAGCCTTTTATAAAAACTTTTATTTTATTTTAACTTAGTAATCACAGTAGTAAAGTAAAAAGTGTAGAGATAAAAGAATAGTACAATTATTTTATACTAGTTAAGAACAAAATATTCTACATCACTAGTAAAAAAAGGATTTTAACTTGCGTATTTGACATCGGTTTAGTTGTAACCAAAACAAAAAATGGCTTGGTGACATTTTATGATTATCGCAAACGTATATGCCTCGGTTCAAAAAGAACCGATGCCTAAAATTGACGCGATGACATCTTTGTAATTATCGCAAAAATATATGTCTCGATTCATAAAGAATCGATGCCTAAAAGAGGCACGATGGAATTTTTGATTTATCGCAAACGTCTATGACTTCGGTTGCTTAGAGAACCGAGACATAAAATAATGAAATTTTTTTAAAGGGTTTAGACAGCGATTCTTTATAGAACTGAGGCTATAGACCTTTATTGTCTTAGTTAAGAAAATAATTGAGGTAATAACATGTGTTTAGAGTTAAATTTCAAGAACAAAGGCACGAAGAGAAGCTTTTCTGTGTGTGGTGTTATGCCATGTTGGACTTTGTCTCGGCAAGTGCACCAAATCACATCAAGTAATAAACCGGTAAGTTCGGATATCGTTTTCCCAAGGGATTTGTTCTGACTCTGCTAATTATGAAAGTTTACCAATTTTGTAACAATTACGAAAATCATAGTGCTTTTAAGGAGATATTTAATTTAAAAATTATAAAATAACAGTCAAGTTCAGATTCACTAAGGTTGAAATTCAAGTTCCTGACTCAATATTATTCTCTACTAACACAGTTCCTCATAATCATGCATCAACATCATAGGCATACAAGCATCTAATTCCTGAGATGATAGGTTCTGAACCATCAAACCAAAAATACTAATCTCTTAGGAATTTCAGAAATTAGATTCGCATTAAACACGATGTTACAGATGACTAAAAGCTTCAATCTATGTCTAGAATCGAATTCCTTAGTTGTTCTACCTAGGTTCACGATTTCACGCATTTTCCAATTATTTAACCGTTCAAATAGCTCAGATTTCCGTCATAAGCATGAATAATAAGCATAGAACACAAAATTCATCAAAGATCATGCATTAAACAGAGAAATTACAAAGAGTTTCAGAACTTTACTCTCAACCCCAATGAAATGGAGTTTTAGCTACACATATGCATCTATAGGAAGCAATAATGAGAAGAAATGATGGATCGGGTGGTAGAAAATGGTAGTCTTGCACCTTGGAAGCCCCTAAACTCGAGCTGGAAGAGAGCTGTAGTGTTCCCACTGATCAAAACTACCCCTCTGGATCTGTTTCGCGTCATTTTAAAGAGGTATGCATACGTGTATTTTCGCTAGGCGAGCAACAACAACTCGTTGGGCGAGCATGGACAACTTGTTGGGCGAGTGGTGAAAAGTATGGCTCGCTAGGCGAGCCTATATGAGTCAATGGGCGAGTGGTAAAAAGTCACCACTCATTGGGCGAGAACGTCCTAGACGCTCGGCGACTAGCTTGCTTGGGTGAGCTACCCTCTCTAACTGGGCGACTGATATGAACATGATCCCCTTGTTATTTTTCCAATCCTTATTCTTCAGCAAATTAACACACAAAACATTAATACTCAACTAAACATTCAAAAATATACAATTATCTACATTTATACACTTGTCATGAGAATTTACGCTTAA
Source organism: Vigna angularis (assembly GCF_016808095.1). Classification (NCBI taxonomy): domain Eukaryota; kingdom Viridiplantae; phylum Streptophyta; class Magnoliopsida; order Fabales; family Fabaceae; genus Vigna; species Vigna angularis. Next base: position 8,423,968 of record NC_068976.1, on the reverse strand, counting down.
ACAACTCAAAAACACATCATATTAGGTAACAAATATAGGTAGAATTGACACTTATCACACTGTTACTCTTTGTTCTTCCATTCTTGCGACCATCATCTTCAACTTTTTTTACATTTTTATCTTTCATTTTATGTTGATTAAGTATTTAGGTATGATTTTATTTTGTTTTGATCGTTTGATTTTATGCGTAGGTGCTCTTCAGCTCTTCGAATAGACGTTGAAGGTTAGTTTTATTTTAGGTTTTTCATGTTTTCATTTGGTTCATTGTTCTTCATACACCATACGCATCAAAATGTAGGTAAAACTAAGAGTATGCTCAAACAAACTCTAAATGAAATGAAAATTTGTATGAAGAACCAAAAAATCATGAAAACCCCTCACAAAAATTTTCATCTCAAAATTCAAAGTGTAATTATTTTAAATATTTTTTCATAGTTTGAAAAAAACAAAAAGAAAATCCCAATAAATAGAAAACAATGTTTTTTGTGTTTCTGGAATTATGTCATATGGTTTATGTGATATAGAAACGATAATTTTTTTTCTTAAAAAAATATACTTTAGACCGTGGTTCTAGTAAAAACTAAGGCAAAAAAGGGTTTATTGTCTCAGTTCTAGATCCAACCGAGGCAATAGACCCTTTAATTAATTAATTTTAAGGGTCCACGACCTCGTTTCAAACTAGAATCGAGCCAATAGACCAATTTTTTTATTCGCTTTACTAGTTCGGCTTTTTTGAACCAAGGAAAAAACGTAGCCTTTTTGTCTCGGTTTTTTTTAATCGAGGAGAAAAGTCTTGAATTTTTATCTCGTCTGAATATATTTTGGTTATAAAATCGCTGTCGTAAACCCAAAAGAATTGAGACATTATCCCTTTGTTGCACCAGTGCATTCGTGTTAATCAACTCAACTAGAATGATTAACTAAACACTATTAAAATTAAAAATTACAATCTCTAATGCAATGAGTAGTTTATAATATGGAAAGAACACATATCTCTTAGAAAACCACAAATGATGAATAAACACATTCCTTGAAGCCACAAGGAATGAACACTTCCTCTAAATCACACAAAGGGTGACCACACCTCTCTTGAATCACACAAGAGATGAACAAACTTACAATCTATAGTAGAAAGCAACACCTTATCACTCAAGAGTCACATTTGATGAAATTTAAGCCACTCACAAACTCCTATACTTTTTGGAGTGAGAGTCTACCACTTTATTTATAGAACTGCATTTCAAAATTAGGTCAAAAAGATGAGAAAACAATCTAAAAAATTTCAGAATAATTAATTTTTATAAACATGATTATTCCAGTATTATTCTATAAAACCGAATTTCTATAAGATAATCTATTATATCTTCAAATGATTATCATTAAAGGATTATCTACCTTGTCAAATGTATGAATATTAATAAGTTGAATTTACTGACTATCTTTTTAACTGAAAAAAAGAGAGTGTAATTTCTACATCACCCACACAGAAACTATAAAGAGTCCTAAAATAAAAAACCGTCGTAAAAAAGTGTTTTCATCCTTGCTACAATAGGTACAGTCAGATAATAATTTTTTTTATCAATGTTCAGCCCATATGAAACACGTTACAAGTTAAAATGTTTTAGTCAGCTTTATTTTGCGGTTCACGTTATTAATTATGTATTCAGTATGAAGGTGCAGCCAATGAGGGTGGTAGAGGACCAAGTGTTTGAGATACCTTTCACTCAAATAAATAATCAGTCAAGTTCTACTCTTGTGTCGTTTTGTATTTAATCGATGAATTTTGAGGTACTTCTTTACTTGGTGTTATGAATTCCTCTATTAATTAGTTATTTAATGAAGTTCTGAATATTTTTCTTACAATGTGATGATATGGGTCAATACTTTTCTTGATGACCTCTAAATACAGAAAGATGGGTCAATATTTTACTTAGTCTAACCCAAAAGGTTTATAAATTATTTATGACATTCTCCTAAATAGAAAGACATGGCGAAGACTATCATCATTTCATATATAGTAATTTATATACATGTAAACATAATCCCATGTAAAAAACAAATATTTCTTGTTTAATAATTTAGTTATTAATTATTTTTAGTTGTAAAAGGGTGATTGTTACCATAAATTATTGCTTAATCTATTTACAACACTTATATTGTTTATTTAGAGAGTTAACTATATCCAGTTCAATTAAAGTTGAAAAGAAAAAGTGAAACTTAACTCAATCCAATTTAAAAACAAAAAAAAAATCTTAAATCGGATCATGAGCTATAATAATACGAATTAATTATTAATTTATAGTGTTAAAAAGGCTTGTATCCAGTATTTTTCAGGCTAGTTGATTTCACAAACATGCACGTAGTCTAAACGCCTAATGTATTATATTATAATGTATACTAGTCCACATATTGTAAAAGAATTAGTGTATTTTAGTGATATAGGATGGTGACACCGGAAGACCAAGAAACGAGCATTGACTCTAGAAACCGTAGTTAGTACGTACCTGCTATAAAATTACTGGCTTTTAATTAACATTTGTATCATTTTCCTAAGATTTGTATTTATAAATTAAAAAACTTTCAAACACTAATATAATTTGGGATAGGAACAAAATTCATTTATGTATATGTGATATACTTTTTCTATGATCAAATCTATTTAAAATTTATTTCATTAAAGATTCAATTCATAATATGATATATATTTTATATATTTTTATAATTGAATATTCATTCTTTTAATCTTTATTTTTAAATATGGAAAATCTAGATTTTTAATCTAATTATTTTATCTAAATTTTCAATTACATCAAGCTGAACTAAAGATGAGTCAACCAGGATTGAACATTGAGCTAAATTAATCTAAACCAAAGGTCAAGATGACTCAGCTTGGTTTAGGACCAACGTCAAGATAGGTGGGACTGGGTCGAATATTAAGATTGACTGGTTCAAGATGAAGGTCGAGACAGACCGACCCTGATCAAAGGTTGAGACTGATTGGTCAAGCTCGACAGTCGAGACACACCGAATCGGGCTGAAGGTAGAGATCATTCGAGTTAGCCCAAGGTTAAGACGTGTTGAAGGTTGAAATAGGCGACTTGAGTCGAAAGTCTAGAAAAATTGGCCCAATTGAATGTTGAGATAGGTTGGTTCGAATCATAGCTCGTGACCACAGCGTGTGGGTCGAAGGTCGAGACAGACCAGTCCGAACCAAAGGTCAACCGAGTCAACCCTAATCAAAATTCAACCAAATTTCACAAAGGCATCATCGATCGAATTTAGATGGATTTGACTAAGTCATCCATGGCCGAAATTTCCCTGAATTTCACCAAATTCAGTCAAGTTGTTCAAACTGTAATTCAGCCAAATTTTGCCGAGTCGCTCCCAATCTGCATTCAACTAACCTTAGATAGTTTGGCTGAAGGTCAAGACCGACTTATTCATACTGAAAGTCAAGATAAGTGGGCATTGGCCTAAAGGTGAGATAGGTCGTGTGACTCCGAAGGTTGAGTTGAGTTTGTCCAAGCCTAAGTTTTAGAGGGATCGATCATAGCCAAAAGTTGAAAGAAGTCAAAGCGAGTCAACCTGGCTAAAAAGTTGAGACGTGTCAACCCGAGATGAAAGGTGAGACAGGTCGGGTTAGGCCGAAAATTTAGATAATATAGTTTGAGCCTAAAGTTATAGGCTCACCTAAGATGAAATCGAGACTGGTTGGTCTAGGTCAAAGGTCGAGAATGGTTGACCTAGGTCGAAGCGTGAGATGGTCTGACCTGGCCAAATACCCTTAAAATTAAGAATATGTTTAAATTAGAAAAAACATATCACTAGTGCAACGAAGGGATATTGCCTCGGTTCTTTTGGTTTTATGACAGTGGTTCTGCAACCAAGGTATATTGAGGCGAGGTAAAAAGTCAAAACTTTTTGCCTCGGTTAAAAAACCCGAAGCAGTAAAACGAATAAAAAAAATAAAAATTGGGTCTATTGCCTTAGTTCTAGTTTGAACTGAGGTCGTAAACCCTTAAAATTAATTAATTAAAGGGTCTATTGCCTCGGTTGGATCCAAAACCGAGGTAATAGACCATTTTTTGCCTCAGTTTTTATCATAACCGCGGTCAAAAGTACTTTTTTAAAAAAAAATTATCGTTTCTATATCACATAAACCATATGACAAAATCCCAGAAACACAAACAAATGCAGAAAACATTGTTTTCTATTTATCGAGAATTTTTTTTGGTTTTGTTTTCAAACTTTAAAAAAAAATTAAAATAGTTACACTTTGAAATTTGAGTTAAAAATTTTTGTGAGGCGATTTTATGACTTTTTGGTTCTTCATACAAATTTTCTTTTCATTTAGAGTTCGTTTGAGCATACTCTCAGTTTTACCTATACCAATGTTTTGATGTGTATGGTGTATGAAGAACAATCAACCAAACAAAAACATGTAAAACCTAAAATGAAACTAACCTTGAAGGTGAGTTTGGGGTTGAAACGAAACAAAATGAACATCCCAAAGTGTCTATTCGAAGACCTGAAGAGCACCTGTGCACAAAATCAATCGGTCAAAACAAAAGAAAATCATACATAAGCACTTAATCAACGTAAAATGTTAGAAAAAATGCAAGAAAAGTTGAAGAGGATGACTGCGAAAATATAATAACAAAGAGCAGTGGCGCAACACCACAAACAGAAAAGCTATGTCTGAAAATTCTTCTGTTCACGAAATTTAACCGTAAACCCATGTTATTACCTCGATTATTTTTAGAACCAAGGCAATAAGGGTCTATGGCCTCGGTTCTATAAAGAACCGCTGCGTAAACCCTCTCGAAAAAAGAAAAAAAATCAGTTATTTAATGTCGCGATTTTAGGCATCGGTTCTTTTTTGAACCGAGACATATACGTTTGCTATAATTACAAAAATGTCACCGCGTCAGTTTTAGGCATTGGTTCTTTTTTGAACCGAGGCATATATGTTTGCGATAATTACAAAAATGTCACCGCGTCAGTTTTAGACATTGGTTTTTTTATGAACCGAGACATATATGTTTGCGATAATTACAAAAGATGTCACCGCACAATTCTTTACTTCGATTAGAACTAAACCGGTGTCAAATGCGCGAGTTAAAATCTTTTTTTTTACTAATGTGTGACTTTAGTTCGTCTTATAATTGAGGCCAATTCCAATTTTTTTTTATTATATCAAAAATAAGATATGGGACGTTCTTCTTATAATTGAGACCAAATACACCTTTTTTTTTATTATATCAAAAAGGACATATGGTATTAGTTCTTTTAGGTCAATTTCTTTTTTTTATTATTATTTCAAAAAGGTATATAAGTTCGATTCTTTTTATACTGAGGCAAAATCTAATTTTTTAAGTTTATTATTTATTTTATGTTTAGTGTTTTGGTTCTTATTGAATAGAGGAAAAATAATGAAGTTTGCCTCGTCTAGATATATTTCGATTATAGAAGCGAAATCGAATCTCCAAAATAATTGTTGTTGTATCATTTCCCTACACTTGTAGATCTTGATTTTCTTTAACTAACAACAAATTGGAAAAATAAATAATTATAATATTAAATACTAATCTAAAATGGGTTAAATATGTTTTTAGTCCCTCAACTCTCAAGCGTTGTTGGGTTTAGTCCCTCTTTCAAAGTTTACTTCATTTTCATCCTTCTCCTTAATGAAACTGTAATTTTTGATCCTCCATGACTAACGGCGTTAATTTTTTCTAACGTGGCTAACAATTTGCCACGTATAAGACCAATTCTAATTTTTTGTTTCTGACTATAATTAAAATTAAAAGAAAAATCATTAAATTATAGGGTCAAAACTGGAATCCCTTTTCTCTTTCGTTCATGGATTCATCTTATGGAAACACTCTTTTCTTATAGGGTCAAAACCATGACTGTTCCAACATTTCCCATTACTATGAATCAGAAAACAATCATACCAAAACATTCTAGACCAAACTATCAATACTAATCAAACATACACTAGTTATAATCTTCTATAATACCTTACAGTGCACAAAATTTCCAGTTTTAAATATATAAATCCAATACAGAAACATGTATCATATCATCCTCATCTTTTTCCTAACCTCAATATTGTTATCAAAGTACTCACTATTTTCAGTTTATAAAAACCCATTTAACAAACCATCAATCTGTTCACAATTAGAACAAAGGACACAAATGAGACTATTATTATCTAATGAATTAACTCATCAAGATAAAATAAACCCTTAAACCTGGACACTTTGTTCTTCCTCTCTACTTTACCCTTTCCACCAGGTTTCACAGCTTCACACGTTTCGTATTCCATTCGAATAATTTTCGAACCCTAGAATTAATTCCCCAACCTTGGATTCTTCTTGTCCTTTACTCCTTGGAAACCCCAACTTCGTTTCCTTTAATTACCCTTTCCATTACTCTTCAGAACAATAACGGTTGCTGATCTCCCTCGCATAAGTGATTCCCTTACTCTAGGGTTTTGCTAGTCTTGTCCAAAGGCACCGCCTTCAATGGCGTCATCGAAGAGCTCAAGAATTTCACTAACTGTGTTGCTCATCACGTTTGTTTCCAACGATGGTGAAAGTACTGCAGAGATTGTTCGTGTTCTTGGTACATCGTTTTGTTAATTAATAATTATTACTGGAGAAGGGGGAAGAAATGTGGAATGCCCTTCATCCCCAATTTTTGGGGGAATAGGTTTAGGGAAGGGAGGAAGGAAAGAAAAAGTAAGAGACAGTGGAAAGTATATAATAAATATTGCTATTTGAGTTGAAGATAGACGACGAGAAAAATGAAGTCAAAAGGAGATGGAATCATGGTCTAAAGAAAGTGAGTGCAATAGTTAGAGATGGACCTAGTGTTGGCCATATGACTGGTTGAAGATGGAGAAGAAAAGAGTGTGTCTAGAAGATGAACTCATGAAATTTCAGTTTTGACCCTATAATTTAATAATTTTTTTTAATTTTAATTATAGTTAGAAACAAAATTATAATTGGTTTAAACCGTTAGTCACGTCAGAAAAAAAATAACGTCGTTGGTCATAGAGGACCAAAAATTATAGTTACACTAAGGAGAAGGATGAAAATGAAGCAACTTTGGAAGAGAGACTAAACCCAAAAACGCTTGATAGTTGAGGGACTAAAAACATATTTAACCCATATAAAATTTACCATTTTTAAATTAATGTAATTAAATATTAAATTTATTTTTTAATAAATGTTAAAGTCTTTTTCAATGGAAGCATGACACATGGCACACACCTCCTTTGGTTTGGATGTCCAACACTTAGGCCTTAATACAAACCTTAAAAAAACCTATACTACATGGTCGAATAAAATAGCCTAAATGTCCTAAACTGCTCTTCAATCCATGCTCCATGATGGCTCCAAAGATTGCCCAGAAGGTAGAGTTGATACCATCTTTAAGGATGATTTCCATTCTCTTGAAAGTGATTGTCCATGACTAGGGGGTTTTCCATTATTCACTTCCTCTTGAGATGGATTTGCCCTCAAATCTTCAATGTTACCAATGAGAAGCATTGTTGCTTTGAAGAGATTTTGATGATGATGAACTTAAAGACAGGAAGACTTGAAGAATCCAATACTTTAAATGTTAAAAGCATTCTTTGTAGAAAGCCTTTACATAGGAGTTATTTCTCAATGGTAAGCAATTAGAAGTTTCATAACTTAGTTATTTCTCACCCTTGGTCTTTCTCTTTCTTTCTCTTTTCTAATCTCTAACCTCCCTGTTGTAGTCTTTCTTAATATTAGAGCTAGAGTGAAATTGCTTCTTAAAAGTTGTTGTTCCACTTTGATGCTTAATTGTACTAAATCATTCAAATCTTGATATGGTAGCAACTCCAATTTATCTCTAATTTCAAGGTTAAGACTACTAAGAAACCTAGAGATGTGATCTCACTCTCCTCTCTAATTCTCGCCTTCATCATATAGAGCTTCATCTTTTGCCTATAACTTTCCAATCTTTACTCTCTTTGTTGAAGCATTTGGAGTTTATCCATTACCTCTCTGTTGCAGTATGAGGGTATGTGTCTCCTTCTCATGGCACTCTTGAGCTCATTCTAATATTGGATTGGTGGAAAGTTGAAGAGTCTTCTTTCTCTAACTAGGAAAGTCCACCAATGAAAGGCATTGCCTTGGAAACTTAGGGTGGCTATGTGATAATGCTAAATTTTACCATATTTTAAGCATCATTTTAGTAGCAAAATCAACTCCTTTCTAACTTATAACTTGCTTAATCCTCTTCTTTTGTCTTGTTTTCTAAATAAAAGTGTTTTTGGCTACTTTGATGTACTTTCATCAATAATCCCTTATTTTGTAGCTAAAAATGTGCTTGGAAGGGTCTCCAATAATGTCCAAGGCTGAACCAACCACTAGAAGCAAGCAGATCTGCGGAAAAAGTGAAAATGATGCAGTGCTGAAAAGTCAGGCCGGGCCCCCCTGGGTCAGGGAGCGCCCAGCGCCACCTGCACAGAAGCCAGTTTCTGCACAGAAGCCAGTTTTTGTGTGCTGGTCGCGCCCGAGCGTGACAGAGGGGCGCCGGGCGCGACTTTTTGCGAGAAGCTCGCGCCCGGGCGTGAGAAATGGGGCGCCGGGCGCGACGTTTTCCGAGAGGCTCGCGCCCGGGCGCGACGTTTTCCGAGAGGCTCGCGCCCGGGCGCGACTGAGAGGGCGCCAGGCGCGACTTTTGCTGATGTGTCAGATCCAACTTATTTAACCCATAAACGCGAAGGGGTTTGTGTCTTTGGTTCTTTGGAGGCGCAAGTCACTCAAAGGAGAGCTTGGAGGGCTGCTAGGGTTCGTGGGAACACTCCCTCCTTCCTCTTGGGTTCTTCATCTTCTTCCATGGCCATTTTGTAAGCTTAAAGGCTCTCCATGGAAATGGAGAGCCAAACCCATCTTGTTAGGGATTAGTTGTAGCCTTTGAATCTTGTGTAATTGTTGAATGATTTGAATATATATATGCCTTTTCTATCAATTGTTAGTATTCTTGTTTCTGATCTTAAAGCTTGCATGTAATGGGGACGTTCATGACTTGATTTTTGGGTTTTATGGATTATGGGAACGTAAGATGAAACCCAGAACTGAAATAGGAGTCCTTGTGGTTCATTGATTCTAGGGATGGAAGATGATTCACATGTTGTCTTAGATCCTAGCTCTTTAATGCGGGTTTTGCTTGTTAGATTGTCCAAGGGATTGGAGTTTGATAAGGAAAACATAGGCTCTTTCGCCTAAGGGATTAGGGCTAGAGTGTTTTAGTGGATTGACTTTAGTAAATTGATAGAGAGGAGATGAAATTGGTTATACACAAGAGTGCATTGGTGAAAACTAACCTTAACAATGTCATTTCATACCATTTCTAGTCTTTTCCATTTCCAAGTGTCTTCAATACCAAAGTCCAACCCTGTAATTATGTATGAATTTATCTTTCTGCACTTGTTCTGTAAATTGATGTTATGTTTTTGAGTCTATATGAGTTGTTAATCGCACAATTCTCTAGTATTACGAGTCTCTTGGGAAAACGATACCCGGTCTTACCGGTTTATTACTTGAACGATTCGGTGCACTTGCCGAAATCGAGCCCAACAAGTTTTTGGACTATCACTATGGACACTTTTCTTTCCTCACTAACTTGGTGACATTCAAAGAGTTGTTATACCTTTATCTCTCAATCTAGATATGCTTATACATCTTCCTTGCCATGGAAATTGGGAAGATCCACCCTAATCACACTATGAGGGTTCTCTCTTTCACGCTCTCTTCTCAATCTATTTGGTGGAGGTTGACAGTATTGGTTAAGAATCCTATTATCTACCTGAAGATGTGATGGAGTGTATGTATTTTGAGTTGGAATTATTGAACTCCTCCTAGTGTAACTTCTACTTCTACTCTTACTCTTTCTTATCTATTCTTGTGCTCTATATTTCTTAGCATTGAGAACTATAAGTTCCTCCTTCAATTTAATAAGATATTCTTCTTTTTCCATATTTTCTTTTACCTTTAAAATAAACTCTTTCTTTTTCTAAATTTTTAGTGACTTTAGCTCTTTGCCAAGTTTTTCAAAGTGGGATTGACCTCTTCACTAGAGTCACTACCAATTTCATAGGAGGCGATTTTAGACACTCTCAAAGTTTTCGAAAATATGAAATGCAACAAACAAACTTGAATTCCAAATATGTTTCCTTAAGAGACTTAAGGAAGCAAAAAAGACTCAAGTTCACTTTTAGGAAAAAGAGGTAAATCACAATGAATTTCTTAAATACCAAGTCATTCCTAGCTAAATTTTACCTCAAGTTCCTTTGCACCAAACGTCTCAAAAGGACTCAAACTTGGACTACAAGTAGATACACACTAACTACCACAAAGGAAAGAAATGAATCTACATTATGCGGCCTAATGACTAAGTTAGAAGAACTATGGTTCCTCCAACCTAATAAACTAAAATGAAATTAATCAAATGTCCAATGTTCTTGTTAGGACAATCCCCTAACAAGCCGAATATTATAAGTCTAAAATGGAAAATAAATACAATTTTACAACTTAAAGAAACTACATATAAATCAATTTCCTCACAAAGTGTTTAATCTCTCTGGTCTTCCTGTCTCCAAGACAAGACTTAAAGCTTCCCACAAGGCCTTTTTCACCTTAAGATGCTACCTCACGGTTTGGCTATTCCTCAAAAGATTCCTCACGGTTTTTATCACCAAAAGACATACACCACAAGTTAACACCACTAAAGCCAATAAGAGTCCAAGGATAAAGCAAGAAAAGGTCAAAAATGGTCAAAGGTTCTTCAAAAGGAATTTAACTTGGGCAAAACCATGAATCTTTAGGAGACAAAAGAAGATGTTATCAATGAGGAGCATTGGTGTCTTAAAGCTACTATTGAAGTTTTGATGATGTTAAATGCTGAAGAATTGAAGACTCTTGTTGTATCAATGTTAAAAGTATTTTAAGGAAACAATTGTATAGGATTAATTTTGCATATGTACAAGTACTTAGAAGTTTTCCTATTTAGTGATTCATTGCGCAAATAATCGATTATCACACTAGATAATCGATTATCACAAGCCAATTTAGAAAAGAGTTGCTCACGCAAATAATCGATTATCACACAAGATAATCGATTATCATTGCTTGGTTTAATATTGTTCAGGGCGTGCAAATAATCGATTATCACCTTTTTGAAAACCCCATAACGGCCGCAAATAATTGATTATCACTTATCATAATCGATTATCACTAGCAGTTGGGAGCAGGTCTTTTAGTTTTTTACCCCTAGGCTATATATGCACTTTCCTAAACCTCTAAGAGGTTAACTAAGCCATTTGATAATACAAAAAAGTTCTCAGGAAGTTCTCAAATCTTAGAGTGCTCATATCAAGTCTTGTGAATAGGAAAAGCTTGCGTTTAGTGCGTCTAAAGTCAAAGCGGCTCTCTTCAAGTTGATTGAGTAGGTTCTTTCATTCGTGTGTCGAAGGAAGGTGTTCTCTGTCTTTTAATCTTTGTATTAATCTATTTGTAATCTGAAACGATATTTTAATTAAAAAGGTTAATCACTCTTTATAATTATTAACGACTGGATGTAAAATCCTTTGATTTGAACCAAGATAAAATCATTTGTGTTGATTTTCTTTATTTCTACAACTTTAGCATTTAAACATTTTGACAAAAGTTCTACAAGAAAATCATATCTTTTAAAAGAACCAATTAACCCCACCCCTCTTGGTTTTTTACCATTACACGCTCTTTAAATCCTTTTCGCTACGCAATACCAATATAAAAAATTGGTATTAGAGGTTGCTTTGATAGTTTTTTAAGAATTTCAAAAATGGTCGGTCATAACCAAGTTTATGCTGAGGGTGCTTCCATCAACAGACCACCACTTTTTACTGGTGATAATTATGCCTTCTAGGAAGTGAGAATGAAAATCTTTATGGGGTCTATTGACATAGGCATCTGGAAAGCAGTTGAGAATGGTCCTTATACTCCTATGGAACTATTGATGGTATTGAATAAGAAAATAAAAGAGCTCAGTTTGACATTAAAGCTCGTAATATTATATCTTCTACTGTGGTACTTGATGAATTCTATAGAGTTTTAGTGTGTAAGACAGTGTAGAAGATGTGGGAAGTACTTAGAGTCACTCACGAAGGTACATATGATGTGAAACGCGCAAGGAAAAATACATTGATTCGGGAGTATGAGATGTTCAGAATGCAACCTGGAGAAACAATAACAGATGTGCAAAAGCGCTTCACACACATCGTTAACCATCTAACAGGTTTGGGTAAGACAATTGATGTTGATGAATTAAATGTTAAAATCTTGAAGTCTTTGAACAGGTCTTGGCACATCAAGCATTATTTTTACTCTAATACATGTTTGCTATTTCTTGATATAGTATATTGAACTCAGTATACAATATGATATTTTTGCTCTGATACATTGGTTATTCTATTATACTGTGTTAATCTGATTTATTTTTAGCGCTAATTATGGTATCAATTTATTGCTCAAAATGTTTAAAAGTGCTACTTCATTATGATAGAGGAAGCATCACATTTTGTAGATGGTTTGTAAGAACTTCTTGATGTATCTCTTTAAGCACTTTTTTTCCAATTACTTGATGGTATCTTTTTTGCTAATGCCCAAAGGGGGAGAAGTAACTGGAAAAATAGTTTCTAGTTGTGCATCATCAAAAAAAGGGGAGATTGTTGATAGGGGAAGCTATGTGAAAGTTAAACCCACATATATCCCACATGTATTTTTGATGTTGACAACAACATAAATTTTTTAATAGTTTCTTGCACACAATAAGAAAAACTGTTGTTTACATATGTTATACATATTCATCATGTTTATATCTGTGATATGTAATTATATTTGTGATATATATTCATTGGATTAGATTGGTAAAACTCTATGCATATTTCATATTTGTATGAACTAATCGATTACAGTGTTTATGTATTCAATTAGATTGATCAGATATCAATATTTGTTTAACTGTGGCAAACTGCCAGTTTTAATTGATTACATTATGTGGATAATCGATTAAAACTCGTGCATTTGCATATACTTGATTGTTGAGTGCATTGATGAGTTTTGGTGTGAAAAAGTTTTCAAATTTGTTTAAGTGTTGTACTTAACTAATTACACTTTTTTCTTAATCGGTTAAAATGTTCATTGATTGAAAATTGTTTTCTTGATATGTCATAACTACCTTAGCAGTCATATTTTTGAATGTTATGACTTGCATTGATTGCTTAATCGATTACATGCTAACTTAATTTGTTAAATGTGTTAAATGTAATTCTGTTACAGAAAGTATTAATTGCTTAACATATTACATTAATAATGTAATCGATTAATTTGCGTCAGAGTTGTTATTTCTATAAATTGACGCATAACTCTTTGCATTAAACAACTTGTTCAAATCTAACAATGTTTGTTGAGTCTTAAATTGCAAGAGTGTTCATTCTCCAAGAATCAAGAAGCATTTATTTGGAAGAAATCAAAGCAAGGATTATTGAAGAAATTATTGTGTTTTCATAGTTTGATCAATTTGCACTGAGGTGTTCTACTAAAAGATCAGTTTCGTCTACAATCATCTGTGATTGTTGTTTCCATGTTTTCGCTAGTCAGGAAGAGAATGTGGAGTTCTGGTTACTTTGAAAGGGGTATCTCAAAGGGTTTTTGCAAAAAGAGGAATGTTCTTTTTGTGTGTTTAACTATAGTAGATTTGGAGTTAGAGAGGAGAATACATTGAAAGGGTGTCTTTGTATTGCTTGTGGTAAAACTCAATCTATATAGTGCATTTGCTTTCAATCTCAGGTTGATTGAAAGGGAATGGATGTAGGCATTGAGGCCGAACCAGTATAAACCTTAGTGTGGTTTTTTCTATTCTTTATCTCTTTCATTTCATTACATTCTTTATTTGCTTGCATTTCAAGAAAGACTCAAAGATTTTCAAAAGGTTTTAAAAGATCAATTTTTATAATATAAAACCAATTCACCCTCTCATCTTGGTTGGGAAATAAGGTCAATCCTTTTCGACAAACAAATTCGTAGTATCCCTCAAAAATTTCGTCGGTAAATTGAATTTACCGACGACTTAAGGTTCGTCACTAATATTTTGTCGGTAATTAAACCTTTTCCTATAGTGGAACTACTTAATCTTTATGAGAAGTTTCGAAGAAACTATTTGTGTAAAAGATAAGTTGTTCATCCTTTTGCGTGTCAAAAAAAAGTGTTAGTAATCTCTTGTGTGTTCAAGAGAGGTGAACTCTATCCTTTATTTTATTCTCTTAAGTTATATGTTCTTGTTATTTTATAGTTATTAGTTAATCACTCTTTTAGAGAAACTGAACATAATATCTTTTGATCTAAACTAGTATAAAATCATTTGTGTATGCTTCTTTTTCTACACTATTTTATTTACTTTTTATTATCTTAAAGAATAATTTTTATTATGAAATCAGTTTTAAAAAGAACAACTTTTTTAAAAAGTATAGTTTTTATCAAGTAAACCAATTTACCATCTATTTTTATCAGTCCAAATATTGCTTTGCGTTTTTCTAACATATATTAATATAGATTTTCTAACATATATTAATATAGATCTATTCACTAAAAAAAATTATTAACAAATAACGTTAGTTGGTAATAATAAATTTTTGTTGATAAAAAATATTTTAATTAAAAAATAACAACCAAAATGTTAATAAAATGATAAATTTTCCTCACAATTAAAAAACTAGTAATAATTATCACAAAAATACATAACATTAATTACCGATAAATATTTATTTATAATTATTGCAATTTAACTTTTTCCTTCATGAATATTTTTTTTATATGTGTGATATAATTTTATTGTAGATTTATTGTTATTTTTTTTATTATTTTTTTATGAAATCGACAACTATGTCTACCTACAACTTATTTAATGACCTTTCCTTTTTCTTATTCTTAAAAACGACTTATATTAACTGCGTGAGTAAGTCTCCGTCAACGATTAAGATGCTCATGTCTGTAACCGTTTAACAAGTCGAGGTATTTTTTCTTATATAATTGTTTAACAAGTCAAAGTATATATATCACGCTCAGCAAAAGAATTAATATAAACCATACAAATACTAACGTCAATTCTTTGCGTGATGACTAACTAGTCTACGTTTATCAAGTGTAGGATTTCAATAATCTAATTTAAAATCTCATTCTTTTCAAAATTTTACTTTCAAATTACACATAAATTAATTTTAATTTAGGATTTATTTATTTTATCATTTTTTAATTTAAGAAAAACTTCATTATTTTCTCTCTTAATGATCATATTCGTATATTTAAATAGGAATTCTTAAAAGGATAATTCATTATTTTAAAAAAATTAAAATAATTTATAACACATTTGAAAAAGTTTTAAAATTATAATATTTAGTTAAAATAATTATATTATCTAAAATTAACAAATATTTCAAATATTAATTTTATGTTTTTGAATTCATATTTTACTCTTTATAATTGTTTTAATTTAATTTTACTTGAAATGTGTAATAAATCATTATAAAATTGATGATTTTATAATTTTCATTTTATATTAAACAATAAAAAATATTTTTTAATTTTTACATTAATTATAATATTATTTCAAATTAATAAAAAATTTCGTATTTTTTTAACGCGTGAAAATAAAATAAAAACGTTAAATGACAAAATAAGACAATAAACTAAAATAATAAACAAATAAAAAATAACGAGAAAATATTAAATTTTAAATATTCACTAAAAATAAAAAATTTAAAACCAGTTAGATATATGCAAATTTCTTGGATATCATTAATAATTAGAGTTATGTAAATTAATTGGAGGTAGGTGCCTGATCAATATAAATACGATGAAAAGTGGGATTGTGCACATATGGCAACAATGAGATTGAAGGAGATGCAGAAGCACCTCACCAGACTGACCGTGGTGTTATTGATGGCCTTAGAAGCCGCCAGCCAAGCCCTGCCCGGCTGCCCGTACTCATGCGGAATTGTTTCATCGATTCCGTATCCATTCGGCATCGGCAATTCAAACCTCACCGGTGAAAACTGTTTTCTGGACAAAGAATTGAATCTCACTTGCACAAACTCAATCTTGTATCGCGGTAAAGGTAACGTCCAAATTCTGAACATAACCCTCGCCGGTAAAATCGACATGCTCACCTACATCTCCGAGGTTCGCAAAAACGAATCGTTAGGTAGAGAAGAAACACAAGGCTACGATGTCAGTCTCACAACACCGGTTTTTGGCATTTCTAGTGAGGACAACAAGTTCGTGACCGTAGGCTGCGATACCTACGGCTATCTCAACAGTTTCCGGAACGGCGCAGAGTCTTCAACGGGGTGCTTGACCAGGTGCGACACCTTAGAGAGCGTTGAAAGCATGCAGAGAAGCGGAAACTGCACCGGCATAGGGTGTTGCCAGGTCGACATTCCTCCAGGGATGAAGAACATCACTTTTCAAGCTTTGTCCTTCAACAATTTCAATTCCACTTCCGATTTCAACGACTGTGGCTTCTCTTTCGTCGTCAAAAACGGCAACTACACTTTCTCCGTCGATCATTTAAACGGCGCCCCGTTCAGTATGACACCTATTGTCATGGATTGGAGCGTTGGAAACGACACGTGCGAAGCTTCCATGCTCAGAGCAGATTATGCATGCAAGAGTCCTTATAGCGAGTGTGAGAACTCCCCGTTTGAATATGGTTACCGATGCAAATGTAAACAAGGCTTTCAGGGAAACGCGTACCTTCTCCATGGCTGCGAAGGTAATTCATTGATTTATTACTTAATCTAACCTTTAGACTAATTTAACAACTAAATTTTGGATTCAAATTAGCTTACGCATTTATCTTAACATATTATTAATTTAAACGTGCTAATTTTTAATGCTATAAACAAGGTCTTTGTCATATACGTATTATATATGGCATGATGGGTTGAGTTTATAAGTCTCTTTAGAGATTTCATGCATAATAGTGGTTATTCCAATTACACTGTAACCATAATCAAACGAAATATATTAATTATTAATTCCCAATTCATTATATCTGTTTATGTCAAACATTATCATCCTTTGATAATTTATTAATTTGATGTCAAGCTTTTTACTCTTGAAGTTCTTTCTCTTTCCTTCTTGTTTAAAATAAGTTATTTTTTTATATATTATTCATGTGTCTTATTTGATGTGTCATTTAGATTTACAATTTGATTTTGTTTCTAGACATTCCGGAGTGTACTAATAACAAACACAATTGCGATAGTGAATATCATTGTCGTGAAACTTTGGGCTCTTTTGAATGTTTCTGTCCTGACGGACTTATCGGAAATGGGACAAAAGAAGGCGGAGGATGCCACCCAAGGCAGCCGGCCGATGCTTTTACGAAGATCGTCATCGGTAAGTAAATAAAAAAATTTATTTCAGTTTTGTTTCTGTTGATGTTTTCAAAAAAATGGTTATTCAACACTGAATTAATAAAATAATTTGTGGTTATATACAAACGAAGTGTTACTATGAAACCTTGAACAAAAATACTCATTTAACATAATACATATTAACAGTTTACTTTTTTTTTTTAACTTAAAATATTATTGTTATTAAAGTAAAAATTCTAATTTTGAACAGATATCAAACTGTATTTTTTTATATAAAAAAATGGTTATTAAAATTTTCTCACTCTATTGTATAATTGCTTTATTCATATTCATACTTTGGTAACAGGCGCCGGTGTAGGGTTAATTGCTCTGTTCATAGGGATTTCTTGGTTGTACTTAATGTACCAGAAAAGGAAAGTCTTGAAATTAAAGCAGAAGTTTTTTCAGCAGAACGGAGGCATCATTCTGAGACAACAACTCTCCACAAAAGAAGACTCATCTCAGACCACTACAATTTTCAGTGCAGAACAACTTAAGAAAGCCACCAACAATTTTGATGAGAGCTTAATCATAGGTAAAGGAGGTTATGGTACAGTTTTCAAAGGATTTCTCTCCAACAACAAAGTTGTAGCAATCAAAAAGTCCAAAACAGTGGATCAGAGCCAGGTGGAACAATTCATTAATGAGGTCATTATACTGTCACAGATTAATCACAGGAATGTGGTCAAACTCTTGGGATGTTGTCTGGAAACAGAAGTTCCTTTACTAGTCTATGAATTTGTTAACAATGGCACCCTTTTTGATTATTTACATAAGCAAGGTCAGGGAGTAAATGTGTCATGGAAAACACGTCTAAGGATAGCTACAGAAGCAGCCGCAGCTCTATCATATTTGCACTCAGCAGCTTCCATACCCATCATCCACAGAGATGTGAAGACTGCTAACATACTCTTAGATGACACTTACACTGCCAAAGTTTCTGACTTTGGAGCTTCAAGATTGGTTCCACTTGACCAAACTGAAATAGCCACAATTGTGCAAGGAACCTTTGGGTATTTAGACCCAGAATACATGCAATCAAGCCAGTTGACTGAAAAGAGTGATGTCTATAGCTTTGGGGTGGTTCTTGTAGAGTTGCTAACGGGGGAGAAACCTTTCTCTTTTGACAGGGCAGAAGAGAAAAGAAGTCTTACAGCTCACTTTCTATGTAGATTGAAAGAGGATCGTCTGTTTGATGTTCTTCAGGTAGGACTTTTGGATGAAGAAAACCAGCAGGAGATTATGGAGGTTGCTATTCTTGCTGCTAGATGCCTGAGACTTACAGGGGAGGAAAGACCTGCCATGAAGGAATTGACAATGGAATTAGAAGGAATAAAGCTTACAAAGAAACACCCTTGGATCAATGCAGGAAGGAACTTTGAGGAGAGTGAATACTTGCTTTATGAGGCACAAAGCTCTTATGAACATGGTGATAGTAGTAGTGGCCAACAAAATACTGGATATGATACCTTGAGAGAACTTGAACTAATTGACTTTGGTAATGGAAGATAATGTTATTGTAATTTGAAATAAAGAAAAGTCTAGAATGCTTTTTGAGTTTTTCTAAGGTAAGAAAGTTTATAGTTATGAAAGGTGTAGAAAATCCTTTGTACTCCCTTGTACTTGACATTAGTAAGAAAATTTGAGTTTTCTTTTCTAATTCTGATCTCTTCCTGATATCACAGCTAGGTTTGATACAGAGAGTTGAAAGAAAAAAAAAAGAGATTTGAGAGAAAAAAAGAAGAAGAAAGAAAGGGAGTTGAGAGAAAAATAAAAAAGCAGAAAAAAAAAGTTGAGAGAAAAAAAAAGAGTTGAGAGATGAAGAGGAATAGGTGTATTACCTTCCAATTTTTCGTCTTTCAAATGATAATTATGAAAAATGGACCTTTATATGAAAGCATTGTTAGAATTTCAAGGTGCTTCAGATATTGTACAAAAACGGTATGAAGAGCCTCAAGTTAAAGGAACCTTATCTCAAGAAAAAAAAAGAATCCTAGGCAAAAAAAGAAGTAACCTAGACAAAAGTAAACAAATATTTTTTTGTCGATAACCTCAAACCAATCAATGAAATATTGATTAATATGTAATCAATTGAACACTACTTAGAAATGAAATAGTCCAAATATTCGTAGAATGTTTTTGCTCCCATTATATCATTTGTATCTATATATATTAGGATCAAAATTCATAATTCGAGAAATCAAAATAAGAGGATTGAACCATTTCTTTTAATTCTTTTAAATTTGATAAATGTTGGTTGATAGTGTATTTCATTCT
This sequence comes from Vigna angularis, assembly GCF_016808095.1. Lineage (NCBI taxonomy): Eukaryota > Viridiplantae > Streptophyta > Magnoliopsida > Fabales > Fabaceae > Vigna > Vigna angularis. Next base: position 8,404,191 of record NC_068976.1, on the reverse strand, counting down.
ATTTCGATTATTCATAGTATAATTCCCTATTTAATATCATTGGATTCCATATTCGAAGTTGCAATTGAATCAATTCAATACATTTCTTAATCATAGCTCCTATATTGGATTTGAACAAGATTTCAAATCAATCTATATTGATTGACGACCTCCATTATCTTGTTGCTAGTAAATACATCTATTTTAGGTTTTAGATCGTCCACATTAGTTTCACAAGAAGTTTGGTCCCATTTTTTTATGATCCAAGTTAAATACAATTTATTCAAATATATTTTAGGATTCAAACTAAAACTTAAATGGCTAACCACTATTTTAGGATTCCAATTGTACCTCTTTAAAGTTTCACGGTGCTTCCACTTGCAAATTAAATACACAATTTTAATAAATTTGTTTTTGCATGTGTAGTATAAGCACAAGACATATACATACATACAAACATAAGTATTACTTGTTGCATTTCCTAAATAAAGATTAGAAGTTTTAGAAAAAAACTATGTTGATTGCATTTACTAAAGCAAAATTTGTATTAGTAAAAGAAACTTAAGAAAGGACAGTAAAGATAGTCTTCTAAGTATGCTAAGATTTCAAATAAGGTTGTTTTCTGGTTAACATACCAATAACAAAAAAGTCAACAATTCAATTCTCAGTATGACTAACACAAACAACCCTATTTCAAATAATTATTTTTATTATAAAATTATCACCATTTTATTAAAATTCAAAATAAAAATAAACTCATATCTTACATCCCGAAACTCAACAAAATTGTAAAATAAATGTGAAATAAAAATTCTAAGACTAACCAACAGCTTTTGGTCCTATCCAAATTCTCATTTTTACTGTTATGCATCATCACTTGAATTATCCTCTAGTCCTAAGTGAAGAACATCATCATTGTAATAAAAAAATACAAACACAAAAAATTAAAATGTAAGCTAACATAACAAAGCAAAAAACTTTTCTTTCATTAAAATTCAAACATATAGAAGTTTACCAAGAAGACTTATTGAAAAGAGAAGTGAGACACAACGAACAAACTTAAAAACCTTGTCTTTTCTAGTTAGGTAGTGTGATCCTTCAATAGTCTTTAACAAAACTCAAAAATTTAGATTGTGAAAACTAAAACCAGTAGAACAAGTAAACCAAATATTTCACACAGTTTTAAAGAGCAACTACTCTCGCTAATGAAAACAATCACTCTCAAGGAGCACTCCCTCGCTAATGGAATAATCGCTCTCAACAAGAAACCTCTCTGACTAATGAATTAGTCGCTCTCAAGGAGCAACATCTCTAGCTTTCATAAGTTTTGGATGTATAGCATAAGTTTTGTACACTTCATTCTTAACCACCATGATTAACTAAAATGTTGTAGCTTGGTATATGTTTAAATTGTGACAAATAGGACATAACATATGGTGCTTTATGGATTTTCTAACATTTGCAATTTACACAAGGACACCTTATCTAATATCAATCTCCTTAGCTAGGTTGGGCCAAAGCTAGAAGAGATGTTATGCTGAAGTTGATGAGTGCATATGTATGCCCACATTTTAGATTTAATTTCAAAATTTTAGGGAGAATCTTGTGCTTAGATGGTTGATTTAAAGTGAATTTGTGACGATTGGATTTATCGAGTTTAGGAATTATAAGAGACTTAGAATGTGATTTTTAGTTGCATAGATTATGTTGGATAGTCTAATGCTTGTTGATGCAGTTGGAATTAAAGTTTGAATTACAATTTTGAAAAAGAAAGAAAGGGCTAATATGTAAATAGAAGAAATTTCTGGACTTCTCTACAATTTTGGAAAATTAAGAAGGGCATAAATGGAATTTAGGAGACAATTCAATTGATATTAGAAAGATAATTAATTAAAAATAGAAATATCAACAAAAAATATCTTCTAAATGTTTTTATAATTATCTAAATCTTTTAATTATTTGGAAGATATAACTTATTAACAGAATATTCAGAGTACAAGCCCTATATAAAGAGACCTAGGGGAGTGTTGAGACCTCGGCAAGCGTACCGGATCGTTCAAGTAATAAATCAGTAAGTCCGAATATCGTTTTCCCAAGGGATTTGTTTTGATTCACAGATTGATTAAAGTTTACTAATTTAGCGATTAATTTTACAACACAAGTAAGATTTGCATACAGATGAAATTAAAGAGGTAAAAATAGATGAATTAAAGTTCACTGGGGTTGAAATTCAAGTTCATCACTCCGGTAATTTTCTACTAACACAATTTCTCAAAATTAAGCATCGACATCCTAGGCGCATGCAGTCCTGATTCCTCAGAGACAGTTCTTAATCATTCAAACTAAATTGCTAATTCCTTAGCTAATTCAATTATCAGATTTGCCTTAAACACAATGTCACAGATGACTAAAAATTCCCTCCTATGTCTAGGACTCGAAATCCTTTAGCAGTTTTATCCTAGGTCCGCGGTCTCATACATTTTCCAATGATTTAACCGTTCAAATAGCTCAGATTTCCATCAAAAGCATGAAACATAAGGATAGAACACAAAATTCATACAAGATCATGCATTAATAGAGAAATTACAAAGAGTTCAGAAATTTACTCTCAACCCCAGTGAAATGGGGTTTTAGCTACACATATACAACATAGAAGAGAGAAATGATGGATTTGATGGTGGAAATTGGAGTTTTTCCACCATTGAAGCCCCTTGGAGCAGCTGCAGCAGCGTCCCTGGTCTTCTCCCCGTTTCAGATCTCGTTTCTCCAACTCTGAATCAGCTTTAAAAAACATAATTGAGTCACGGGTTCATTTCTGGACGAACGTCCAATTTCCTGGACGAGCGTCCAACTTCTGGACGAGCGTCCCAATGCTAGACGAACGGTCCAATTCTGGACGAGCGTCCTCTCTTGGTCATTTTATGGACGAGCGTCAAAGTGCTTCTGCTGGACGAACGAGCGTCCTCTCCTATTCTGGACGAGCGTGCACTTTGGCGAACGTCTTGGACGATTGGACGAGCGTCCACTATCTGAACGAGCGTCCCAACTTCTGGACGAGCGTCCCAACTTCTGGACGAGTGCGCGGACGAGCGTGCTGGACGAGCGCCCTCCTGCAGACGAACGTCCCATGCTGGACGAGCGTCCCCTGCTGGACGAGCGTCCTCTGCTGGACGAGCGTCCCCTTCTGCGCGTTGGACGAGCGTCCTCTGCATGCTGGACGAGCGTTGGACGAGCGCTGGACGAGCGTCCTCACTCTGGACGAGCGTCCTCTTTCTTCTATGTGGCGCCCAAGCGCCCCTTTTTATCTCGCGCCCGGGCGCGAACCTATCTGTAAATTGGCGCCCGGGCGCCCTTTTTCTCACGCCCGGGCGCGACCATCTCGGTAAAATCGCGCCCAGAGTCCTTTTTCTCACGCCCGGGCGCGAAACTTTCGGCAAAACAGCGTCCATTAAGCCTGGTCCAAGTCTTTTATGATATCCAATCCTTATTTTTCATCAAAATAAACAACAAAAGCATCAAAAACATTTAAACAATGAAAATTATACTAATATCAACAATTATACACTTTTCATGAGAATTAACACTAAAACTTACTCAAAAGGCCCTCAATATAAGCAACAAAAACAAGTAAACTTTTCACCTATCAAACTCCCCCAAACTTATATATTTTCGTGTCCTCATGAAAATAGACAAAAACAACACAAACGAACCCAACAAAGCAGTTAGTATTCCATCACATAATCTCTGTCACAAAAGTAAAGATTGTACTTACTTCTCCAAATATTCAGATCAAATGTTATACTTCTTTATTGACAAATTCTTGAATCCAAAATGATAAGACAACCAGAAAAAGAATAAAACCATAATGCTCAATATGTGTTTATCTCAACCTGCAAGTGTTTACAACTCCAATTCATACTCAGATTGTCATCAACTACTTCATCAACTTTTGCAAGTCATCTCATATACACTTCAAACATTCTGATTCAAATCAAAAGGACTTTCTTAGGTTATAACTTGGCTTGGCTAGAAGAAACATGGTTTTACAGGGAAACAAAACAACACTAAAGAAGAGGAGAACAAGAACATAACACCATTGAAACTTTATTCATCAACTACCTCTTCATTCATCTCATAACACATTTTTTTTTTGAATTTTTCTCTAATTTTGATACTTTTTTTTTTCAATTTTTTTTTTCATCAGTTTAAGACTCAACTGATTATGATTTCCCCCAAACTTAATTTCTACCTATCATCTTGACAAATATGTTTCTTGTTCTCTTCTCCAAGAGTGTTGGATAAGGTAGATTGTTCTGTAATAAGCTCAGGGTTCACAACAAATATATATAAGGCTCAAACAGGATAACAATGGATGAATATTCACATATGGGTGGTCATCTGGCCAAGTAGCTAATTTCATCAAACAAAACTGCCTTTCTCATTTCTAAACCAGAATGCATCTGTGTTAATAAGAATTATGCAAAAACCAAATTCATAGCAATAACAACTTCTCACTTGCTCTCAAAGCTTTCTCATTACACTCAGATATTCAACTTCTGGGTCACCATCAATCAGATTCAAGAACGAGTCATATATAATCATAACACAAGCTCTAAAACTCAGATTTTTCAATAACAATCTCACAATCATGCCAGTTATCATGGACAGAATTCCAAATTCAAATTCAAACTTCAAACACACAATTCACAATCAAATCAAATCAGAAACATAAATCAATCCACACAACCAGACATATTCAGATTCAATCCACACAACCAAAAGAACTGAAAACATAAATAGATAGAGTTAGAAAGCTGGGTTGCCTCCCAGTAAGCGCTTGTTTAACGTCTTTAGCTTGACACCTGTTAAGCTCATGGTGGATTTTTGATTTTGGTGAGCTTCTTTCCTCTGTTCCACCAACAACCCTTCCACTGTTTTCTAGATATCTTTCTGGTTACCCTGGAGTAAGGAGCTTCAACTTCAAATCTTCCGTCTTTGGTTTTACTTTTGAAAACCCACAACTTATCTTTCAGTATAATTGGCTCTCCTAATCTGGGCTCCTTGCTTTGCATCAACAACTGGTGGTCATCTGATTTATCACTTACACACATGATTTCATTTGCAGCTTCAGGAATTGCCTTTTCTTCATTACACTGCTGCACATCATCAAATGCATTAAAAATTACCTCCTCATCTTTGTCTTTCAGTTTCAGCGTTCCATCATCCATATTAATGACAACTTTTGTTGTCTTCATGAATGGTCGTCCCAGAATGAGAGGTACTTCTTTGTCTTCCTCCATTTCCATGATGACAAAATCTGCAGGGAATATCAATTTGTCTACCTTTATGAGCACATCCTCTACCACTCCATAAGGATACTTGATTGATCGATCTGCCAATTGTAGAGTCATGCGTGTAGATTTCATCTCCAGATCCCCAATTTTCTCAAACATAGAAAGGGGCATCAGATTTATGCTGGCTCCCAGATTAATTAGAGCCTTTCCAACCGCCAGTTTACCAATGGTACATGGAATTGTAAAACTACCTGGATCTTTAAACTTTGGTGGAAGCAACTTCTGAATGATAGCACTGCACTGGCCTTGTACTTCTATAGTTTCTTCCTCAATATACTTTTTCTTCTTCGTGAGCACATCTTTCATGAATTTCGAATAAGCAGGTATTTGTTTCAGTGCTTTTGAGAAGGGCATCTTGATTTCCAACTTCTTGAAAATATCAATGAAACTCCTGAACTGTTTTTCCTTCTCGTTTCTAGATAGAACCTTTGGATATGGAAGAGGCTTCTCATACATCTGTTCTTTCTTTTTCTCTCCCTCTCTCGCTTTTTCACTTTTTCTATCCTCTTTCTCTTCTTCTTCATCTCCCTGTTTACTCATCTCATCTTTTTCTTCACTCATTTTTTTTAAACTCTCTTTCTTTCAGAATTCTTCCTGACCTTGTAGTAATAAGATTGCATTCTTCCTTTGGATTTACTTCAGTGTTTGCCCCAAAGTCTTTCTCTGGTTTTTCTTCCAACTTTTTAGCTAATTGACCCACCTGAATCTCCAAATTCCTAAGTGAGGCTTCTGTACTTTTATGGTTGGAAATTGATACCTGCATAAACTGCTGAAGAGTTTCTTCAAGTTTTGAAGTTCTGTCTGTCAGAGTAGGTTGTTGCTGAAAGTTCTGTGGAGGTGGCCTATTGAAAGGAACAGCTTGTCCCATACTCGGATGAGGTCTCCATCCTTGATTAAAACTTTGACGTTGATCATAATTCGTCTGAAGACCTTGATTTCCCATATAGTGTACTTCTTCATGAGACATGCTTTGCACTGCACATTGACCATTATTATGATTTCCTCCGCACAATTGACAACTCTGAACCATCTGATGTTGAAATTGAGAAACATTCTGCAGTTCTTTAAGTAGCTGAGATAACTTCTTCATTAATGTCTCAAGTTGCTGAGTCATAATCTTGTTCTGAGCTAGTAAAGCATCTTGAGTTTGAAGTTGAAGAACACCTTTTTGTTGAAATTGAGCTCTCTCACTCTGAACTTCATTATCATTTGCAACCATATTTTCAATCAGTTCATGTGCTTCTTCAGGCGTCTTCCATCTGATACTACCTCCAGCTGATGCATCTAACATTAACTTTGTTTGGGATTTCAACCCTCCAAGAAACAGATTTAACATTGTAGGCTCATCAAATCCATGAGTAGGGGTTTTTCTCAGTAGGCCTTTGAATCTATCACATGCTTGACCTAGAGTTTCATCAACATCCTGTTGGAAAGAAGAGATCTCCTGCTTTCCCTTATTGACTTTGGACTGAGGGAAGAACTTATTCAGAAATTTAGCAACCACATCATCCCAGACTGTCAGACTATTCTCTGGAAAAGAATTCAGCCACATTTTTGCATTACCAGCCAACGAGAATGGAAATAAGCTGAGTCGGATTGCTTCATCTGGAACCTGGTGAATCCTCACTGTATTACAGATCTCCATGAAAGTAGCCAAGTGAGTGTATGGATTCTCGTGAGATAATCCATGAAATTGATTGTTCTGCACCAGATGAATAAGAGCTGGCTTCATCTCCATGTTAGAAGCATTCACCACTGGTCTTGCAATACTGTTGAAGTGCAGAGGTCCTGAGAAAGTATTATAATCTGCAAGAGTACGTCTTCCTTGCCCAGAACCTTCTCCAGTGCGATTATCTTCCATTTCTTCTTTTCTTTGACCAGATGATGAGTCCAGAATTTCTTCAGAAATAGCAGAGGCTTCTCTGGATTCTCTACTTTGTCTCCTTCGTCTGCTGTTGTTTCTTCGAGCAGTTCTTTCAATTTCCGGATCAAAAAGTAGATTTTCAACCTGTTCTCTGCTTCTCATACAAAACACAAACCAAAAAGAAACAATCCAAAAATACACAATCTCTACAGATGATAACAAATATGTACAAGAATTCAAATATAATCACAATACACACTTAAACAACAGATAGCTAAAATCAACTAAACCAGATAAACAACAAACAATCAACGAAAACAAAAACAAATCCCCGGCAACGGCGCCAAAAACTTGTTGAGACCTCGGCAAGCGTACCGGATCGTTCAAGTAATAAATCAGTAAGTCCGAATATCGTTTTCCCAAGGGATTTGTTTTGATTCACAGATTGATTAAAGTTTACTAATTTAGCGATTAATTTTACAACACAAGTAAGATTTGCATACAGATGAAATTAAAGAGGTAAAAATAGATGAATTAAAGTTCACTGGGGTTGAAATTCAAGTTCATCACTCCGGTAATTTTCTACTAACACAATTTCTCAAAATTAAGCATCGACATCCTAGGCGCATGCAGTCCTGATTCCTCAGAGACAGTTCTTAATCATTCAAACTAAATTGCTAATTCCTTAGCTAATTCAATTATCAGATTTGCCTTAAACACAATGTCACAGATGACTAAAAATTCCCTCCTATGTCTAGGACTCGAAATCCTTTAGCAGTTTTATCCTAGGTCCGCGGTCTCATACATTTTCCAATGATTTAACCGTTCAAATAGCTCAGATTTCCATCAAAAGCATGAAACATAAGGATAGAACACAAAATTCATACAAGATCATGCATTAATAGAGAAATTACAAAGAGTTCAGAAATTTACTCTCAACCCCAGTGAAATGGGGTTTTAGCTACACATATACAACATAGAAGAGAGAAATGATGGATTTGATGGTGGAAATTGGAGTTTTTCCACCATTGAAGCCCCTTGGAGCAGCTGCAGCAGCGTCCCTGGTCTTCTCCCCGTTTCAGATCTCGTTTCTCCAACTCTGAATCAGCTTTAAAAAACATAATTGAGTCACGGGTTCATTTCTGGACGAACGTCCAATTTCCTGGACGAGCGTCCAACTTCTGGACGAACGTCCAATTTCCTGGACGAGCGTCCAACTTCTGGACGAGCGTCCCAATGCTGGACGAACGGCCCAATTCTGGACGAGCGTCCTCTCTTGGTCATTTTATGGACGAGCGTCAAAGTGCTTCTGCTGGACGAACGAGCGTCCTCTCCTATTCTGGACGAGCGTGCACTTTGGCGAACGTCTTGGACGACTGGACGAGCGTCCACTATCTGAACGAGCGTCCACTATCTGAACGAGCGTCCCAACTTCTGGACGAGCGTCCCAACTTCTGGACGAGTGCGCGGACGAGCGTGCTGGACGAGCGCCCTCCTGCAGACGAACGTCCCATGCTGGACGAGCGTCCCCTGCTGGACGAGCGTCCTCTGCTGGACGAGCGTCCCCTTCTGCGCGCTGGACGAGCGTCCTCTGCATGCTGGACGAGCGTTGGACAAGCGTCCTCACTCTGGACGAGCGTCCTCTTTCTTCTATGTGGCGCCCAAGCGCCCCTTTTTATCTCGCGCCCGGGCGCGAACCTATCTGTAAATTGGCGCCCGGGCGCCCTTTTTCTCACGCCCGGGCGCGACCATCTCGGTAAAATCGCGCCCAGAGTCCTTTTTCTCACGCCCGGGCGCGAAACTTTCGGCAAAACAGCGTCCATTAAGCCTGGTCCAAGTCTTTTATGATATCCAATCCTTATTTTTCATCAAAATAAACAATAAAAGCATCAAAAACATTTAAACAATGAAAATTATACTAATATCAACAATTATACACTTTTCATGAGAATTAACACTAAAACTTACTCAAAAGGCCCTCAATATAAGCAACAAAAACAAGTAAACTTTTCACCTATCAGGGAGGCAGAAATCATAACTCATTGATTCATTTAGACTGATGCATTTAGACTCCTCCATTGGAAGCAATCATCCACCACTTCTCTCACTTTCTTTTACCATGTATTCCACTTTATTAAGGAGGGCTGAGCTCCTAACGCTATTTCATTGTAACTTCATTATGGATTTTGTAGTTAAGTTGAATTAATGTAATTGTTTCTTTTTATTATTGATTTAGGTTGTTATTCTTCTATGTCTTTCATCTCTCAATCATATTAAAAGTAATGATTTCTGCATCATATGATGTTTGAATCTACATGCATAATGATCACATGAATTTAAGGGTTTCTAGGTTTGAATGAGAATTTACTTTGATTGAATTGAGGAACTATCATGTGATTTAACAAACTTTTGCTACTAATTAAGAATCTACTTTGATTGGTGGTAATAATTTCAACTCTAATTAATTGAGAATTTACTTTGATTAATTAACTTTTAAGAATAGATAAGATTAAACACAATGAGATTGGATTAAGAATGTACTTTGGTTGAATTCAATGTGGATAATCTAGAAAGATCTTGCATTTGATTGAGAGTTTACTTTTGTTAACTGTATGATTACCCTCAAATTAATTAAGAATATACTTTAATTAATTTGAAACTCGAACAATAATCAATTGAACAATGAATTGTAGTATAAGCGATGATGAATTTATCTTGAAAAAGTAGTAGAATTAACCTATTTTATTGTCATTGTTTCTAAGTTTCTTAATTGTTTTTCAACATTCCTCAAACATTAACTTCATTAACATGGTTTCTCACTTTTATTCTTAAGCATTGCATAACATTCATAAGAGTCAAGTATTCAAAAGCAATTCCATATTCATTGGGAGACGATTGATCATGGTTACTTTTGTAGAAAAGAATAGGCCTTATTTCCCAACCAAAGAGGGAGGGTGAATTGGTTCAACATTAAAATATTTGTTCTTTTCAAAACCTTTGAAAGTCTTTAACACTTTGTCAAAACACAAGCAAATAAAGAATGTAATGTAATAAAAAAAATAAAGGAAAGAAAGACAGACACCAAGTTTCTCATATGTGTGATGTTGGGTTATCTTCCTCTAAACAACTCATAAGGTGTAAGCTTCAACATTGGTATAATGATTGTTCTATTGAGCACGTAATAGGCTGTATTGACTGCATCTGCCCATAAATATTTAGGCATATCCCTCTCATTTAGCATGGTCCGTGCAAGTTCTTCCAAAGCCCTGTTCTTTCTCTCAACCACTCCATTTTAATGGGGAGTTCTGGGAGCTGATAAGTTATGAGATATCCTCATTTCAACATAGTAGTTGTCAAAGTTCTCATTTTGAAATTCCCTGTCGTTATCACTTTTGATAGACTTGATCTTGAGATATTTTTCATTTTGTATCATAGATGCAAAGTTCTTAAATATCTTGAAAATAACACTTTTGATAGCAAGAAAAAAAGTTCAGGTATATCTAGAAAAGTCATCAACAATTACCAAACAGATCCATATGAAGCAACTCAAGAGGTCTAGAAGTAGACATTTCTCTCTTAGTTTTAAAGGATGATCTTGTTTGCTTTTCCTTTTGACAAGCATCACAAAGCCTGTCAGAATTATACTTTATATTTGGTAGACCAATTACAAGATTCCTATAGACGAGTTTATTTAGTTTAGCCATATGAATACGAGCAAGTCTCTTATGCCATAACCAAGGATCATTATCTTTAGACAACAGGTAGATAACAGATTTAAAGGATGTTTTCCTAAAATCAATCATATAATATTGTTATATCTTTTTCCAATTAATATAAGTTCATTTGAGGAATCATTGCAGATAAAACAATGGTTAGGTTCAAAGGTAAATTTTAACCCTTTATCACAAAGTTGACTTATACTGAGAAGATTATGTTTCAATCCTTCAAAACAAGCAAAACATTTTCAATCACATATGAAGATGGTGTTTGAATTTTACCAATTCCAACAATTTTACCCTTGTTGTTTGATTGAGGTCGTACCTAAATTAAATTAATATGTAATAAAGTGCAATATAAATAGGAAGTGACTCCTAAGTTGTCTCTTAAGACCAAATATTGGTTCAGTTGTTAGATTGAACACTTGGTGGAGGGGTTTTGTGAAGAGTTTTGTGACTTGAAATGCACTAAATTAAAACATGAATTCAACACAGATTAAAAATGGTTGGCAACTAGATCAATTACAATGCTTCCAATCACAGATTAACAACAATTAAACACTACTCTCACCCCTAACCCAACAAGAATTAACAAACCAAGTGAACGTTAATCCGATCTTCAAAAATGCGAATTAAGCAAACACATTGCATAAACCCAATCAAATCTACACCCATGGTCCAATTAACTAAGCAAAAATCAAACACCAATTACGTAACTGAACATATACCTAATTGCAAGCACAAACCCGAATTGGCATCATGCAAGCCAAGAACAACACCATCAATTACAATCCAAAAATCTCAAGCAATCATTGCAATATTCCCAATTACCAACCACGGATTTACACTTCCATTAAACTAGATTGAAGCAACTAAAATAGAACTGAATACATTAAAGAAGTGTTGGAAACGAAATTTAATTTCAATGCAAAAACGAAATTTGAGACAAAAATGAAATTGGGAGACGAAATTGCAACATTCAAAATGTAAATTGAAGCAAGAATGTAAAACGAAAATTAAATTGGAATTAAAAACGGGATTCGATACATAAAGAAGGAATTGAAAGCAAACCTAAATCCCCTAAAGAGGGGGGTAGAAAACACACCAAAACCTTGAAAATCTAAGGGAAAATGTGAAAATGAGGGAGAGGAAAGGTGACCTAAATATGATTTGGGTATTTAAAAACCCCATACGACGAAAATGCCCTCTAAATTCGCTTCTTCTAAATGTTGACCGAAAATGGGTCCAAAATCATAAAGTTTAACCCAATTACATTATAAATGAATTCAAAACGAAATTAAACTATAATGTTGACGTGGCCAGACTCTTGTCCCAAAATATGCTTCCTAAATTTCCTTGCAATTAATAATTGGAATAATTAAGACCAAATAATTCAAATTAATTAAAATAAGAATTATTAGTCAAATTAAGTTGAAATAGTGAAAATGAGACAATAATGAAGAATTAAACACAATTCACTAATACAATATGGTGCAGAAAGCTTAGTGAATAGTGCAAAATAGTGATTCATCATTGTTGTCTCCATATGTGACGTGGCTACTTATCTTGTAAGATAGGTTGATGAATCTGGTTGGATTACTTGTCATGTGTCTGAACTATTCATTGTCCAAATACCACATAGCTTGCTTTTCTTCGTGTTTAGCACACATTTCAGCTGTATTTGATTTTGCCATCATACTTAGGTTTGTTCGCAGTAGACGTTGGTCTTTATACAACTTCCGATCTTCCTTGTGATTGTTCTCAGTCTTCCTTTTATTCATTAGAAATTTTGTAAACTTTTCTGCCATCAAGTTTGATTCTTTCCTTATAATTTCATAATATTGATGCTTCTTTCTTCTTCTTGAGTTGATTTCTGATATGCCTCTATCTTAAATAACTCATACGAGCTGTTAATGATAGGACCACACATACCTTTACAAGTTGTATTCAAGAAATAATCATTAAATTCACTCTTACTCATGATCAATGAGATACTAGCCATCAAGATCAAAACAATCAATTACACGGAAAATCAAATCGATTAGTTTTCGAGTGACTTTCAAAAAACCTTCTCTCATTCCAATTGTAGAAAAGCATAGGTCTTATTTATCAACCAAGAAGGGGATGAATTGGTTCAGTATTAAAATATTTGTTCTTTTAAAAACCTTTGAAAATCTTTAACACTTTCTTGAAACACAAGAAAATAAAGAATGTATTGTAATAATAGAGATAAGGGATAGAAAGAAAAACACCAAGTTTCTATACTGATTCGGCCTCAATGCCAACATCCATATCTCTTTTAATCAACCTGAGATTGAAAGTCACTTCACTATATAGATTGGGTTATACAACAAGAATTACAGAGACCCTCTCTCAATGCAATCTCCTCTCCAACTCCAAATCTAATATAGATAACAAACAACACAAAAAGAACAATCCTCTTTCTACAAAAACCTATTGAGACACCTCTCACAGAAACCAAAACAGCATGTTTTCTTCCTGGCCACTAGCAACAAGGAACCCACAATCTAGAGATTTTAATCGATTATGCATATAATGTAATCGATTAAAAGTTGTAGTTTGCCCTAGTTAATCATTTGTTGATATCTGATGAATCTGACTGATTACATACTCACTATAATCGATTAATTCATACAAATATGCATTATGCAAAGAGTTTTATCATTCAAAACCATGAATATGCATACCAAGAATATAAACTCATGTATAACCACAAATGTATGCAAACCAAACAGTTCAAGCACAAACAAGCATATTAACGCAACTCTAAACAAGCATATTAACGCAACTCTGCATGATGTGTGCAAGAAACTATTAAAACATTTATGTTGTTGTCATCATCAAAAACACACAAGGGTTTGGGTTTAGCTTTAACATAGCGCCCCTATACATAACTTCAACCCTATCTACTTTCTTGAATACTACCTGGCAATACTGAAGTTGCCTTGAAAAGTAGTATTAATTTGATAGCTTCAACAACAGCATATAAAATTTGGCGCGATTGTCGGGGAATACAGTTAGTATTTTGAATATTTTGATTCTTATTTTCATGTCTATTTTTATCTTAATTTTTTGTTAACAAATATACATTTAATTTAGTTTGAGTTATTTTGTAGTCTTTAGTTATTCTTATTGTTAACAAAATCTTTCTTCTTGTTTTAATTAAGAATTTCTCTTGAGAAGTATCTGAGGCTAGTTTGAATATACTCTAGCTTGGAAAGACTTGGTCTTTAAGTTGTGCATTATGACACACCTCTCTTTCCTAAGAGTGGACCCAAACAAAGTCTTACTTATATCTTACTTGAAATTTGTCTCTAAAACAAGGACAAAAGAACAAAAGAAAGAAAATGAAAGTCAATAACAGATAAATAACTTCAGCAGACTGCGTAATGCATGACCTAGGCTAACCCAGGAGAATTTTATCAAATTAACTTGGAAGTTGAAATGGATTTGCATAAGCTGATAAAAGTTTGAAATTTGGGTGTTCTACGAAGGGAATACTTCGTACATCTAAAGCCATAGCACCTTCATTATCTTCAGTCACAAATATATCGTCTAATCCTTTACCTGATCCTAACCCAAACAAGATAGCACAAAGAAACATTAGACAGTTAGCCACCTCCCACAACACAGTTATCCACAACATAGAGTATCCTAATAAGGAGTGGGAGTTGAGACCTGACTTATTAAATGCCTTACCTAAATTCAATTGGTTGTCAAGGGAGAATCCACACAAATATTTAAGGTAGTTCCAAATGTTGTGTGAAAATTTTAGATCTCTCAGGATCACAATAGAGAGCCTTATAATTAGACTTTTTCCTTTTACTCTTCAAGGAGCAGCTCCAGATTGGTGGTATTATCTCTTTGTATGGATTACAAATTGGGAAACCATAGAAAGATGCTTTCTTTAAAAATATTTTCCTGCATCTAGATTATCAGTCATCCGTAAAGAAATTCAAAATATAAGATAGAGAGATAGAGAAAATCTTAGTGAGTATTGAGAAAGATTCGAGAAACTTTGTGCTTCTTGCCCTCAATTTCAAATAGAAGATTTCATTTTAAGCTTTTATGAAGGCTTAAGTCCAACAGATAAGTTATGGACAAATGCTGCAAGCGAAGGATCTTTATTATATAGGTCACTAAAAGATGGTATAGATTTAATAGAATGAAAGGCAGTAGACAACCAAGAATTTGAAACAAAAGAAAATTCAGTGACCTTGTTGAAGGGAGTTTATGAGATGAAAATTAGTGCAGTAAATGGAAAAAAGATAGATGAAATATTGAATAAGCTAGAGAGAAAACTCAATGAGATTGCAAGCTTGTTTAAAACTTCAACTCCACAAATTGCCAAGAAATATGGAATTTGCATTTCAACAGAACATTATATTGATGAATGCTCTAGCTTGGTAGAAACTACTATGGAGAGTTCATCTCAAGCTTCTGCTGCAAACATGTTTGGAGGAAATATACCATATCATAATAATCATTATTGATAGCGGAAGCTATGTGAAAGCTAAACCCCCATATATCCCATATATGTTTTTGATGATGGCAACAACAGAACTGTTTTAATATTTTCTTGCACATATTAAGGAAAGTTGTTGTTTATATATTTGATTGTGCTTTAATTAAATGTTATGCATATTCTTCGTGTTTATATATATTATATGTGATTATATATGTGATATGCATATTCATTGATTAAGATTGATAAAACTCTTTACACATTTCATATCTGTATGAATTAATCGATTATAGAATTTATATAATTTGTTAGTTTCATCAGATATTAGTATTTGCTTAACAGTGGCAAAACTGCAAGTTTTAACCAATTACATTATGTAAATAATCGATTAAAACTAATGTCTTTACATATACTTGTTTACTAGTGCATTGATGAATTTTGGAGTGAAAAAGTTTTCAAATTTGCTTAAGTATTGTACTTAACCGATTACACTATTTTCTTAATCGATTAATGCTCGTATGTTTTGAAAACTTGTTTTCGATAAGTCATAACTACCTTAACGATCATATTTTTAAATGTTATTCTTTGATTAATTGCTTAATCGATTACATGTTATGCTTAGTCTGTTAAATACTTTAAATGTAATTATGTTATAATAGTGTTAATTGCTTAACTGATTACATTAATAATGTAAACAACAGTGTTAATTGTTTAACAGATTACATTAATAACGTAATCGATTAAATTGTGTCATTATTGTCATTTCTATAAACTGACATATAGCTCTTTATGTTAAACAACTTTTTGAATAGTAACTATCATCAACGTATAACGTCATGCGTTCAACGTCCAACCAAAGAATAGTCAACGTTAAAAATGACTGATGATTTTTTTGTAAATAAATGCAATTATTAGACGTCGTTTAGAATTATAATTCAACGTCAATTTGTTGTATTGGGTATATTTTGCAAAAATGCTTGGCGCGAAGGTGAAAATGTATTTACGTATGACATCGAATTCTCTAGAATTAGACGTCACAAGGATATAAAATGTCGAATGCCCCAGCGTTAGACGTTAAAAGGTTAGTGAATTGAATAAAAATTTGAGCAGATTGAAAATTCATTTATTTTATCTTAGCGTGTGATACCCTCTTCTCTGCTCAAACTTTTATGGAATGAAGTTTGACGACCATCTCATGTAATATTTCTTTCATTGGTTACAAATGCATGTCAATTAACTACTTTAGGTAAGATTTTCATTTTTTTTTACCGATTATTTTCATGTTCTTGTCCTTCATAGGCGCTTCTGCTTTCTCTCTCACTGGTGACAACATTTTATTTCGAAGAACCCACCTTTTGAAGGTTAATTTATATTTTTGTTTTGAAGAACTTATTTGTTGAACTTGTTTGTTATTTTTTTTGTTGAACTTGTTTGTTGTTGTTATTGTTATTTGATTGAACTTGTTTGTTTTTGGTTATTGTTGTTTGTTATTATTGTTTGTTGTTGATATTAAACTACATGTTCATAGTTCATGCTTTATAAAATACCAAAAACTGAAATTTGTTGTTTTTCTACTTTTTAGGTCTCGAAGAGTTGTAAAAAAGGATCACAATTAATTAAAAAAAAATTATTAACGTCGAATATTGACAAAATTCGACGTTAATTTGCTTTACTGTGAACGTCGAATTATTCTATGTTCGACGTCAATTTAATATCTCTCGTTATGACGTCAAACTCGAATTCAACGTGAAAGATCAAAAACACCGATGTTATACGGTATTTTTGTACTAGTGAAATTTGTTGAATTTATAATTGCAGGAGCGTCTGTTCTCCAAGAATCAAGAAGCATTTCTTTTGTCAAGAAATCAAATCAAGGATTCTTAAAGAGTTGCTGAATTTTCCAAGTCTGATTAATTTGTATTATGAGGTGTACTACTGCAAGATCAAAATTGTTTGCAATCCTGTGAGATTGGGGTTTTCCCTGTTGTTGTTGGCCAAGAAGAGAACTTTGGAGTTCTAGTTACTTTGAGTATGGTATCTTAAAGGGGTTGCAAAAAGAGGATTGTTCTTTTTGTGTTAGAGAAGAGAATACATTGAGAGGTTGTTAGTGTATTGCTTGTTGTAAAACTCGACCTATATAGTGGATTTGCTCCAATTTCAGGTTGAATAAAAGGAGACTTGATGTAGGCATTGAGACAGAACCAGCATAAACCTTGTTGTTATTCTTTCTATCCTTTATCTCTTTTGTTTCCTTGCATTCTTTATTTCTATGCATTCCAAGAAAGGCTTAAAGATTTTGAAAAGATTTTTCAAAGAAAATTTTTTATAAAACAGAAATTACCATTACATTATAATGAGCAGAGGAAAGTAAAGAAAGTGATTTTTTCCTTATAAGTGTGTATATGTTAATGACAAGAACTTACCGAGCCCAATATGTCATCAACACTCAACAGGCTTAGATTTTGTGAGGATTGCTCCTGTGGATCAATATTAGCATGGCTCTCCAAACCACTATGTTAAATGTCATCGTCAATAGTAAATAATGAAATGTTGACCTGCATTATTTCATGAGTAAGCAACGAAGGTTTAAATAAAATGAAAATACTTAAAAAAAGACCAGAACAGAGCAAGTTACCATATCAGGAAGTTTATCATCCTTTAGTCCACCAGTGAAAACCCAATTCTTGTAAACAACTGAACACATCTCCATAGAATACTTTCTAGGCAAAAATGATTGTTCCATAATGCCATTTGCATTAATCAGGTTTTGCCTAGCAAGTGCATTGATATTAATGGTATCATGATACTGAGGATAAAGAAGCTTACAAATGGGGTGAATCACACTGAGATTCTTGTTTGTTGCTATTGCAAATGGCTCCATCACTGCATGAGTATTTAACCTGCAACACCAAAAAAGAAAAAACTGTCAATAATAAACTCATATCCGCATATACTATATATGTGCTAAATATTGCTAAAGAAGTTCTTACCACTGACTCACGAGCTGATGATAACCAGAGTCATTTACAATTAGATAATATGAAGGAATAGTTGTTTAATATAATATGAACAATCTCTTAGCAGCAAGTGCATGTGTTTCACAGAATTTAATTTCAATGATCACCTTGAATCACAAGGAATAGTTGTTTAATAATTCCAAATTAAACTAAGTAAAGAATATAAAAAATTAGTTGTTTTATATTTCTAAAACATTAAATAAATTCAAATTGTTGTGTCAGCTGATGTACCCTATCAGTTTCCACTTGACCAATATTATATGTCCTTGAAAAGTAAGCAGTTGTTGGAAATAATGCAGTGGTCATTATTATATGACTATAGGTATAAGTATTATCATATGGAGCTATGACACATGTATGTGTTTGTTTATATATATATATATATATATATATATATATATATATATATATATATATATATATATATATATATATATATATATATATATATATATATACCTCTTCCACTGTGACCCATCCATGTTAATCTCCAACTTTTCTTTTGTTACAGTACTAGTTTGATCACCAGAGAGTGGGATCTAGCTTGCTCTTTGGAGGGAACTCCTGCAATTATTAAAATCAAGAAATTGTCCATTAAGAAGATAATGGAGCAATAAGCACCTAACATTCACTGATTAACCTTGGAAAAATCTACACTTACTTGAAGACAACAAATGACATTTGGGATTACACCAACAATCATTTCCCTTGCGAATTCCTCGTCAGTCATCCATGTAGATTCATGGTTGAAAGTGACTTCAAAGCAGCCTCATCATTAGAGCTGTCAAAGCAGCCTCATGCAGAGAAACATATAGCAATTGAAGGCTTATGTTTATGATTATATGCTGAAACAAAAAACATCATATCTGTAGAATAAAAAGCATATCCAATTTTTTTTCTCACTTACCCGTGTCACTGTTCTTGCTTATTATTGATCATAGTTTTTTACCAGACCCTCCAGCGAATTGGCAAATAGAAGCCACTAAAGCACAATCTAAAACACTACTAAATACTTTATGAGATTAGAAAGTAGATGATGTTAATTAAGATAAGATTATTTTAAGAAGAGAAAGAAAAAAAGTGGTAGAAAAAGAAACAGAAGAGGAGAAGAGATAATAAAATCAAATGACAAGTTGACAGTGGATATAAGTAGTGGTTTCGAGCCTAATTCGTTCAGATTAAAAGGAAAACAGGGTCATAGAGTTTATCTTGTTTCGTAGAAAAACCGGGTCACAATAATTCTTAGAAAAAAAAATTCTACAACATTACTATCATGGCTTTGAATTTCGATCCATTACCCTTATGACTATTCACAACACATCAAAGCATCAACGAAAGCCAACCTCACTCCCCAAAAAAAATTAAACACAGACCAGTAAAGGTTTAAAGACTCCAACATCAATGAGAGCCACCACATATATAAAAAAACAGTTGCTAAGGTACATATATATGGGGAGACATGAGTTATGTGCTTCTGATTTTCTCAGAACATATCCAACAGTACAATCTTTTAAAAACTTCAAAAAGGTTCTACAGTTATTTTACAATTCTTAAGTTATGTTAAAAACACTTGTTTATATAAGAAATTATTATATATAAGTTCTTAAGGTTAAGAACCCCTTAGCAACTCCTACCAAAGATGCTTTTGCATCACTAATCTTTCAAATAGAAAACTATAAAGCTATAATGATATCATAATATCTTAGGCAAACCAGTATCATATAACCAATTGTTTTATCTTAGGAATTGATAATCACCTCTTATCAATTCTACAAGTGAGGTTCCTACTAACCATATTTCTCAGTTCTGCATCAGTCATCGTACTCTGTGCGTAACCATAGATGGTGAAGTGCTGCCAAAAACCAAAGCACAAGCTCAATCCTAACACAAAAATAAATAATACAATCCCATCAAAATCCAACCTTAGGGACACAATCCTCATAGTAAAGTTGATGGAAGATGCGTGAGCAGAAGATCTATTGGAGCTGTATGATCATGTATCAAACATCCTCAAGCTTTCTCGTACAGAGAAACGTAGCGGAATTTGGTGAAAACTCAAAAAACCTTAAAATGGATCGAATAAGCAAAGAAGAACAGTGAAAACCCTAACCGGACACAAAAGTGAGATCGAACTCACTAGAACACAAGAAGCTAGGATTTGAACGGTAAAAAACCCTATAAACACGAGAACCCTAAAATGGACCGTTGGAACCCTAGAAAAGGGGGAAAACATAAAATGAACTGATTAATCGGTGTGAAATGGAGATTGAACGGTGAGAATGGCGCTAATCGAAGAATCAATCGGTAGAATGGTGTTTAATCGGTGGAAAAGGTGGAAAATGGATTTCAATCGGTCAAAACAAAGGCGAAATGGAAGAGAAACACTAACAGAGTATGAGATTTGGTGTTGGAGGAGACGTGCAAGGTAATGAAGACGATGATGATTCGGTGAAGGAGAAGAAATACCTTGAGGCGCGAGATGTGGTTGAACAGAAATTAAGTTACCTGAAGAAAGAATATAGACGCGATGAAGACGAATTGAGAGAAATGAAATGAGTTTGGATGGGCTTCGGTTCGTAAAAGACTGAAGTAGTACGGCTTTGTTGCAGAGGGTTATGCTTCGGTTTCGTAAATAATCGAACTAGGAGAGTTCACACACTTTGTTCCCATTGAACCGAGGTGTATAAATTCGTTTTAATTACAAAATTCTCACTACATTTTAATATGCTTCGGTTTTATGAAAACCGAGATATATTAAGTGCATTAAAATATTGTTTTTTACTAGTTGTAGCACAGTTATCTTGGGAAGATCTTTCATGATTACAGTACGAACCAAGATAGATGTGCATGTAAGAACACTAACCATAGAGATAGGAGACGAGAAGGTGCATTTTAACATATTGGAAGCCATGAAGCACCCAATTTAAGAACATTCTCTATTTTGTATTGATTTGTTAACTGATGTTGTAAATAATTTTTCTTCTAGTTTACTAGCCGTTTTTTCAATTTTTTCTCCATCTTTGGACTTTTCTTTTCCAAATATGTCGTGCCTAACTTTGGACGACAAAGAAAATTGTAAAGCAAGTGATATTGAGGACAGGGTGTCAATAAATGATACCTCTATGACGTCCGAATGTGATGTTGAGGTGGCTGAGATTACCTTAGGCAGTAAAATGTTGTCATATGTGGTTTAACCACCCGTTTTGGAGTAGAAACCATTACCATCTCATTAGAAATATGCTTATCTTGAGAGGAATGGGAAACTCCTTGTTATTATATTTGCACTACTTACTAATGAGTAGGAAGAAACCCTATTACAAGTTATCAAAGATCACAAGAAAGCAATAGGCTGAACTTTGGCTAATATTCCTGGTATTAGCCCTTCTTTTTGTATGCACAAAGTACTTTTGGAAGAGGATGCTAAACTAGTGAGACAACCTCAAAGAAGGTTGAATACTCAACTGATGGAGATTGTCAAGAAAGAGGTCACCAAGTAGCTATAAGCAGGTTTATATACCCTATTTCTGATAGTACTTGGATGAGTCTTGTACATGTGGTTCCTAAGAAATCTGGAATAATGGTGGTAAAGAAGGAGAAGGATGAGTTGATTCCTACTCGTATTCAAAATAGTATGAGGGTTTTTCATTCATGGATTAGATGCTAGGCTCTTAGGCAGGTAAGTCACATTATTTCTTTCTAGATGGATTCTCTAGGTATTTTCAAATCTATAGCCTTGGAGGCTACCTTTACTTGTCCTTTTGAAACATATCCTTATCGGAAAATGCCATTTATCCTTTGCATTGCTCCTGGTACATTTCACCAATGTATATTGAGTATTTTTACAAACTTATTAAAGCATTGTATTAAGGTTTTTATGGATGACTTCAGTGTGTATGGTTCATCTTTTGATAATTGTTTAGCTAATCTTGCAAGAGTTTTGAAGAGATGTGAGGAAACTAGTCTTGTTCTGAATTTTGAAAACTGTCATTTTATAGCGGAACAAGGTATAGTTTTGGGTCATGTTATTTCGAGGAATGGTATATCTGTAGTCCCTACTAAAATTGATATCATTTCACAATTACCTTATCCCTCTTTTGTACATGAGGTTTTCTTGGTCATGCAGGGTTTTACAAGAGGTTTATACAGGAGTTTAGCAAGATAACTAATCCTTAGTCCAACCATTTGACTTAGAGAGAGTTGTAAAGTCGTTTTTTATTCCATGGAAAGGGCACTCACTACCACTCCCATCATCCAACCACCTGATTGGACATTACCATTTGAGTTGAAGTGTGATGCATAAAACTTTGCAGTGGAAGCAGTACTTGCACAAATAGATGGGAAGCCACCGCATGTCATATATTATGCTTCCCGGACATTGGACACTCCACAAGCAAATTATACCACAACTGAGAAGGAATTATTAGTTATTGGATTTTCCTTGTGTCAACACCCAATTTCGTCCGGATTGACCAATAAATTTATTTTATTTTCGTGTCAAATAAAAATAAAAAAATAAAGATAAAAACAAAAAATTAAAAAAAAAAAATAATAATAAAAAATAAAACAGCGTTCGTCCTCACCTTATGCGACCGCTCGCCCAGAAGCGACTGCTCGAGCGTTCGGCCATTCATACTTTTAGGACGTTCGGCAATTCTCATGTTCAACCGTCCGTTCTCCTTCCCCCAAGCTCAACCGTTCGGCCATCAACGTGCCTTCAACCACTGACCGTTCGTCCTATACCCTGCATTCCGCCGTTCGTCCAGCTCACCCCTCATATACCGCTCGTCCTCATCACTCCCGCCTTTCTGCTGCTCGTCCTGACTCTTCTACTCATCTACCGCTCGTCCATCATTCCCACTTTCTAACGCTCGTCCATGATTTTCCCTTTCTACCGCTCGTCCAACTCACTTGCCCTTTCTACCGCTCGTCCTAATCACCGCTCGTCCAGCTCTTACCCTTTCTACCGCTCGTTCTCCCGCTTCTAGCGCTCGTCCAGGATTCCGTCTGAAGCGTTCGGTCATTGTTATGTGTTAGTGAACGTTCGGTTTTGATGATGCTTGTGAACGTTCGAAGTTTATTCTCAGTTGAACGTTCGACCTTGATGATGTATTTAACGTTCGGCCTTATTGAACGTTCGGCCTTGATGATCTATTTCTGTTTGTGGGGAGCGTTCGTCATTGGTGCTGTTCGGTCTGAGGCGTTCGTCCACACAGGGTAGAATGTTTTAAAACGGTCGTTTGTCTCGAATGAACGTTCGTCCATAATTCCCACCAGCTGTTTCCCACAACGCACCAATCAAAGCTGCCGACAGACTATACACCAATCACAGCTACCGACACTCCTCATCCTCCAATCAAAGCTGCCGACAATGGCACCCTTTTGCCAATTTAAAGGTCATCATCTTCACCTTACGGGGGGATTCATCTCCACAATCATTATCCAAAACACCCACTGCCACAGGCCACGGCTACTGGAATTAATCATCTTCATCACATCATCTTCATCTTACTCTTCATTGGTCTGGAACGCACCTCACAGCCTACACCTTATACACGGCCAACATCATCATTTCAAACCTTTCTTCTTCATCTTCACCTTATACCACGGCCATAGCTAGAAATTCTTCTTCCTCACGGGTCAGCCATCAAAAGCACTTTCATCTCCATTTCTCCACCCCTCGGCTCATCATACACACGACCATTCTCCATCACCTCCAACATTCATCTCTTCATCCCTACGCCCACTGCTACTAGTAACTACTCATCCTCCATATTCATACACAGCCAACCTCATCACCTTCATTTCTAACACGCCTCACGGCCATCTTTCTTCACCCTTATACCATTTCATGGCAGCACCTTAATCTTCATCCATTTCCTCCATTTTCATCATCCAACTTCAAATTAAAATTCAAAATCTTCAACTCTCACAGCGCATACGGAGGCTCCCTCTATCACTCACCCGTAACCATCCCAACTTGACTTCTATCACCCAAACATCAAGCCCCAACAACTCATGACCACGGTATAGGGGCACTGATTCCCTCTCATCCGTAATATCCCAACCATATTTCCATTTTTTTTTACCTCCAACACCTATAACCTTCATCCCATCTCTCCCTCATCACTCACGGCCAACACCACCATATTCACTCCAAAACTTCCTTTTCACACCCAACTTCAACTTCATCTTTCAACTGTCAAAAACCCCCAACCATCAGACTTTCACTAGCCATTACAATTCCTCTTTCATTTTGCCAAAGTAATCTACAAACCCATCTTCACCTAATCCAACAGAATCTCAAATAAATCAACACTAAAAAAGGAGACGCAGGAAAAAGCCCTGGTGATGACCGGCGGTGTCGCCAACGTCCTGATGGCGAATAACATCGCAACCTAAGGCAAGGGATTTGCTTCCCGCGTACGAAGAAGAGAAAGGAGAAGAGGCCTGGATCCAGTGGCGTGGAGACGGGCAGAAGGTGGTGGCCCGGTGACCGTTTCGTCGCGGTGGCTGGATCGGAGGGGCAGTGGCTTGTGAGCGATAGCTGACGGAGGCAAGCGGTGGCCGTTTGAACACCTTTGGTTTCTCTTGGTGCGATGGGAAGAATGGGAGGAACCCCTAAGGGTCTCCAGTTGAAGAACGAAAGGCCTTTGGCCTGTTCCGAATCCAGCTTTCAAAATAAAAAAAAACAAGTAAGAGATATAAAAGAAAAAAAACTAATGAAAATCCTTTCTCCTTCATGCACCCCCTGTTTTCTCACCCGCGCACCCCGATCCAAACCTTTAAATAGAACAAAAAAAGAAAAAAAAAGAAAAGGAAGAAGAATTGGATTTGGACATACATTTCAGGATGCACCCCCTTTTTCATCTCTACACCCCTGACAGACAAAGGAGCTTCAAATCTACTCTCTGCACTCCAGATTTTTTTTATCTCTGCACCCCTGGTCGGTTTGTTTTCTCTCGCTCTATTTTAAGTTTTTACTTCTTTATTTTAAGTAATCCATTTGTATGATAGCTCCCACCCCTTTGTCTTATTGGTATTTATTGGATTTGCTTGTATTGTTTTATATAAAAAAGTACAATAAAATATATACATAAAATAAACAAAACAAAGCCGTGTGAGTGCCCGTGCGATCGTACGCATCAGCCTAGTGCTCATTATGCAAAACAATAAAAAACCAAAGAAAAAGCCGTGTGAGTGCTCGTGCGATCATACGCATCAGCCTAGTGCTCATTACGCAAAAATTTAAATATTATACAAAAAAATACAAAATAAAAAAATATAAAATCTTCAAAAAACCAAAAACATCAACATTTTCAAACAACAAACAGTCTTGCTAGCTAGAACTACGTGATCCTTGATTCTCCATCAAAAGTGGAGATACGTAGGAGCAAGGCCAGTCCTTGTCGGGTTCACTCTCCCAAAAATCCAAATTTACCCATAATCAAAATTCTCAAACAATTCCTTAAACAAACTTTTTAAACAATTTCTAAAAAGAATTACGGAACCCTGATTTCTCATTCTGAATAAGAATACGTAGGAGCAAGGTCAATCCTTGTCGGGCCCAAAAAACTAAAAAATACATTTTGTTTCTTTAGAGTTTTATTTTAGGGGATAGTTAAACATTTTGAAAACCACATCATATTCGCGTATTTAATTAAAGGTACTGCTTTAGGGCAGGCGTTGTAGGGTGCTGTCGCAACCAGAATCGCGACGGGACGACGATCCAATAAAAAATACGATTATTGTTTTGAAAAGAGATTTGGAGTCGCCACCATAGTTTATTCTGGAAAACTACGGAAAAAACCATAAAATGATAAGGCATGATCAATTAGAACCAGATTCTTGGTTCGGGAGTCGGTTACGTGTAGGGAAGGTATTAGCACCCTACAACGCCTGCCCTAAGGCAGTACCTTTAACTAAATGCGCGAATGTGGATGTGGTTTTCAAAGTGTTTAACTTTCCCTTAAAATAAAACTCTAAAGCAACAGACAATATTTTTTAGTTTTTTGGGCCCGACAAGGATTGACCTTGCTCCTACGTATTCTCATGTGAGAAATCAGGGTTACGTAGTTCTTTTAGAAACTGCTTGGAAATTTATTTGGAAAATGTTTGAAAATTTGTTTTGGATAAATTTTGGATTTTTGGGAGAGTGAGCCTGACAAGGACTGGCCTTGCTCCTACGTATCTCCACTTTTGATGGAGAATCAAGGATCACGTAGTTCTGGCAAGGCGATTGTTTGTTGTTTGAGAAGTAGATGTTTTTAGTTTTTTGAAGATTTTTTATATGTTTTTGGTATTTTTAATTTAGGAGAGTGAAAAGGTTTTTAGCACAAGGACGATGCGTGCGATCACACATGTGCCTAAACCTTTGAAACGTATTTTTGTAATTTTATTTAAGAAAGGGAAAAGGTTTTTAGCACAAGGACGATGCGTGCGATCACACATGTGCCTAAACCTTTAAAACATATTTTTGTAATTTTTATTTAAAAGAGAGAAAAGCTTTTTAGCACAAGGACGATGCGTGCGATCACACATGTGCCTAAACCTTTGAAACATATTTTTGAGATTATTTAAAAGACAGAAAAGGTTTTTAGCACAAGGACGATGCGTGCGATCACACATGTGCCTAAACCTTTGAAACATATTTTTGAGATTATTTAAAAGAGAGAAAAGGTTTTTAGCACAAGGACGATGCGTGCGATCACACATGTGCCTAAACCTTTAAAACGTATTTTTGGCGTTTTACATATTTTTATTATTTATTATTTTTTTCTTTTGAAACAAAACGAAACGAACAAATCCACTAAAACCAAAGGGTGGGAGTACAACGGGGGTTACATAAAATAAAACGAATAAACAAGTAAATAAGATAAAAAGAACAGTCCAATAAAAATAGGAGTGTAGAGATAAAACTAGGGGTGCCACTCAAAATTCTTGGTAGAGGCCTAAGATGGGGTGCAGTAGTAAAATCGGGTGTCAGAACATAAATGAGCCAAACGCCTAAACCTCTTGGTTATTTGCAGAAAGCGGAGTGGGGTATGAATGGGAAGTGAAGGTGCGGCTCGTGTTTGCTGATTTAGGCCCAGAGACTCTTCACTCAAAAAAAACTCAATAGGGGTTCAGCACATCCCCTTTTATTTCCAACACTACAACTAAGTCAAGAGATTTGAAATCTCTCTCCCAGAACGAGGGAGACTCAGGCAGGGGTTGGCCCTGCACGCGCTACTGCTGCCTCCGCCAGTTGATGTACCCGGCCGTCGCCCCTCATCGAAGCCTCCCTCTTGCAAGTCACCGTCCAAGCCACTGATGCCCTGACCGGCCCTCACTCCAGCTTTTCCTTTCTTTGTTTTTCGCGTCTCTTCTCTGCTTCTTCGTGCTCAAGAGGAACTCTCGCCTTTTCACTCGCGGCCACCACTGCCTCCGATGCCACACCGCCGCGTTTTACAACTGGACCAAAGATGTTACCGGCGATAAACGCCAGTGTTGGAAACGCTTTTGCTCCTCACGGGTTTCCTATTCCTTTCATGCCTGGACAGAAACGCCGCCACCGGTGCCTCCCCTGTTCTTCTCTAAATCGCGCCGACGCAACTCCCGGCCACCATTACCGGCGTGGAAAGGGGATTGTCCAGAAATTTTTTATCTCTGCGTTGGGGTTTTTTGACAGTTGAAAGATGAAGTTGAAGTTGGGTGGGGGAGATGATATCCTGTGGGTGAGACAAAATGGATGCTGGTTGGGAGGTGGATATCTGAATGAAGATGATAGGCGTTCCCGTGAAGCGCGAGTGGTTGAAGATGAATGAAGAGTAAGTTGAGGATGGTAGGTGTTGGAGGTTCAATGTTGGAGGTAAAAAAAATGGAAATGTGGTTGGGAAGTTACGGATAAGAGAGAGCCGGTGCCCCTATGCCGTAGTCATGAGTTGTTTGGGTGAAGGAAGTCAAGTTGGGATGGTTACAGGTGAATGGAATGATATGAAAGTATTGTTTTGTCATTTTTCTTTCTGTTGTATTTCTCTGGTGAATATCAGTTCATTGATTCAAACTCACTGTTGATGGTCGGAGGTGGAAATAGGCAACGGGAGCATAACTTTGTTATCTATTAATGGATTTCGCTTGGCTGTAAGTTGAGAAGATGGACTCGCTCGGAGAAAAGAAATAGGACCATAGAAGTGGGTGCGGGAAGGGTGACGATGATATTCGGTAACAACAGACACATACAAATATTCACAACACTCAACATGTAAACTTAGCAACAACATAACAAAGACATGTTCAAAGACAGCGTAAAAGAGGCATGTTTAAGGGCAAGTAACCAAATCAGTGACATGGAGTGGAAAGCATCACTTACCTGTTGAAGATCCGTTTGCTATTGTTAACCTTGTCTCTGCTGATTCTCCTTTCTTCCAGTAAAGTCCCCTTCTTTTGTTTTTTTTTTCTTTGGCTCCGTCCTCTCCAGTAACGTCTCCTTTCTAGCAACGCTTCCTCTATTCCAACCGGTATGAGATTAATGATACTGGCTGTGGTGATGGGCGTTGGTTATGGGAGATGAATGAAGAGTGGTCAGAGGTGTAACGATGATGTGATGAAGGAGCGGAGATGGAAATGACGGTGAGGTTGGTAGAGGTGTTATGAGATGGTATCTATTGAAGATGATTACAGGTGTTGGAACTTGTTGAATGCGGAGAGGTTGGTGATGGAGATGAAGGCGGCTTTTGGTGGCTGACCTGTGAGGAAGACAAACTCCTCAGGAAGAAAAATTTCAAGTGCTTGCCGTGGTATATGGTGAAGATGAAAACAGAAAGGTCCGATGTTGGCCGTGAGGTGTTAGGGATGAATATATGGTAGGTTGAAAATGGGTTCCAGGCAATGTGTATTGGTGATTGAAAAATGAAGAGAAGGTGAAATCAGTTTCCCCAGGTCCTGGAGATAATTCCCGAGAGGTCCAGCGTGTGGGCCGTGTCCAAGGTATTGGTGTTCAAGATGGATATGCCCAGGTGAACTTGCTGGAGATTCCCTTTTCTCTCTTTTTTTTCGAATAAGGTAATGATGCTGAAGGTAAGTGGGAGCCAGGGCGTTGCACGCGTTTGGGATGCCAGACGGAATCAGCAGCGGTTCCATGTGGGCGCTCGTGGAAGACAAGTGGAAGTGTTGGCCAGGAATATTCTCTGCTTCTCCCTTTTTGATTTCCAGAGACCCATACTGTAAGTGTTTTTTTCAGACTGGCCACATGTTTGCTTCACCATGTGCTTCCAACTATTGCTCTGCCGCGTTGGTGCGCTTCTTGTTCCAAAATGGAATGCACCGTGTCCAGCTCTACATCACGTGTATACATTCCCTTCCTGTGTTGGACCGTGGCTTCACTAAGCTAGACAAGCATCAGCTGTTTGGACCAAGTGCATCTTCCCTGCGAGGCCGTGAATATGGAGCTGCCCATGACGCTGCCAGCGTGTTGCTCGTGTGTCTATTTCCAGCCATGCATCCAGCTTTTTCCAAATTAAAATTCAAAAGCGAAAGCCAGCCAAAAATATTCTCTTCTTGCAGGAACCCATATTGCCAGTAGCTTTTCAGATGATTAATGGCGGACAGCAGCAGCTGAAGTTGGGAATCCTCGGTAGAAATTTCAGACCATTTTCAAAATGCAGCCACCACTATTCGGACGCTCGGTCAAATCCGAAAATGAACGACCGTTCACATAAATTGACCGAACATTCACAAAGTACACTTCTGATCCAGGCCGAACGTTACCGAGAATGACAATTAAGAGACGAACGCTTACGAACAACAGAACGACAAAACCGAACGCTCACAGCTAATAATACAGAACCAAGATCGGACGTTAAAACTCATTTTCTAAGAATAAAATCTAAGGACGAACGCCCACGATCACCAAACCAACAAAAACGAACGCTTGAGATTGCCTAAGTTTTTGACGAGCGCCTCAACACACAAAATTGCCGAACGCTATACTGGACCAGGCACGAACGCAAATAAGCACAAAACCAAACATGACGAACGATAACACAAAGAGACCGAACGTTCAATCACACAACCAAAACCGAACGTCCAGATGAAGAGCAAACGTTCGTTAAACAAAATGACCGAACGCTCTCATCTACCGAAGAACGAACGATGAACCTGCATTGTCAAACGGTACAGGACGAGTGGTAAACAGTTGGAGCGGTAGGTGGTGAAGACGAACGTCGAACAGCGGACGATCGAGTGGTAGAAGCGTGGGAACGAGTAGGACGAACGGTCACATAGCTAGAACGTGTGTGGTACTCGGTTCCTGCAATGAACGAACGCCTCAGAGTTTGGACGAACGATCACGCATGCCGAACGTTAAAAAAAAACTAATGTTAATGATCAGTCGTACACCAAGACCGAACGCTGGAACACAGAGGACGAAAACTGGATGATGACCTAACGGTAGAAGCGGAGGACGAACGTCCTCTAGGACCGAGTGGCCGAACGGTCGACTAGTGAACATCTGGCCGAACGGTTAAGGGCGAACGTCCTTGAGATGCAAGGTAGGGGACGATCGGTTTTATGCATCGGATGGAAACGAACGCGAAAAGTGAAGGACGAACGGTTGGAAGCTTGCCAACGACCGAACGCTTAAGGCTGCGGAATGCCGAACGTGCCGAAGGCTCACGGTTGAGGACGAACGGTCACAACAACAGTGGCAAAAACCGAACGCTCTCAAAGGAGGACGAACGTTTCATCTTTTTTTTTTTTTTTTTTTTGATGAAAATAAATTTTATTTAATCAACCCGGACGAAATTGAGTGTTGACAGGTGCTAATACCTTCCCTACACGTAACCGACTCCCGAACTTAGAATCTCATTTTCGCAGACCATGCCTTATCATTTTATGGTTTTTCCGTGGTTTTTCAGAATAAACTATGGTGGCGACTCCAAATCTCTTTTTCAAATCGTTTTTATTTATCGAATCGTCGTCCCGTCGCGATCCCAGTTGCGACACCTTGGATAAATTGAGATCATATATACTTGGATCCAAGGTAATTGTTTATACAAATCATGTTGCATTGAAGTTCCTTCTAAAGAAAGCAGATTTCAAACCAAGGTTGATTAGATGGATGTTACTGCTCTAAGAGTTTGAAATTGAGATTCGAGACAGAAGTTGAGCTCATAACCTAGTAGCAGACTATCTTAGTAGTATTGAAAAATGTTGAAATAAAATGGCTTAGTTTCAATACCAAGAGGGGGGGTTGAATTGGTGAAACACAAAAATCAGAGTCTTTTAAAAATCTTTTCCACAAAAGGATGATCTTTCAAAAGTTTCTTGAATCGCAAGCAATAAGATTCTTTAAGTGCAGCGGAAATAGTTGACTACGTGAAAAGTAAATTCGACTTTCAAAATTAAAAGTGCAGGGATAGAGAATTCAAATTCAGGGTTTTATACTGGTTCAACCAAACAGCCTACATCCAGTGTCCTTCAAATACTAGGAAACAAATGCACTATAATGATCAAGGTTTTTACAACAAGGCTTTTATAGCGACCTCCACGTCAAAAATATAAAACACCTCTCTAACCCTCTAATCAAAATATAGGCATATACAAACAAAGAACAGCAGCAAGATGTCCCCTCTCCTGCAGTCTTTAATCACTTTGAACAATCCTCAAAGTCCAGAACACCACACATTCTCTTCCTGTAGTCACAATAGGGCAGCCCTAATCTTCACAAGATTGAGAGAAGAAGTTGATCACGTATCAAACACCTCAAGTGTAGGTTGATCAATCAGTCAATGTGCATAGATTCTTGCTCGTCAAGCAATCACCAAAGAATGAACACCTCAATCTTTCTTGATGGATTTTTGGAGCTTTAGCACGTTCTACCAGAGATCAATAATCTGAAACAATTCAATCGAAATGTTAGATTCACAAAAGTCTCTGCAGAAATCAAATTTGCATCTATATATAGTTTTTTACAAAACTAACGCTCATAAGTCGACTATGCTACTAATAAAGTCGATTATACTCACAGTTTTAACAGTTAGTAGCAGTCAAACGAACTTAATTGATCATTTAATATAGTTGACTCACAATCAATGCTTGGTCAAAGATATAAAATATAGTCGTTAGACATCACAAGCATTAACGGAATTTCAAAACATAACTAACTAAGTCGAGTAGCTTGCGCATACAATCGACTTTGTAACACTTCAATGTAGTTTTGAAAAACTTTCTTTCCAAAAATACTCACAGCACACTTTGAAAAAGTTTGTACAAAGCCACGAGTTTTAATCGACTTACTTCATAATGAAGTCGACTTAAAACTGTTGTTTTGCCACATATTATAAGTTCAACAAAAGTGCATGTGGTTTTCCTTTTCTAAAACATATGTCATGCATTCACAGATAAGATCTCATGTAAAACACAGTGAATTGCAGCAATGACAGAATCAACACAAACATGTTCCCAAATAATCATAAACATGAAAGCTATGAACATGTAACACATAAACACATGTGTTATTAATAATGTGTTGTCATCATAAAAAACCAGAAGCTTTGAGATTGTAGGTTTAGCTAAACTAGTGCTCCCCTTATCAACAATCTCAACAAAGAAGAAGAAAATGAAATTCCTATTCAGGATGACTTTTCTAATGAAGTCCTATTGGCGTTGACTATTGTAAACGCTATGTATGTTGAACCTTGGTTTACTGACATTGTTAACTATTTGGTTGTTTCAGCTATTCATCCATCTTTCTCCAAATCTGAAAGGGTCAAGCTAAAAAGTGTGATAAAGTACTATATATGGGATGAACCATTCTTATGGCTCATTTGTAGTGACCAAGTCATAAGGAGGTGTGTTCCTGACATAGAGATACCTTATGTGCTTGAATTTTGCCATTAATCACCTTTTGGAGGAGACTATGGCATGCAAAGGACAAGTAGAAAGGTGTTGGATTGTGGATGATATTGGCCTACCCTCTTTAAAGATGCACAAAGGATATATGAAAGTTGTGAGCAATGTTAGAGGGTAGTCATATCCATCACTAGAAGGGAAGAGATGCGTCAACAACCCATGCTATATTGTGAGGTATTTGATATTTGCGGTATTAACTTCATGAGTCATTTTTCTTCTTCTTCTACGTGTTTTTATATTTTACTTTCTGTAGACTATGTTTCCAAGTGGGTGGAAGCCATAACTACTAGGACTAATGATGCTTGAGTTGTTATGATTTTTGTCAATAATAAGTGTTAAGTTTTGGAATACCACGAGCCATCATTAATGATTAGAGGACCCACTTTTACAATAAGTTGTTAGAGAATGTGTGAAAAAGTATGGGGTGACACATCTTATTGCTACCATATCACCTCCAAACTAATGGGCAATTTGAGGTCTCTAATAAAGAGATCAAGAAGATATTACAAAAGTTGGTAAAGCCAAATAGGAAGGATTGGGTCGCACGATTGGATGATGCACTTTGGGCACATCGGACGACCTACAAAGCACCAATAGGCATGTCACCTTTTGGGTTATTTTTTGGAAAGGCTTGTCATCTACATGTGGAGATTCAACATTGGGCCCATTGAGTTGTAAAAGCTTATAATTTGGAGGCTTAATAGCCTTTTTTGTCCCCAAATTTGCTTATTTTTCTCAAAAAGTTCCCTGGTTTGAAAAAAATGTCAAATTGTTCCTGAATTGTTAAATATTATGTCAATGTCATCCCTTCCATTAAATAGGATCAAACGGAGTTAATGCATTGATGATCTAGCAGCAGATAGTGCTCACGTGTCATTATTTAGATGTGTTAGGAATCACGTGTTATCTAATTGGAGGTTGAGGTGAATATTGAGATATTGGGTGTTTAAAATTGGGAAAAAACAGAGTTAGGGCATGGGCATAGTTAGGGCATTTTTATTTTGTGCGAGAGAAGAGAAAATCAGGCATTGTGAACAGAGTACAGTGGTGGGTGAGTGTTGTTCTTGTTTGTCTTCTTCTCGTTTCTGTTGTTGTTTGTTAGGGTTTGGATTTTTTTGTTGTTTGTTTGCAGTAGCGTGGAGGATCGTGGTTGGCTAAGTTTTTTCCCTCTGTCATAGTTGCTTGGCAAAGTGGTTTGTGGTTGTCTCGTTTTGGCCTTGGCTTTGAAGGTAATGTCTTTGAATCAATATTATTGACTAAGGTGTCACAGGCAGCTATACCCGTGAACCTAGACCTTGACCAAAATCTAGTTATACAAAGAACAAGTCAAACATATCAGCTAGGAAAGCAAACAAAAGTAACAAATCAAAAATGGATTCAAATATTGGTTGTTATACCTTGGTGGAATGGCTAACAAGTATTTAAAAGCATCTACATTGACACCTTTAATTTTTCTCATGATTGCCTCTCATTCTTGAGGGTGTGTTGATGATGTTGTCTTCCATAATAGACGTCTTAGAATTTGCCTAGGCCATTTTTTCCTAAAATTTGCATATATGTGGCGCACACAAAACCTTTGTTCCACACCAGGTAGAAGTTCTTGTATTGCTGGTACAAGTCCCTTTCAAAGTAATCATTGACAATAGACAAGTTAAAAAACCACACATGAAGTTCAAACAGTAAAAAATGAATGTTAAATGAAGTTCTTCTATACTAACTTTTTGTTGATCTGAAATGAATGTCATTGTTGAACAAAGCTCCACACCACCAAGATCATCAATCAGCAATTGTAAAAACCAAGCCCAACTATCCTTATTTTCCACTTCCACAACAGCGTATGCCAAAGGTAACATTTGTTCATTTTCATCTCTTCCAACTGTAGTCAATAATTCACCTCCATATTTTCCTTTCAAGAAACACCCATCCAAACCTATAATAGGCCTACATGAAACAAAGTTATCCTTACAGGCCTTTAAACACACATATAGTCTCTTGAATATTAGAGTGTCCTCATTTGGTTCAACATTAACTTTGATAGTTGGACCAGGATTTGACTTTACCAACTCATTTGCATAATCATATACTCTTTTATATTGTTCTTTAAAATCACCTTCAATGTGTTTAAAAGCCATTGCTTTTGCCCTACATGTTGTAGACCGAGAAACACCAATATTCCATTTCTTAGAAACTTTGTTTTGGAGGTTAGTCAGATGAATATTAGGATTTTCTTTTATAGTCTTCTCTAACCTCCCACTTAACCATTTTGTAGTCATTAAACGAATGTTAAATTCTCTATTGCATGTGTGCTTGTATATAATCTTCCTTAATTGCCATGTACTTTCAACTAAATTATATGCACAATATGCATACCATGTACATTTTCCTTTTGCACTACAACATTTGACACAAACTCTTCTTTTGTCATTTTTATAAACCTTTAATTTCCTACCATTCTCTACACCATACGTTCTTATTGCCTTTGTGAAATCTTTTTTTTTTCAGGGAAGTACATGCCCACTTCCCATTTATATTGTTCCATACTTTTGGGCATTGAAAAAAATGCCAAAATCATCATCTGTGTTATCACTTACTACAACATTGTTTAAAGTGTCAGATTCCCAATCACGTTCAGATAACCCCCTAGGTCCACCAACTTCTACTTCGTCATTACTTTCAAATATATCATTCTCGACTTCATCTCCATGCTCAGTCAATACATCCTCTTTGGACTCATTCCGAATTCTCACATCATACTCATTATGTCCCTCAACCTTTGCCTCAGCCTGTGCATCAACATGCTCTCCTTCTCCATCTACATCCACACCAACATCAATGTCTTCCTCCCCATTTGCCTCAACCTCTGCCTGACCCTGTGCCTCCACACTATCACCCTGTACCTCAAACTCTACATCATCTTCTACCTCAACCTCTACCTCAACCTCTACCTCAACCTCTACCTCAGCCTGTACCTCAATTTCTACATTAGCTTTTACCACAGTCTCTACCTCAGCTTTTACCTCAACCTCTACCTCAACTTCTACCTCAGCCTCTACCTCAGCTTCTACCTTACCCTCTACATCACCCAATGCCTCAACCTCTGCTTTAGCCACTGCATCCACCTTTAGTTGACCCTCTGCCTCTACCTGCCCATCTACATCCACATCAACATCAATGTCAGCCTCTCCCAAAACAGGACCATCATCCTCTTCCTTTGGGTCTAACTCAATTTCTGCTTCACCAACCTCTACCTCAACTTGCTTTTCAACACTCTGACTCTCAACTTCTGCTTCATCACTATGTCTCTCAATTTGGGCTTCAGGAAATTATTCTAACATATCAAGATATTGAGGCTCACAAACCATGTGTATAACAAACAGGTAAGCTTGACCATTCAACATAGAAATATTCACCAGATGACATGCACCTTTATCATCAAATAATAGTTTCAAAGAATCTTCTAACACAGGACCACGACCCAATGAATACCACAACTCCTTTACATTTCTATAACTCATCCCCTTGAGAATGGACAAAATTACAAAATATCTCCATCTATCTGGGTCAATTTTAAAAGTTGTGGTTTCACCATAGTGGTATCTGAATATCCCATTATTCTTAAATTTACCCCATGGTGAAAGACGACTTCAATGTCTGAGTTGGCCATCTAAACTAATATCCAAATTGTTGTCAGACTACATTTACTTGACCCAACTAACATAAAAATAATGTTTTTACTAACATTATAAAGAACAACAAATTTTGACAATTAAACACATGCTTAACAGAAATGTCATATACACTACAAACAAAATACTATTATGGGGAACCATAAACACACG
Organism: Vigna angularis; assembly: GCF_016808095.1. NCBI lineage: Eukaryota > Viridiplantae > Streptophyta > Magnoliopsida > Fabales > Fabaceae > Vigna > Vigna angularis. Next base: position 8,367,047 of record NC_068976.1, on the reverse strand, counting down.
AATAACAGACCATAAAGAAGCAAAATAACTTTCTATAGGGACCACAAATACAACATAAAGAAATATTTTCACACACCATCATAGGGGACAACAACGACAATGGGACACCACAAACAAACAAAAAGAACACATAATGGGGGACAAAAAATAAAGAAATCATACACAAATGAAATGTTTTTTTTGGGGGGGGGGACCATAGCGAAAGCAACGACACACACAATAAAAGCTACCATATACACCTTCGAATGACGTTTTTTGAAACTCTGCGCGTCCAACTCCCCTATGTTCAGTCAATGAAATCTTCCTTAATTGTCTCACAATTGCAAGAATTGAAGGAGATTAGGCTCACAGTTTATGAAAACTCCAAGTTCTATAAGGAGAAAACCAAGAAATTCCATGTACAAAAACTTACGACTAAAAAGGATTTCAACATAGATTAAAAGGTGTTATTGTACAAGTCCAAGGTAGGGCCTATCGGTGGTAAATTACGCTCCAAACTGGAAGGCCCATTCATTGTAACACAAATATTTCCCTATGGATCAGTGGAGATCAAGGGATAATCTTCTTACAGAATCTTCAAAGTTAATGACCATCGTCTCCATACATTCAATGAAAATCAAGACATATTGAACAAGATTATGGATGAGGTGAATTTGACCACTCCAGTATCCCTGTTACCATGAAGGAGGTAAGTGTCCTCATACTTTTTCTTTGCATTCTACATATAAGGCATACATTGAGGGCAGTCCATAGTTTAAGTGTGGGGGAAACAATTTACTTTGTTCCCTATTTTGCTTTTTTAAATAAATATTTGCAATGGATTTGACGGTTTGAATCAGTAATTGGGATAATCATGAATTCAAGGAAAACTTTAAAAAATTATCATGATCAATAATTCCATGTTTTCTGCAGTATGTGAATGTTATATTCTTGTTAGGTATCAAGGGTGCCTACTTATACGGGTATTTTGTGTGAAAACATAAGCCATAAACACTTGAGAGAGTTGAGGAGAAATAAATACATTGTGACTTGAGTGATATCTTTCATATTTAATTTTCCTGTTAATTCAAAAGGACAACTCATGTGTGAAGCATAAAGAGACTTAAAATGTAATTTTTAGTAGCATAAATTATTTTGGATAGCCTAATGTTTCTTGATGCAGCTAGAATTAAAGTTTGAATTGCAGTTTTGAAAACGAGAGTAAGGGCTAAAATGTAAATAAAGGAATTTTTTGGGCTTCTCTACAATTTTAGAAAATTAAGAAGAGCGTAAATCGAATTTAGGAGATAATTCAGTTGATAATTCAAAGATAATTAATTAAATCTAGAAATATCAATAAGAAAGATCTTCTAAATATTTTTATAATTATCTAAATATTTTAATTCACCACTCCTTTCACTCATTGATTAATTCAAACTCCTCCACTAGAAGCGATCATCCATCACTCCTTTCACTTTTATTTTACCATGTAAATGCATCTCATTTCATGGAGGGCTAAGCTCCTAAGGCTATTCCACTATAATTTCACTATGGATTCTGAGCTTAAGTTGAATTAATGTAATTGTTTCTTTTGAATATTGATTTGGGTTGTTCTTCTTCTATGTCTTTCATCTCTTAATCATATTAAAAGTAATTAATTTTGCATCATATGATGTTTGAATCTACATGCATATTGATCATATGAGTTTGGTGGTTTCTAGGTTTGATTGAGAATTTACTTTGATTGAACTTAGGAACTTTCATGTGATTAAACGAGTTTTTTTCTACTAATTGAGAATGTACTTTGGTTGGTGGTAATAATTTCAACTATAATTAATTGAGAAGTTACTTTAATTAATTAACTTTTAATTTAGTTACGAGATTTAAGAATAGATAGAAATAAACACAATAGGATTTTATTGAAATGTACTTTGGTTGAATTCAATGTGAATAATCTAGAAATATCTTACATTCGATTGAGAATTTACTTTGGTTAACTGTATGATTGCCCTTAAATTAATTAAGAATGTACTTTAATTAAGTTGAAACCCAAACAATAATCAATTGAGCAATGAACTGTGGATAACCGATGATGAATTTATCTTGGAAAACTAGTGAAATTAGTCTATTTCATTATAATTGTTTCTAAGTTTCTTATTTGTTCTTCAACATTCTTTAAACATTAACTTCATTAGCATAGTTTCTCACTTTTATTCTTAAGAATTGCATAACATTCATAAGAGTCACGTATTGAAAAGCAATTTTGTATTCATTGGGAGACGCCTCAGAGTTACTTTAACATTGTCTACTTTCTTGAATACTACTTGGCAATAATGAAGTTTCCTTGAAAAGTAGTATTAATTTGATAGCTTAAATGACAACGTATCATAAGTGAAAGGATAAAGATGGTGCATAATTTTGGAGGGTTTGCGTGGTGCAAGCGCACGACCTTGATACTTGTATGGTGATAGGGTGGTGTTTGATGATGCTCTTAGAGAGGTTAGGCCAACTCTACAGGAAGGTGGCTAGAGGAGGTCACACGAGATGCTCTAACCTTGGTTGACTTAAGATGAGTAGTATGGCACAAAAATGACAGCATAACATTACTCAAATTCAAAGATGAATACAAAAGTAGGAGACAACTCTATTTATATGCTAAAGGTGTTTCCAAAATGTAAAAGCTAGACTTAAAAACTCAAACTTGTCTAGCTTGGAGAGCAAGGTCAAAAATCCTCTCCATTTGGACAAAAATCCATTCAATTAGGAGTAGGACATGTGGCCACTACATATAGGAAATCCTTTCCAATGTAAGTATGACACATGACCACTCTCTCAAAGGTTTGGACAACTCATTCTTGTGCCCCAATCTAGCTTTTGGGCGTTCCACTTTGGTCAACATTGGACCTTGACCCTTTGTTGACTTAAGTGGTCTAGCAATACATATTAGACGAGTCTATCAATGTATGATTAGACGAGTTTATCAATACACTAATTTGTATTTTTAGTGAGTCTATTCTACACATTTTCATATGCTTTATCCTTTGTGTTTTTCTAAATAAGTTCATGTAGACGTTGTTGCTATTACATGAATATTTTTTTACCAATGAGGAGCATTGGTGTCTTGAAAATAATGATTTTGATGATGTTTCAAAGTGAAGAATAAGAAGACATGTGTTGTATGAGTTTAAAAGAATTTTTGTACAAGAGAAGACACCGAGAACAAGCGGTTGGACTGTTAAGTGGTGGTAGAATTGAACCTGGCACCCGAGTAGAGGCATGACTGAGACCAAATGGTCACTATCAGTCAAAGACCGAACGGTATGTAATAGTTGAAGGCTAGACGGAGTATAGTCGTTCAAAGTCGAACACTGTTCAAGACCGAATAGACACTCATAGGACCAAACGGAGTTGAACATTGGCCAAACTTAGTTGAATACCGATCGGTCACTAACAATAAAGGTCGAACAATGTACAGTAGTTAAAGGGTGAACATTGTTCAAGACCGAATGGTCATCATCAGTTGAAGATCGAATGGTCGTATCAAAAAGGTTGAACTGTGTATAGCATATTAAGGTCGAACATAGTTGAAGGCTGAACAAAACTAAAAGACTGAATGGTCACTAATAGATGGAGGTCGAACACAGGCTAAACATAGGCCGAACAGTTAATGACCAAATGGTGTCGAACACAAGCCGAACATAGTTACAGACCGAACGACTTTGTAAAGAAGCCCAACGATATTGAGTCCAAACACTAAAATAAAATGAAGTGTTGGAAGGTATACGAGAATTAAGCCGAGAGGTGGAAAGTTGTATGAGAGAAGAAGAGAACCGAACGGTAGGAGGCTGTGACGAATCAAACTGAGCGGCAAAAGGTGAAGAACTCGAGCCGACCGGTTAACGAATCCTAACCGGTCCAAGTCTCACATATAATCGATTATTACTTACAATAATCGATTATCACTAACAGTTGTAATGCGTCTTTTCATTTTCAGACCACTAGATTATAAATCTCTTTGCCAAAACCTTCCAAAGATAACTTTGCGAATTTGAGAATACAATGAAATATGAGGAAGTTCTCAAGTTCTAGTTCTTGCTCTTGTCAAGTCTTGTGAATAAGAGAAGCTCGCGCTTTGTGTGTCAAAGATCGGAGCGGTTCTCTTCAAGTTGGCAGAGTTGTTGCTTTTGGTTCGTTTGTCGAAGGAAGGTGTTCTCGTTTCGTAAGCTTTATTTGAAATCTTGTAATTTGTACAAACAATATTTTAGTGAAAAGGTTAATCACTATTTATAGTGATTAACGACTGAACGTAGAATCTTTTGATTCGAACAGGATAAAAATCAGTTGTGTGATTTTTTCTACTCCCTACACTCTTATATTTTCTTCTCATCAATTGTTTGATAAAAAGTTTATAAGAAAGTTAAAGGAACCATTTTTTAAATTGACCGAACAAGCTCTTTGCTTTTAACAATCTATATCGTACTCTGTTTTAATATTTCCGCTGGGCAAAATCGGTACCGTTTGTTCCAACATATTTCATTAAAAAAAATGAGGGACACACTGATGCTAAAATTACATCGCACTTATAGGAAAAAAAACCTATTATGAAAAAAAAACCATGATTTCTTACACGAAAATCATTCCATACATTGACCACCATATATAAGGAAAAAAACAAATTCTTCAATGCATTCAAAAAATTATTATTCAATCCTCTCACTTTCCAAAAAGAGACCTTTATTTTTAGAAGTTTTTACTTTAGAGGATTAAGTATTAGCCTTCTTTAGCTTACCCTAGGTTTCCTTGTTGTTTGAATTGACTCATCATCCTCTTTAATATTAGAATCTTCCTTTCGTCAAGCATATTATCTCATTTGAAACTATTTTCAATTCATCCATAAAAGGAGTCTCACTAGATGTCAAAGGATTAGGAACTACCATTGACCATACAAACTATTGATAATGAGAGTGAAATCCTTTAAAGGAAGCATACATACAAACTATTGACAATGCGAATGACATCCTCTAAAGGAGGCATACCAACGAAGGAATTGAATTTCACTAGCACACCACCATCAAGATTCTTAACAAGAGAATGTCCATTCACAACACAAATATTATCATGATTATCCACCACTAGCTCAAGCTCAAGTTGTACCACCTTAGGTTGCAAAAATTGAACCATAGACTCCACCATAAGCTCCACCATACGCTTCATCACAGACTTTATCACAAGCTCTACCATAAACTTCACCCTTTAAGCTAAAAAACTCTTAGGTCCATCATCGCATCAACCACCTTATTAGGACAATAATGTTGTTGTATTTTTTTTCAAATTATTTTCTCCCGCTAGAAATAACATTAGCATCATGTTGTAACTGTCTACAATTAGATAGATCATGACCAATTACTTTACAATTTGAAAAAAATAAAGTTAATTTCTCATATTCCACATCAATAATAAACGTAAATCTTGGTCTTTCCACCAAAACTAATTAGGTAAATAAGATAAAAAGTCAACATAAGTCAAGAAACGTGCTAAGAAACCCTGAGACTTATTCTTGGTGTACATCTAAAGATAAAGGTGTACAAATTTCACATGTTATTTAGAAAACCACTTTCAATTGCCAATATTTCAAAGGAAGGTTATGAATGTGAATTCCCAACATTGAGTTTTTGTGAGTTTCATCGAAGTGGGGACAAAATTGTTTATCCAAGAAAAAGCACCAAGAATGCTAGGAGATAAATTCCAAGTTCCCAACAACCAAAATCCTTCGTGTGTCTTCTAAAGTGGAAAAAACAAATTCATAAAACCCTTTGCTAAGTGGAATTATCTTCCAATGACCCAAATGCTTCCAAGTCACACCAAGTTTTTTACAAAGATTTAAATGTGTAAGAAATTTATCCCATTTTGTTAACAAAATACCCCTATTCAAATGATTTTTTCACTCCAGCCAGATAAACTCCTTTAGAAATCTCCACATAAAGCATATCACACACGATAAAAGACCGGGGTAAATGTACTTTATTTTTATGTCCACAAATTTGAAGTAGATTTAAGGAAAGTTGACTTTCCTTGATGATCTTGTAAGCAACCCCAATGCATTTGAAAATTAAAAAAAAAAAAAGCGATATCATGCTGCAATCCTTCCTCCAACCCACTCACCCACCCACAAACAACACCTTCTATCATGAACCTAAAGTGGAGCAAACAAACCATTAAACTAATGTGTGAAACTTGCACGTGATGATACGTTGCAATTGCATTGTCACACCATCCAAACCACAATCACACACCAAGAAGATTGTTTCTTGATGCTAGAGTTTATTGTTTATTCTTTGTATTTTTACAAATCTATTATTTATTTTTTTATAAACTTATTAACTTTTTAAATCCTATAAATATTTTTTTCCAATGATTCTATTCAAAACATAATTATAAAGTTAAAATTATTTATTATTTTTTATCAACCTCTAAATCTCTTTTACTGTACACAAACAAATAACAAATCGTGTATAAACATGAGTTTAAAAGTAGTTTGTTAATAAAATGATAAATTTTCGTAATCACTCAAAAAATAATAATTATTATCATAAGAATACACTCATCAATAAATATTGACATTAATCGCAATGTAGTTTTTTAATAAAACTTTTATTAATCGCAATGTCGCCGACGTGAACATATTTAAGGCTTCATTTTTTTCTTAAAAATGACGAATACTAAGTACGCGTGTAAGTCTCCGTCAACGATTAAGATGTTCATGTCTGTAATCGTTTAGCAAGTCGTATATTTCTTGTCCGTAATCGTTAGCCAGTAAAAGAATATGGCAGGAATGAGATTGAAGGAGATGCAGAAGCAACTGACCAGACTGACCGTGGTGTTACTGATGGCCTTAGAAGCCGCCAGCCAAGCCCTGCCCGGCTGCCCGTACTCATGCGGAATTGTTTCATCGATTCCGTATCCATTCGGCATCGGCAATTCAAACCTCACCGGTGAAAACTGTTTTCTGGACAAAGAATTGAATCTCACTTGCACAAACTCAACCTTGTATCGCGGTAAAGGTAACGTCCAAATTCTGAACATAACCCTCGCCGGTAAAATCGACATGCTCACCTTCATCTCCGAGGTCTGCAAAAACGAATCGTTAGGTAGAGAAGAAACACACGGCTACGATGTCAGTCTCACAACACCGGCTTTTGCCATTTCTAGTGAGGACAACAAGTTCGTGACCGTAGGCTGCGATACCTACGGCTATCTCAACAGTTTCCGGAACGGCACAGAATCTTCAACGGGGTGCTTGACCAGGTGCGACACCTTAGAGAGCGTTGAAAGCATGCAGAGAAGTGGAAACTGCACCGGCATAGGGTGTTGCCAGGTCGACATTCCTCCTGGGATGAACAACATCACTTTTCAAGCTTTCTCCTTCAACAATTTCAATTCCACTTCCGATTTCAACGACTGTGGCTTCTCTTTCGTCGTCAAAAACGGCAACTACACTTTCTCCGTCGATCATTTAAACGGCGCCCCGTTCAGTATGACACCTATTGGCATGGATTGGAGCGTTGGAAACGACACGTGCGAAGCTTCCATGCTCAGAGCAGATTATGCATGCAAGAGTCCTTATAGCGAGTGTGAGAACTCCCCGTTTGCATATGGTTACCGATGCAAATGTAAACCTGGGTTTCAGGGAAACGCTTACCTTCTCCATGGTTGCCAAGGTAATTCCTTTATTTTTTACTTAATTTAACATTTAGACTAATTTAACAACTAAATTTTGGATTCAAATTAGCTTTCGCATTTTTCTTAACATATTATTAATTTAAACGTGCTAATTTTTAATACTCTAAACAAGGTCTTTGTCATATACGTATATATATGGCATGATGGGTTGAGTTTATAAGTCTCTTTAGAGATTTCATGCATAATAGTGGTTATTCCAATTACACTGTAATCATAATCAAACGAAATATATTAATTATTAATTCCCAATTCATTAGATCTGTTTTTGTCAAACATTATCATCCTTTGATAATTTATTAATTTGATGTCAAGCTTTTTATTCTTAATCTTCTTTCTCCTTCCTTCTTATTCAACCTAAGGGCCTAAAATAGAAAATTTGTAAGTTTTTTTTATATATATTATTCACATGTATTATTTAATGTGTCATTTAGACTTACAATTTCTTTGTAGACATTCCTGAGTGTAGTAGTAACAAACACAATTGCGATAGTGAAGATCATTGTCATGAAACTCCGGGTTCTTTTGAATGTTTCTGTCCTGACGGACATATCGGAAATGGGACAAAAGAAGGTGGAGGATGCCACCCAAGGCAGCCGGCCGATGCTTTTACGAAGATCGTCATCGGTATGTAAATAAATAATTTATTTCAGTTTTGTTTTTCTTGATGTTTTTAAACAATGGTTATTCAACACAGAACTAATAAAATAATTTGTTATTATGAAAAGGATGTGTTATTACGAAATCCTTTAAGGATAAAAATACTCATTTAACAGATAATATATTAACAATTCACTTTTTATAATTTTCGAAAACTTTTTAAAATATTATTATGTTATTAAAGTAAATATTTTATTTTTTAAAAGATATCAAACTGTATTTTTTTATCTAAAAACAAAAAATGGGTTATTAAAATTTTCTCACTCTATTGTATAAGCGCTTTATCCATATTCATATTTTGCTAACAGGCGCAGGTGTAGGATTAATTGCTCTGTTCATAGGGATTTTTTGGTTGTACTTAATGTTTCAAAAAAGGAAAGTCTTAAAATTAAAGCAGAAGTTTTTTCAGCAGAACGGAGTCATTCTAAGACAACAACTCTCCACAGAAGAAGACTCATCTCAGACCACTACAATTTTCAGTGCAGAACAACTTAAGAAAGCCACCAACAATTTTGATGAGAGCTTAGTCATTGGTAAAGGAGGTTATGGTACAGTTTTCAAAGGAGTTCTCTCAAATAACAAAGTTGTAGCTATCAAAAAGTCCAAAATAGTGGATAAGAGCCAGGTGGAACAATTCATCAATGAGGTCATTATACTGTCACAGATTAATCACAGGAATGTGGTCAAACTCTTTGGGATGTTGTCTGGAAACAGAAGTTCCTTTACTAGTCTATGAATTCGTTAACAATGGCACCCTTTTTGATTATTTACATAAGAAAGGTCAGGGAGTAAATGTGTCGTGGAAAACACGTCTAAGGATGGCTACAGAAGCAGCTGCAGCTCTATCATATTTGCACTCAGCAGCTTCCATACCCATCATCCACAGAGATGTGAAGACTGCTAACATACTCTTAGATGACACTTACACTGCCAAAGTTTCTGACTTTGGAGCTTCAAGATTGGTTCCACTTGACCAAACTGAAATAGCCACAATTGTGCAAGGAACCTTTGGGTATATTTAGACCCAGAATACATGCAATCAAGCCAGTTGACTGAAAAGAGTGATGTCTATAGCTTTGGGGTGGTTCTTGTAGAGTTGCTAACGGGGGAGAAACCTTTCTCTTTTGACAGGGCAGAAGGGAAACGAAGTCTTACAGTTCACTTTTTGTGTAGCTTGAAAGAGGATCGTGTGTTTGATGTTATTCAGGTGGGACTTTTGGATGAAGAAAACCAGCAGGAGATTATGCAGGTTGCTATTCTTGCTGCCAGATGCTTGAGACTTATAGGGGAGGAAAGGCCTAGCATGAAGGAAGTGACAATGGAACTGGAGGGATTAAAGCTTGTGAAGAAACACCCTTGGATCAATAGGCAAAAATTTTAATGAGAGTCAATACTTACTTTGTGAAACACAAAGCTCTTATGCATGGTGACACTATTGGCCAGCAGAATACTGAATATGAGAGAACATGAATTAATTGACTTCGGTAATGGAAGATGATCAACGCACAAGGCACAACATAGAAAGTTATGATTCTTCTAATTGGCTTTTGCACGAGAATGGGCAAATTTGCCTCTTATATTATCAAAATAGGCAAAGTCAAACAAATTTACGTAAATGGGAAAGTCGTGGGGGACCCAAACGACTTCAAATGAAGAAGTCGTGCCCCCCTGCACGACTTCACACTGTAGATTACTACAGTGCTGAAGTCATGCACCCCAAAAACGACTTCAGAGGACTGTAATCGATTACAGTGTGCTGGTAATCGATTACAACGTGTTGAAATCGTGGTCACCCAGCACGACTTCAAGTTTAATGGGAAAAACGCACTGGTAATCGATTACGGCAGGTGTGTAATCGATTACCAGGTTGTTTTTGGTGGAAGATTGACACTGGTAAGCGATTACAGGGTCGTTGTAATCGATTACCAGTGTGTTTTTGGTTGGTTTATGAAATTTTGTATTGTAATTGTGGTGGATATGTTGAAGTTTATTAAGTGTGTTGATATGAAGTTGTGTAAGCACGCATCGTTGTTGATTACATTGTGATGTATTGTTTTGTATAGGAAGAATATATCATTTGATTTAATAAAAATAAGAGAATATGATAATATGAAAAGACAAAGTATTTTATTCAATGAAAACTGCATTACATAAAGAAGAACAACCTAAAATGAAAATAAAATGAAAGTACAAATTGAAAGGCATCTAGGAAGATGGTCCACCGTGTGGACCAAAATGACGACGCAGATACTGGATGTCGTGCTCCACATTTTCAACTCTAGCATCAATAGTATCGAACCGGTCACCCATATTCAGCTCCAATTGTTCAAATCTTGCATTCATCGTTTCATTAAGTGTATTGAAGCTGTCGCCAACAAATGTTCGGAGATCGTTTATCCCCGTCATGACTTCATCAAATCGACTACGAGGAAGTGGTAGTGGTGGTATGAATAGTTGAGGAGGTGGGTTACGCTGAGGTTCAGGTGGAGGAGGAGAATTTCTATGCACCCATTTGTTGTCAGCATTTTGGATGAGTCCAAATGATTGTATGACTGCTCCTGATATCATCGAATGCCTAGTTGGTGGGACCGATATTTCACCCTCCAGTGGAACTTGAAAATGTTCCAAGATGCGGGTGACCAATGTTGGATATGGAAGTGGAGCACCGTCCCTCAAACCCTTCTTCATCCTATGTCGGATTAGATGGGTCCAGTTGATCTGCTTTGCCGTCATTATAACCCACATAATCATAATATCTTCCTTGGTTGCCTGTGCAAAGTTAGAAACACGAGGAAACAAAACACGACATATAGTATAATGTAAGACTCTAGCCTCAGCTGTCATATTCCCGGCTAGAAATCTAGTGGTGGGGCGATTGTGTGGCAAACAAAATAATTGTCTGGCTGCGTTAATATTAAAATCATCGGCCCATTCTGTTAGCAAAATGATGAAGATGAAGTTTTGATGATGTCCAAATCAAGTCAAGACCAATCAAGAATCAAAATGATTTGAAGATTTGTATTGTGATGGAAAGCTTTTGTAATACTCTTAGAAATGTGTATAGGACTTAGATAAGGAAAAGAAAAGTGTTTTGTAAAATTACTATAGTAAATCATTGCAACAAAACACTATAGTACTATTCACATGAATAGTAACACTATTCACGTGAATAGTGACGGTTAATGGTAAGAGTATCGCACTTAACACGAACGTGGGAGAAACTAGTCGTTGAAGAAACTAGCCGTTTATGACTATTGAAGAAACTAGTCGTTTATCACTATTGAAGAAACTAGCCGTTTATGACCGTTGGACAAACTAGCCGTTTATGACCGTTGGACAAAGTAGCCGTTTATGGCCGTTGGACAAAGTAGCCGTTAAGTTTGTCTTTTAGTAAATGGAAGAGCCTTTGGATGAGTCTATAAATAGACTCTCATTTCCTCTCAAGGGAAAAAAAACCAGAGACACAGAAACTCTTCCCTTGTGCTCAAAATACTCAGAAATTCTTGAGACTTGTGTGTTCTTGTTCGGCTTGTGAAACTCTTGTCTGTGGAGCTGGTGAAGTGCTGCTACGGTGACAGAGGAAATAGCCGGTTCATCCTTGGTGTGTCTAAGGAGGTGTTCGGAAGAGAATCATCCTTCGTGAAGTATTCGGAGGAGGTGTTCATCCTTCGTGAAGTATTCGGAGGAGGTGTTCATCCTTTGTGAAGACTCAAAGGAGGTGTAGTTTCATCTGTTGTGGTATCAAGAGAGGTGGTTTCTAAACTCTTACAAATTGTTTCTTTGTGATTGTAATTTGTAATTGTTCTGTGATTAGTGAATTGTTTATCTTACTTTGAGATAAACGACTGGACGTAGGATTGGTAAGATCCGAACTAGGATAAAAGCATCTGTGCAAATTTCTCTCAACCTTACTCTCTTTATTTGTCTTTATTAATTGCTTGGTAAGTTTAATTGAGTAGAAATTAAAAGGCACACGTTCGTATTAAAAACCCTCTTGGTTTGTTATTCCACGCTAATCATTCCGCTGTAGCCGCTCCTGACAATTGGTATCAGAGCTTGCTTTGATAGTCATTCAAATGGCAGGATCACATCAAACCTTTGTAGAGGGTGCATCAATCAATAGACCACCACTATTCACAGGTGAAAATTACGCATTTTGGAAGGTCAGAATGCAAATTTTTATGGAATCTATTGATATAGATATTTGGGATGTTGTTGCATTTGGTCCTTTTGTTGCAACTAACAATATGCAGCAACCAAAGCCCCGTGACCAATGGACCATTGAAGAAAAGAGAAGATCTCAGAATGATGTAAAAGCCCAGAATATCATTGCATCAGCATTGACTGTTGATGAGTTCTACAGGGTCTCTGTCTGCAAAAGCGCTAAAGAAATGTGGGAAACTTTAAGAGTAACTCATGAAGGCGGAGATGAAATTGGGTGTGCTAAAACGAATACTTTGATCATGGAAGAGAATAATTCAAGCTCTTCATCAAGCACAACATCAACTATGGGTCATTCTGATGAGCAAGCATATATCTGTTTAGTAGTGAACGATGACGCTGGAAGCCAAGTAAGTACCTCTAGCGATTCTGATGATTCTGATCATATTGATGAAGATGAATTACATGAAATTTATGTTGCTTTAATAGTAGAATCTGAAAAATTAGATAAAGCCCATCAGAAATTGAAAAAGGATTTTAAAAATTTAAAGTTAAATTTTGAAAATATTTATGAAGAAAATAAAAATTTGAAATCAGACTTCGAAAATATTCTTGAAGAAAATAAGAATTTAAAATTAAATTTTGAAAATATTTTTGAAGAAAATAAAGATTTGAAAAATAAAGTTTTATTTTTTGAAAAAAGGGTAAATTTACTAGTAGTGATAAATGTGCATCTTGTGTTAATCATAAGAAACTACTAGATAAAACAACCTTAGGAGAATGTAGTAAAAATAATGAAAATAAGGTTGTTAAAAATAAGTATGTTCCTAGAATTAAAAATAAACACAATCATAGAACCCGTAGAACTTGGGTAGAAAAAGGAACAACTTATAGGAACACAAATGTTGTATCATGCTTTTATTGTATGAAAAAGGGTCATACTTCAAATAAATGTAAAATTAAGCATTATGGTGTTCCAAGTGGTAGATATGTTTGGGTTATAAAATGATTTCAAATTTTTAATCTAACCCAAAGGACCCATACAAAATAGTTGGGTACCTATTGTTTAAAATTTAGAATTTCTTTAAAACAATATTTAAGAATTTTTTTTTAAAATTGTCTTTGTTCTAAATATTTGAAAAGAAGAATTAAGAAGTTTTTATTCCAAGGTAGATGGAACTATTTTTTTTTATATACAAAGCATATATAGTTTTAAATCGAAAATTTTTATGTGTGCATGTTGTCTTTGATGAAATTGTAGACCTTGAGGCAAAACCTCTTGAGTCATTTGAATTACATGCAGGCAATGATGAAGATTTGTAGAAGACAACAAATGATGCAAAGATTGATGACAATCCTCAAGATGAAGATCTCAACAATGTTTTATAAGCTCTTTCTCCTAAAAATATTTGCTTTAAATATCCTATTGTGTATGTTTGAATGAATCTTTAAAATTGAAATATTTTTACCTCATATGCATACATGCTTTTATTAAGGGGGAGTATTATCTTAGGGGGAGAACATCAAACACAACTTTTTAATTATGATCAAAAAGGGGGAGAAAATGTTTAAAGCTTATTTGCCTATTTGTGCAATTTGTGCTTATTCACTAATGCACCTTTTCTTCCTTAAGTTGTGTTTTAAATACAGATTATTACCAAAAGCTTTAAATCAAGGAGTTTTTGATCATCATCAAAAAGGGGGAGATTGTTAGCAAAATGATGAAGATGAAGTTTTGATGATGTCCAAATCAAGTCAAGACCAATCAAGAATCAAAATGATTTGAAGATTTGTATTGTGATGGAAAGCTTTTGTAATACTCTTAGAAATGTGTATAGGACTTAGATAAGAAAAAGAAAAGTGTTTTGTAAAATTACTATAGTAAATCATTGCAACAAAACACTATAGTACTATTCACATGAATAGTAACACTATTCACGTGAATAGTGACGGTTAACGGTAAGAGTATCGCACTTAACACAGACGTGGGAGAAACTAGTCGTTGAAGAAACTAGCCGTTTATGACTATTGAAGAAACTAGCCGTTTATGACCGTTGGACAAACTAGCCGTTTATGACCGTTGGACAAAGTAGCCGTTTATGACCGTTGGACAAAGTAGCCGTTTATGGCCGTTGGACAAAGTAGCCGTTAAGTTTGTCTTTTAGTAAATGGAAGAGCCTTTGGATGAGTCTATAAATAGACTCTCATTTCCTCTCAAGGGAAAAAAAAACCAGAGACACAGAAACTCTTCCCTTGTGCTCAAAATACTCAGAAATTCTTGAGACTTGTGTGTTCTTGTTCGGCTTGTGAAACTCTTGTCTGTGGAGCTGGTGAAGTGCTGCTACGGTGACAGAGGAAATAGCCGGTTCATCCTTGGTGTGTCTAAGGAGGTGTTCGGAAGAGAATCATCCTTCGTGAAGTATTCGGAGGAGGTGTTCATCCTTCGTGAAGTATTCGGAGGAGGTGTTCATCCTTTGTGAAGACTCAAAGGAGGTGTAGTTTCATCTGTTGTGGTATCAAGAGAGGTGGTTTCTAAACTCTTACAAATTGTTTCTTTGTGATTGTAATTTGTAATTGTTTTGTGATTAGTGAATTGTTTA
Source organism: Vigna angularis (assembly GCF_016808095.1). NCBI lineage: Eukaryota > Viridiplantae > Streptophyta > Magnoliopsida > Fabales > Fabaceae > Vigna > Vigna angularis. Next base: position 8,351,910 of record NC_068976.1, on the reverse strand, counting down.
TCTTACTTTGAAATAAACGACTGGACGTAGGATTGGTAAGATCCGAACTAGGATAAAAGCATCTGTGCAAATTTCTCTCAACCTTACTCTCTTTATTTGTCTTTATTAATTGCTTAGTAAGTTTAATTGAGTAGAAATTAAAAGGCACACGTTCGTATTAAAAACCCTCTTGGTTTGTTATTCCACGCTAACCATTCCGCTGCAGCCGCTCCTGACACATTCCTCACATAATTTCCCTTCAAAGGGCAACCCAACCGAGGGAAGATTGGCTATAACAGTGAAAATGCTGGGTTTGATAATAATTTGGATGCTGGTTCTCCTGTGAATATTGATGGAGATACCGACGATAATTGCTATATTATGGAAAGAGTTTTCTGGTCTTTCGGTCCTTGCATAGAAGGATTCAAGTACTGTAAACCCATTCTCCAAGTTGATGGCACATTTCTCACGGGTAAATATCATGGAACTTTGTTAACCGCCATAGGTCAAGATGGCAATAGAAATATTTTTCCCCTGGCCTTTGCCATTGTAGAAGGTGAGACAAAGGAGGCCTTGATATGGTTCTTTCAACTACTTCGAGAACATATTTGTCATCAACAAAATATTTGCATCATCACTGACAGAGGAAAGGGTATATTGTCCGCCTTAAGATCAGATGAAGTTGGTTGGGAACAAGATGGTTTGAACTCTGTTTATTGCATACGTCATCTAGCATCCAACTTCAACACCAAATTCAAAAATCACGACCTAAAAAAACAATTCATCAATTTAGGTACTCATACAAAAATTCTTCTAACACTTATATACTTTTATAATTTTCTTAACATTATTATTCTTTAATTTATTTATTTTATTACCTTATTACAGCTTACGAGGTCAAGCAACCAACTGTCACAGCAAAACTTGCTGCTTTGAGAAACCAATACCCATAACAAGTTCAATGGATAGATAAAATTCCATTACAAAAGTGGTCTTAGGCTTTTGATGGAGGGAGAAGATATGGACATATGACGACTAATCTTGCTGAGTGCACCAACTCCATTTTAAAGGGAGCACGTTCATTACCAATATGTGCTCTCATCAGAACAACATTTGAGAGGACACAATCATGGTTTGTTGAACGCGGATTAAAGGCCAACTCCATGATACAAGCAGGACACCAATATCCTGAACAGATCGCCGACATCATTAGGAAAAATCAACAACAATCCGCATATTGTCATGTTCATCGCTACAATCGTGAAAATTCTGAATTTGATGTTCAAGAAATTTCAACCCCTCACCACTACCGCCCAGTTCCACTTTCGTACAAGGTCAGTCTAAATGAATGGTGGTGTGATTGTGGACACTTCCAAGCTACTCGTCTCCCATGTCATCATGTCATTGCTGTTTGTGCATTTTCGCATATCCCCCTAACCCAAGTAATCGATCCGGTATACAGTCTTCACAACATTTTCAAGGCATACGAAGTACAATTTCACCCAATCCAAAATGAAGACTATTGGTCTCTGTATACAGGTCCAAACTTCATACCAGATCCTAAAATGCGACGCAACGCATCCGGAAGACCATCTACAAATAGGCTTCATAATGAAATGGATCAATCCAATCCAGATAAGCCAAAAAAATGCTCTTACTACCGCAACGAAGGTCATCATAGGAGAAATTGTCCTCTTCGCCAATAGTTTTTTCTTAATCTTACCAAATTGTAATCAAATCCATTACTCATATATTACTATAAATATTTCCTAGATATATTTATTTTCTCTTTTCCTATAACATAACCAATACATAACATATGTCAAATACAAAATCATTTTCATAAACCAAACAAAAACCAACTGGTAATCGATTACACAAACCCTGTAATCGATTACCAGAGTGATTCTTCCTACAAAAACAACCTGGTAATCGATTACTCACATGCCGTAATCGATTACCAGTACATTTTCTGTCTACACATTTCAAAATCTGCAGGGTCTCCATTTCAACCCTGTAATCGATTACAAGCACCAGAAGTCGTTTTTAGGATGCACGACTTCAACACTGTTGCCATGAACAGTGTGAAGTCGTGCAGGGGGGGCACGACTTCTTCTTTTGAAGTCGTTATTACCCCCACGACTTCACTTTTGGTCAATTTTTGCCTAGATCCGTAATAAATTCTTCATTTTTGCCTAGTATGGTGCAAAAGCCCTTCTAATTAGAATCAATATTATGATATTATGCCATGACTTGGTTATTGTAACGTGCAACTATTGTGATCGAATTTTTTCCTATATTTTATTGTAACTAATGCTAGTTTTATTACAGGATTATAGTTATATTAATGTGTGTATATAAACAAAAAATCTGTCATATAAATAATTAAGTTAAATTTCTATACTTTTCTCTGTCAGAGCTCTTAAGTTGGAAGGCTCTCGATTACGTCTTCTATAACCAACAGAGATAAAAATAAATGACCTATTAATTGTCTTCTCTCTATCACGTTGGATGGAGATAACTATTGGAAGCTACTAATACTTCCAATAATTAGAGCTTGCAAATTTGAAATATGTTGAATAGTATCTGTAAGTTAAGCCCGTTTGTCAAAAAAATAAAGAATAACATAAATATTTAATAGGACACTGCTTGGACAAGCATCACATCTCACCGTTCATCCAAGACCACCTTACATGTCTTCATTACAATCTACTAACATTTTACACTTTCTTTTAACTTTCTTATTCATTTCAAACTGATAAACAAGGTTAAAAGTTTCAGAAAAAAACTATGCTAATTGCATTTACTAAAGCAAAAAAAATAATAATAATAATAATGGAGAGGACATAACTCTCGTATTATTTTAATTAAGGGCATAATACATGTTTGGTTTAATAAATGATAGAACACACATGCAACTTTTCATTATGTCTGACAAGTGAATAACGATGATCTAACAATAAATATGATTAAAGACTTTAGAATAGCTTGAATTGAAAGGATATTCATGAAACTTAAATGCCTGATATGCAAAACCACGATTCTAAAGCGGATAATACGCTTCGATTTTTAGAAAACCTAAACATAAAAAAAAATGGAGGCATTTATGTAATTTCAATGACCTTATAGGCATCGGTTTAAGGGGAACCGAGGTAGAAAAGCTTTTATTACCTCGGTTGTTTCAGAACCGAGGCATAAAAGGCTGTAAAATCCCACATGTCCCTCTACATGCATTAAATTTTTCATTTTGAAATTTTTTTGAACACTTTAGACATCAATTAAGCAGATAACCGAGTCAGTATCCCTTGATATTTTATGCACTATTCTTCTTCTTCTCGTGCAAGAGCATCTTCCTCTCACATCTCTGATTTCCCTTTTCTTTTTCTTGTTTCTCTCTCTTCTCTACGCTCCAATCTCGCTCCTTGCGCCGCCTGCTCTAAGCCCTGTTGCCGCTAGGAGCCACCACCACCTCGCCTGCGAGTGCGTCGCCTTTGGAGTGAAGAGCAAGCGGTGGGCGTTGGGAATGAAGCAACTTCTCGATAATAGCTCCTAGGGTTCTAATGCAGATCCTCATCCCTAATTTTAGTGTTGCATAGTGGAAAATCTCAGATCTATAGATCTGAAGGCCCGGCTTCAACCCCTAAAGACCCCTTCTCCATCCCCAACGTCCATAAGAAGTTCCAAAAGCTCACCCGCAACATCTCCAAAGTCATAGCCTCATTCAGAAATTCGCTAAACCTCGATTCACCTCCTTCCTCCAAAGCTCATGCCTCTTCGCGGAAACTTGCCTAGGAAGTGTCGTTCGCAACCTTACTCAGCTCTACCCCTGAAGCCAACTCCCTGAGAAACTTATGTCCAACATTCGCAAGCATTATGATTCCTTGCACCTCAGGTCCCAGAAAATTAATGCCGCCCAAAGTTTTTATCTTTCCTCGCAGTTTCGGTCTTTATGGTGTTCTGGGGAAGTTCTAAATTCAGTGCGTTTTGAGGCTTTGAAAGTCTTCACTTGCGATTGATGTGTCTGGAGCTGATCGTGGATGGAAACTTTGACATTGTGGTTGAACTGGGATTGAGTTGTTTTTGAAGATGTTGATGTGAGTAGCCCATTTTGTCAAGTTTCGATCTTGTCGTATCAGTGCTTGATCTTAGTTTCCGCTTTTTGTTTTTTTGTCGTGGGTTTTGCTATTTTTCATGCCTCACCCTCCCGAGTTCACTCAGTGTTTTAAATTGTGGCTGCCATCTTGGTTTTTTAATCACATTTACCCTGGTTAAATGCAACCGATGCAGTCGCAATTGAAGTTGTAGATACTTTAAAAACATAACTCTCTCTTTCCTTTTTCATAAAACATCTCCTCCTCTTTGTTTTCTTTTGTTTTTCAAAACCAAACTCTCATTTCCACTCATTTTTCATGTAAAGATACACACACACCTCTCACTCTTCCACTTTTATTTTTCACACTTTCAACCAAGAACCTGAGGCTCCCTTTCCACTTCTTTCTTTTTTTAACAACTCATCCTCTTCTCTTCTACCTTTCTTTTTCACCGACTCCAAACTTTCACCTTCACTCTTACTTATATACTGGCAAGTGAATTCTCTATCCATGCAAGTGCATCAATCTTTTCTTCATTTAACTCAACGACACACCACACTTCATCCCTATTATCATTTCTTGCTTCTTTTTAAAACAAGTAAAACTTGATTTACTTTGACTATTTTTTTTGGGTCACTTTTTTGCACCTTTTGTGATGGCTGATTGAGTTTATAAGTAATGCTTGGTGTTTACTTCATTAATGAACATGTTTGGGTCTTCAATTGTTGACTAAAATGGCCATTTAGGTTCTTTACGAAAATTGAGATCAAGTCAATGTCCATTGATGCCTTTCTAATGCCTTGGTAATCGATTAGAACAGTCTTATAATCGATTACCAGTGGCTTAAGGACCATTTGTATAGAAAGTTCAACCCCACTCCACAGTTGGATGAACAACACTTCCCATGAAAGTTTTTCCTTTGTTATTGGTCATTTTTTCCATTTTATAACATGGGTGAGTGGGTTGAAAGTTAATGGGTGTGTTCCATGCACCAAAGATGATCTTAGTCCATTGATTTGTTAACAAAAATGTCCATTTAGGTAGTTTGCTCCAATTGAGGTCAAGTTCATGACCATTGATGTTGTTGAAAGTAGAATGGCTAAATTTCTCACACCAAGAGGGGGGTGAATTGGTGAAATATAAAAACAAAGTTTTCTTTAAATCTTTTTCGAAAAGTTGATGTCTTTAAAAGATTTCTTGAAACACAAGGAAAAAGATTTGTTTATGTAGTGGAAATATAATCGATTTAATGCAGTATGCAGTCGACTGAATAAAAACTACAGGGATAGAAAGATCAAACACTAGGTTTTTATACTAGTTCGGCCAAGCCTACATCCAGTGTCATTCCAACCACAAGAAGTCAATGCACTATAATTATCAAGGTTTTTACAACAAGGTTTTTATAGTGACCTCGTCAAAAATATAAAACACCTCTCTAACCCTCTATTCAAAATATAAGCATATACAAAATAGACTAGCAGCAAGAATCTCCTCTCCTGCAGTCCAACCCTTTGAGCCACCCTCAAAGTCAAAAACGCAGCACGCTCTTCTTCCTGTAATCACAACAGGGAAACCACAAACCAATCTTTGCAAGATTGTAGCCTCTAATCTTTCAGTAATACCCAAATGTGTAGATATTATCAACCTTTTGTAAATGTAGTTAACTTGTTCTTCAAGAATCCACAAGTAGATGAATACCACAGTCACTTCTTGTTTCTTGGAGCTTTTTCCCTTTCTCTGTAAGAATGCACTCTCTGCAAAATATCACAAAACTGTTAGAATCACAAAAGTTCTTATAGAGATCAAGTTCGTGTAAATTATAGATTTTCACAATTCAGATGCATTTTAATCGACTTAGCTACTAATGCAATCGATTGTAACAATTCAGTCAAAGCAGTTAGCAGCAATTAACGCAGTTAATTGAATGTGCAATTAATGCAATCGAACCATAATAAATGCTTGGTCAACTTATATAAAAATATAGCCGTTGTAACATTTAACACAAGCATTAACAGAATTTCAAAACAGTAACAGACTTAGTCGAATGCAAGTTGCATATAATCGACTATGTAACACAGTTAAACAGAGTTTTGAAAAACTTCTTCTTTGAAAATCCTCACAGCACACTTTGAACAAGTTTGTGCAAATCCACGAGTTTTAATCGACTCACTCCATAATGAAGTCGACTTAAAACTGTTGTTTTGCCACACAATAAAAGGTTCAGCATAAGTGCTTGTGGTTTTCTTTCTATAAAACATGAAACATGCATTCACCAATAAAATCAATTATATAGCACAGTGAAATGTAATTTATCAACATAATCACGTTCTCCATGCTTTAAACAGATTTATGCATTGATTAAAACATGTAGCATGTAAGCAATAGAACATGTAACACATAAACATCACATGTGTTATTAATTATGTTGTCATCATCAAAAACCAGAAGCTCTGAGATTGTAGGTTCAGCTAAACTAGTGCTCTTCCTATCAACAATCTCAACAGATGCCTTTCTCATGCTTGGTAATCGATGACCAAGGCCTGGAGGGCTATTTATACAGAAAGTTCAACGTGACTCCCCAGCTGGAACAACACCACTCCCCATCATGGTTTTTGCTCTGTTTTTGTTTAATTTTTCCATTTTTTGAGATGGGTGAGTAAGTTCAATACTATTGGGTGTGTTCCATATATCAATGATGAGGTTAGACCATTGATTTCTTCAAAAAAAAGTGTCCATTTAGGTGGTTTCCTCCAACTAAGGTGAGGTGAATCTCCATTATTCCCTTTTTAAAAGGCTTAGTAATCGATTACATGGGTCATGTAATTGATTACCAAGGGCTTGAGGGTCATTTGTACATAAAGTTCAACGTGACTCCCCAACTAGAACAACACCACTCCCCATGATTATTTTTGCTCTACTTTTGTTGATTTTTTTCATTTTTTGAGATGTGTGAGTGTGTTTAATGCTATTGGGTGTGTTCCTACACCAATGATGAGGTTAGGCCATTGATTTTTTCAAAAAAAATGTCTATTATGTGGTTTCCTCTAACTGAGAAGAGGTGCATGACCGTTGTTCCCTTTTTGAAGGCTTGGTAATGGATTACATGAGTCATGTAATCGATTATGAGGGGCCTGAGGGACATTTGTACAGAAAGTTCAATGTGACTCTCCAACTGGAACAACAACAGTCCCTAATTGGAACTACAACACTCCCCAAGATAGTTTTTGCTCTATTTTGTTGAATTTTTCATTTTTTGAGATATGTGAGTGAATTCAATGCTATTATATGTGTTTCCTACACCAATCATGAGGTTAGACCATTGATTTCTTCAAAAAAATGTCCATTTGGGTGGTTTGCTCCAACTAAGGTGATGTGCATAACCATTGTTCTCTTTTTGAAGGTCTGGTAATCGATTACAGGGGACATGTAATCGATTACCAGGGACTTGTGAGTCATTTGTACATAAAGTTCAACATGACTCCCTAGTTGGAACAACAACACTCTCCATGATGGTTTTTGGTATGTTTTGGGTCAATTTTTCCATTTTATGAGATAGGTGCGTTCAATGTGAATGGGTGGTGTTTAAGTGCAATGATAGTCCTATTACCCATTTTTCCAATTTTCCATTTTTCTATTTTTGGACTTCACCTATCTTGCTCCTATTACTCATATGCTCTTTTTCCTCCACATTGAAATGGAATAAGATGTTGTTCATACGCTCAAAATTGATGTTGTTCCCACAAGAAATTGAACAGAGAAAGACGAGAGTTTTGTCGAGAGAAGGGAAGGAGCTTCAAAGGGAGAGAGCTTCAACAAGAGAAGGCAGAGACCTTCAACCTTGAATGAGAGAAAGGAGAGAGCTTGAACCACAACATACAAAGTGTGGAGAGAGAACGAGTTTTGTTTGTAAGAGAGAAAGGACTGTGAATGATTTTAGGTTCGTGAGAGAGAAAGAAAAAAAAAAGCAGAGTGAACTGGAGAGAGAATGAAAAACTTTTTAAAAAAGTAAAGATATTTTGAGAATACCATTTTCCACATAAGCCATAAGCCATCACAAAAGAAAATGTCTCGTAACATTTTGACGCGTGATTGTTGTGGAAATATAACACGCGATTGTTGTCAAAATATTGTTAAAATCTGATTATTACGCGTTGAATGTGTAGGTAACAATAAGACTTTAAATGGGAAAGTTTTAATAGCTCCGCTTTAGAGTTTTGATAGCTTTAAAAACATACAAATCACAAAGGGCATAATAGGTATGTCAAGAATTTGAGGGTGTAGGAGAAAACGATGTGGTGCAGGAAGAAGGTGTGCACTGACGAACCCAGAAGCCCATGAAGAAGAACACATCAGGAAAAAGGGGAAGTTAAGAGAATGTGATAGAAGAGCAAGAAACCATATTGTTTCGACACACAGAAAGATATTCATGGACTCGCACAACCAAAAACGTTGAAGAAGGAATTGACCGTGGAAATGAAAGTGACTTGGAAGAACAACAAAAAGAAACGTTGTTTACCCACGCTGTCCCACTTCAGTGACCTTCCCTTCGAGCATAACGACCAACCCCATTCAGAAGATGGCGCGCGTGTTCCCGATCCTGACCAATCTCGCGCAGCACAATTGGCGCATGAATTTCAAGCTCAAGGAGATAAGCTGGCAGTGGTATTTTTCTTTGTTACACATACTCATGTTGTTGTCTTTGATTATGTTGTTCATTTATTATTTATTTTGTAGAAGCGAAAGGTGGACTAAGATAAATTAGAGTTGTTAAAACTGCGTACAAAGAACTCAGGGTGGGAAAATATGACTACAATTGAATCGTTTTTCTGAATTTATATCAATTTAATGAGACAGGGGTCGCTTAATTTTTTATTTATATAGAAAATTGATGTTTTTCCCACTCTGATTTGCTTTTCGGAACCTGAATGTTGAAAGTTTTATACTAAGTATTTTTCTTAAGAGTTTAATTACACTATACCTAAAGCACTTTTTTTGTGGTTTTTTCGCAGTACACTGGGATCCTAAACACCTTTATACTTTCAAGTGAAAACCAATCAAAAGTCACGTTTAATATAATTTAGATATTATAAAAGGTAATAAATTTACATACGTAAGGGTTTGTGATGCGTGATTACATGATTGTAAAGTTCTATTAACTTGTATAACTTGTATAAATTTACGTTCACCCTAAACACGAACTGAGAGAATGTAAAAAATATCTTATTTGGTGAAAAACATCTTGAATTTGCGTTGAAAAAAATCCCAACCTTTTTATTGGTTGCTCCTCGGTTAGAAAACCATCATAGAGCTATCAACAAACTCTTATTCTCCATGCTTTGTCTCCATCTGAGCACTCAAATAGATCCTTAATGTTAATGATGGTTGCAATACAGTGACCTATTTTAAAAAAAAAAATGGTATAAGGACTCTGTTAAAAATATTAACTGAGAGTAGCTATTTGGAAGACTTTTAAATGATTTTGTAGCAATCAGAAATTAGAAAATTAGAGTATGAAAATCTTGCCTACAGTCTCCCTTGTATATCTTGTATATCTTGAAATTCCTACCCATTTCATGTCGAACTTATTGTTTGTCCTAGGTTTTTTCCAATTTATGCAAGTATACATGAAAGCATTGTTAGATCTTGTCTGAATAATCGTGTTCAAGAGAACTTATAACCAAAGCAAATAGCTAAGTAATATGAACTAAGCATTCTCATAAGTTAAAATTAGCTCATGCATAAGTAAAGTTTAGTTTTTGAAAAAACTTAATTTAGGGAACTTCTATGAAAGTTGAAGTGTATAAGTTGATGTTAGCTTATTGGAGAAGCTTGATTCATTTGACTGCGTGTTCTTATAGTTGCTTGTTCAGAAGACATCCAAACAAGACCTTTGTCTGTTTGAGTCTGAGATTTTGCTTCTATAAGTTTAGGTCTAGATACCAATTTGATTATTGAATTTTTTTTTCATGCTGTTTCCAAATTAAGCTACCCGATCTGGAACAAATTTTTATTTGAAGTAAATAATGGTAACAAACAATTATTAATTTGAGTATTGTTAATGAGTATTCTTTTTGCAAACACTTGCATTTCAGCTATATGGACATAGCTATGGTGGCACTCTCTTATACATTTACTTACAGTTGGGAGTAGCATTTTCTTGGTTTAGGGTTTAACTCCCGCACTTCAAGATTATTTTGGCTCCACAATTAATGACCCTCTTTAAGACTTAATACAGAATTTGGTCACTTTATGCATGCAAGAGATTGTTAATAGTAAAATTGATAAACAAGACATGTCCTTTTGTTATGTATCAATTTCATATCTCACCGGCTTTATTCCAATATATCTACTTATTTTAATCTTGAAACTGTAAAGAAGCTAAAAGTGATAAACGGGTGGTTATTGCTTCATAGATCTATCAATAATCAACACCCAATGTATGAAGGAGAAGGAATAGTAAGCAATTACAGTGACATAAAGATATGACAGGAAAGAACAAAATATTCCATTAAGAATGAAGGGAAATGACCAGGTCATCACACCATTAATCCCCTCTTCATTATTCTCTTTTTCTTACGAGTATCAGTACACAAAATCTCTCAATTATGAATTTGTTAGCCTTTGCCTCATGCTCCTTCTCTCGTCCAGGATTCCCAGACTCCTCCAACAGTTTTGATCCTTCTTCTCTAGCCATGTATCCATTCTGACTTGCCAGCTTCATTGCAGGATCATACTCACACACACACACACACACATGTACACATATATATGTATGATGTATTTATTATGATTCTTTTTTCCTATATTTCATATGGGTATATATGCCATGTCCTTGTTCAACAATTTTTAAAATTTGGTGTCTCCTTGTGATGTTTTATGTCTTTGTCAGTGCCTGTTTTGTGGTTAATTCTATGTTTGTTCTTCCAGGATGGGAAGTACCAGGAAGCACTAAGTAAATGGGAGGCTGCTCTTGCGTTGGCACCTGATGTTCCAATTTTGCATGAACAAAAAGCCCAAGTTTTACTAGAAATTGGAGACACTTGGAATGCTTTAAAGGCTGCAACTCGTGCGTCTGGGAACTTGATTTTGTTTAATCTTGTGTATTGAGTCAAATGAAATTTTAAATTACAATTTGTTATATATTTATTTCTGCAAAGAAGTATTATAGTTATTTGGGGCTTTTCTTCTGCTGATTGTTATATTTTATAATCTATGTGCCCTCTATTTGACAGGAGCGACTGAATTGGACAGATCATGGGCTGAGGTATGATACTATTTTATTTGAAATAACCATTACGCATTGTGACTTTTAAAATATTCCTTCCTAATGATATTTATTACATTAATTCTGTGCTGTAATTTTGTTTAGTTTCAGGTAGTAATTGTGCCTAAATAAATATAAAATTCTTAAACTCAAAAACTTTGACTTGTGTGTATGTGATCTATCTCATGCATATAATTGATTTTCCTCATTTTGATCTCCAATTATAGGTTAAAATTTGAGGCAATTATGGGCTGGTTGTCTTATTTTGTTTATTGAATCCCAGAAAACTAGTAGTATGAATATATATATATATATATATATATATATTTGAAACTCAGTTTCAGTCACCCGATTCACATTTGTTCTTGTAATGTATATGCTTAAGTGATGTGTGTTCGGTACTGTAAAGGAATCAGCAATAAAATGTAAGTGTAAGATCTAGAACCTTGTTAGATTTTTCTTGGTTTTGAGATAAAATGCTCTAACCCTTTGTGAATGCTTAGTGTACTACTGTAATATATTGTTAAATACTCTAACCTTATTCAATCTCACAAAATTGACTTATAAGGTGAGATTTTCACTCATATATATATTCTAAATTAGCATTATTTCTAGTCGATATGATACTTTCAACATATACCGTGGAGTTTTCTTTGTATTTTGTACAAGTGTCTTTTGTGTATTTGTACAGATGTCAGCATTAGACAGCTGTCAGTAAATGACTCATATAAATAAGTCAGTGTAGTTGTGATTGAGTAGGTAATTTGAAGAGTACACAGATTCATTGATAGTTATTTTCTCTCTTCTCTGTTCCATTTATCTTAGGTTGGCTTACTACGCTATGTCTGTGTTAGATTTGGTACATGATCACTATGTTACATTTTATATCAAATTCTTTGCGTATTGTATTTGTAGGACTTATGCCAAAAAATCTGCCGAAGTTTGATTTTGAATCACCTATGATAATGCGTACTAGAGCAAAGCTAGTAAATTTCAGCTTCATAGTTGATGAATACATTTCAATTTTGATCCTTCCAGGCTTGGGTCACACTAGGCAGAACACAACTGAATTTTGGTGAGCCTGATAATGCTATTGAAAGCTTTGACCGAGCTTTAGCTCTCAAGGTTAGTAATTGTTTTAGCACATGATTTACTTTTCATTGTAATTTAATTTCCTTATCACAGCAAAGTTATAACCAATAACTATTAGGATAGTCTCTCTATATAGGTGCATAATACATGTGTACTTCTTGCATTCATTATCAGAATAATATTCGGTTCTTAATCTTTTCTTATAGTGTCTTCATGATGCTTGCTTAATAGTTGGGTTAGATTATCCATTATTGACCTTGGATTTATATTTATATATTCAATAACCAGATGATTGACTTGCTATAATTGGCATTCAAATATAATGGTTAAATAAGTGGTAAATAATTTTACAAATCACACTTTCACTGAAACACATTTTGGAGCAGTAGTATGTGGAGAAACTAATCAGTGATTGATCACAACTTCAATATTTTAATTAGCAGTACCAAATGAGAATTGTCATCACATTTTACTTTTGGGTTGAGGTTTTTTCTGGAAATTTAGGTTCTTGCCCTTGTTATATAAGCATGGTCTCTTCTGAAGCTTAAGCTGAATCACCAAGGATATTCATATTTACTCCAGTTTTAGATGGATAGTGAACAAACTTCATTGCTGTGCAGCCTGATTACGAGGAAGCTAAAGAAGATAGGAAAACCTCTTTACATCTTGTAAAGAAGAGAAGGCAACTTCATTCATCTGGCTTGAGTGACACTCAAAATCGTTATGTTGTGGGTGAAAAGGATGAAAGCCACCAGTGAAGGGATATAAAATTGAATATTTAATGTGATATTTGGTTATTCTAGTTGCTGTAGATATAGCAAATTTCAGTCTGTATACTTTTCAGTAGCTCAATGCTCAAAAAAAGTTCATTAGGGGGTAAAGGTGGCACAATAGTTATGTTGATAGTGTAATGATGGTTGTTTCATATACTAATTTCAAAATGGTTGAAATTCAATCATTCCCAAATTTAGAACGGTCACTGAAAAAAAGTCAAAAAAACAACTAATGCAGTCGAAATATTGAACATCTCTCTAGACTCAACCTAATTTAGACCGTTTTATGTATAAATTTAATGTGGATTTTTCCAATTTAAGTCACTTATTCTAAGGTTTCTAATCTTCATTTTTGTATCATATAACTAAATTCAGAAGGAAATGTTGTATAAACAGAAGTGCAAAATAGAAGATACAATTTCTTGTTTAACAGTTTCATACCAAAAACAACTTAAGGAAAATATTTATAACTTTTTCTGTATACCTACAATTAAGGTGATTTTGGAGTCTAACATTAGATTTTCATATCTAATAAATGCATATTTTTAATTAGATTTAAAATAAAATTACTACAGTGTCACGTAATGAAAAAGAGAACTAGTGTTGAAATTTTCAATTTACTAAGTTAGAATTTATGTTATAAGTGTGTACTCCTGAAGTTCTTGATAAAGCTAGAAGTGGAATATAATTCAAGAGAATATTTCTTCATATTTAAATTAAATAATTCTAGAATTTTAATATGTAAGAAACTACAATTATTAGAATGGAGTTTAAGAATGGTTAATGAGCTCTCCTATAAGTATGCTACCAATGGTTAATAATTCAAACCTTTGGGGAAAAATAAGATGGAGGAAAAAGAATAAGATAAGAACAAATATTAGTATTAATTTTCGTTTGAAATTGTAATTTCAATGAATGGCGAATGATAAAAATACTTCCCTCTTGTTGTAGGGTGGGCAAAAATTGTTTGTTTAGTTGATTTTAGTCTTGGTCCAACAATTAGAGACTGATTCTACACTCTAATACACTAATTTGACTTAAATTCAAATTAATTAACAGCTTATTTTATGATGTTAAAAATTTTTAGGCTTCGCTCTTAACAGACAAAGTATATAAAGTCAAAATGTTGGTCGGTTATGTCAAAATAATTTTGGGGATGTGAGTCAACGTTAGTAAAAAGTAGAAGAGCAAGTAATTTAAAATTGTATTTGTGGCATCAAATACTACCGGTTTGTCTTTACAAAATCCTTCCCCAAAGGTTTTCTTTTCTTTCAAATGCCTATTTTTAAAGCGGATAATTAAATTAAAATAATTATAACTATTAGTCGAGTTTACATTAAATTTACAAACTCACTACTTTCATATAAAAAATTTCATCATAAAACTACCATTCTCCTGCCCAATGCTACAATGATACAGGATCACCAAGTAACATTTCGGCAATTTTATATACAGTAGACCAAATTCCCTCTATTTAAAACTCTTTTTTAAATCATAAACTTTATTATTGGCTTTAGATTAATGCAAAATAAGGTCAATAAATCACTTCAGAACTTATACAGAAAAAAAAAAGAATAGTGTTTCCCGAATTCCTAGAGAAGAAACTACCAGTGCGAAGGTTATGTTGAAAAGGGTGTATATGGATAAACAACTTAATTATATTTTAAGAGATGTATTACTAGAGAACTTATTCATAAACTCAACCGTGAAGCTTACTACAGAAATAAGCTGAAAAGAGTATACTTTTGGTTAACTAAATTTAGAGTTGAAGAAACCAGTTTTTGCAAACTAAGTTGAATGTGGAAGAAACTCTTTCAAACACCCCCAAAACTATTCATTGAATCAGGCATCAAATGTAAACTGCTGTTCATGGCTTGTACGAAATTGTTATTGAAACATTGAAATGTAAACGGATAAAACACACCCCCCTCTTGATTATCAACACACCGGACCTAGACACTAATTTAAAGAACATCCGGTTCCAAAACATGACAATCAGAACATTATATTCTGCATGGAGCAAAGTAGCCAATTAATTTTCATATCAATCACATATATTACAATGCTATACGACCTGCAAAAGGACCAAGACTTCATGTATCACAGTTTCTATTGATGCTCTATGCTCTTTGGCCTCTAAAATCCTTTCTCACCAAAAACGGCATGTATCCAAAAGTCAGCAAAAATCTATCGTAGTTTTACAGCCTAACAAAATCAGTTATCTAAAACAAATGCAGGAAATAGAAAACATTAGGTATTAGCAGTTAGCACATACGCCCTTATTTTAATGTTCTCTCTGACTCAATCTGGATTGCATTCATTTTCTCTTCAGAATTCAGAGTATTTGCTGCAGTTATAAGCATCTCCATTCCTCCAACTTTATCAGATTCCCGTTCACGTTTTCTGTTCCATTTCTTGTCAATGTCTTCATTTGGCTTTAAATCCTTCTGTCCAATTTTCCCTTTCTTGCTCTCGTATGCCTTTCTTGCCTTGCGTATTGCTAGTATCCCTGCATCACATTTTATGCAGAACCATTTCCCCACAGGAATCAAATTCAGCGGAGGTTTCAAACAGTACATATGGTATGCATGATCACAGCCATCACAGAGAACAATCTTATCATCATCTTTGTCAGTGAAGCAGACTTGGCATATACAAGAAGGGCAATACCAACAGTGACCGTAAGTCCTAAGCTGCTTACTAGACAAACACCTTACATGGTAGTACTTACTGGGGCAAAATAAGTGACCACAGATTTTTATTTTTCCACGCTGCACCACTATTTTACAAATTTTGCAGACAGATAGATGTCTCGGCCCAGCGGAAACTGGAATCCCATCACAAGTACAGATTGAATTCTCCTCCAATTCATTCAGTTTTTCCTCTTTTGTAGGGATGATTTCCTTGCAGACAATGTCGTCCAGTTTCTTTGGGACATTCAACCGTTCACACACCACACAGTTCTCATGTTGACATCCAATTCCACTGGCAGTACAATTGGCACAGAACCAGCTTTTAGGGGGTATTTCTTCTACAGCAGGCTCAATACAAGACAGATGATACATCTCTTCACATGAATCACAAACCAAACAGTCTACACCTTCTGCTTTGTCTCCACAATGCCTGCAACTGCCAACTTTTAATGTAACACATTCTACTCTCCGCTCCGGCTTCATGTGAGAGATTGATTCCTGGTTACACAGCCATTTGACAAAACATAAAAATCAACACCGGTTTAATATATCTCAAGGAAAATTTCAAATCAAGTGAAGTGCATTTGGTACTCTGATTGAACAGCATAAACAATCCATGCACCATGAATAGTTAGACTTGCAAAACCTAGGAAGATACTTAAACACATAGGTCTAAAAAATCAAACAAGTCACCAGTGTGTTCTGATAACAGCAAAATTTAGACACCAGAGGAAAAATTAACTACACTTATCGTATCTATCAACCAGAGGAAAATAACATTTTAAAGGTAGGGAAAATTTTCAATATATAGGGATTAATCTTTTCATTACCAAGCATTTCACTTAAGAAATTGCCAAGTCAAAATGGGTGGTTACCATAGGGCTGATAAGCGATAAATTCTGGTCATACTAAACAACCAGAACTCATTCTACATTCATTTAGTTTTTAAGAGAAAATCAAATAGAAAAGATAGAAGATAATAGAGGAACCTTTGGTCTTTGATCATGCAGAATAATGCAACAGAAATTGATGCTACAACGATGAATATGATATAGCCAAGACAAAAGTGAGCAAAAAAGACAATCATTATTTGTCTAAGCTCTAGTGCTTCCAATTAGAATTGATTAACAATCAACAGCATGTGTCTTGGTCACCATAATAGACAGCATTGGTCTCTTTCAGTAGCTAGAAGGCTTGCAACTTGTTTCTTTATTACTAATGGTGAAAAGGGAAACCAGCAAGCCAAAGTTAAAAACAGCCTCATTGGAATTTGAAGTTTGCATTATATAGTACACAGAGAAACTTCTGTCACTTAAAAAGACTGCTTGGTGTTTGCTTCATAATTTTATGTCATGTTTTTACACAAAAAACTGAAACATGGTTCGTCTTTCATTTTGTTTTAAAAAACACCAGGGCATATACATGTATTTTTATTTCATTACTGAATCTTACAATACAATGCAACTTACGATATCAAGGTAAAAATAATACTCTCCTGTACATGTGCATAGAATAGTGGCAGAAGTGTGAGAGGATTTGGAATGTGCGCAAACTTTTTTCTGATTACCAGATACAAGGTGCTTTCAAGTCAATTTATCTAAACATCAGATTTTTTAAACTCGATCCAGATATATGCATGATCAGCACATGAAATATCAGAATAAAATAGACACTCTTACCACTTGTTTTCCGTCTTCGAAGGATCTGGGCGTTGAAATCACAACCTGACAACATAGAAAAGAAATTATTTATAAACAACAAGAAAAAGACGTAACCCAGCTAAAAGTGAATAAAATTCGGAAGCAATGAAAATATTATGGAACTGGAAAATAATTAACAAGAGTTTTCTTTACCCGCTCACAGAAGGAAGCTTTTGACAAGTTGGAGAGGCTCCTGGCTATAGCAACAATCTGATGGCCAGTATTTTGAAGCTTCTGCCAAACCTAAGAATATCAACAAGGCCAAGTCATGTAAAATAAGAAATTAAATTCTCCTGTTACCTACTCGGGCTAGAAATTAACAAACACGGTAAAGAAATACCCTGAAGATTGTGGACAGTTCTGACTAGGCAAAGATGATGGATGGCTCTGATGCAATCATGTTGATATAGGATTTAAAATAATTTATTCATCTTAGGAAATATAGTAGTTGATAACATTTTTAGGAACTATCCTTTTTTTGCAAAATTAGACAAGTTTGTCGGCAGTCATTAATTAGCTCTTGAGAATCTGATTATATCTGATTTGGGTGTATATCAAATATAGGCCAAGGAATCATGGATGAACCTTCACACTACATGTATTGTATTCTAATAATTTGAAGTTAAGCCTAACTCATTAACAAAACCAGCTTGTCCCTATTCGTATACACTACATTGGCCTTATCACCAGTTAGTGAAACACTAGAAATACATCAACCTCCAGCCCCAGCTAAACACTGGTGCATGAATAATATGATAGGTGGCCCAATAACAGATCTAGAGCAGGCTCTTATACCATTTTAGAATTCGGATTTGATATTACAGGTAGTATTTTACATGGTCTTCATCTTAAGTAGTATGATAAGTAGTACTTTTTACTGGTGCATGAATAATATGATAGTTAGTATTTTACATGGTCTTCATATTATGACATCTGCCACTCCTGTTCCCTTACAAGCTTTTGGTGATACAGATTAGGCTACAGATCTTAATGATCGGAGGTCCACCTCCTGAGCTGTCATTTTTCTTATATCAAATCTCATCTCTGGGTGGTCTAAGAAACAAGCTGTTGTTGCCAGGTCTTGCTCAAACAACTGCTGAGATATTTTAGGAACTTTTAGATTTTATTCCTACTAGTTTAATTATGTATCTTGGTTTTATTACTAGCATATCAATCCTGCAATCTCAGGGGTTTGTTTCCTAGAACAGGTTGTGCTTGTTTCAAAAATTATCCAAAATACGCATATATGTATGTATATATATCACATAAATTCAATGAGACAGAATAAGAGAGAAACTATTTTGTGGGATGTTCTTGAGCTGTCCTGGTCATTGGCTGTGTGACACTAACCGAAAGGGTAAAGGGAGGCTGAAGGAGAATGAGAGAGAGGGTAGTTGTGTGTCTATTAGGTTAAATTGAATTTTATTGGACCTGGCCTACTTTTTTACCATGTGTTTTAAATCTTTTTTACCATGTGGTTAAACCTGTTTTACCTTGTTGTCCAGGTGTGCCTATTAGGTTAAATTAAATGTTTTTGGGCCTGATCCATTCAATGTGTTTTAAACCCTAAAATATAAATATATCCTTGCTGTTTAGGTTTCTCTTCTTCAAGAATATTGTGCCGCCGCTTTGTTTCTTCTCCTGTTGGTCCCGCTGGTCTCTCCATCTTCTTCTTTCTCCACTCCTTTTTTTCCGCCATTGCCGTTCTGCATTTGCCAGCCGATATGCACAAAGCGGCCACTATGGGCTGCCACGAAAAATCCGATTCGCCACTGCCTTATTGTGGCTGCAGCTTGGAAACACGTTACTGGTTTCCACCATGGCCGAAATTTGATAACACCGGTTTATCCAACCTTCATTGCTTCACAATCTCATACATCCAAAATTGTGCATCTTGCATCTTTGTCTAGTTCACTTATCATTTTTTTTTGTTCCTTAATTGCACATAATTGTAATGGCGAAATGGAAAATGGAGACAAGCCCCCCACAATGCAGTAGAATTATCATTTAGCCTTTCAATGGAATGAAAAAAATTATCTAAACTCGTCTCAACTCATTAAGACCATCTTGAAAACAAAAGGAACCCCAAAAGATTATCCGACATTCAAGTCGTGGGATGAAGAAGACTCTATGATCATGGCATGGTTTTGGAACTCAATGGGTTCTAGAAATTAGTTACACGTGTGTTTCTCAATTCAGCAAAAAGTCATATGGACTCCAATAAAGCAAACATATCTTGTTAGTAGGATATTAAGTGTTCTATTAGAAGTTGTTAAAAGATTCTAGAGATCTAAAACTAAGAGCAATGTTTTCACCAAAAAGAAAAGAACAAGAACAAGCACATCATCATCATGGCACTGAATTAAAGCACATATTCAGTTACCTAAATTTTACAAATTTTCAAGAGAATCATAGCTTCGTAAAAGTTGTAACGAGAGGCAAGCTGTTATAAATTACCTCTTGAAGATCAGATAAGAAAAGTGTAGGCGTTTGCTCATAAGCTTGTTCCTTCATCCTTGAGTTTATCTGGCTAAAGTCAAATATAGTTTCAGGTTTCATTTCTTGGAAATTTTCAAGCAGTACTTTACATAATGAACTGAACTCTTCGGAGGCTAAGATATCGCAGAACAATCGCTGACACCTTTCAGTTGCACCATGACCATCAGGCTCAGTACAAAATCCATTATGCACAGCATTTTCTTGCCCATTAGCTTCACTCTGTAATCTGTAAAGCAAACAATCTAAATCCAAAGAGCGTTCTTGACCATTACTGTCAATTTTAAGAGTTTCCTGCAGAAAAAAATGAGAAAAGTAAAACTGAAGGAACATGTCCTGTAAGCAAGTGAACTTCTAACTGATCAACAGTCATTGTAGTGGCACAACTAATTTTAGGATGAACCGTAAGTGCATCTCATATACACCACTCCATACCACCATTATCATTGACTAATGAATGATATAAATGCTTTAGTACGACACTCCCCCAATGGTCAAGTAAATAATCTATTTAAGTCTTGCCTACAATTAAATCACAGTTTTGCAGAAAGAATAAAGTATATAGCGTGAAAAGTTCAAAAACAACTTTGCAGAAAGAACCAGGAGTGTTTAGTGTGCTTGAAGTCATCCAGAGTCATAAATGGCTATAGTGTGAAGCACAAATCTCGATTACAGCAAAATTTTCTCTCTTCTTATTCCCACATTAAATACAAATACTACTATAATAGTAACTGTCAAAATATAATGCAATTCAAATAAAGTAATGAGCTGACAAATTTAACCCCTTGGCTGGACTAATTATTTGCAATGAAGCAAATTATTATAATGTAAGATTAAAAAAAGGAAAAGAATCTATCACGCTTTCTTCCCATATCCTCTATCTCACCAGTTGAGAAATAAAAGAGACTATTTGAGAGTTTGAGAGAGATTGAACACTCCTCTCATATCTTAACATATTTATATTGATAGAGTTCTAATACAACGAGTATAGGAAAGAGCAAAATCAACCTAGAAAGATAGGTATATCATATAGTAAATTTTCAACCGATCCAACATCTTGGTACAAACTTCTCTGGATAATATCTTCGCTTGAATAAAATGATAGTCAAGTGTCATGTAAATCTCCTCTTTTAAATCACCATGAAGGAAAACATTTTGGATATGTAATTGATGGAGAGGCCAATGGCATATAATTGTCATGACAAAGAAGAGGCAAACAATAGTCATTTTAGGTAGGGAAGAAAAAGTATCACAATAATCAAGACCATAGATTTGAGTATACCCTTTGGCAACCAATCTATTTTTAAGGCGATCAATTACACCATTTGGCCCAACTTTAATGGCATAAACCCTACGATGACCAACAACCTTCTGTCCAAGTGATAGAGGAGCCAAGTATCATGTGCCATTATGTTCAAGAGCATGTATTTTAACAATCATGGTTTGTCACCATCCAAAATTATCAAGTATCTCCTTCACATTTTTAGGAATGGTAATGAAAGATATAGAGGAGAAAAAAGAATAGAAAGGGCTCAAACAAAGATAGCTTAGAAAATTGTAAACAGGATAAGGATTGCATGTAGAGCAAATACATTTCCGAATGGAAATAGGCCATCTAGAATCTTCATTATTAGATGTAGTATAGAACAACAATGGTAAAGGACATGATGAAAAGGACACACCATGAGGTATTGGACCAATCATTTCAGTTCGTCATTGGTAAGTGATAAAAGGAGGTGATGGTCCATGTGAATTGGGCTAATGAGAGGAATTTGGATAATTGGGAGAAATTACAGTGTTAGGAATAGGATATACAAAGGGCTCCACTAAAGACATAGGCAAGACCCGATGGAAAAAGTTAACACCTTCCATGGAGGAAGAGAAGGAAGGAGTTTCATCCAAAAAGGTGACACTTGTAGACATGTAATATCTTTTGGTGTTAGGGAATAACACTAACACCTTTTTTGAAGACAAAAATATTCTAAAAAGACACATTTGATAGCTCAAGCTGAGGGTTTGTCCAAACCTGAAGACACGTCATGACAAAACACAACCAAAGACTCAAGGAATATTCAATGGAATATGCAACTTTATTGTGTCTAATTAGGCAATAAGAATGGCATCTCAGGAGTGATGGACAAGTACATTGACACCACCAAGCAACAAGGTATAAGTGATTTCAACTAATTAGTTTTTAGTTTTACCAAGGACACAGACGGTTATTTAAAAGTTCAGACAAATCCTTCATTAAGTAAACCTAGGTACAATGAGAACATTCATCAACAAAAATTACAAAATAACAAAACCCAAAGATGAGTTCGGCTTGGACCCCAAATGGTGAAATAAACTATAGAGAATACAAAGATGCATCTTCTTTCAATTCTTTTTGGTAAAAAAGACCGAATACTTTTCCTAATTGACATGACTCACATTCATACTTTCCTAATTGATATGTATTCCAAATATGGTTTTGGAGTTTGCTATGTTTGGGAATCATACTTTTCAATTTTGATAAATGTGGATTACCCGAGCAATCATGTAAAAGCTTAGGAGATGGGGTTGCTAAACAAGACATTACATTGACAATCTAGTGTCAAGATAGTAGAGTCCTCTAGTATCCAATTCCAACAATTCATGCCATCTAATGGTATCATTTACATAACTTCATGTCCTTATACTCCTCAACAAAATAAGAATGACAAAACAAACATATAATTGAAACTATACTCAAACACTTCTTCATATTCATCTTTCTCATAATTTTGGATGGATGTTGTCGTTATAGTATGCTACCATATTAATCGGATGCCATTGATTGTCTTGATGATTGGGCACCCCGCTCTCTTCTTTTTACTCATTCATAGACTTCCTCCAGCTATTTCTAGTAACACATGTTTTGTGCATAAACTCACTTAGTCAAGATAAACTTCCTCCTTGGTCGTTCAATGTGTCTTCGTAGAATATCATTACTCTCATAATGAGTATCAATGTTTCTATCCTAATCTTCAAAAGGTATTTCGTGTCTACTAAATCTCTTTCTTTGAGTTTGTTTGATATAATACAATTGTTCATTCCAATGGCGACATATACAGTCACTTTCCCACCACCGTCGATCTTCTTTCATCATCACTAGATGACTCTGTTGTAACTTGAGGATGTTTCTCCAGCACCTCTTGAAGTATATCAACATTGTTCATGGCCTATTGAAATTCTAGTACGAAATCCATCTTGGACAAATAATGATATAACAGAGGTCGAGCTCAATCTTTCCTCAACACTATCTTTTGTACCGAATCTAATATTGATAGGGATAAGAATAAGAAAGGATGGGTAGTTTATGAGAGGAGGAATAGGAGGAAAGGAATATAACAAACTAACAGTTAGGATAGTTAGGACTGTTTTTGGTGAGATTGTAAGATTGTATAAATAGCGGCTGAGTAGAAGGGATTGGGGGACTTTTGATTGCTTAGTTGCAAACGGGTTTATACCTGTGGAAGAGGGTTATGCCTCTGCGGTTGAGTGTACAGATATTATACTTGTGAATAACATTCAGACTTCTATATCTTTCTTTCTTTCTGAGTCTTTTTCTGCGAGGAAGAGAGTTCTTGATTAGGTTCCCCATTTAGGAACCTATCAATTGGTCCGACCTGCCGGATCAATATCGGGGAGTGTCGAGTGTGGAGATGGAGGAGGAGAAGTTGGAGTTGGCCTTTATTAGCATGGATGGCTACGCCGGAAGCTGGTTTCGATTCTGGCGAGAGAAAACCAAGACCCTGTCTTGGGAGGGGTTGAAGAGGGCGCTGGGTATCCGATTTGGGGGAGGAACTAGAGGAACGGTGTATGAGAGACTCTCCACCATACGACAGACGAGATCGGTGGGCGAATACATACGTGATTTTGAAGTTCTGGTGGGGCAAACGACCCAGATACCCGAGGAGCAGATCATGGGGTATTTTCTGTCCGGTTTAAGAGAAGAAGTGAGCGATCATGTCCGGCCTCATGATCCACCGGATTTGATGACCGCTATGCGGGTGGCGAGAGATGTGGAAAAACTGTGCGCGAAGGCGGGAGGAGGATGGATATCTAAGAATCCAAGTTCTTGGGGAAAAACATCGGGATCGGTAATGAAGGTGGAGACGAATCGCGAACAAGCGGGACGAGCGGGACCAGCGGAAAGTATCGGTTCTGTAAACAAAGGTGCGACCCACGGGGGAAACCACAGGAGAGACAGCGGCAGCGGAAATGAGAGGAGTGTCCGCAATCTTCCCTACTCGGAGTACATCAAAAGGAGGGAAGAGGGGAAATGTTTCAGGTGCGGCGGACCCTTTGGCCCCGGTCATCGTTGTACGGAGAGGGGGATAAGGATGATGATTTTGGCTGAAGAGGAGGAAGAATCGGAAAATGACGGAGAGGATGAGTTGAACATCACCAAGATGGAGTTATCGGCTCTTTCTGCCGGTGGCCTCACGACATCCCGGACGATGAAGCTACGAGGGAGAATGGGTCAACGTGAGGTATTGGTTTTAATTGACAGTGGCGCTAGCCACAATTTTATAAGTCGACGGGTGGTGGAGGAATTAGAGATGACGGTGGTGGAAACCCCCCCGTATATGGTAAGCTTGGGAAACGGACATAGGGAACGAACTAGCGGGTGTTGTGAAAAGGTGGCATTGGAGATGGGGGAAGCAGAAGTGGTTGAACGCTTCTATGTTTTTGAGTTGGGCGGAGTCGACGTCATTCTGGGGGTGGAATGGTTAGAAAAGCTCGGGAAAGTGGTGGTGGACTGGAAAGAGTCAACGATGAAGTACCGACAGGGAGAGAGGAAGATAACAGTGAAAGGGGATCCCACTTTAGAACGAAGAGTGGTGGGCCCCCGAGCTTTACAGAAAATAGATGAGGTGGCAGTGTGGTTATTGGTTTGGGAATTGGGCTCGTGTGAGACCCAAACGAGCGGCCCAAATTGTTCGGGGCTTACTGAAAGACAAAAACATCATATGGAGAAGTTACTAAAATTTCATGACGTGGTATTCGCGGAGTTAGTGGGGTTGCCACCTAGCAGAGAGACGATGCACCGAATCACCCTTAAAGAGGGCACAGGTCCAATCAATGTCCGTCCGTACCGATACCCACACGTGTTGAAAGATGAAATCGAGCAGCAAGTGACGGAGATGCTTCGGACGGGGGTGGTCCGACCAAGCCATAGCCCGTACTCGAGCCCAGTGATTTTAGTCAAGAAGAAAGATGGAAGCTGGCGCTTCTGCATCGATTACCGAGCCTTAAATCGAGCGATGGTGCCGGATAAATTCCCCATACCGGTGATAGAGGAGTTGCTGGATGAGTTAGGAGGGGCTACCTATTTTTCGAAGGTGGATTTGAAGGCCGGGTATCACCAAATCCGCATGGCTGAGAAGGATATAGAGAAGACGGCGTTCCGCACGCATCAGGGGCATTACGAGTTCGTGGTGATGCCTTTCGGACTCACCAACGCGCCGACGACATTTCAGAGCACTATGAATCACCTCTTTAAGCCGTATTTGCGGAAGTTCGTGCTAGTTTTCTTCGACGACATCCTCGTTTACAGTAGAACCTGGGAGGAACACTTGGAGCATGTCGGAAGGGTCCTGGAAACGCTGAGTCGGGACAAGTGGGTGGCCAATCGGAAGAAGTGAGTTTGGGCAAACCCACGTTAAATATTTGGGACATATCATCTCGCAGAGAGGCGTGGGGATGGACGATGAAAAGATAAAGGCGGTGGTGGATTGGGAACGACCAAAATCGGTAAAGAGTTTAAGGGGATTTTTGGGTCTGTCGGGGTATTATCGGAGGTTTATTAGGGATTATGGCAAAATCGCCAGGCCTCTAATGGAACTATTGAAAAAGGGGGGCTTTGCTTGGAACGGAAGGGCGGAAGAGGCATGGCAAACGCTGAAGACAGCCGTCACGACCGCCCCAGTGTTGTCCTTACCCGACTTTCAGCAACCTTTTCACATTGAGTGTGACGCGTCGGGGACAGGAGTGGGTGTTGTACTAATGCAGGAAAAAAAACCAATCGCTTTTTTCAGTAAGGCTTTATCTGAAGGAACTCTCAGCAAATCCATTTACGAGAAGGAATTGATGGCTCTTGTGTTAGCTATCCAGCATTGGCGTCCTTACCTACTGGGGCAGAAATTCGTAGTGCACACTGACCAGAAGAGCCTCAGGTATTTATTGGAGCAAAGGATCACGACGTAGAATCAACAAAACTGGATAGTTAAACTGTTGGGATATGATTTCGAGATTATGTATAAGACTGGGACGACCAACCGAGTTGCTGATGCTTTGTCTCGCATAGCAGAGGGTGAAAAGGAAGAGGACAAGGAACTGACGGTGATAGCCAGGCCTTACTGGCAAGACTTTGAAGAAGTCACGAAGGAAGTGGAGGAGGACGAGAGGCTACGAAAGGTGATTGAAGAGATTAAGGGGGATCCAAATTCTCACCCAGCGTACACGGTGGAACACGGAAGGTTGCATTACAAAGGGAGGTTAGTATTGTCTGCAAAGTCTTCGTGGTTACCTAGGCTAATGGCAGAATTCCACCAAACTCAAACGGGGGGCCACTCGGGAGTTTACCGGACATACCGGAGGATAGCCCAGTCCTTATTTTGGATCGGGATTGTGAAATGGTATTCTATTGAATGAAATGGTTCTCTTGCATGTTTTCATCCTTCTCCTTAATCCTATATTTATAGGATTAAGTGAATGGAATACACACTCACATACACTCACATACACACTCAGATTTAAATACAAATACAATAATTCTAACACTCCCCCTCAAGCTGGAGCATACAGATTGTATGTACTAAGCTTGGAATAGATGAACTCGGTGTTGAACTAGATGATTTGTCTTCAAGAGTGTGAGGCAAACATAGATGGACTAACAGCAGCTTGTGAAACTTCAACTTCAAAAGTGGATGAAGAAAAAGCAGTGGTGGCCAATGACAAACTGCAAGGACTAATTCTCCAATCAATGATGGATGAGTGACGGGATCAACAGTGGTAACTGAAAGCTAAGAGCTACAAAACTGCAGGGACTACACTAAAACCTCATCAATGATGGCTGGGTGACGGGATCAACAGTAGTAGCTGAAATCTACAAAACTGCAGGGACTACACCCATATATATGTGACTTGCAGTGTCTTGGAAACGTACTCCCCCTTAGTGTGGAGATGTGGAATATCACAGTTGCTGGACCACTAAAACAAAATACAAGATTAAGCTACAATGCTGAAACAAAGGCATCAAAGATCCAAATTGGAGGTCCAAATTCTTTGCTGGACAACTCCCAAGTGGTGATACTTAGCAGTGTATCACAAGAAGATCGGGCTAACTCTAGCACCGAACAGCGGCAAACTGTGCTAACTCTAGCACAAAACAGCAGCAAACAGTGCTAACTCTAGCACTGAACAACGGCAAACAGTGCCAAACATCGGGCTAACTCTAGCACCGAACAACGGCAAACAGTGCCGAACAGAGGCAAACTACGCCTGGACAACGGCAAACGGCGCCTGGACAGCGGCAAAGGGTGCGTGGCAGCGGCAAACAGCGCCGGACAGCGGTCAATAGTGGCTGGACAGTGGTCAAACGGCGCAAACAGCAGCAAAACAGTGGCTGGACAGCGGAAAACGGCGCCAGGACAATCAACGGCGGAGACGAAGATAGACGAAGATGGCAGCAATGGCTGCTCTGATGGTCGGAACAGAGAGAGGGAGCTCCGGCGACGGCTTTGGAGGTGTCGCGGTGAAACTCCGGCGCCGGGAAGGCGGCGCGTGCAGAACACGCGGCCGAGACTGGCCGAGAAGAAGCGGCGCGTGACAGCTGGTGCGGAGGCTTCGGACGCCGGCACCGGTGGGGTTGGTCGTCGCTTGAAGAGGCGAACTAGTTCCAGTGGTCGCCGGTCGGAACGGTGACGGTGGCCGGCGACAAGGCGGCGCGTCGCGTCCGAGATCTACCGGAAAGAAGAGACGCGTGGAGGCGCGTGGAGAGGAGTCTGGTGTTGTCTCCGGCGGGGTTGGCCGTCGCTCGAGGAGACGCTCCAGATCTGCTGGTCACCGATCGAAACGGTGACGGCTGCCGGCGGCCGGCAGCGGACTGGCCGGAAAGAAGCGCTGCGTGGCGGCGCGTTCGGAGGATTCTGGTCCTGTCTCCGGCAGGGTTGGCCGTCGCTCAAGGAGACGGTCCAGATCCGCTGGTCACCCGTCGAAACTGTGACGGCGACCGGCGGCGGCGGCGGCAGCGACAGCGGCGGCGGCGGAGTCAGGCGATGGCAGCGGAAAGTGGCGGCGACATCAGTGGCACACTCGGTCTTGACTGGTGCCGACTGTGGCACTGATTTAAGAAGACGAGAAATGCCCACTGAAATATGAGGGGCTGCCTACTGAAACTGTAGGGGCTGTCGGCGGCCATGGCAGCCGGCCGCCGGCAGACGGCAGAGACCAAGTAGAAGAGGATCAGAGAACTTGCTCTGATACCATGTGAAATGGTATTCTATTGAATGAAATGGTTCTCTTGCATGTTTTCATCCTTCTCCTTAATCCTATATTTATAGGATTAAGTGAATGGAATACACACTCACATACACACTCAGATTTAAATACAAATACAATAATTCTAACATTTTTTTTTTAACTGTAATTATTGTATTTGTATTTAAATCTGAGTGTGTATGTGAGTGTGTATTCCATTCACTTAATCCTATAAATATAGGATTAAGGAGAAGGATGTAACATGCAAGAGAACCATTTTCATTCAATAGAATACCATTTTCACAGGGATGAAAAAGGATATTACAGAGTTTGTGGCTAAATGCCTTGTGTGTCAACAACACAAGTATTTAGCGTCATTACCGCAAGGATTACTACAGCCCTTGCCCATCCAAATGCAGTTTGGGAAGAGATTAGCATGGACTTCGTGGTACGACTGCCTAAGTCCCAGGGGTATGACGCTATTTTGGTGGTGGTGGACCGTTTGAGCAAGTATGCCCATTTCATACCGCTCAAACACCCTTATTCGGCAAAGACGGTGGCTGATATTTTCATGAGAGAAGTAGTACGATTGCATGGGATCCCCAAATCCATCGTGACCGACAGAGATCCATTATTCTTGAGCATGTTCTGGAATGAATTGTTCAAAAGCCAGGGGACGCAGCTGAAAATGAGCACCGCATATCACCCAGAAACGGACGGGCAGACGGAGGTGGTGAACCGTATTCTGGAAGGTTATCTCAGGTGTTTTTGTTCAGAGCAACCTCGAGGTTGGATGACAGTGCTATCCTGGGCGGAGTTCTGGTATAACACGAGTTACCAAGGAGCAATACGGTGCACACCTTTTGAGGTGGTTTACGGGAGAGCGCCTCCTTCTTTGCACAGATTCATTCCTGGTGAATCTCTGGTGGAGGCCGTGAATCAAGAACTTCAAACCAGAGACGAAGCTCTGAAACAGTTGAGGTTCCATTTGGAACGTGAGCAGGATCTTATGGTGCACCAAGCTAATAAAAAGAGGCGGGTCGCGAATGTGAATGTGGGGGACTGGGTATATTTGAAGATCCGACCCCATAGACAAACCTCGATGCCAACCAGACTCCACCCAAAGCTGTCAGCAAGGTATTTTGGACCTTTTAGGGTGATTCAGAAGGTGAGGGAGACAGCTTGCAAATTGCAGTTGCCAGAGACAGCTCGCATCCATCCGGTGTTTCATGTTTCACAGGTGAAGAAGGCAGTAGGCGAGCACCAGGTGGAGAAGGACCTACCGCCTGATCTGCAGGCAGACGGGCCTTCGTTTTGGCCCGTGAATGTGTTGGGAAGGCGGCAGCGGACAGAAGACGGTGGAAGCATGCCGCAACTGCTAGTGGAGTGGCAACAAGGAGGACCAGAAGGGGCCACCTGGGAAGATGAAATCACCATCCGCGAACAGTACCCCGATTTCAACCTTGGGGACAAGGTTGATGATCAAGGGGAGGGTATTGATAGGGATAAGAATAAGAAAGGATGGGTAGTTTATGAGAGGAGGAATAGGAGGAAAGGAATATAACAAACTAACAGTTAGGATAGTTAGGACTGTTTTGGGTGAGATTGTAAGATTGTATAAATAGCGGCTGAGTAGAAGGGATTGGGGGACTTTTGATTGCTTAGTTGCAAACGGGTTTATACCTGTGGAAGAGGGTTATGCCTCTGCGGTTGAGTGTACAGATATTATACTTGTGAATAACATTCAGACTTCTATATCTTTCTTTCTTTCTGAGTCTTTTTCTGCGAGGAAGAGAGTTCTTGATTAGGTTCCCCATTTAGGAACCTATCAAATATTCTCTAAAATGATTGACCAATTACTGTTCAAATAGGTACATGTTTTAACCATAACCCTTCTCCCCATTGCGCAAACCACAACTATCATCTTTTTCCCACCATATATTATACTTATTTGTCCTTATTATCTTCTATTTCCATTCCATGTCTCTAGGTGAAGCTTTATCTCACCAAGAGTGGTGATAAGTCACGGTTAATAAGATGTGTGCCCTTCAAAGTAGTGGTACTTGGGAGTTAGTTCCCTTCTAGCTGGCAAATCAATTGTGATTTTGTTTAAGGTAATTTAATATTGCAGAAAAGTAAGAACCAAAAATGTTGTGGTAAGCTCAAGTTTAGAAGCAGAATATAGGGCAATGACATTAGTCACTTTTGAGCTCATATGGCTAAAAACATCTTCTCAAAGAGCTCAAATTTGATGAAAATTCCCAAATGCACCTTGAATGTGACAATCTAGCAACATTACACATTGCCTCTGATCATATCTTTCATGAGAGAACCAAACATATTATGATGGATTCTCATTGCAAAAGAGAAAAATTGGAGTCTGGATACTGGACTACTAGATTTGTCAACTCTATTGAATAGTTGGTTGACATATTCACCAAGTCTCTAAGAGGACCAAGATTCACTATATTTGTAGTAACTCGGTGTTGAAATGTAATATGAAATATATATTACTTAGTTCTTGGTTCACTTACACCATTTTCCTTAATCCTATACTTATAGGATTAAGTTACTGGAATACACCTCACACACACTCAGATATATCACATACACACTCACAGCTCACATTCACACTAACACTCCTTTCCAACTCACACA
This sequence comes from Vigna angularis, assembly GCF_016808095.1. NCBI lineage: Eukaryota > Viridiplantae > Streptophyta > Magnoliopsida > Fabales > Fabaceae > Vigna > Vigna angularis. Next base: position 8,320,659 of record NC_068976.1, on the reverse strand, counting down.
CAACTCATACACACTCATACACAGTTCACACACACTAACCAATAATTCTAACACTCCCCCTCAAGCTGGATCATACATATTGTATGAGCCAAGCTTGGAATAAACACACTCAAATGGAAATAACATCAATCTGCAAATACAAGCACTAAGAAACTTCAACTTGGAAAGTCTTCAAACACAAGAGATTTCCTTTGTAGTGTTGTCTTGGAACGATACTCCCCCTCACTGTAGGGACGAAATTGTCATCACTTTCTGATGGGGCCTGTAGTGGCTGGAAGCGACAAAACTACAGGGACTGCCATCACTAACTGACGAGGTGATGGGGACTTACAGGGACGGCCATCTAGCACTGACTGATGGGGCCTGCATGCCATCACTAACTGACGAGATGATGGGGACTTACAGGGACGGCCATCTAGCACTGACTGATGGGGCCTGTATGCCATCACTGACTGATGAGGTGATGAGGGCCTACAGTGGTTGGAAGCATACTCCCCCTCACGATTGAACAACATGAACGTGAAGGTGGAAGAATGGGTGAGAACCGATCCGTACGAGGGTTTGGACAAATCTGAAACCCATAACTTCGGAAGATTCAATTCAGCGGACGGTCTCAAAGAACAACTCCACATGAGCTCACATGAGCTATTACAACAAGGCAAAAAACGGTGCCGGACAACGGCAAAACGGTGCCAGACAGCGGCAAAATGGTGTCGGACAGCGGCAACGGCGCCTGGACAGCAGCAAAACGGCACCAGGACAGCAGCAAAACGGCACCTGGACAACAGCAAATCGGTGCCGGAAAGCAGAAAAACGGTGCCGGAAAGCGGCAAACAGCGCCTGGACAGCGAAAACGGCGCCTGGACAGCGGCAACGGCGCCTGGACAGCGGCAACGGCGCCTGGACAGCGGCAACGGCGCCTGGACAGCGGCAACGGCACCTGGACAGCGACAACGGCGCCTGGACAGCGGCAACGGCGCCTGGACAGCGGCAACGGCGCCTGGACAACGGCAACGGCGCCTGGACAGCGGAAAACAGTGCCTGGACAATCAACGGCGGAGACGAAGACAGACAAAGATGGCAGCAATGACTGCTCTGGAAAGTCTGAACAAATAAAGAGAGGGAGGTCCAGCACTTCACGGTTGGCAGCAACTCACTTTAACGGTTCAGCTTGGATTCAGGCAGATGCTGGAAGCACATGGTCACGGCCTTGGTGCAGCAAGGAAGGCTCGTAGCAGTATTTTCCATGTGGGCAGCAATAGCATTACGGAGAAATGTGTAATTTTTAATTTTGAGAAAGAAAGTGGCTGCCACACAGTAAAAATGGTAATGTCCAGCAGGGTCCTTTGAACAATCCAGCTGCCACGTAGGACATGTACATTAAAGAAGAGGACTTTGCCAATTAGTGGGAGGCAGTAGTACGCCCAATGAGAGGGGCACACCTATTTTCGTGGAGGAATCTTCTTCCTCTTTGGGAGCTTCGTCCAACACTGCCAAGAATAAAGAAGCTCACGGCCTTGATCCAGAAAGAGGAGATGGAGATTCTGTGAAGACCAAAGAAGATGGAAGCTATGGAGGGTCAGAACAGAGAGAGGAAACTCCGGCGAGCAGAGGGCGGCACGTGGACAGCACGCGCTTGTTCGCAGCACACAAAGAGGCGACGCGTGACGGAGCGTGGAGGAAAATCAGGCGAACCCACTGGCGGGGTTGGCTGTCGCGTGAAGAGGCGAACCAGATCTGCAGATCACCGGACGAAACTGCGACGGTGGCCGGTGGCCGGCGGTCGGCGACGGGATGGCCGGAAAGAAGCGCTGCGTGGCGGCGCGTGACTGAGTACTGGCTCTCGAAACCGGCGTGGTTGGCCGTCGCTCGAAGAGACGGTCCAGATCCGCAGGTCACCCGTCGAAACTGTGACGGTGGCCTGCGGTGGCCGGCGGCGGCAGCGGCGGCGGCGGCGACGAAGTTAGCAGCAACGGCAGCGGAAAGTTGCGGCGACAACAGTGGTACACTGGGTCTGGACTGGTGCACTGAAAAGAAGAGAAAATGTAATTTGAGGGGCTGCCGGCTGAAATTCTAGGTACTGCAGGCTGAAATTTTAGGGCTGCCGGCGGCCATGGTGGCCGGCCGCCGACAGACGGCAAAGATCACAGAGAAGGATCAGAGAACCTGCTCTGATACCATGTTGAAATGTAATATGAAATATATATTACTTAGTTCTTGGTTCACTTACACCATTTTCCTTAATCCTATACTTATAGGATTAAGTTACTGGAATATACCTCACACACACTCAGATATATCACATACACACTCACAGCTCACATTCACACTAACACTCCTTTCCAACTCACACACAACTCATACACACTCATACACAGTTCACACACACTAACCAATAATTCTAACACTCGGGAACATACAACATATATGCTCTAGTTGAAGGGGGGTGTTAAAATTTTAGAAATACGGAATTGATCCTCTATATAATGAAGAATATCCAGATTATCTGTTTTACTAGGAACCTTTTTTATTATTCCTGTATCGTATATTTATTACTAGAGGATATCAAATCTCCTCTATTTATTGTACTAATTCTTTTTTCTCAATATAAATAGAACTCCTGTGTTGTCTAAAAAGCACATGGTTTCAACTTAATGTTTCTCTCTTTCCTAGAGTTTACAAAAAATACAGAACATAGGTTGCAACTCAGCTTTACTTTTATACATAATTATTCTTCATTCAACAGTGTACATGCATGAGGATTTAATCTTTGCACAATAGCAATGTCAAACATTGACTTTGCCAATTAGTTCTCTTTTGTCATAAATAAAACTATCAAGTATGATCCACAACCAAAATACATTTTTCCCTTGTGTTTGAACTGAGTACACTTCCACTTTGGACGTAATAAAATTTTAACCAGCCATAGCTGCTCCAATGCACAATATCTAAAACGTATAAGAGAAATGATCCCCAGATTTTGTCATGTGAAGATGTTCTCCTCATCATTTTTGTTCTTAAATTCACAAATTTAACAATAAGTAACACACCTAATAATCAAATGCAGCTCATGATGGGTTACTTAGGTTATTCTTACTAACATTTAGCATACTTATTGAACTCAGATCCTATCTGTGTTTGTGTCCAAGTAACTCCATATCTTTGAAGCATTAGCAAATTAAGACTAAAGAGCACAGAGACAAAATGATTAGCAGTATTCAATATTTCTTCTACTAACACTAGCATTCTACTTTACGTTTTTCTAATGCATCACTCAGCTTAATAAATCTTCTACAAATACTCACTACTATATACTTCAAAGCCACAGCAAGAAACCAAAGACCAGAAACCTAATATCGTATGTTAGAACAAATGCCTTAGGGAGCAGCTAAAGAAACAACCACCGTACTACATCAACCCAAATATAGCCAGAGTAAATCATCCATAATTAACCAAGGAAGGATAATATCTCTCCATAGTCATATTTTTCAAACTAGTTAACTAAAACATTTTTATAATTACAAGTCCAATCCAGTCCATATACCCCTGAATATCAGCACTCCTGCAAATTATTCCATAACTACAAGTAATAGGCACGTTTGTATCTTACCAAAAAAAAAAGAAAAAAAAAAGGTGATTGACCTCTTTTTAACATAAACCTAACAATCTACCAGCTATCACCACCTCTAACAATTTTATAAAATGACATGCATGACACATGAAACATCTTGTACGGAGTGATGACAATATAGAACCATCAAAGGCACACATGTAAAAGCAGTAGGGAAAACTGGTCGAGCAGGTAACTTACCAATTCCAAATGCTTTCTGCTGTTCTCCTGAACTTTAAATTCTGAAGCACATTTTACATGCTTGCGCCTCTTATATGTTCGAAAACATTCAACTGCACCAGACTTCCCTTCTACAACACCAAATCCATTTGTAAGTACTTCTACATGATCTACAGTTTCATTCTTCAAGCGATCATGTTCAACTGGAGTAACACCACTCCCATCTGCAATTGCCACCTCATTGTTTACAGCTTCATCCTTTGAGCCCAGATCTTCTCCACTGTAAGCAACAACATTCCCATCAGCAATTGCCACTCCATTATTTATAACTTCCTTCTTTGAGCCCAAAACCTCTTCGCTTTCAGCAACACCATTTCCACCCTCAAGTACCATTCCATTATTTACAGTTTCATTACTCAAGTCCTGAACTTTTTCTTCACCTTCAGCAACACCATTGACCCCCACAACTGTTAACCCGGTATTTACAGTTCCATTCTTCAAACCCCAAACTTCTTTCCTATTTGTAACACCATTTCCTCCTTCGTGCGTCACCCCATTATTTATAGCTTCACGCTTCAAGACCCGCACTTCTTCACCTTCAGCAATACCATTCCCACCTTTACTCGTCACCCTACTATCAACAGATTCCTTCTTCAAACCCCGAACTTCTTCACCTTCAACCACAACCCCATCCTTTAAAGATTCATCCTTCAAGCCCCGATCTTCTTCACCTCCAGCAACATTGTTTCTACCTAGATTTCTACCCCCGTAATCTCTATCTTCAGAGTCTGACCTCCTACCCAACACAGCCCACTTATCACCATTGCTAGTTCCATCCTCAGCTTGCATTTCCACAGAATCCCAATTTCCAAATACTCACGGCAGAAAACTAGGGTTTCCCCGGAAACAGATCCAAAACTCTTCAAGATTTGTCTCTCACCAACTTCACCGATCAACAACGCTGAAAACCATAAACACCAAAGTCACCAACACAACGCAATTTAAAATACACGCACTCCATTCCGAAAACCCATATAAACCAACAAAACAGCCACCTCAACTTCAACCACTAAGGTAAATGCAGCGTAAGCAGAAACGAAAGCTAAAAAACAACTAACACAAACAAAATACCGACACGCTTTCATGGCACAAAATTCAGTAAACGTCCAAAAAAAAGTGAAAAACAAAAGCACCCCAAAAAGCTTTAACTATTCATTTAACATTTAAGAATTGAATACCAAAAACGGAAACGGAAACAGCGAGCGAAAATTGAAGAGGAGGAAGAAGCGCTTACAGTGCAGAGAGGGGATTAGAGCGAGTGGGTTAACTAACGCTAATTGGAAGAAATTGAGTGTGAAATTGTTGTTATGAAGTTGGAGCGGTAACAAAGAAGAAGAAGGTGTTTCTCTCTTATCCTTCTTGTTTTATTTAAACACAACAGTCTTTCTTTCCCCGGTCATTTCTTTTCTCCGTCTTTTCCTTACAAAAAAAAAATAATATAGTTCCAAGAGCCACGTGGCTCTGGTTGGGGTTGGGCTTTGAGAAAGCCCGTTAAAAATTCACAGAAAGCTAATTTACTTTCAGATTTTCCTCCCACACCTTCTTTTTCAATTTTTAATTTGTCATTTTTGTTCTATAACTCGTTTAACCTCCAAAACATTCATTGATGTTCTAGATTAGTGTCCTTACATATGATCTCTTACTTTTTACATTGGATTTAGCAAGAGTGTTATAAGATGCGAAAGTTGAACTTAACCAACTCCTTTGAGGTTCTTTTCATCAAAGCATTGCGAACAATAAGAAAGGTAGAACTAGTTTTTCAGATATTTTTAAAATAATTAGAAAGTCTTTTAGATGGAGTCATCCACAGTAATTTCAAGTTCAACTTAGTTGCTGTAACATTCTAGATTTTATGATTCATAGTTATAATTTAGTTTCGGATTGCACAATTCAGAGAGAACTATTCTACTTTCAAAATTTAACTTTTATAATCTGAAAACAAAACAAACTTTCAAATTGTCATACACTCTTCCATATTGATTAATGTGGAAATATGTTTGGTTCTTAAATAATGTAGAATTAATTATATTTTTGTATTTATTTTTGTATTTTAACTTTTGCATTATCTAATCTAGAAGTTAATTTTTTAACTTTTGGATTACATGTTCTAGAAAGAAATAAATTTTATTATGAGAATAATGATGCTTATGTTTGTAGTAATCATGATTTGTTTGGTTTATGAGATGATTTATTTGAAAAGTCCATTAATTAACTATACATTACCAAAGTCATTTACAATTGATTATAACTAAAATTGGACTATGTGATTATCCATTTAAATTGCATGACAAAATAATGAATAATGGTGGAAGATGAATTGTGAAGTTACTTTATGGATATCATAACTATGAGTTAGCAAATGAAAAACTAATGAAAAATTCATATTGTTAACATGATTAAAAGTTTGGTGAAATCCAAAATCATTTTATAGACTTTGAAGAAGAACAATCAAGTGAATGTACAATATAAAATATGTATATCAAAGATAAGTTAAAATCTAAAAGTCAATAATTATGGTCGCGTGACATGTATATTTATTAAAATAGATTTGATGAGACATTGGAAATTATGATAAATGTTATTTGACATACCATGATTCAATAAAATTATTGAAGGCATTTAACATTGTTTTGCTTATTAATAGTACATACAAAACTATCAAATATAAGTTATCTTTAGTTGAGATTGTTGGTGCAACATTCACATGGTTGACTTTTTTTATAACTTTGGTGTTGTTGGCAAATGAATGAAATGAAAGGTTTAGACACTAGATTTGTTAAATTTGGTGTAGAGCACAACATATAAATTAGTGTCACACTTAAATTTTCAAATTGACATAACTTTGTGCACAAAAACTCCAAAAAAGACTTAAATAGGATTTGTGTCGAGGTAAAAAATTATCATTGATTGTTGATATTCAAAACAAGTTAAAGGTTCTTCAAACCATAAAAAGTGTATTATTGCTATTTTTTTTTCAACTACTTTTTTAGTATTTTTAGCACATAGTTCATATGGCTAGTCTTTGAAATATTATGGTGTCTTCCTACTATCTATGTACCTTATTCATTACATTCTTTGATTCTAAGATTGATAAAACCTTCCATGGATATCATCAAAAACATTTCACTCATTCAATAAATAGTCATTTTGATAGTGTACTGATAATAGCATATTTTACCATGATTTCAGTGTCGAATTGAGAGAGAATATCAACTCTTTCTTAGCTTTTTGCCTTGTAAATCCTAGTTTTCATTTAGTTTCTTAAGTGGTTGCATCTTAAACTTTAATGATTCAATTTCATCACTAATCCCAATTTTTTAGTATGTTTAGATCATTTACATCCAAGCGTGTATGCCAAACTGAAGAACCGAAGAACCATATAAGCAAGAATGAAGGTAAAAGAGGAAGTTTTAAGAGAAAAGATAAATGCTAAAGCTGGGGTGCGGCTGGCGTGCAGCTGAGCGCCACCTGACCAGACTTGCTGTAGCTGAGCGGTACAGCTCTGTGCAGCTGAGCGCCACCTGATCGTGACTTGCTGCCGCTGAGCGGTACAGATTTTGTGCAGCTGAGCGCCAGCTCTCTGGAATGTTGTCGCTGGTGTGCAGCTAGCGTGCAGCTGAGCGCCAGCTCTCTGGAATGCTGCCGCTGGGGCGCAGCTGGGGTGCAGCTGAGCGGTGGCAATGCTGATGTGGCAAAGTTGGTCTATTTAGGGATGAAACTCGAAGGGCTTTGTATCTTTGGCTGCCCAAACACGTTTTCTCTCAATTGGAGCTCTTGGAGGCAAGCTAGGAGCTGTGGGAACAGTCCTTCTTCAACCTTGGGTCTTCTTCCTTCTTCCATTTCCACCATTGTTGTAAGCTTGAGCTCTCCATTCATGGAGAGCTAGTTTCATTATTGTTGGGGGATTGATGTAGCCACTGAAATCTTATGTAAAATACTATGTTTTGAATGAATTTATGTCTCTTTCATTGATTGTTAGTGTTTAATTCCTTTTCTTAATGCTTGTTGTGAACTTGCTACCCATTACATGATTTTAGGGTTTGCTTGATATTGGGAAATGTTGGGTAAATCTGGACTTGGATTAAACACCTAAAGGAAATTGTATCTAGGGATAGAACTAGGACCTTTGGTTGTCTTGAATCTCAATTCTTAAAGCGGATGAACTTGTTAGGTTTTCTAAGGGATTGGAGTTTAAGAAGTAAGTCTAGGCTCTCTCTACCAAGGGATTGGGTTTGAGTAAATTAGAAGATTGACATTGGCTAATTAATGAAGAGGAAGTGATTTTCTATACATAAGAGTGAAGTAGGTGAAATCATACCCCCAACAATACCATTCCATATCATTTATAATCTTTCCATTTCCAAGTGTTTGAGTATCTAAGATCACTTTTATCATTTATGTTTCATCTTTAATTTAATTGCACTAAAACCCAAATTATGAATCATTATTTAGTCTAAATTAGTTAGATATTATACGATTGTCTAGGACACGAGTCTTTTGGGAAACGATATCCGGTCTTACCGGTTTTATTACTTGAACGATTTGGTACACTTGCCAAAGTTCCAACATGTACATTTTCTACTTTTATACTTTGTATCTGATGGTATATCCCCTTGTCATGGTCAAACACTTTCAAGAGGAGTTGAAGTAATTTGTGGAAGATGGGTCTAGAATCTATCTTTTAGGCCATCATGGAGCTTTTAGAGTAGGAATTATTTTTTAGTCTTGTATTTTTGGCCAAGTAGTCTAGGATTTATTTTGAGTTTTGTATTATGGGTCTAGTACATTAGGATTTATTTTTGGGCCATGTATTTTTGACCGAGAAGAATAAGAATTTTGAACACTTAAGTCAATAAAGGGCCAAGGCCCAATGTTTAACCAAGTAGAAGCCTTAACTTGTTCACTAAGGGGGTCAACACTTTTCAAGTTATCTTGGTGAGCAAGGGAATGTGTATCTCACTTATGTGTTAGTGGTCATGTGTCACTCTCACATTAGAGAGGATTTTCTATAGGTAATCGCCACATGTCCTATTTCTAATAGAAAGGATTTTTGTCGCATGTCCTCCTCCTAATGGAGAGGATTCTCACCTTGTTCTCCAAGCTAGCCAAGTTTGAGTTTTTAGGTTTTGCTTCTACAATTTGGAGACACCCTTAGCCTATAAATAGAGGCGTCATTAGATCATTGGTAAGTTCTTAAAAAAAATTCCCTTATGTCTTGTTGAGTTTCAAATTCTACTTTTGATTCTAGTAGGTTTTTTCCTACTTTGTATTTTTTATGTTTTGAGCTTTCAAAATCAAAATATCAAATATGTTTTGGATGTGTAGTGGTCTTGTTTTTCACTTAAAAGAAGTGAAAAAAGAACAGTTAAAACCTTATCAGAAATGCTATAAAAGAAGTATCAAAAAAGCCTAGCAAAGTACTAAAAGTGGTGTGCATTTGACCATTACCACTAGTGTGGAAAATTTCGTGTAGCTGTAATTTTGCTTTCTGTTTTGTGCATTTTGAGCTCTTTCCAACAGCTCAAAATCTTAGCATTTGATGTTAAAGAGTGGCATTAGTGTCCTATTTTCTCAAAGTTTTCCAAAGACAAGAAGTATTAATTTCTATTCTAGGAGTTAGGAGATTTGTACCTATAGGAGTTAGCCTCCTTCTATAGGAGATTTTTACCTAACTTCTCAAGCATAGCATCACCACTCAATGAGTTGGTGAAAAAGGATGTGAAATTTGAGTGGGAAGAGAGACAAGAATTGGCTTTCAAGCAACTCAAGGAAAAACTCACCAATGCACAAAATTTAGGTCTTTCAAACTTTTCAAAAACATTTGAGATAGAATGTGATGCAAGCTTAGTGGTGTGGGAATAGGTGGAGTCTTGTTACAAAAGGGGCACTACATTGCCTATGTAGTGAAAAAATCAATGGTTCCACTCTTAACTATCACACCTGTGACAAAAAGTTGTTTGTCATATATAAAGGTCCCTTCAAACTTGGGAGCACTATCTAGTCCCCAAAGAGTTTGTCATATATAGTGACCATGAGTCACTTAAATATTTGAGGGGACAACACAAGTTGAACAAAAAGCATGCAAGATGGATGGAATACTTAAAATAATTTTCCTATGTGATCAAATATAAGAAGGGAAAAATAAATGTTGTAACCGACGTACTTTCTAGGAGGCGCAACATTTCCTCTAAACTTGGATTCCAAAATTCTTGGCTTTGAACACATGGATGAAATGTATGAACAATATGATTTCTTCTCCTCCATCTTTGTCAAAAGAGGGTTTAATGGGAATTCTATATGTCCAAGGGATACTTGTTCATAGAGGGTAAATTATGTGTGCCTCAACATTCCCATAAGAAACTCCTCATCAATGAATCGCATGAGCGATGTCTCATGGGTCATTTTGGAGTGGACAAAACTCTTAGCATTTTCAAGAAAGATTTTACTAGCCACACATGAGAAAAGATGTTCAAAGGCATTGTCATAAATGCATTGGATGCTCACAAACCAAGGCCAAGACCATGCCTCATGGCTTGTACACTCCCCTCCTCATTTCTTCATCCCCATGGGAAGACATTAGCATGTATTTTATCCTTGGTCTACTCAAAACACAAAAGGGATTTCATTCAATCTTTGTGATCGTGGATAGATTTAGCAAGATGGCTCATTTTATTCCATGCCACAAGGTAGATGATGCTAGCTTCATAGTTAAACTCTTCTTTAGAGATATGGTAAAGGTACATGGCATGTCAAAGACCATTGTATCGGATAGAGATACTAAGTTCCTAAGTCACTTTTGGAGAACTATTTGGTCAAGGCTACGAACCAAGCTTCATTTCTCAACCTCTAGTCATCCCCAAACGGATGGTCAAACCGAGGTTGTGAATAGATCTTTGGGTACCATGTTGAGAGTAATTCTTAAAGGCAACCACAAACCTTGGGATGAGTACCTTTCCCATATTAAGTTCGCATATAATAAGGTGGTTCACAAGACCACCAAGATGTCTTCCTTTGAGGTTGTGTATGGCTTCAATTCTTTTGATCCTTTAGTCCTCATACCTCTCTTAAATCCTAGTGAATTCATTTAGAAGGAAGGGGTACCTAGGTTCAAATTTGTGAAGAAAATGCATGAGAAGGTGAAGTCTCATATACAACACCAAACCGAGAGATACAATAAGCACAATAACAAGGGAAAAAGGGAAGTGGTTTTTAAAGGAGACTGGGTTTGGCTTCATTTGAGATTTCTGAAACAAAGGAAGTCAAAACTTAATTCTCGTGGTGATGGACCTTTTAGGATGCTTCAAAGGGTAAACAATAATGCATATAGGCTAAAGTTTTCATCTGAATATGATGAAGGTGCCACATTCAATGTGTGTGATCTAACCATTTTTGTAGGAGATTTGGAGCAAGATGAAGATGAAGAGCCTCTAGATTTGAGTTCAAATCCTTCTCAAAAGGTTTTGCTTCTACAATTTGAAAACACCCTTATCCTATAAATAGATGTGTCTCTTACTCTTGTATTCATCTTTGAATTTGAGTAATGTTATGCAACCATTTTTTGTCATGCTATTCATCTTAGGTCACCAAAGGCTAGAGCATCACATGTGGTCTCCTTTAGCTACCTTTTTTTAGAGTTGGTCTAACCTCTCTAAGAGCACGATCAAACACCACTTTATCACCATCCAAGAACCAAGGTCGTGAGCCTTCTTCCCCTCAATCCACCAAATTTCGCACTATCTCACCATTTTCCCCATCACCATAGCTTGTTCTTCTAGTTTTGACCCAACCTAGCTAAAAGGATTCACCTAACCTCTTTTTTAACACCATCAAACACCACTTCATCACCATTCAAGAACCAATGCCATGAGTCTTCTCCTCCTAATCCATCAAATTCCACACCCCATGTTCCATCTCACCATCTCCATAGTTTCTCTTTTAGCGTTAGCCCAACCTAGTCAGGAGAAGTACTATCAGTGCCTCTATTACATTTTATATTTTGATTTGCCTTATGATTCTACAATCATGGGCAACAATAGAACTCCTAAGGAACTTATTGAGCTGGTTGTTAACCATCAACCGTTCTATATTGTTCCATTTGTACTTACAAAACATCTAATCCATTTGTTGCATAGATTTAAAGGTTATGGCACCTCCTAAGGTTCCTGACAAACATGATAGACTAAAGACTTTTCCATTATATAGACTAAAGACTTTTCCATTATAGTGCTAAGGATTGGTTTCCTCTCAATTTTATAACTAGTTGAAACAATTTAAAGAGATTGTTCCTGGAGAATTTTTTCCCTACATCCAGCGCTGTCTCAGTCATAAAAGACATGTGACATCAAACTTAGATATAAACACTTGTTGAATACTGAGATATATTCAAGAAATTGTGGCTATCCACACCACACTGTCAGTGATCAATTTCTATTGCAATCCTTTTATATGTTGACAAACTCAACTAGTAGTGGTGTCTTAGTAAACAAAAACTCCAATTACAATCTCATAGAAAACATCGCCTCAAGATACATGCCTAGATACAAACATGCACCATGTTCAACGAGGAACCTCAATAAATGTTTTTTCATCCACTTGGCCCTAGTCATAGGTGGGTAAGGTTATGAGAGTCAATTGGGAAAGGTTTATGAGAGGCATGAAAGGTAAGATAACTTTGTTTGGTCTAAGGTAGTCGAGGAGAAAAATGGCACTGGCTCCTGATAATTTCATTCATTGAATGCTAGCTCACGAATATGGGGAAAGGGAAACAAAGAATATTTTATATATAAAATTGAATTGATTCTGTCCAAGGCAATTTCAATTCCTTTCAATTCAAGATAATCTAAGCAGTGAAATATAATACTATATAACATTTTGTTCTACTTTATGTGATCTTTTCCATTAATCCAAAGACAAACATAAAACTGAACATGGAATCACAAAAATATGAAACATCTACATTTAATCCAAAATAACAATAAGGTGTGCCAAAACACAGTGATGTTATCAGTGTCTACTTATGATTTAGAACATTCAGCCATTATCAGAAAACTGAGAAGATATGCAAGTATTCCTAGTTGATGGAATAACACATCATACAGATAAAAGAATAGTCGAAGAGTACGAATAAAATAATTTATTGAATCTGAAATAAATAAATAAAAGATACAATAGTACAGTATAGAGATCGTTTCTAACAAGTTCATTACTCTTAACAGTCATCTTGTCAAAACAACAAACACTATCAAACCCTAGCATGTGAGAGTGAGGGAACAGAGAACATTACAGGTGAAGCTTTTCTGTCACATAATAAACAACTTTCAAGCATCTGGTCTAGTCTACACTAACTTGAGCTTACATCACACGAAGATTAATTACACAAAATTATTTCCTAAACATATGACCAATACTGTAGTGATTGATACAAGACAAATATTCTTCTTTTTTGTGTGTGAAGTGTTTAGAAGAAAACTGTTAGTAGGGATCCAACACTGAAGGATACCACTTTTGGCAAATAGATAATTTTCTTAGAAAATTACATGAACGGGGTTAGTCTTGTCCACATTTTGCAACAGAATGAGATATCAGGTGGAGTGTCATGTTCCGGTTGCATGAGCCAATTTACAAACATTTCTTCAAAAATGTTGCTGACACAATTGAGCAACTCAGAATGGTTTCTCAGACCTTAATATCTTCCAACTTGAATAGGGACCCTCTCCGACATCATTTAGGGAACTTGACCATCCCAATGCAGTTGCAATTTCTTCAAGTTCACCAATAATGAATGTGGTGTCACGTATATATACACGCCCTCCTGGTCTTAGTATCCGATCCATCTCAAGCATAATGCTTGAGATGTTACACTTTTTCCTGAGAAACAATTAGTTTATCAAACACTAATAATGGGAAATGTCTATAAAGAAAAAAGTATAGTGTCTCATACACACCTCTTCTTTTCAACAGAGAAAAGACCTGCTGCATGCAGCAGATCATATGTTCTAGGGTAGGTGTCAAATGGTTCACACCTATCAAGGAAGAAATTCCCTCCTCAGTAAAAATTAAGAAAATGAAAAGAGACACATGAAAATATTTGGCAACTGATTTCAAAAGTAGAATAAATAAATAAACTGATGCTATAGATTTGTTTATCTCTTCTAGTTTAGATCTCATTCTGCCAGTATGTGATTAATTGCTTGTTATACTCAAATGCCTCCAAATTCTCGGTGAGCTCAACTCACTTAGATAAGACATAAAAGCACATTAAATATCAACTTTCATAGTGTAAAGACAAAAATCACGTACCAATCATGCACAACTCCTATCAGCCCACGGTCATATATAACAGGCAAGGTATTGAATCCACTAACAGGGACAACATTCATAACCCAACAGTCAATACGGAGATCAAGCAGTGCAGCAGCAACCCTGCAGTTATCAGAGTAAAAGTAATGTCATAATACACACTGCGATAATAGCAAGGTCAGACAAACATTCTATAGAAGTCAAATAACTTGAAAATGTCACAAAAAAATGAGATAAAGATAACAAGAAAAGTAATACTCCCATACCCTCCAAATCCTGCCCTCATGTCCATTACATTTCTCAGGTTATACTCCTTCCAACGGAAAGCCCGAACGTAACTTTCTATTATTTCAAACCAATATTTTGTATCAGCCCTGAAAAGTTCATCTCTGGATACAATGGCATCCAATTGGATGCTTTGGAGCCTTTTTGGTGGTTCATGGAGACGCAAAGGCCACTCTGTAACATTTGCTCCAAATCCATTACTAGGTAATTCAGTGATGCAAGCCTTAAGGTTGACATACCTGCAAATTGTTTTGTGGCTATCATAAGTACTGATTTTGTGATTGTAAAGAAATGCAGGCATATAATTCTAATTGACCAGTTAAACTTTTACGGTATGAATCCTATAGAAAGCCAAAGTTGCAACAATTTCTTCATTATAACTTTCGGTAAACTTTCTTGGAATGACAATCAATCTTGACATCACTGACTCCTATTTTCTACATTCCAGTTCAAGTAATAATGACAACCACAAATCAGAGATATATGGCAGGATTAAACAATATATACAGTGTCATACCAAACATTATCTGGATCGTCATTGGACTCACATAATGGAGGATGCTCAGCCATGTCTCGACTAAGGTAGCAATTATTGTTCATAGGCTTCTGCCATATAGCAATATAACCCTCCTTTCGTACAAGTTCCCAACAAATGTTAGCTGTCAAGTTCTCCATTTCTGTTCAGTCCAAAGACCATTGGGTTTAAAACTAAATATCCAATGTCAATATATGAAGATCTAGGTCATTTATACCATATCATGTTGATTACAGAAAGAATGGATTGAGAAAATAGTTGATCCTCAACATTTAAGTATCTATCAACCCATTACCCATTGAAAAATATTACTTCTGTTAGGTAAACACAGAAATTATGAGCTACCTTTCCATTTCTCTTGAAGGGCCTCTTCATGTTTGTAAACAGGCTGTGCTGCCCAGACAAAGTAGCCACCTGCTCTCAGGAGCCTGTTGGCCTCAAGAAGCAAAATTCCATCTCCATTAAAGCCATGTAAAAATAGAATATCAGTACAAAGAACTAAAGCCTTAAGCATAATTGTGATCCAACTTTCATAAAAAAATTTCTCAAGTTTATTAAGTCAATATGTTTAACCTTGGATACATCTTTTTCTGAGAACAATTCATTCCATAGGGTAGCTCAAATATTTACATAAATTGTTTTAGTCACATTGCTCAAAAATAGCAAATGATAGTGCGCTATCTACAATCAGCTGTCATGTATTTCTCTTTTAAGAATTTTAATAAATTTGATATTTTATGTTTTCCTTAACCTACTGTGCACTTCGTATCAAATTGGTGTTTTCATTGCCCACCTCAATGCCTCCCAAACCCACCAGAGACGTGGAAAAAACCCTCTAGATTATCTTGAAAAAATTAGCTGCTCTATAGACCCAATTCACATTTGTTCGTGATTTTAATAAAACTCCCCATACCATACTTCAAAATACCATGGAAGCTCAACAAACTTCCTTAGAATTTAAAAATGAGTCAAACCTTGTTCCCACCTCTCATGCCACCGACCACAAAGCCATGAGCTAATCCATAACCATGCCTTTGCAAACCTCAAAGTCATCATCTAGTTCAAACCCTTCTCAAGTAGGTCTATACAACTGCCCAATACTACAACTACTTCCCAAACCCATGCATCTTTCCCACCTACCCCATCCTGCCCTTTTCATTTCCCCAAGCTCCAATCCAACTACTCCCATTTGAGGGCACGGACCCTTTAGATTGGTTGTTTCAAGCTAACTAGTACTTTAATTTTTAACAAATCCCTTGGGAATTCTGCCTCCACATGGCTGCTTTTTTCATGTAAGATGCTTAAGGCTGGGTTTAAATGGATGTACCAAAATCACAAGTTGGTTGATTGGCCAACTTTAGCTAGGGCTTTGGAGTTATGTTTTGGCCCTTCTACTAACCATCAAGCTTCAAGCTGTGCCAACATGGTTCAGTCTCTGATTGCCAAGCCACTTTTGAAAAACTATACAACAGAGTAATTTAGTTCACTCTGAAAACGACCCTTAGCTGTTTTATTTCCGGCCTTATACCCAAGATTTGTTGAGAGCTAGTCATCCTGCAACCCACATGTATCTATCAAGTGCTTGATCTCACTAAATTAGTTGAGTCCAAAATCCAACATTCAAAACCTAAATACTCATGATCAACATTGTCCCTCCCATAACCATCTCAACACCTTTTACCTCCAACTAGCCTCATCCAAGCCCAATCCACTACTTCCATTGCTTCATCCATACCCATAAAATTCATCCATGTCGAACTTCAAGAACACTGAGCAGCTAGTATGTTTCAACTATGACGAAAAGTACTAGCCCCATCCAAGCCCAATCCATTACTTCCATTGCTTCATCCATACCCATAAAAAAATTCATCCATGCTAAAGTTCAAGAACAATGAGCAGCTAGCATATGTTTCAACTATGACGAAAAGTTCTATCTGGGTCAAAAATATACAACCAGCCATTTTATTATAACCCCCCACCAAACACAAGCCCCAGCCCAAACCTCCCTATCATCAATGAAATCCATGGTCTGCTTCTTTTCAACTAATCCTTTCAAGTCATCAATGACACACATTCTTCTCACACTTTCAAGTTTCAAGGTCAAATAGCAAACTTACCGATCACAATCTTGGTAGACATTGATAGTTCTCATAATACCCTACTACCCTGATGAGCTTCTCTCTTGCAATTGTTCACCATACGCCTCTCGGTTATGGTTGGCAATGAAGACATATTGAATGTCCTATTCAATCACACCCTTTTTGGTTATGGCTTCCCCTAAGGCACAATATCTATTCAATCACACTCCTTCATCCCTTTTTACCTTATCCCTATTGAAGGGGTTGATGTGGTGCTAGGCATGGATTGGTTACAACCTTAGGCCCACATGAGAGATGATTTTTCCACTCCCTATTCTTTCTTTTTACTCATTACAACTCTCATTTTACCCTTTTTGGATCTACATCTCACCACTGCACAATAACATCTTTCCACCAAATCTATCACTTCTACACAGACTCCGTTGCATCTCTACACTTGCTTGCTTATTGTTGAAAGTCGCACATCAACTAAAAATAAGGTTAATTTAGAGTATATATGTGGGTGCAAACCTCACCTTACAAGCTAGCTTTGTGTGGTTGAATTAGACTTAAAGTTCACTTCTTAAAATGGTATCAGAGCTTGGTTAGAGTCTTTCCTAGCGAGATTTGTGTTTATTGGACATATCATTCCACTTGTTATCGGACCACCCATTAATGTCTAGTCCCACGCACGAGATGTATATACCTCAGTGTGAGGGGTGTGTTGGAAGTCCTACATCGACTAGAGATAAAACCAATTTAGAGTATATATGTAGATACAAACCTTACCTTACAAATCGGTTTTGTGGGGTTGAGTTAGATTTAAAATCCACTTCTTAACACTTATCATCACATTGACCATAAAATAGTTTCTCCCTCACCCCTCTCTACCACCAATCCTGCCCCCATAACCCTCAATGAATTTCAACATGTCTTTCCCACACCCTCCCCACAACCACCACAATCCTCTATTACATGATGCCACCCGTATTGATATTAAGCCCGGCCACAATCCTCTATTACCCTTATGAACACAAACAAAAAATGGCATCCCTCGTAGCCATCATGTTACAAGATGGCATTATTTAACCCAGCACAAGCCTCTATCTGCAAAGAACTGTTTCAGTCCCAAGGTACTATGTGTTTCATGTTTCATATAAACTTTAAAAAACCATAGAATAGTTAGAAGGTGAACAATGAGAGATCAAAGGCTTAAATAGAGAGGAAGTACCATCACGAGTCCAATTAATTCTGCATCTTGAACAATGGATGAGATCAAATGCCTGACTTGGGAATAATAAACGGTGTGTAGCAAATACTGCTGCCATGGCAGGCACACCTCGCTCAAGTGCAAATTGAATCTGATTTTCATGAACATCTTTTGGAGCTATTGAAAAAGTGGTCACATTACGTTGCATCAAAAAGGCACCAAAACTTGCCACTCCACAACCAACGTCTAATGCAACTCTGGTGTTTTTACCAAATGAAATGTCAGGAACCATCTGCACATTCAATTTCAAAAGTGCTCTCAATATGTTAGCAACAAAAATCAGAACAAATATAAATAAGAGACTTACCTCAGAAATCTGATCCAGGTATTTATCTGCACCATGTATAAATTGAGTTCCACCACCAGGAAAAACAAATTTATCATTCTTTATTGATATCCAATTTTGCCCACCTTTATCCTCAACCAAACGTGTATGGGGTACATTACTAAACCAAACCTGTAAATAAACACATGTTAACAACCCCTTTTTTCCCAATTCAAACCAATTGAAAAGTGTGAGAAGATACAAAATTTAAAGTTCAAGAGTTTTATAAATCAAGATTAACAAAATTAAGAAAAAATTAAGTAAATTTTGAATAAAATATCAGATTCAGCTCCCACCATCTAATTAAGATAAAATCAAACTTCAAATACCAAAGACTAACAACAAAAGTCGTATCCTACTAGGTTAGATTGGCTCATGGGTCACACATTACAATTGGACTCAGTTAAAAACCAAATTCTTAAGAATATTATTTACCATGAGATTACTTGTTAAGAAGTAAACTTTAAGCCTAATTCAACCCCACAAAAAGTTTATAAGATAAGGTTTACACTTGTTTATAAGATAAGGTTTACACTTAGTCTTATCTCTAGTCTGATATGGGACTTCCAATATTACTCATAACAATTTCTTCCAAAGTCCTTGGTCTCCCTCTTTCACTCTTCACATAACTAAAAAAATCATTTAATACATTCTTCTTATTGGTGCTTAAGACTCTAGATGATAAAATTTTCTTTTCTAGATTACCCTGATGTAAAGGTTCAGATTAAAACAAATTCAAATTCAACGATCCCTATCAGTTAAATTTCTATCACCTGACACCATTTGATCACTGTTCATCTCCTGCTCATTCATTTTAGCTTCTCGTTAATACACAAGCATCTCAAAAAAAACCGTGCATTTTTTTCATTTCAAAAAATGATCCCACTATTAAGTTCATGGGTTAAACAATTAATATATACATTCTAATTTTTATATAGAAAATCACTAAGACGGGTACATTAGTATACTTTCTGACTAAAACCTTCCACCTTAATCCTTAACTCGTATAGATAGCACTTGGAATTCTCCTAGAACGAGCACATATTATCCTAGAATGAGCTCACAAGTTCTCAATGGCCATCCATGTCCAGTGTGCTAAGTAATTAACTCTTTCAAATATCACCACTCACCAAAGCCACAATCAAACACCCCTCCTCAACTTCACCACCTAGAGAACACAAAACAACCTTTCTCATGAAACAAAAACTGAACATGTTGGCGACCCGTACTTTGGCCACCCTCCTCAAATTCACCAGCGACATCAGACAAAACACCCTTTCACATAAAACAAAAACTAAACATGTTTGCGAGCTGTCCTGGCTAATGATCATTCATGCAAAAAAGCGTGCTAACTAATGAGTCATTTCATCAAAACCACTACACACCAAAACCCAAATGCATCTCACTAACCACCCAAAGAAAGAAGACAGAAAACCAACCTTTCACAAAGAAACAAAAAAACTTACAGAGCAAGTACCTCGTCTCTGCTTTTGGGCCAAAGTACGGGCCGCCGGTAACCCTTGGGCGGCGGCACCAGACAGTTGAGGCCCATCCCTTCTTGGGGGCAATGCCGCTCGTACTTCTCCCCTCTCACGCTCCCTTCCAACTTCTTCAACACTTCCTCATTATCCAAACACGGCACAAAATCCACCATCCTCACATCACACACCTTATACTTCTCCACTTTCTCCCTCACACCACTACTCTCCTTTACAGAAACGCTGCCGTTTTGCCCTTCCTCCTCCAAACCCGGATCTAACTCCCCCACTCTGAAATCCTCCGTCATCACGCCGTTCCCGTCCAACACCCCCATTCGCTCCACCGGCGGTAACGGCGGTTCACGAAACACTTTCGGCTCCGGAAGATGAGGCGCCATCGCCAGCGGAGTCGGAGGAGGAGGAGGAGGTGGTGGCTGCTCCGGCGAGGGTGCATCGACGGCGGCAGAAGAGGAGAAGGCGAAGGAAGAGTAAGAGGTGGGGGAGAAATGCGTGAAGAGGAAGAGAAAGAGGGTGAGGGCGAAGAGTGTGAGAGCGGTGACTCTAACAAATGAAGAGGTTTTGAGAAAATCAATGGACCGTAGGGACTTCATTTGGTTTGAGTGTGTGAACGACATGAACAGATGAAAGTGTGGATCTCACTTCGGAGTTAAGACCAGAAATGAGATTGGTACGAGAATCAGTGAGAACATGCTTTAGTTAATGAGATAGCGTGTTTGTGTTGTTATTGTGTCGTGTTGGACGCAAGAAATGGTGACAAATAGGATCAGTGAGTGGGTGAAAAAGATACTCTCCCTCAGAATCCAAAACTGAGAGGAGGAATGAAAAATATACGTAAAATTTAATTCTTCAAGCTTCAGGATGTTTATATATCATATTTAAAATTCAATTAGTGGACACGATATATTATATATTTTATCTTTTAGTTAGTTTGTTATTATTTCTTATTTGCATTTTGGATTTAGCTCATATTTCTTTTATTATAAATAGAAAACCCTATGTGTGTATTTAATACAAGGGAGATTAATCCAAATATAGTTTTTCACTATATTTAACATGGTATCAGAGCAGGTTCTTTGATCTTCTTTCAGGGTATCTGTTGTATGCCGGCGACCGGCCGCCATGACCGCCGGTAGCCCCTAAATTTCAGTGGGCAGCCCTTTCTCTTCTTAAATCTCTGCCATAGTCAGCATCAGTCCAGACCCAGTGTGCCACTGTTGTCGCCGCCACTTTCCGCTGCCACTATCGCCACCGCTGGCCACCGTCACAGTTTCGACGGGTGACCTGTGGATCTGGACCGTCTCTTCGAGCGACGGCCAATCACGCCGGTTTCGAGAGTCACTTCTCAATCACGCGTCGCCCCGCAGCGCTTCTTTTCGGCCAGTCCGTCGTTGTCGCCGCCGCCGAACGTCATTTGCTCCGGCGAAGTCAAGGGTTAGGTGCGCCTTGAGAAGCGCAACCCAACCCTAGTGGTCCCGTCCTCCGAAGCCTCCGCACCAGCTGTCACGCACCGCTTCTTCTCGGCCGCGTGTTCTGCACGTGCCGTCTTCCCGGTGTCGGAGTTTCACCGCGTCACTGCAGATCGTCTCGCCGGAGCTTCTTGAGTGTGTTTTTGGTTCCTGTGTTCTCCGTTTTGTTGGCTTGGGCTCATACCTAGGGTTTTCTCCCTCACGTTTTTGGAACCCTAAGTCCCTTTTTCTTCTCTAAGTTTAAAATGGCTTCTTCTACTGGAAATCTGTTTCACTACTAAGGATGTTGATTCTAGCAGTGGGTGCTACAGAGAAAGATTTGGCTAGAGATGTAAAGTCTAGGTTTGAGAATGTGATCTTAAGCAAGATCAACTCAAAATTTGATGTCCAGGCGCCGTTTGTCGTTGTCCAGGCACCGTTTGCTGTTGTCCAGGCGCCGTTTGCCGTTGTCCAGGCGTCGTATGCTTCCAACGACTGTAGGCCCCCATCACCTCGTTAGTTAGTGATGGCAGTCCCTGTAGTTTTGTCGCTTCCAGCCACTACAGGCCCCATCAGTCAGTGATGGCAATTTAGTCCCTACAGTTTTATAGCAGTCAACCGTTGCTGCAGTCGCTACCGCCTCAGACAGACGCAACTGCGTCAGTTCTTCTTGGGTTAGAGTTTAGCCCAATCTTCTTCTGATACATTGTTAAGTATCACACTTGGGAGTTGTCCAGCAAAGAATTTTGGACCTCCAACGTATCTTTGGATCTTTGATGCCTTTGTTTCAGCATTGTAGCTTAATATTTGGTTTTGTTTTAGTGGTCCAGCAACTGTGATATTTCACATTTCCGCCCTTCACACTAAGGGGGAGTACGTTTCCAAGACACTGCAAGTCACATAAATATGGGTGTAGTCCCTGCAGTTTTGTAGATTTCAGCTACTACTGTTGATCCTGTCACCCCATCTATCATTAATGAGGATTTAGTGTAGTCCCTGCAGTTTTGTAGCTCTTAGCTTTCAGCTACCACTGTTGATCTCGTCACTCATCCATCATTGATTGGGAATCAGTCCTTACAGTTTGTCATTGTCCACCACTACTCTCCTCCATCCACTTTTGAAGTTGAAGTTTCACAAGCTGCTGTTAGTCCATCTATGTTTGTCTCACACTCTTGAAGACAAATCATCTAGTTCAACAATAAGTTCATCTATTCCAAGCTTAGTTCATACAATTTGTATGCTCCAGCTTGAGGGGGAGTGTTAAATATATTATATCTTTTATCTTTTAGTTAGTTTGTTACTATTTCTCATTTGTATTTTGGGCTTAGCCCATATTTCTTCTATTATAAATAGAGAACCCTATGTGTGTATTTAACACAAGGGAGATTAATCCAAATATGGTTTTTTACTATATTCAACAGTTAGTTTGTAAAACAAATCTAGTTTTTGTGTGATGAATACTTTTGAATTTGATTAAAATTTAATTTAGTTTTGATCCAGATAGAATGAATTTAAAATTATTAACTAAATCAAGTTCATTTGAAAATTTTCAATCCAAAGTTAAATATTTATTAAATTTATTTTGTAAATTAAAATAAATTCAACGTAAAATCAACCTAATTGATTCAGTTTGACTTCAACTTAGATACATATAACTTGATTTTGAATAAAAAATGTGTCCAAGACGACTCTACCTGATATGGGTTTGGACTAACATAAACTTGTACTTAATCAACTTTACATGAGTTTGAACTAACTTGATTTAACTTTACTTCAAGCTAACTCATTCAACTTAGGATCTTATTAACTTGTTTTGAACTTGTCCATACCAACTTGATTTGAATTCTGTTCAAGTTGACTCAGTTTTACCTTAGTATGAAATACATGGGTTGACTAGGACCAAGTCAGACTCAGCTCGATCTAGACATTATTTGACTCAACTCGAACGACTTACGCTAATATTGTTTGAGTTGAGTTGACTAGTTTGGTCCAAGTTGACTCGATTCGACCTGGCCCCAAGCTTACTCAACTTGATCAGGCCAAAGCTTACTCGATTCAACGTAGGCTCATGTAGACTCAATATGACCAAAGCTTACTCGATTCAACCTAGGCTTATGTCGACTTGACTTAAGACTTGGGCCTAAGCCGACTAGGCTCTTCTTAGGCTCAAGGTGATTCGGCTTGACTAGGCCCAACTTAACCCGGTCTTTAACGAGCTAGACTTAATGAAGTCTTGATGTGGCCAAGCCTAACATAGTCTTAATAAGCTAACTTAGTTTGGCTCGGGTTCTGATTAACTTGATTTGGGTCCAACTTTATTCAGTCTTGATTAAACTGAGCCTGGTCTTAATGGGGTGAGGCTTGAGTTGGTATTGATATGACTAAAATTAACTTAATGTTAACCCAACTTAATTAAATGTGGATTAGCCTCGAATTAGATGAACTTGCACCCATCTCGACTCGACTAAATATGAACTTATCATGATTTGGTTCGACTTAGACCTAGGTCAACTATACTCAACTTAACTTGAGTTAACTCAGGTTAAACTGTGTTTATGTTAATTCAACTCAACCTAGACTTGAGCTGACTCGATTTAACTAGACTTAGGTTGACTTAATTTATCTGTAATATAAATTGATCTAATCTTACCTTGCATGAATCAGACTTAATTTTACTTTGATATAGTCTAATAACTTAATTAAATAGAATGAAATTAAAATCTAAAAAATAAGAATATAGATATAGATAACTTCATTTAAATAAAGTTTAAATAATATGAATTTGAATTTTTGTGTACTCTTAATTTGTTACTTTGATTTTAAGGGTAGACATGTTTTAGTAAGTATCAGTACATTTTTATTATGATAAACAAAATTATTTATTTTAATTTAAAAAAGCACTATTATAATATATAATATCAGTTATATATTTATTGATTGATTGAAATATAAATAGATCATTTGTAATATCCTCAAATATATAACAACTTATATAATAAAGACGTCATCATTTCAATAAAGAGAACAGTCAGAGTAGAATAGTAGTTCCGTAGTTGACATTACAGTCATCCACATAAAGAATGGAACTTAAAACTTTAACAGTTTAGAGTATTTCAAAATAACACCAACTTAAATTTAGAAATCCTAAAAAGACTATACTGCAGCCTCAACATCTTCCAACTCTTGCTCCAAGGGAACCTCCTCGACAACATCTGCTCCCATCCAAGTGGATGATCATCGCAAAGGAAAAACATACACAAGCAGCACACAACACAGAAGCAAGGGTGAGCTAGATAAACAAGCAATAAACATATAGTACAATCAATCGATGTCATCATGCTTAGTTACATATAAAAGAACAATTAAAGCATACCCTTTAAACCATGACTCAAACACTCAACACAACTCATCCAGATTGGTATAACTGTCGAACTATTAGTTGTCTTTGCACTTGCATAGTTCAGCTGGCCCTCCCCAACACTATGCAAGGTAAATCCCCCAATCTGTCTATGTCTAAACTCTAAGACTATAGATGAGGACCTCCCTCTACTCTCACCACTCACATTGTTCTTCTCTATTTGAGCATGAACAGTGCTTTGAGTGTAGGGATAGACATACCAATTCAAAGCTCCATACAGTTATACAGAACAACAACAAACCCCCACAACCACTTCCAATCATCTCACCCTGAGATGTCCAATTCATACTCAAATACATCATTATAGTTCACAACCATGTTCTTTCCAACCACCCAAGCCTCATACATAAACGTACGTGACAATCTGTTAAGCAAACAACATTAATCAATCTAATACACATTACTAGACAATAACAGTCCCAAGAGAACCACTAAACAACACAGAACCCCGTAACTCATACTTAGACAAAGAAATTGGCTTTGAAACCATCACCAACAGTTCCAGACAGGTTCAAAACCCCCCAAAACGACCTAAGGAACGTCAGAAACGGACATCCAGAACCCCAAAAACTATCAAAAACAAAAACAACAACATACTGGTATGCCAGGGGCGCTCGGGGGCGCCCAGCGCAAACCGCCTCGCATCGAGGGGCGCCAAAGCTCAACTAGAGGGCGCCCAGCCCCATACCAGTTAACAGCAACCATGAAAATTGACTTTTGATGCACTTGGAACCTGTTTTAATGACTAAAGGGGTTCTTTACACATTTGTATTGATGGAAAAACACGTTTATAAGTTAAAACAAACATCCATTTTATTGTTTTAAGAGTTCCAAAAAGTCTAAGATAACTCAAAAACAGTCCCTAAACTGCCACTGTTATTAAACCATCATTCTCTCTAAAATTCACCTCTCAAAACCCCTCCAAATTCACTCTAAAATGGTATAGAATGCACTCAAGTGTTACTTCTCAATTTCAACTTCATACTATAACTATTTTAGGATTTAAACCAAACATAATAGATCCCAAGACCTTTACCAAACTATAAAATTTCCTTTTTAAACTCACTAATACAAAATTTGACATGCTAACACCCATCACTTTAAATCTCTAATTTATACATCAATTCCTCAATTCTTCCAACTATCAATAATAACATAGTTTTATATCAACAACATACCAGCTCAGAATTTAACATACATACATATCATACAACAAATTTTTAACAAGACACTAGCTCCCCTTACCTGGAAGCTAAGCAGTACAGCTTGCTAGAATACTTTAAACAGGACCCCACACAGCGGAGAACCAAACAGGACCTACAAATCACTACATTGGTGACAACCAACAACTCTTAGAGCTAGAATAGGGCAAGGAATGAAAAGAAGAATACACAAGGCACATGCAAGAGCAAAATCGCATGCCCTAATTTCAAGAACAGTGGAGAAAAAGGGCAAAACCACTTACCCGCTATAGAACGCGAAACCGATCGATTCAAGTCGAAGCTCTCGACTCCGGGAACGCAGAATCACCACCTAAATGACAATGCACCGGTTCAATTTCAAGATTTGATAGAGAGAAGACAGAGAAAGTTAGGGCTGAATTTTTAGAGAGAAGATATGGCTTTGAAGAAAATGTGCAGAGTTTGGTAAAGTTGATCTGGTTTATACGTTAATAAAATAAAAGAAAAGTCTCCCCTTTAATTTAATTTCTTTTCTTTCTTATTTAATATATGCCTCTATATTTATATATATATATATATATATATATATATATATATATATATATATATATATATATATATATATATATATATATATATATATATATATATATATATATAATTACAGGTCCTTATATCATTCAAAATAATATATTATTTTTTTGATTTATTATTGGTATGCCACATTTCTAAAATACCGCATTTATTTATTTTAAAATGAATATTAAGAAATTAAATATTTATTTGAAATTTTGAAAAATGAAAAAGAAAAACATTACGAGAATTAAAATATATATTTACATACGTTATTAGAATTAATAACAGCAATTTTAAATTTTGTGAGAATGAAAAAACTGTGAGAATAAAATCAGATTCACTAATTTTATATAAATTAAAAATGTATTTGCTTTTTATTTGTTTATGTCTTTATGCAATAAAATCATTATAGTAATACAATTTTGGATAAAAACCTTTATGTTCCACTTATGGTTTTTAATACGGGCATATTAGTTTTAAATAATAATATTATTACTATTTATTTTTTTAGAAAAATGTTAGTGTTTTCAGTGTTATGGATGGACACTATAAAATCATCAACCACACCAATCGATTTAAAAAATTATAAAAATATTGTTTTTATATTTATGTGGCCACGGGGACAGTGTCGGTGTATAGATCCACCTTTTCGTGCTTTAAATTTGGAGTTAAATTTTGAGTTGTATCTCGTGCCCCCATAAATAATTTTCAGGGAACTCCATAAAATAAAATATATGAAACTGAGCAGCACTAAATTAATTTTGTCCTGTGATTAATAATTAAAAATATTAATATTATTTTTCTCTCTCACATCTATCCTCACTTTTAATATGTCGCAGTTCCGTCTTTTATTTCTCATTTTTCTTTTGTTTTTCATTTATTTTGTAGTTTCTTCCATTTTAATTATTCTACAATTTATCTTATAATTTTCATGTTATTAACATTAATTGATGCACTCAATTTTTTTTTAAAAAGAGGTGTTAAGAACTAAGTGATCAGAAAAATGTTAAAAAACATAATGGCAAAAATCAGACTAGTACAAAATATAATAACTGATGGCAACTCCTTTAGGGACTTCCCATAAAAAAAAAGTATCAACTTAACACTAAGATTAAGAAAGGGAAGTTGAATAAGGACTTTTAGACAAAATGATTTTTTCTTTCTAAGTCTTAGAATGTTTACTTTACTAAATACATTTACATTGTTTTGTAGGACAAAAATAAGGCTTGGAAACCATAGCCAATCAGCCAAAGAAGCTTGGTGAGCTAAGGAAAGCAAAGAAAGGAAGAAAGGAAGTGCTTTTTGGATTGGAAAAGCAAAGCTGATATGCTTCCAGATTACAGCATGCAGCCAACCAAACAATCCCTAACGTCCAATTTTTAAAGCACATTTTTAATGTCTTTCTTGTATAGAACGTGCAACTCATGCTTGATAACATTTCCAGCACATGTTTCTTGCCATTTTCGTAGCTTGTTAGACACTTCAAAGGCATCTCTTCTTCTATAAAAGAGAGACTCTCCTCTTTGTAAATTCAACTTGAGTGATATAGTGAATTGTTGCCGAATTGAATTTCCATCCACTTCTCTCGAATTCAATGCTTTGTGCGAGTTTAGCACACTCATCCTCTAGCTTCCTTCCCTCTTGGAAGGCTTCCTGAGTTAGAGTAACTACATACACACTTCCAAACCTTCACCAAACAATTTATCGAACACCTACCGTGCACCAGAACATCCATCAACTTCTCTTAATCCATTGCGTCATTCTGCATCGAGAAGAGCTTTGCCGTGATTGGTGGAGTTGCTTCTATCATTTGGCATCAAGAGCCTGGTCGTCCACGCGTGTCTACAAGAGCTAAGTTGCTCTTACCTTCAATTTTTTTCACTTCCGTGTTGTGCTGTTCAAAGCGTTTCTGTTTTTGATTTTTTCTTGGCTTCAATTCGTGTTTGTGATCAGTGTTCTTGTGTTTCCAATGTTCATAGTCATTGTTGCTCATTTTAATCGGTGCAAATCCATTATTTGAGTTCAATCCATCTTGTTTCGTGATTTTCAGTTTTGTTTTCAGTCATGTGCAATGTGTTGTAGTTTTTAACTCTGTCAAGTGTTTGATTCTGTTCAGCCTTGAATTTTTTTTCGTTTATGATTGCGTCCAGTGCTTTTGCTTTGATCATTTGAGCTAAAAGCAGTGCACATTGTTTTCCAGTTGCAAATTCTGCAGAAAACTTCATTTTTTGGTTTAATATTCTATACATTATGTGTGTCCAGATTTTATGACTCTAACGCTTGGCACAAGTATGTTTGATGATTTTAAACATGTTTTGAAAGCTATTAACTCATGATGAGTACAGATTTGTAAAATCATAGTTTGAGTTCATGAAAATCTGATTTCCAGTCAGTGTTACTGTTGTTCAACTTTTGCACCATGCTATTTTCACTTGATGTGTTTTAGGCCATTTAACATCTTCTAGCTTACATTTTCCAGTTAGAATCTAGTTGTTTAGGACCTTTCTTACATGTTTATTGATGTATCCAGCATTGACTCTGTTACATTTTTAATTGTTGGTGCTGTTTGGCCATTTTTACTGAATATTTGGCAACTTACAAGGTGATTTTGAGAATCAGTGTGCTTCTGTACTGTTTGAACGTTTGTGCAAGTATAATTAATTGGCCATTTCAAACTTGTGTGCACTGTTTAATTGGTCAATTTCTAGCTTTTGTGCAACTTCACATTTGAAACCATCACATTTTGTTAAATTTTGGGAAGTGAACCAGTGAATTTCTGATGTGGTTACTTTCTTTGCTGCCTAAGTGATTGCACACATTCCATTTCATAATATAAACTTGTTCGAAGTCTCAGTTGAGCTTTAAACACAATACCATTCATTTTGGCCATTGTTGTTTCCATTTTCCAGCCACATTTTGCTGGTGCAGTATGCATTTCTTTGCTGTTTGACTTTGTCAATATTTTGATTTGCATTTCTGGATTAGCAAGAACTGGGATTCTGTTTCCTCATACCTTTAAATGCTTATACAATTGTAAATCAATCATAAAAAGCAAATAACCCCTGCAATCCAGTTTGAAAGAATAAAAAACCAGAAAACACCAAAATTGCATCTCTTTGTGGCATTTCATCAAACAATTTTGAATTTTCATCAAACATTTTCATTGCACACGGTTCACTCATTATTTTTGTGTTTTTATTGCTTTTGTGATCTGTTCTAGACCTCTCTTAGATTCCTTTTGCGTGCCATCTATTATTCCAGCCCAATAATCATTAGAATTCACCTTTATTGGCTTTCCATTGTGCTGTCAAGTTGGTTTTCAATCCAAAATCTGGTGTAGTGCAAATTTTTTGTGCTAGTTGTTTGTTGCTGGTATATGGTTGTGTGAACTATTGGTGCAGCTTCTGTACCTCAGATTCCTTGCTCCAAGGGGGTAGCATCTTAGGAAGTGGATGAGGTGTTAAAAGGGATACAAGCATTCAACTCTAAGGGCTACTTTGCCTTGCGCAATCAACAGCAAAATTCAGTAGCCACACCACCTTTTGGTCATCTTTTGGACCAGCACATAGTGACACAGCAGCCACACTTGGCTTTGCTACTTTTCTAAACACTTTTACTTGTAATTTTGTGTTATATCATGAAACTTTGTGTTTAAATTTTTCTTCTTCTTTTCACTTGAAAGTTAAGTGGCTTGGGAAAATGCTTTGCTAGCAATTCCAAGTCCATCATTAAACATTGTAATAGTCTAGTCTCCACATCTCAGTGTGAAAGTTTGTCAAGTGGCTCCAAGTGTCAATTGCACTTTCACTTAGGGCCGTGTCTCATTCTTCCTCTTCATTTTTGCATTCTCTCTTTAATTTTGCTTGACTGTTTAATTTTTGTTTTTTGTCTCCGTGATATCTAGGTACACGTTCATATAGATAAACCTTCGTTTGGTTTCTAAGCGCATATCATACTTGCATTCAACAAAGCTTTTGAAAGACTTCTACCTAGAAACTAGGATAAGAAACGTCAGGCGAAACTCTGGCTAAGGAAGGACAAGGTTCTTAAGCCTGTCCATTGTGACTCACCTCTCCTTCCTAGGAACTATTCGGTTTTTTTTACCTCTAGACTCTTTCTAGAAGTCATTCACCAAAAATCTAAACACAGTCTTTGAAAAGTTTTTTACTCTATACTTGTGCAAGCCTTTCAAACTCTTGTGAAAATCTTTTCTCTACTTCACAAGTATGAGTCACTCTAGTGTACAAGGTATTATCCGTAATGATCCAGAGAATGTACACTTAAGTGAGGAACTTCATAGAACCCAAGCTCAACTCAATAGGACCGAAGCCGAACTTACCCGAACTCAAGCTGAGTTAAATGAGCTTCATCAAATGGTTACTAACCTCACTCTCAATCATAGAGGTTCCAATCATGCTGAGAACTCTCATAGGCAACACCATGATCGTGGTGATCATTCACATCATAGTGATCAAAATAGTGGTCATCAGTATGACTACTATCAACAACGACATAGGAGACACCACAATCATAGAGATCATTATGTGGAACCAAAACTTGACCTTTCCCCCTTCTATGGCCGAGATAATGTAGAAGAGTATTTTGAGTGGGAGATGAAGGTAGAAATTTTTTTTGAGTGTTACCACATTGATGATGTGAGGAGAGTTACCTTAGCAACTTTGACCTTTCAAGGTGCAGCTCTATACGGGTGGACATCAGTAATTAGAGAACAAAGGATGCAAGGTGACTACACCATACAGTACTGGAATGAACTAAAGGCAGCCTTGCATCGAAGACATGTCCCAGCCTACTATGCCAGGGAGATCATGGACAAGCTCCATCGACTCCAACAATGAAACTTGAGTGTCGAGGAATATCGACAGAAGATGGAATTACTCATGTTAAGAGCTGACATTAAAGAAGAAGAAAGATTCACCATAGCGAGGTTTCAAAGCGACCTTAACTATGAGATCCGTGATAAGGTAGAGTTGTTATCTTACCTAGGTCTCAATGATTTTGTTCAGCTATGTGTGAGAGTGGAAGAGCAAAATAGAAGAAAAGCTTCCACTAGAAGGACTTCCCCTAACACCTCCATCTATAGGAAAGATCCTAAGAGGGAGGGTAGTCCAACAAGATATGACGCACCTTAAGAAAAAGAGAAAGAGAGAGTGAGAGGAAAAGAAAGAGAGAAACAAAGAGAGCGAGAAAGAAATACCTCTCACAAAGAATCTTCAAAGGAAAAAAAGGGTAGAGAGATCGGATGTTTTAAGTGTGGCGAACGAGGACATTAATCTTTTGAATGTCTTCTCAAAAGGTCTACTTATCTCTTAGAACATCAGAGTGAAGATGAGGATTCTTCTAGCGACTCAAATACTTCCATATCTGAGGAAGAAGCCTTACCTTGTGAAGGTGAGTTATTATTGGTTAGACGACTTCTTGGAAGTCAAACTAAAGAACTAGAACAATCCCAAAGGGAGAACCTATTCCGCACAAAATGCAAAATTTTTGAAAACACTTGTTCATTAATTGTGGATAGTTGTTCTTCTTGCAATTGTTGTAGTTCTAGAGTGGTGGATAAATTGGCCTTACCTACTATTCCTCATCCCAAGCCTTACAAGCTTCAGTGGATAAAAGAGGATGAAGAAATAGTAGTGAAAACACAAGTAAACATACCAATATCCATTGGCAACTATGAAGAAACAATTTTATGTTATGTTATTCTAATGGATGCTGGGCATGTATTACTTGGTAGGCCATGACAATATGATCATAGCTCCACTCATGATGCCTATACCAATAAAATAACTTTCCTCCATAGAGGCAATAAAATTACATTGATTCCTCTTACACCTGAACAAGTGAAAGAGGATGTAATAAAAATAAAAATTAAAATTGAAAAAGAAAAGAAAGAAGTAGATAGGTTGGAAAAGCAACCTTCTCAAGAGAAGAAAAAGGTATGCATGTTGTTAAATTCTTCATTCACAGGTAAATACCTTGACTCTTCTTCACAAAAACATCACTTTGTTTCTTCATTTCATCATGGGGAATGTTCAAAACAAAGTGAAAGCACAAACAAATTAAAGGCCAAAACTACTTCTAAAACAATTTATGTTCAAAGGCCTTCAATTTGTCTTCTTATCTTTTCATACATCCTTTTAATCATACTAATTTTTCCTAATTTTTGTAGATATACATTTGATCCCAGCGGAAAAACAACAACCAAAGTTGTGCTTCTTTCTTTCTTCCCGATTTGAGGACAAATCGTTTTAAAAGGGGGAGAGAATGATGGCAACCCCTTTAGGGAGTTCCCATCAAAAGAAGTATCAACTTAACACTAAGACTAAGAAAGGGAAGTTGAATAAGAACTTTTAGACAAAAGGATCTTTTCTTTCTAAGTCTTAGAATGCTTACTTTACTAAATACATTTACATTGTTTTGTAGGACAAAAATAAAAGAGAGACACTTCAAAGTCATCTCTTCTTCTATAAAAGAGAGACTCTCCTCTTTGTAAATTCAACTTGAGTGATATAGTGAATTGCTGCCGAATTGAATTTCTAGCCACTTCTTTCGAGTTCAATGCTTTGTGCCAGTTTAGCACACTCATCCTCTAGATTCCTTCCCTCTAGCTTCCTTCCCTCTTGGAAGGCTTCCTGAGTTAGAGTAACTACATACACACTTCCAAACCTTCACCAAACAATTCATCGAACACCTACCGTGCACCAGACATCCATCAACTTCTCCCAATCCGCTGCGTCATTCTGCATCGAGGAGAGCTTTGTCGTGATTGATGGAGCTGCTTCTATCAATAACACTTTGACTTTTTATATCTCATATTTTGGTATGTATAAATCTAATCTAATTAAAATGTGTCATGATAACTATGACAATTTTCACATATATTTATATATAATAGTTATATTAGTATATATAAATATACAACATACTTAATAGAAGATATGTATAAAGTATTATATTTCAAAATACAACTAAATATACATAAAATATACAAAATTATCAATATTCATAAAAGAAAATATAAAATAAATTGTTTATTTTTTTATGTTGTTCACTACAAAAAAGAAGGGCATTTATACCAAAACTATCATAATTCCAGTAGATACATACAAAGTTAACACACACATGCATCTCAAAGAGGGCAGCCACCAAAAGGTACATAATTTAAAGCAATTGATTGAAGCAATAACTTACCTCTTCGGCAGCGACAAATCAAACAAATTTTGTACTAAAAACTAATATATGATCTAATTTAATAATTAAAAAGCTGAATATAATGATATGTTTCATAGATAAGAGAAACATCACATGGTATAACTTGAATATTTAGTATGATTTGAGGACAAAATACAAAATTCAAAAAAGATACAAGTTGTAATTGGAACATTTGCACAATCCCATTAGTGACCATCAAACGTCCCAACTAATGCGAGAAAGCTTCTTGTGAGATTTTTGTCCTTCAATTGCACCATTTGATAATCCTTAGAAAACTTTATTGTCAATTGTTCATAATTTGTTAGTATTAGCCTTATAATAGTAATCCACTGTACAAGTTCCATTTTTCTCAATGTAAAACAAACAGGTCAATTAAGAATTTGGACATCCCTAGATGTAATGAAACTTACCTGCAAACAAATGACCAAGAGAGTCGTCATTGTTGCCAATAAGAACCCTTGCATTGGGACCACTTGCATACCTAAGAACCCATCTTTTAAATCTTGTATGAAATTGCTAATGTTCCATTGTCAACTAAAAGTACAACAAATGAAGAATTGATGTGGTCCAAAAAAATGCAATGTACATGGAATCGAATGACCCAATAACACATTAAAACTAATTTTGGCTTAAATGTTATCTAATGGATCAAATGCGTCGATTTGAAGCTTAAGTTTCATATTGGAATAAATAGGTCAAATGTCCCTTTGCATTTCCAGGTTCAACAATAAACAACATTAATTGTATCTTATATTTGTTACTAGGTTTGTACTTGTCATCACAATAGTAGCATAAACCATTCTTCCTTTGATTTTGCTATTTAGCAACAAATAGTTGTTTAATGGGTGAGAGGTTTATGTTTGCATTGAATTTGTGAGGGAAAGAGGGGATTTTGATTAATTAAGGTTTTATATAAAGGTTTTATAAAAAGACATTATATCGATTACCAATTGCATAACCAATGTTTGGTATAATTACCTACTATTTTGCATTAGCTTGTAAGGATTGAAAGAAATTGTCATGAAAGAAAAAAGAAACAAATACTATATACAGTGTGAAATATAGGAACGTGTACTGTTGATTGTGACTCCACTAGCAAAGACCTCCTCAGTTTTTCAAGTTGTTCATAGCTTTCCACTAATGTTGCATATTCATCATGCCACTGTTCTTTATAGAGATCATATCGAATAAGGGACCATGACTCTTCCCTCAATCTCAATGATGCAACAATGCATCTATACCCACAATGATCATTAATCAAGACATCAACACATCGAGAATGTATATATGGGTGACAAATAAGATGGAACTGCTCTATCATGGGTACTATCATTCATTGCACATATTTTTCCTTAGATTGCAATTGCTTTTTCCTAGATGAAGAATATTTTTTTAGTGCAAGACGTCTACATGCTTAAAATATGACAGTTCATGCTTTGTAGACCTTTCAGTTCGCTGAACTTTACTCTTTTGTGCACCCTTTGTCTTAACTTTATGCAATGGAGGTACCACAAATGTCATTGCAGGATAAACAATTTCAAGTAACTTTTGCTTGATGTTGACTTTACCTTCAATTTCAACCTCTTTGAATCGTTCTTGAACCATATAAAGTTCACGATCAATAGATAACTGGCTGAGATTCATTTTATATAATATTTGAAAAAATCAATCTAGTCCAAATGATATGAACTTCAACCAAAAGAATTACCCTAGGGTCATATCGTGCTAATTCACATGCATAGGGTAGACCTACATCCATCTCAATATGTAGCCACAACTTCCACTAACCAATCTTATATGCTATACTCATTCCAATTCTTCAGTAATGAGTTCCAAAGCATATTTGGATACATACCTAACAAGTATTCTATATCTGATTCCTTTAAAAGCTTCAGTCATAAGATTCATACCTTTTTTAAAGGATGTCGTTATCTTATTATATTGGAGGATAATTACGTTATGAATATCATCCCAACAAGAACAAAGATCTCCCATATCGCTACCTAAAACTTCCTTAAGGCTCAAGTGAGTAGACTTAACCTTGATAGAAATGACGTCAACAATATCATAAAATATTTAACAAAAACAACTAAGTAAAATAACATTAAAACATACCTATTTGTTGTTGTGTTTTATAAATGCATAACTTTGTTTGTCCAGGCCTTTACAAAGTATGACTTACATGGAATAATCCAAGTATGATTCACGTATTCAAAAAACAAAGGTCATGAATTGCAGGCATACTAAAGGTGATTCACATACTCACCAAACATGGACTCTTATTCACAATCCATGACGTTTTCCCATGCTTCCATGACCACATGCTATGTCTCAAAAAAATCAACTAACATTTTGCACTTAGCTTTGAGATTTTTTAGAATATGAAAACGACATATCAATTGATAAGACTTATGGAATACATTGGCAATGACATTGATCAAAGTCAAATCTTTGTCACTAACAATGACTTGTGAATTACCCTCATATGTCATAAATAAATCTCTCAACCTTTTCAAAGCTCAAATGAAATTATTTTTGTCGTTCACTTAATAAGAATGCAAAAGCTATTAAGAAGGTCAATCTTGTAGATGTCACACCAATTATCTCAAGCAAGGGCAACCAATATTTGTTTGTCTTGTATGTCTAAGTTTGTTAATAGAACAAAAGAAAGAACTTCACAAGTTCTCATATTTCTTTGTATTATATTAATCCTGTCATTAAGAGTTATCAAAATTTGCACTTGTAAACCAACACTGATTGTGTTTGGAAATTCTGAAGAGAATTAAAAAAATTGTATTATTTAGCTGAAGAGAGTTAAACTTTCTAAACAATTATTTAGGATTGATACCAAAAGTGGTTAGAATACTTGAATCTAAAAATGGTTAAACTCGGACTAGTCAGGATTAATTGGGAGACCAAGATTTATAAGAATACTCAATGTATACTAAAAGTGAGTTTTCAAACAATATTTCTTTTAAATAAATCATATTGCGGAGTTTTAGTACACCGTTTAGAGTCATGTTGAGATGGTTTATTAATTCCACACTTTTTATTTAAATTTCATGTCGACATAATAAAGTTTAATATTTTCATTATGTTGTGATGATATTTGTATTTTTCTTAAACAATACGTGATTTTTTACTTATACGTAACATCTAAATCGAAATCGATGTGTTGTAGTTAGACATTAGGAAATTTGATAAACAGTGATTACAGATTACCAATATAATTTATTTATTTTCTCTTAAATTTATTTATATTTGGATATTGAAGATGTAAAAAGAAATGGTTGGAGGTGCGAAGAGAAACTTACTTCATGTAGGAGTGTTCTGAAAAATTTATTCCCAAATGTATTATATGTATTCCAAAAATTCCATTGCGTAAAACTAATTTTGGAATACATATTATTCGTTTTGGAACTTCTGTTCCGAGAATTGAATTCCAAAATTTCTGTTCCGGAAATTTTGTTTCTGAAATCTTATTCCGAAAATTCTTAAATATTTTCAAAATATATATATACACAAATTAAAATGGTTATTTTGAAAATTTGATGGAAGTATACACAGAAAAACCGTGGGAATGCAGGAAGTGAAAGCCTCATGTAGACTTTAGTTATGTAATTGGGTCGCTCTTCTCGCAGGAGTCCTCAAAACTCACTGAGTAATCATTTTTACTTGAGCCTGACAATTTTCTTATGATTTTTTCATCATAATTTATAAATTAATCTAAAAATCCCAATAACCTTTTAGTGTGAAAATTATTAACACAGAATATAATAAAGAATACATGCTTGACATCTATCCAGAGCACGACAAAGTGATGGCTCAATTAAAATGTCATATCTTCAATTTGTTAGTTATTTGTTTTATGCAATGGATAAATGTAGTGAGGTATAGGATAAATAAAAGAAGAGTGAAAATATAGATATAAATATATAATAGAAAACAGAACAAAGTTACACGACACACCATTCGCATAAGAAGTAACAGAGGCAGGAAGATGACCAAGAAAGTCATCACCTCCAATTACTACTTTACACACTCACATAGCACAGATTCAAGAACAGAATTACGTGCTAAATTTATTCTTCAACTCTCTTTTTTCACATCACAGACAAACACTGTTCTCACACCAGAGAACATAACTCGTTCACTCTTCCATGCGGATCAAACACCTTATTCCCTCCCCTTTCAGCATAAGGTCAAATGCCGTGTTGATCTCTGAGAATGGCACACTGTGAGTGATAAGTTTCTCCAGTTCCAGCTCCTGCATTATCATTAAAACTCATTCTCATTTCATGCACAAATTATTCAACAATCTTCAACTTACTATTTCATATTAATAGATGACTAAATACATTATCTAGTTCTATGATTACCTTGTTCAGGTACTTCTCCACAACACCAGGAATATCAGTGCGGGGTTTGAAGTGGCCATAGAAGGTACCCTTCAGAGTTCTTCCTTCCATGAACTTCATTGGATGAGTTTTGAATTCAGCATCCTTGTGTGGAACACTAACAAGTACAGCAACACCCCAACCCTGACAAGAAATATTTGAAGTTCATGTTTAATTACAATATCAACTTCATACAGATGTAGCTAGAAACAAGAATAATAGCTCTGGGGTCTGGAAAATACATCATGAGTGCATTCAAATGCTGAGATCGAGGCTTGGATGCTTCCAGTGCATTCAACAGCACGATCGACTCCTCCACCAGTCATTTCAGCAATTACCTTTAGTGCCACATCTCAGCAAGATAGAGAATTAGTCTATGAAATGAAGAATATTTAAATGAAGTGAAAGTTGGAACTACTTGTCTGCATAGTCTGAACTAACCTGTTGAACTGGTTTGTTGTGCTCTTTGGGGTTCACAAAGTCAGTGACCCCAAATTTTTTGGCTGACCAAGAATAACAATGTAATTAGACATTTCATAAACTTAAATCTGAATCATAATTAAATGGACAAAATTTATACTATTCTCTATTTAATAATTCTTTAAGGCACTACCTGTCAAGGTAAAAACTATAACACTCGTTAAGGAACAATATCACAAACACTTAAAAGGCATCATTCACATCTATGTCTTGTCCTAATTGAATCTACCTTGTTCAAACCGACTGGAGAGTAAATCAACCCCAATGATTCTCGATGCACCAGAAACCCTTGCTCCTTCACAGGCCTAGAATGCAGAGTACAAGGTAAGAACTGTAGCCAATATAGTTTTCTACATTATTGCAGGAAAAAAAGAAGAAGCAGTGAAGGATATATAACATACAGAAAGACCAACAGCTCCCAAACCAAAGACAGCAACAGTATCATTAGGCTTTGGTTTTGCAACATTTACAGTAGCACCAAAACCTGCATGTACAAAATCGATACACATTAATAAATTCCACATTGTTAGCATTATAAGTTTAAAGTGTAGAATTATGTGGTTCCACAAAACACAAAATTATTGAATTTAAATTCTCTAGAGTTCTTACTACTATTCCTATGCGGAATTTGATGTGGTAACTAAAAACTTGACAGAGAATATGAAGTTGAAATTAGTACATATCTGACAAACCTGTGCAAAATCCGCAACTGACAACACAAACTTTGTCAAGTGGAGCAGCAGGGTTGATCTTGGCAACACAGCCAGCATGAAGAACAGTGTATTCACTGAATGTGGAGGTTCCCAGAAAGTGGTAAATGGGCTGTCCATTTTTGGAGAACCTTGTTTTGCCATCACTCAGCATAACTCCTCTGTCACTGTTGATCCTTAGCAGCTCACACAGGTTGCTCTCTTCCGATTTGCAATATTTGCATTCCCCACACTCCCCAGTGAATATTGGGAGTGCATGATCTCCTGGTTTCAGATCGGTCACACCCTCACCCACGCTCTCCACAATCCTAGTTCATTCATTCATTCACATAACCACCATCAAATCTGTTAACTTTTCATTTTTCTTCATAAGATTTATAATAAACATGGTCCAATGATACTATTTTAACCACTGCTTTCGTTCTTGTTACACATTTTAGATCAATGACATGATGAACTTATTAGAAAAATTGTAACTCGTTTCATGTGAAAACCTTGTATACATCTTATCTTTATTCGTATCCACTAAAAATATATATATTTAGTTAATTATCACTTGAGAAATAGTTTCAACGAATGTAACATCATACCCTGAAGCTTCATGACCTAAAATACGAGGAAACAGCGGATTCTGACCCTGAAAAGCAAAACGAAACAGACATAAATACTAGCAGACAGAAACACCAACAGTCAATTCATAACTTGTAATGTAAGATTTAGTACATCTTTATTTTAGTACCTTAAAATAGATCTTTTCAATAAAATAAATAAAAGTATACACAATTTCTTTTAAGTTAAATTCATCTTGAGTTTTAAAATTACATTTCAAGATTATAAATAGGTTCACTAATTTAATTATGTTGTATAAAAAAAAATTGTTACATGCGGAGTTTTAAATCAAATGCTAAATAATAAAAA
Source organism: Vigna angularis (assembly GCF_016808095.1). Classification (NCBI taxonomy): domain Eukaryota; kingdom Viridiplantae; phylum Streptophyta; class Magnoliopsida; order Fabales; family Fabaceae; genus Vigna; species Vigna angularis. Next base: position 8,280,163 of record NC_068976.1, on the reverse strand, counting down.
ATCTTTTTATTTATTTTGAGTGTTTATTTTTTTGTCCATAGTTAAATACAAAATTAATCAGAATATAATTTTATAAAGTCTTTGTATTAAAGTGAAAATTATAAGAATACAGTGAAAGTGTTATGAAATAATAAGATCGATACAAAATAAATTGAAAACCCATACAATTACAATAACATAAAACAAGTTTTGAGTGAATGAATATCTTAATCATTGAGGTCTAAAGTTGCTTTTTTGAGAGGGTATGTCCTACTTTTCACTCCGAATAATTATCCATTGCATGTGACGATTTGCCACGTTTCGCAATCATTGTCGCCCACGTGCTCAAATTTAAGATATGTCAAAAATGTTTATTTTTTTATAACAAAGGTGAGATAGATTTTATTGATTACTTGCTTTGACTTTGAGAAGCTGGTTTTGGGATTTTATAGATATAAGAAATAATAGTAGAAAAAGAAAATGAAAAAGAGAAAGAGTTACCTTAACATCCCACCAGTAAACATCAGTACGGCAAAGGGAGTTGAAGAGGATTTTCAAACGCACTTCACCTTTCCCAGGTGGTGCCACTTCTATGGTCTCTATCGACAATGGCTTCTCTGGTTCCCATGCCACCGCAGCTGCATTTCACATAAAACTAAACTAAATATATTGTATCCAACTTTTTAATAACATCTTATTTTTAGTTGATATATAGTTTTTAATACATCTTTTCACATATATTTCAAACATAAAATTAAATGTTTATGAATAATTTTATGGATGATTTAATAACATCAACAAAATTCATTACAATAAATTTTGATATTGTATCAAAAAGTTAGTGTAAGTATAATTTATCATTTTTTCAGAATCAACTTCAAAAGTGAGAAATTGTCTTCACTATTTATAGTATTTTACTTATTATCTGACATTTAAAAAAACATAAATACACAGATATTATAATCTTAAGATATTAAAAGACAAACTCCATAGTCATAAATTTTGGCTTTACAAGACTCATTATTAAAAAGATGAGAAAGTTTGAAAAGTTATAAATAAACTCACTTAAACACATATTATAATGTTTCAGTTTAAATCTCTCCACACTGTTGACTAAAAGAGTTTCATCCTCTAGATGTTTCTATTTATTTTAATATTTTATCTTATACAATACATTCTCCAGCATAGAGTTTTCTCAATTATATGACAACTTTTTCCTGATAGTAAAATTTAGTTATTAATTTGATTTCTGCACTTTCATCATCTTTGAACATTTTTACATCAATAATATATCAAAACCAACACCAAAACTCAGAATAAAATTAAAAGAACTAGATTAAAAGTTAACCAAAGTAATGATTTTGCCATATTATTATTTGGTTTCAAGAAAAAAATGAGAACCCTAACTTCACCCAGAGAAGCACATTGAAGAAAACAGAAATGGAGATGGCTCACCTCTGCACCTGATGACTTTACCAGCAGTAGCAGACATGGCTTCAATTTTTTTTTTTGAAGAGGAATTAATTAAGTATTGAAAACTTGAGGATGATTTTGCATTGAAGATGTATACTCTATTTATAGTGGAAAAAAGTTGGAATTTTGTACCAAAATTTACTATAATTGAAAAGGAATGTGCATTATATCAGACAATTGTTGGCCCACACCAAGCTATGATGAGAATGGATAAGAACTTCAAGGACGATTCTCTTTGATTATGTTTCACAAATTATTATTATAGTTGTTCTAGAAATTTAACCAAGTTTAAAATAGATGAGTTTAAAAATATTTAAGCATGTTGTAAAAAAACACACAAATTATAAATTTATTTAAAGTATAACATTATAGCTTAATTATACACTTTAGATAATTTTAATTTAATTAGTAGAAAATATTTTTTTATCCAACATCGTTTAAAGTTTCTTCTAAGATGTCCCACCAAAAAGATAAGTAAAAAAGTTGATTAAAATCAAACTGGGACACTGTTGAAATAATTCGACTTGATGTTTAATATGAGTTACCTCCAACTATTTAGTTAAGTAGAAACTATATTTGTTTTTCTTATATAAGATATCTTAAATTAATTAAGTTATCTAGATGGAAAAGTACAGTTGACAGCTAGATCAACTAAGTTTATTGGACAAAACTACTTCATGGGAAAAATCAATATTTACTTCAAATTATAACAATTTTATGATGACAAATATAGCAAACCATTCAAAATATCATTGTTTAAAGTATTTATAATAAACGTCATCAAATTTATTATAAAAATTATCCATAAGTTGTCCGTGTATTAAATCTTTACCTTATTAATGCATTCTAAATAAATTGAAAGATATATATAGACAAGAGGAAAACTATTTTTAAGATTTGTCAAAGTATGTAATATAATTTTAAAGTAATTTAAATTTAGTATATGTTAACACATGTATTATTTATATAAAACTTAACGATAATATAAGTTATTATAAATTTTAATTATATAAAATAAAAAATTATCGTATATATTACACAATCTAAAATACATGTTTTAATTTTTCTGGCAAAAAAGGGAAACTACATACATGTTTAATATAAGTCTAAATATGTTTCAATCCTCTTTAAATATCATAAATTTTTTTTTCTTTTTTTTTATTAAAAAATATTATACTTTTTTTCTTTTCCCATATTCTGCGAGTTAAGTTCATTTCTGATCACACAAAAGCTAAAGAGGGAGTAAATAAAGATTTTGAATTTTTAAATTGTTAATAAAATATTTGGAAGTTTAATTGATAATAAAATGATAACAATCAATTATTCATATAAAAAGCTATAAAGCAATTATGCAGCAGGCGACAAGAGAAGATGAGAGACAGAAATCATACCCTATTCAATGATGAAGCTGCTAACAAAGCTAAAGTTAAATCATCGCAAACAAAATATCCCTGTCAAATTTTGTTCTGTCATGACAGTAAATGAACCAGTTTTTGTTTAAAGCAGTAAGAAACGTGCAAAACAAATTAACTTCTGAATTAATGAGTCCGAAAGTGGCAGAAAGAATCTCACAGTTTAAGGAAGTGGACACAAGAAAATGGAATCAAACAAAGTTGCCTCTGCTCTTAGCTAAGACTATTCTCATACAACAACCTCATGCATGGTTATATATGGATACTACAAGATGAAATCAATCAAACTTGGCTATGATCTTATCTAAACCTATCCATCGAACAACCATAAGCTATGCATGGATATATATCTATACACTTTCTTTATATGAATGACATGGATCATTACCCTTATCCTTTTTCTTAGGTTAAAAAATTATTATACAAACAGTTTACACCACCTTCAAAAATTCTCAAGTATCCAAATCACTGGTACAAAAGCAACATACAACGTCGAATATTTTTGGCCTTTTACGTTGAATTCGAGATCGACGTCATATCGAAAGACATTAAATTGACGACGAACAAAAAACAATTCGAAGTTAATTAAACTAACGTCGAATTTTGTCAATATTCGACGTTAATAAATTTTTTTTAATTAATTGTGATCCTTTCTTACAACTCTACGAGACCTGTAACGCATAAAAACAATAAATTTCAGTTTTTGATATTTTATAAAGCATGAACTATGAACGTGTAGTGTAATATCAACAACAAACAATAATAACAAACAATAACAAACAACAAACAAGTTCAATCAAACAACTACAACAAACAAGTTCAACCAAACAAAAACAACAAATAAGTTCAAAAGAAAAACAAACAAGTTCAACAAATAAGTTCTTCAAAACGAAAAACGAAAACTAAGCTTCAAAAGTGGGTTCGTCGAAATAAAGTATTGCCACCAGTGAGAGAGAAAACAGAATGCGCCTAAGAAGGACAAGAACACGAAAATAATCGGTCAAAACAAACGAAAATGATACTTAAAATAGTTAATTAACATGCATTTGTTACAAATGAAAGAAAGATTACATGTGATGGTCGTCAAACTTTGTTCAAAAAAAGTTTGAGCAGAGAAGAGGGTATTGCGCGCTAAGATAAAGTGAATAAATTTTCAATCTCTCAGCTCAAATTTTTATTGAATTCACTAACCTTTTAAGGTCTAACGTTGGGGCATTCGACTTTTAATATCCTTTTGACGTCTAATTCTAGCGAATTTGACATTATACGTAAATACATTTTCACCTTCGGACCAAACATTTTCGCAAAATTTACCCAATATAACAAATTGACGTTAAATTACAAATCTAAACAACGTATAATAATTGCATTTATTTACAAAAATATCACCGATCATTTTTAACGTTGGTTATTCAGTGCTTGAACGTTGAACACGTGACGTTATACACTATTTGCACTAGTGAATATAATAGAAGTTTACACAAACACACGTAAGGATGAGTTGATATTTTAAAATTATTCATACACACTCAAGAAAGACAACAAATAATATTGATTTTTCTATAACTCACTATGTTTAGTTCATCTTTAAGAAACTTCTCAAAGATTATCTAATCAAAACTTAATTACAAACGAGTACACACAAACCATTATTCCTCCTTAATCTCCTCTTAAAATTTAGAACTTGAGTATTATTTACTAATCATTCCTTACTAAGATAAGATAACAAGATTAACTTATAGAGATAGGATATAAAAATAATTCTTACATGTGGGTAACTTTATGGAAGGATAAAAGGTTTCACATTTCCCATAAAGACTAAATCAGACTCAAACTTAGAATATTAGCACTTTGTGACATTTTTTTATGATGAGTTCTTGGTGCTTTGGCCAATATATTGACTTCAAGAAAATTATTGTTTATTGGTGTTATAGTTAGTGATGATATTTGTTTATGCTTGATTACATAATCACAATTTTTTTGTGTTGATACGACTTTATATATTCTTGGATTTTATTTCCAGAGCTTAGTATATAAAGTTGCATATTGTAAATAAGGAAACAATGCATAAATATATAAAAGATAGAAGCATTTGGACGTTGAGGTTGATAAGGTTGATTCACATTTTTAAAACATTTCAAAAGATAGATATTTTGAACGTTATTGAAATCATAAATTTCCTTTGGACGTTGAGGCAATGTATTAAGCTTATATAAGCAAATATAAATTTGTCATTACAGATTTAGTCCAAACATTGATTATTAACATCCAATTATATATATATATATATATATATATATATATATATATATATACACGTCTGTTTTTCAGTTGGTATATTTTAGCAATGTGTATAGGGTATTTTAATAATTTTCATTCTCAGAAAAAAAAAAAAAGAAACTCCAAACCCTTATTATTGAAAAAATCAGAAACACTTGCTTAACCCTAATCCACCTTCTTCACTTATCCAATTTGTTTCTCTCTCATCTCCATGCTCTCCTTCACCCACACACAACAATCTGCGACACCGCAATTTATTGCTCTTGCTCTATTCGTTCATTTGTTTTTCACTTTAATAACAAAATAATTGATGATGTTGATGTTGATTTTTGATTGGAGGATTGTGTTATATATTTTCCCTTCTTATTATTATTAAATTTCATTTTTAAATTAAGTCACGGATGACAGAGAGAAGATTGGAGTGAGAGAGATGAAAGAGAAAGGGTTGAGAGGAATGAAAGAGGTGAGTAAGAGTTTGGGAGTTTTTTTTTTTTTTTTAGTTTTGATAATGAAAATTATTAAAATAACCTTAACCTTAAAACTTAGAATCCATGATATATTTTTGTCTACTAAAACCTGATACACATTACTAAAATGTACCAACTGACAAGCGTACACGCGTTAGCAAATCCAAACCCCCCTCCCCCCATATATATATATATATATATTATTCATATAACTCAAATTAACATATTGAATTATATACATAAATATACAATCCATTTTCTATATACTTTTATATTTATATTTATGTCCCTATCACATTCTTCACACATATAAACAAGATCTTATCAAATAAATTGTAATTAACTTTCCTCACTGAGTAATCCAAAATACCAGTGCCTGACTCCATTTTCCATTAACTACAACCCCAAGAAGAGAAGAGAAATGAATTTCTAGATATTCAACCATTACCCAAATCAATAATTATCTTACTTTTTATCTTACTACCTCCTCGAAAGTATAATATGATAACACAACAATAATTGAATTATTTTTATAATTTAGAGAGAGTTTAGATAAAGTGAAGTTTAAAAAGATTAACACAATAAAAAAAATATTATAACATTTTTTTGTCTATTTAAAATTTATTTCTATAAAATACCAAGTCTTACCACTCTTCAATAATGTTTAAAAACTAATTCAATTAAAGAGTCAAAGTTAGGTTAACGTAATTTGGTTACTATATATATATATATATATATATATAAATTTTAAGTTTAAATATAGTTTCCTTTATTTAAAAATATATAAGAATTTATCCATTTTTTAGAATGTAATAATAATGATAATAATAAAATAAGGAATAGAGTGACGGTTGATTTGGATATGGACTTATTAGGTAAATTACATAAAGCATTAGATAACTTTGTAATTGATATTTGATAGTGCGTTGAAACTATTGACATAGTTTGTTTCACAAGAGAGGTTTGCATATAGTTATCTCACCTTTCATCTTTTTGTTTCAGTGTTGATTTTATTTAGATATTTTATCCATTATTCATGCTGACTAAATTAATTATTTAGAAAACTTCTACCAAAATCACTTTATATGTGTAATTATCAGAACGAGTTTAAAGTTTTTAAATAAAAAAAATAGTTAGAAGGATTATTTGATACGGAAAATATTCATTCTTAGAGATAAAGTAAAAGGAAAAAGCAGTTCAATTATTGATTCAAACAAGAAAAAAAATCAAGTTAAGCTCGTAATCGACTTTGAATTGATATCTTAGTAACCATGAAATTTCTTCTTTTAATCATTGTTTACAAAACTCAAATTTACTTATTTCTGATCTTCTCTCATTTAAAGAAATTCAGTCCAATTTCACTCAAATTAATAATAATAAGGATATGTTGTTATATTTTAAGCTAATGCAAATAAGAAAAGAGAAAAAGGAATTTGAAACTGCAAGTTTTTTACTAAAGTTGAGAAGAAAATTTCACTAAGAGATAATAGCTAGTAATTTTTTAATTGAAAGTAGATATAAAAAACTCAAGATATGAACTGGTAGAGCTTCATATTATTTTTATAAAATAGTTTTATTTTTTTATCTAAATCTAATTAATTAGATTAAATAAATCGTATGGATAAATATATTTTATTACTTTTATCTTTAGAAAAAGAGGATTTAACGTGACATGTAGGTAGTGACATTGGCTTTTTCTATCCGTTGAATTTTGGTGTCGCGCGTGGTAGTCTTGCATTGCATTCTTTCCAAGTGTTGCTAATTTATAGGTTTTACCTAAGTGGCTAGATAGCTTCAAGTAGGTTTTATAATCCAATTTTTCATTTTTTAAATATAAAATTTAGTGTTATATCTCATAATTTATTAGGAAAAGTACATGGTATGTTTTTGTTTTTTTAAACATGATACTTGTTTTTACCATAAATTGGAGCCGTGTATTTGAATGTTTTTAGTGAATGATTGAATTATATGAAAAGATTCACCTATAAAAAATGCTTCAATGCTTAAATCAGTAAGAGTTTCAGATCAATTTAAGTGTATAAGTGAATACTAGAAAATGTGTTACTTCCGAGAGAAGTAACATATATTTATAAGGTTTTTGAGTCCTTATAAAATCTATTGCAAAATCTAGAATATTAACTAGATATAAGATAAATTAGTAAGATAATAACAATAATGTATTATAAAATCAGATTAACCATATATTTTGTCGATATATGTTATAAGGGGATATTTACGATATCAATATATCATATAAACAAACTACTAAGATTTGATCATATATTCTATTAATATATGGTAATTGATCCAACAAATATTTTTGTTAATATTATTTAATTATTTTACAAAAAATGTCGAATGGGTTTGAATTATATTGGTTGGACAGAGTAGGCACAATACTTAAAATAAAACCTTATATCAAAAATTCTTTCCTTTCACAAGTAATAGGTTCAAGGTATACAATATGCATAGATCAACGGTACACATGAAAAATAATGAACTACATTTGTAGTGTTAAAAATATTTATGTGCATCACAAGATTTTACAACTTTTTGGAATAAATTTATAAAAAAAAAATCACTTAAGATCATATTACTTTCACTTAGATGGTTACTTTTCTCCTTATTCACATGTATTTTCCCTTCTTATGATTCTTTATTAATAAAAGTTCATGACTTCCTACATAAACTTTACTCAGTAAAACTTGTGATAAAAGATCTTTTTATGAATAAAATATATGTATAAAATCTTAAAATACATATTTTAATTTTTATTTACTTTTATTGATGTTTGAAAATTTGAATTAAACTTACATCCTCATACATCCTTTTATAAAATATATCAAGTTTTCTTACATAGCTGAATGTATATCCTATAAAGACTCCATAAGCACTCCAAATGCTTCATGCTTTCAACTTCTAAAGTACTCGTTACCTTTAAAAGGTACTTGTCCTATCCAAGCTGGATAGGAGTTGTCTCTATAGAAGACACTCTGATACTTAAGTCAGTTTAATATATTAATAAACAATAAATACAGTAATTAATGAACATAATTAATGTACCTAGTAGGATATGCTATTTATAGTAGGATATGCTATTTATGGGTCCTTATCTAGATGGACCTAAGCCACAAGACTTAATTACATGTTAATCTTGTGTTAATTTCCTCCTTAGCGTAATTGTGAACTATCCTGGTCCTAGTTGAATGGGTGTGGGTCAGGTACATGTCGTCTTAGTAGGTTAACATGTCCAAGTAAGTCCTTGAACATATACGATACATCAAATATATTAAAAATTTAAGTGAGTTGAAATAGAAATAAACACCTATATATTAAGTAATATATGAGAAAAAGATATATAAATTCTTTACATTAAATTTTTTGGTTAAACCATAATATATATTTTTCTATTTATTTTATTAGTATTGTTCTTACAAGAGTTGAGATAACACATTTCCTCTTGTTTTCTTTCATAGTTGAGAAATCTAATATCTTTTGGGTAATGGATCTTGTTAATGTGTTTGTAAAAAATACTTAAGTCAATCACATATTTTATGAGCAATAAATATTATTGAATGTGATAACGTATCTATAAAATGTCAATTTATTTATAGAGTTTCGATGAACTTTCACCTAGTTGAATCTACATTAGAACAATTAATACATCTTAATGGTCAATTATTATTTGATTAGTGGAGTTAGAAGTGTAATCTTATTTTACTTCTCAATCCTAAAGATTATCACTTAAGGTTGCCAAGTTGTATATGGTTTTTTTACCCAAGGACCTCTTAGCCTAAATAACATGGTACTCCTCTATGTTCGAGGGTAAGTCGATAACCTTTTTCAAGAAGTGATATTTTGAAAGAAAATTTTTCCAAGGTTACCTTGGAGTATTATAAAAAGGTGATGGGTCATTCTTAACCCCCTTGTTTTTTCTAAGATCCATGTAGTGGCTAGGTGCATAAAATTCATTTTGTTACTATAGGTTAACCATGTTTTTAGTGGGATTAAAAGTTTAATCTTATTTTAATTTTTAGTCATGATGATTATCACTTCATATAGTTGGGATGTCGGCGATTCTTCGTCCTAGTATCTCTCGAACTAAATAGAAAAACAAAAATATTAAATCACCATAATACAAAATATTTCTTTACCATATTAATATCGAATGACGAAAAACCACGAAGTACGCTTCTTCATCCTCTTCTCTAATCTTCTATTTTTTTCTTTTCTCTTGCTTTATATTTTCTTGATTTTTATAATAATCATTTTAAAAATTATATCTGAGGTAGTTATTTCTTAATCGCACTAAACTTTTTATTCTCATGATTTAAGACTTAAGTAATTTGTAGGTGTTGCATAAAATTAGCAAAGCTTGATGTTTAAGCAATTTCTTTGATCGTAGTTTCTAGAGCAAGGTCATAAGAATTAGGTTTGGAACAATGAAAAGAATGGGCCACCATCGACTACAATGTCGAGAAAGGTGAATGGATGTTGTAAAAAGCTGCTTTATGTCCCTTCACCTTTTCAATTAAGATTAATTCCTATGTTTGAACACAGTCAGTTGTAAAATAGAAAATGAATCCAACGTTGGTTGATTAATTAGTAGTTAACTCACTTTTAATATTACATAGTCCTATATTTGAATGATGTTTAGTTAAGACGATGAATTATTCTTTATCATTAAAAAACAACACCAGTGAGTATTCAAATTCATCTCTAGAGGTCTATAATTTGTAAAAAAAGTAAATTACGTTATATTGGATAAGGTTTATTAAACAAGGTTAATTAAATATTGAATTTTTCAAAAACCAGTCTAATCTTATGATATATATAGTTGAGTCTTTTTAAAATGTTGATAGGGAGTTTCAGCTTTTAATTTTTGGTGAGGGATATGGAGACTTCTTCCATCTGTATAAAGCTAAGGATGATGCTTGGAAACCTTAGAGGCTTGGTTATACCTCTAATTGTAGTTGAGAAATGACTATCTTACTAATTTCTTTTGTGATAATGTTAGTCATATCCATAAAGTAACTCTTCATTATATAGTAGTGAAATACGTAAAGAATACTAAAAAATGGGTAGGTGGGTCGGGTGGAGAGAAAGGGGTTGAATAGTATTAACTGAAAACTTTTTGCAATCTTTATAAGATAGTATGTTATCGAGCTTTGAAGTTTTCTTTTAAAAGCTTAGACGCTCGACTTGATAAATATTAATAAACGACAATAGTTTTTATCATGCTATTCAAAATATATACTGCAACGTTTTGTAAGAACTTCCTTTTAAGAAAAGTAATCGTTTAGCTTAGAAGATTATTGTATTTGGAAATAAAACACAACTGCAAGTTTTTATAAGATGATCGTTTAGATGAGAGAAGAGATAATTGCAGATGTATTTTTATATTGGTTCACTCCAACTGAGCTACGTCCAGTCTCTTTCGCAAATGGTTCCACTATAATATTCACATGATTATAACTGAGTATTCTCATCACTTCTAGTCTGAGTATTAGAACCACACTTGGTACGTAGCGAACCTTGCCAAGATTTCCTCTGAGTATTCGCACCACTCCTCGTACTAGACTACCGCACCTAAATTTCCTTTGAGTATTCGCACCACTCCTGGTACTAAACTACCACACCTAGATTTTCTTTGAGTATTTGCACCACTCATAGTACTAGACTACCACGCCTAGATTCCTTAACTCAAACTGAGTTCAGTTGTAAATGTTTTAATTCTCTTTAGAATTGTAATCAACGATTGCTTACAAGTTATTCAGACTATGACTCTTACAGAGATGATGTAAATACAATACAAATCAATCTAAACACTTGTAGGTGTTTCTCTCTTTTCTCTTACAAAGTAAGCAATACAATATGAAGCTCGAGAGTATTTCTTTTTCTTTTTGTTCTTCTCTTCTCTTCTCTTTTTCTCTTTTACAGCTCAAATATATTATTTTTCTTGAGCTCTTCCTTCTCTTCTATTTTGAATGCTTTTAGGATGGATATTTCGTTGTAAGCTTTCACTTGACTATCCTCTTAAGCTATCCTCTTAAGCTATCCTCTTGATTTTTCTTCTAAAGGCTCTTCTATTTAAAGACTTCATGAATATATGTCCGTTAGACTTGAGCTTTTAACCTTGATACTCATGTTTTCTCTTTCTTCATACAGGAGCCGTTGGGTAAGTCAACTTGTGAGAGAAGACATGCTTTTTCAGTACTTTGCTTGAAGTAGGTTGTACGTTCTTTTTAGGCATGATTTGAAGTGAAGAGCATTCTGTGAATACCTCCTTTGTATCTAATGTCCACTTTTGATATTTGATCTATAATTCTGTGGATGTGTGTAGAATAACTTATTTGCAAAGAGTAAAGTAAATTGTGCATTCAATAGATAAGTCTTTTCTTATCACATTTGCTGTTTTTGAACGTTGTGCATTTAATGTCATTTAATACTTGCTCAAAACAATAAAGTGATTTTTGTTTTCCTACCGTTAGGTAGCTTTTGACAATTAAACTATTTTCTAAAGATACCAATTGTTGTATAAAAACTTTGTCGTTTTGGACAAAGTGTTGTTTAAGCTCATGGTATCGTTTAGCTAAGTAAACACTTCTTTTATATTTCTCTCTTCTTAGACAGATAGCGTGTAGCTTGTTTCAAGCTTTCTTTTATATTTTAATCTTGTGTCTTTTAGTTTTTTTGTCAAGGACATCGTCTTGACTTGTTTTGTTTTCGAGAGCTAAGCTGAATACCTTTTTCAGATATGATAAGAATCAAGCGTTTAACTCTAACTCTCTTAGACGCTTTAGACATAATATCATTTAGCCTTACGTCTGAGTGTTTTGACCTAAATGTCTTTCTATTTCTTAAGAACCTAAGTGTTTTCCTAAGCTTTTCTAAGTTGGGGATTCAGGTTGTAGGTTTTCTATGTTGGGGATTCAAATTCTAAGTCTTGTGTTTTCACCTTAAGTTGTTTTCATATTATTTTTCCATTTTAATGTTATTCGATTAAACTTCAAAGCATGAGAGTGTTTTACATGCATAGAAAATTTTGTCTTAACAAGTAGATCAACTAGGTCTTATCGATGGTTAGGCCATAAACATTAGAATTAGGGTCAAATTTGAGAATAGAAAAGTATCTAATATTTGGTGATGCTTCTTACTAGGCATTGGGGTTGACCAATCTTGCCTAGTTCAAAAGCTTTTTTAGGTACACAAAGTTGTACAACTACTTGTTCAAGAGTCATATCCATCATTACAACTTGAAATTCAACCATCTCTTCCTTAGTAATTTTTATTGAGTGAATTTGCAGATACTCTCTCACAACATTCCTATCATACTTGATCACTCTTCCTTTTACCCAGGAAATTCTAGCCTTATCATAGTATTTTAGTGGATAAGCATTAGAATAAAATTCCTTTCCAATCAACTCATTGTAGGTTGTGGCTAGCTACCAAGACTTGTGAATGTCTATTCTTAAACAAAATAGTAAATTCTTCATATTCCTTAAGGGGAATTTCTACTATCCTTTCAATCAAGAAAGACCTTTCTTCTAATTAGGTAAACCTGAGTTATTTGGCCCTAATTAAGAAGCGTACCCTATCTAGAGGTGTCAACTTGACCCATGACCCATGAGCAAACCCTAACCCACCAATAAAAAAATCTATTTTAGGAGGCCTCCTCAAGTGGGGGTCAAAAAAAAGCCACAACCCTCAAAACCCACTGTCAAGTGGGTTAGGGTCAGTGATAAGGTGGATTTAGTCCTACTACAAAACTTTAATTAACTTTTAGAAACAATATCAAATTTATGTACACATATACAATTATATATTTTAATAGATAATATAATATGTTATAATTTTATTATTATTTAAATCAATATTTTTATATCATTATGTTATTAAATAAAATATATAATGTTAAGACAAAATGTCTATAGAAGACTTTGTCTAGCAACTTGAGTTATGAAGTTTAACAAACAATATTAAACGGACAACATTAAACAAAATATTGCTTCATTTGGAAGTACTTGATATAACACCAAAGTGTATTGCTATTGATACTCCAAAGCAATAAATTTTTCTAGCAAGTATATTGGGTAGTTTGTAGTAGAAGCGTTATATCCATAAGAATTTGACAGAGTACACAAAATTTAAACTATCTTGACTCAAATAAAATAGTAAAAAGGGTGCATGAAAGGTATGAAAACATATTTGATTTCAAAAAATAAAGCTAATTTTGTAAAGTAACATGTTATAAAATAGTTGAGATTAAAAAAGGTTGGCTTTAGAATGAAAAAGATGTGTTGAAGCTAGATTTCACCACTTTATCACTCTCTTGTAAAATGTTCAGTTCTAATCTATAAAGACACAATTAATCATGCCTTGGAAGTTCTATTTGAATGTAACTTTAGGTCCATTCTTGGCACCTAAATCGTTAGATCACCCGACTTCAGTATGATTCCCTAGTGATTGCTTGAATTGATCACTTGCATTAAGATCAAGACTCTATAATCAACTAGAGCCTTGGATCTATTCCAAGCATCTAAAAGCAGAAGGAGAATTATTTGGACCACAACTTGGAACCAATTTCCACTCAATCCTAAACCATTGAAATAAGATGAATTATTAGTTCATCCAACAACAAGCGCAAACTAATTCAAAAATATGTAATAAAAGCATACTTTGATAAATGAAGCAACACCAATACAAGAGAGTTCCAAAGGATTACATCTTTGCTTCAAAAGTCTAAGATATTTAGCTCTTCATAATAGATGGAAAGAATACAATACAAGGAAGAGTCATCGTCTCTTATGACCTATAAAGATATTCTCTAAAATACAAAGGCAAGTGTCTAAGAAACTCTATAAAAAATATCTCTAAATTGTTTGTCTAGAAGTTACTTAAAACAAAGGAGCAACTATAATTTTATAAACTTTCCAAGGTGTGCCTTTAGCAATGCAAGTGTGGCTTCAACTATAGAAGCTTCCTTCCAGGGTGAGTTTATTTATGGCTCAAGCCTTGTGATTTAGTTTCCTATAGGCCCTAAGATAACTTCTTTGAGAAGGAGTCTTCATGGTTTAACCTTTACTTCAATGGTTGAAGTTTCCTTCCAATGTGAGTTCTCATGTGGCTTAAACCTTAAAATTGTTGTTCAGCCGCCTCAATGACAATTTTTGCCCAAAATTGCTTGGATTTCCTTCATTTATTTTATTTTTCCACTTTGACTCTCTGTAATCATCAAAATCTGCAAAATAAATCAAATTTGAGTGATTTCTACATATATTTGATAGAATCAAAACACGATAAGTGCCAAATTGATTTCAAAATTAACTTATATTAGGCACTCATCAACTACTTATTGCGAATTATCAATTCTTTCCTTTTCAGCCATTCAACAAGTTGAGTTTTAATCATCATTGTACCATTGTGGCTTTAATAATCTAGACATTCTCTTACTACATAGTCTTGTCCTTGCTTATGGTTGGTTGTTAATCATATGCCAATGGTAGTTTAAATGCACCATCCTCCTTTAACCTTTTGATGTGCCTTTTAAGGATAAAACTCAAATAAAGTTCTAGATTTCAAAAGGACAATACCTCGAATGTAATGATTGACCCTAGTGATGTTGTCTTATAAGACTTAGTAACAGAACATTGGCATCGTTTGTAGGGAACAAAAATGATTTTCGTTTGCCCTCCATTAGGGATGGACCTTCATTCCCCTTAGACCTCGACTAGGAGTTTTGATACACCCAATATGATGGAATCATATCTGACGTACCTTCCTTAGTGTCATCTTTTGTATTTTTTTCATTTTATTGTATACGTGTCTTAGCTTGCAAGGAACATGAGTTACTATAAATACCCAACTCCTCTCTTGTATTTTTCACTTTTGAGAAGAATGAAAATTATTTTTCTAAAACCTGAATTAATTCTCCTTGAAAGTTAGGCTAGAGAATCCTAGGGATCCTCCTCTAGCCACCTTTCAAGCACACACCTCCATTTCTCATTTTCCATTAGTTTTTCGTGGTGGTCCATTAATTCTCTCCTCCACGCAACATCAGCTTTCAACCAATCCGCTTCAGCCTTGTGGCATGCACGTCAGTAGAGCCACTCCTTCCTTGTGCGCCTCGTCATCGTTCTCATTCTCTTCGCGCATCACTCTTCCTTTTGCGCATTCGAGAGAACATCATCATTTTCACATCTTCCTTGTAGAAATGCATTTCACTCTCTCTCGAGAGTTCTTCACAATAAGCTTGTTTTCTTTCACAGATTCCAGATATTCTTCATATTTCTACACTTTCATTGATTCATCTTCATCGTCCGCTAGGGATTTCCCCTTCTCACACCATTTTTTTCCATTTTAACTGATTGAAACCACTTTTGCTCCGATTAAACCAGTTTCCTCCGGTTATTCTTTATGTTTAATCTTCATTTTCACCGGTTAAACACAATTTTACACCGATTAATCAGTTCATTTTGAGTTTTGCCCCTTTTTTAGGGTTCCAACAGTCCATTTTAGGATTCTTCGTGTTTCTACGTTTTTCTACCGTTCAAACCCTAACTTCTTGTTTCTAGAGTTTGATCTTACTTTTGGTCCTATTAGGGTTTCAAGTTCTTTTTCTCCTTCGAGTTACATCATTTCCACTATGTCACTCTTCGTTGAGGAAGCCTCGAGGATTCTGAATCGCGCTCGCGTATCTTCTATCATCAAATCCTCAGGTCGTCTTCCATCACAATAGTTCCATCGCTTAGGAGTCAAGGCCAAAGATAATTTAAATACAATTTTTTCTTTCAACTTTCTAAAGTGCCTTTTAAGAAATATAATACCTTGATACAATATTGTAACGAAGTTCTCACTAGTTTGAAATAGGCCTTCCACGTCTCGCGTTTAGCGTTAGAATATAAAAAAGCTAAAGTTAAAAATGACTGGTGACATTGTTGTAAATAAATGTTCAAGGTAGATGTTAGAAAAGTCATTTTTTTGACGTCAAATAAACATATGACGTGGAAAATCTCATACTTCGATGTCAATTGGCGTTGGAATCGATGCTTTCGAAGTTATATAGTTGCATGTAACCATTTCTACCTGAACATAAATGATCCTTGGGTTGTCAAAATAAGAATTAGATGTCGGAAATCTCAAATTCCAACGTCAATTGATGTTGGAAATTTAATTTTTCAACATTATATAATTGCATGAATCATTTCAACCTGAACAAAAAGGGTCCTTGGGCCGTCAAAATATGAATTAGACTTTGGAAATCTAAAATTCCAACGACAATGAACATTGAAAAATCACCTTTTCGACATTATATGTCCTATAAATTTGGTATATTCATTAAAACGTTTGGCACATAAGTGAAAAATTTATTCACATAAAAGGTCTGATAAGTTAGATTCAAACGTCAAAAGCCTAAAAGACTTCAGATTCTACATTTTTTGACGTCTTATGTAATGTAAATTTTTTGTAAAAATAGAACCCACACACACACTATTTCTTCGTGCTTTCTCTTCTACTTGAACCAACATCTTTATTGACGAGTGTGAGGAAGAACAAATGTTACTTTTGTGTCACTTACCTGTAACGAGTGTAAGGAAGAACAAATGTCATTTTTTGGTCATTTACCATAAATGTATGTGTTTCCACTACATTGGTTACAGTTTTGTTTGTGTTTTAATTGATTTGTTTCGTGTTTTCATGCTCCATTGAAACTCCACCACAATGAACAATAGTGTCAAGAAGTTCTCCACTATACATGGTCCAAGGACTCCTTTCTATCAAGGCTAGTTTATTGGTTTTGATATACATTGCAATGTACTTATATATTATTCGATACGTAATTTTTAGTTTTCGTTATTGTACTTTGTGTCACTTACCTCTAATGAGTGTAAGGAAGAAAAAACGTCAGTTTTTGGTTATTTATCATAAATGTATGTGTTTCCACTACCTTGGTTATGATTTTTTTTTTTTGTGTTTTAATTGATTCGTTTCGTGTTTTCATGCTACATTGAAACTCCACCATAACAAACAACAGTGTCGAGAAGTTCTCCACTCTACATTGCTCCAAGGACTCCTTTCTATCAAGGCTAGTTTATTGGTTTTGATATACATTACAATGTACTTATATATTATTCAATACGTGATTTTTAGTTTCTGTTATTGTACTTCGTGTGTTGTTTCTTGTATATGTCATTGATTTTTATATATTTCATGTAAGTTAGATAATTTTTTTAATGTGATTTTTGGCATTTTATTTTTTATTCACTTTTTAAAAATAGTATGAATCAAAGTTGGATGAATGAACATCGTATCAATCAAGAGTATGAAAAGGAAGTTTTTAAGTATGGCGTTCAGCGGTGATGAACGTCAGATCTCCTTGTTTTTCAACGTCAAACAACATCTTTTTTTTTCTTCCGATGTCAAATTGACTTCTCCGCTATGACGTCAAAGTTTAGATAGAGGTTAAATGTCGAAAGTAACATACGTCAAAACTTATTTTTGTAAGAATGTCTAGATTTCAAATCGGACAATATCTCAAATGTAATGATTGACCTAGTGATGCTATCTTATCGAACTTAGTAACAAAACACTGATATCATTTGTAGATAACAAAAATGGTTTTCTTTAATCTTCTATTGAGGATGAGCCTTGATTCTCGTTATACCTCAACTAAGAATTTTAAATATCTAATAATTTTACATCACTTAAAACTCGAGCTAAGATAATTTAAATACAATTTTCTTTTTCAAGTTTTTAAAGTTTTAAGACATACAATATTTTGATAGACTATTGACTCCAAGAATCTCATCGGACTTATAAATGAAACACATCAATAAAACTAATTCATTGAATTAGTATATAATATTTTCAACTAGACTTCTTCGTTCCGTGTTTTTATTTCCACGACATATGTAACACGCATGCACAGCCATCGTTTACGAAAAAACTACCTACTGTTTCTAAAAAAACCAGCTAAGTCAATGCACTATTCAATTTCCCCTTAGAGTGTCGTTCATGCTATATGACTTTTATAGGAAAGTTAGATAGAAAATTTGAACATTTGTAAAGCATTTAAATACATTAAATTTAAATTAATACTATTTTAAATTATTTACTTTTTTGAAATACTTTTATTGGGATAAAATAATTTAAATTCATCAAAATTTAATTTTTATTAAGATAAAATATTTTAATTATTATTTAATACAAGAATTATTCAAATATTGATTAATAATTAAAAATAATAATATTAAATATTTCGTAGTTTTAATTGATTTTAGTTTTTTGGTTAAGAATAGTTTTCTTAAGAAAGATTAAAACAAAACTTTAAATAATTTACAATGATGAAAAAACATATTTTATTTTTCTTCAACCACCTTCATAAATAAACATTAATAGAGCTACATGAGCTGCTTATAAATATTTTGTATTAAAAAATATCTGTGGAAACTAAAAGACATCAATAGGTAAAAGAGAAGAATATAAATATATATAATAACCATTTTTTATTTAAAAAATTAATATATAAATATATATAATAACCATTTTTTTATTTAAAAAAGAATATATAAATAATTTTTTTTAATTTTATTAAATTATATGTATTTGATCCTTTTAAATTTATATACATTTATAAAAGAAAATTTTGACTGTAATTGTTACTTATCCACCATTGATAATAACTACTGTTGGGATGATAAATGTGACACCCGGATACTGGTGAAGGCGGGGAGTGATCACCGATGCAAGAGGCATGAAGTGCAAGGGACACAAACAAGGAGCGACTCCTGACAGACTTCAAGTGAAAGGGACACATGGATGAATCGAACATACACCAAAATGAGAGGGATCTAGAGACTATATAGGTATGAGACTATATAGTTAAATGATAGCTTAAAAGGATTGATTTGATTACTTATATCACCAAATGCATTTGCTTTTCGGTAGCCTAAACCTGTAAGAACTCCATGATTAAGCATGCTTAGCCTGGAGTAATTTAAAGATGGGTGAACTTCTGAGAAATTTTCCCAAAAAAATGTGCAAGTGAAAACAAATATAAGAGAAGAGATATTGATAAAGATTTTCTTCATAAATCACCACTCTTTTTGGCATATTAAGGTAAATATATATCATTCTTAGCAGGGTTACATGAAAGTTCATGTGTTATATACTAAGCTCAAACAACTGCTGAAGCACACTTGTTGTCCACTTTTAATCTACGAACTCAGTTATATAGACTTTTGTATGCCATATATAGTACCAAGAGATTGGTGATTGTGACTAACACAGAATTTACAAGAAGCCACAAAATTTAAAGCCAGAAAAAAATGACCAAGACCATGCATCTCACAATGATCCTTAGAAGTGAAAGTGTAAAACTTGATCAGTATACAAAACTGAACTATATGAGAGTAAACCTGAGTACAAAACTACATTATATCAAGTTGTGAGAAGCATCATGTCCTTGAATTCCTGAAAATCAAGTTTGCCATCAAAATTAGTGTCATAGGAGCAAATCATGGATGTGCTATCCTTGCCACACCTTTCATCCCACATGCCAAGCCTCTTCAACACACACTCAAGTTCTTGGCTTGTGATGAACCCATCTCCATCCAAATCAAACACCTTGAAAGTCTTCACGAGGTCCCTCTCCACCTCCTCAACTTCATCATCATCATCATCATCATTCTCACCCTCATGAGTTCCTTCTTCTTCCTCATTCTTCTGCTTCAGCATAGATTCATAAAACAACAAGAACTCACTCAAGTCAAGCTTCTTCTTTCCCACCAGAGACTCCAGCTCTTCCATACTGTAGTTGAAACCCGTCTTCTCTAGCAGCATTTTCAGCTCCTCAAGGCTCAAAAACCCATCTCCATTCATGTCCACTTTCTCAAAAATCCTCTGCAAATCACTGCGCGTTAGGGGACGCATTTGTTTTCCTTTTCAAAAGGGTGTTCGAATATAACAGAAAGTTTTTGTTTTTCTGCAACACTACACTCAATTGTTCATACACGCTAAGTGTATATATACATACACAGAAAAATCATGTGGGCACCACTGTGGGACATTATTGTACACAAATCTATTGAGAATTGTGATGTTGATGATGTGGCTGAGAATGATCCAAGTCTACAGGGCAATTGTATGGTAGTTTCACAGTCATTAGATATTTATGAGTAGAATGTTCTAGTCTATAGATTACTTTTCTTCTTCAAGTGTCATTTTCATCAACATTTTGATTGGAATAGAACTGACAAAGTGTGTATTTCAAAAGCGTGTTGTGTGCGTGTGGTACACTTGTTAAGAATCATCTAGAGAGTACACGTGTCAGATAGAAACAGAGATTTCTAGATACGATTGTTACTGTGTGCATAAACCACATAAATACTACGTGCTCTTTTGTTCTGTTGCTCGTTTTTATCTTCTAAAAGTATTTAGGTGTGTAGTGCGCAGAATAAAATTTATATTAAATAAAGTTATTATATTATACATTGAAATGTTTTAATAAACAACTTTTTTAAATATGTAAATTATATTTAAATTTGTGATACATAAACTATATTTGTAATATATGGTATTTTCAATTATTGTAATTTTTTGAGAAATACTCACATCAACTTAAAACTGATAATGTAAAAAGTAATAAACTGAAAAGGCTAAGAAACTAAGTTAAGAATAAAATGCTCAACTGGTGTTAGAAACATAAAAGAACATGTCATATGTACCTTTATGAGCGTAATGTTGAAAATAAAATATGTACAATCAAAATCTCATATATTAAACAGTAATATAATAGATTTCCATCAATATAGGAAGATTTTTAAAATTAAAAATTAGATCTCACATATAATATTATGTTTTAAGAACAAAATATTTTTTTAATATAAATAATATGCTTTGTCACTAATTTAAGAATTTTTTTAAGTATATTAGTGTAAGAACATATGTATGCATTTTGTTCCGCTCATGATGTTTCTCATGCTCTTTAAAACAAGCTTTCAGATGTTATTCCCAAAAGGAAAAATATTAGGGGAAGGCTTGAATTAATTGTTATGTCATACATTTGTCAAATTAATACATTTTATAAAATTTAATTTATATAAATTAGGAAAAAAATCTATAAAATCAAAAAGATCTTTTATTAAAAAAATTCAAAGAATCAAATATCTAAAAAATTTTGTGGCTTAGAATTAGTTTATGGTTTTTTTTATAGGTTGATTATTTTATTTTTAATAATATATTTATAATTTGAAAAGTTTTCTGATTAAGTTAATCTATTGATCTAATTCATACTATAAAGTTAAATATTCTTAAATCAAAATATAAAATTTTATTAACATTTAGTTTCTTATTTTTTAAATTTTATAAAATAACGTGTATTTTTATTCAATTTTAATATACAAAATTATTTATGTTAGATAAGTATTGTTTTATAAAAATAACAACTTATTTGATATTTTTATGGTTGATTCTTCTAGAAAAAATCATTTCATTTTAAACATAAATGTGCTTGTTATATTTTAGATGTCAAAACTTAAAATAAGTTAAAAACTTATTTATATATAATATTTTTTAAATAATTTATCAAAATAAATTCTAAAACCTTTAGAAACATGAAAGAATTAAAAGAAAATGTGTTTTTATAATTGTATCCAAATACAAGTAATTTCTAAACTTATAAAAGAATGACTTATTTTGAACATTTTTTTTTTCAAAATTACCTTAAAAAGTTTAAAGAAACTCAAAATATATTATATTTTCAACTTTTCAAAATAATAAAATCATATATCTAATTACAATTAAAAAATTATTTTGAATAGTTTTTTATAAAACCAATATTTATATATTTATATTTAAAGAAAAAAGATATTAGTAAAATATTATGCAAAATCATAAAACTGTTTCGAAAAATATTTCAAAACAAATGAAAAGAATGCATTAAGAATGAACTAATTTAATTTTGTAGGTTAGCCCCACTCTAATCCTATCCCAACCCACTTTGTGTGAGGTTTTAGGGGCTGAGGCTTTTAAAAAGCCCCCTATTAAATGAGTCAGAAATGCAAGGCTTGATTTTACTGGGGTGTCAGGGTGAGCCTATAAGCTATGAACTCAAATGACAACTCTATTTTTCTATAAAAATATTCCATTCATTAATGTATCGTACTAAACCAAAATAAAAATTTTGCATTTAAACTTTCTCAATTAATTGTACAAGTAAAAAATAAAAAAATTGCTAATAACAGTTGTTAATTGTTGTAAAATAAATTTTATAATAGAGAAAAGAAGAAAAAAAAGGAAGAAGAGAGAATAAGAGAAAATAAAGACTTATTTTCTATATATTATTCTCGGAGAAAAAGTTTTATTTATAATTTAAAGGATACAACTGAAGGGTTACATTAGTTAAATAAATTATGAGTAATTGTACTAAATCAATTAATTATGAGTAATTGTAGCAAATCAATGGACAACTATTTATTCATAACATTTCTCCTTGAGTATCATGTCCTGTGATCAGAGAATGTCCCTCGTTAAAACCTTACTAGAAAAATTCCTTCACGATAAAATCCTAATCAAGGAAAAAGAGTACATAATTCATTATTCTTCAATACAATATTATTCATCACATATTTTATTTCTCCCCTGATGTACACTTACATCATTCTCTATATCACCCATTTCAATTGTTGATTCTATTTGTTTCGAGAATAGACCACAACTTTGTCACACATGTTGAATTATAGACCTTAAACCAAACGCATTCACAACTTACCTCATATAATGCTAAAATTTTTGTATGATTTGATGATGTTTTTGCTATGGTTTGTTTCATAGACCGTCATTAAATCATTGTGTCACCACATGTGAATAAATATCTTGTTTGTGATCAAGCCTTGTGAGGATATAATAAATAATATGCATCTGCATAACTCGTTAGATCTGATTTTGAATTAATTTGTTAAATGAACTCATATCCATAATACTCTTAAGGTAACAAAGTATATGTTTTACTCTATAGTTCAATGTCTTCTTGTAGGTAAAGAGTTATAGTTTGCTTAATAAATTTTCTATAAATGTTATATAATGTCGAATATAATTAACAAGATACATTAGTGTTCCTATAACAGTAAAATATGGTACTTCTAAGCCAAGAAGTTCTTCATCATTTTTTAAGGTCTAAAAGGGCCTTTATCAACATCTTATGCCTCACAAACATCAGAGTGCATAATGAATGTCACTTGTCCATATAGAATCTTTTAAGCACCTTCATTATATAAGTCTCTTGATGTACACAAACACCTTTATTTAAATACTCAATTTGTAAAACTTTGTCCTTCCAAGATCTTTCATCTAAATTTTTTTTCCTTTAGCAATTAATTGTCTTTGTAACCTCATTAGGAGTTCCAATGATGTTTATGTCATATACATAAACAACAATTATGAAAAATTCATTTTCTGATCTTTTTTATATAAATACAAGTACAAATAAGATCTTTTTTGTACCCTTCTTTTAACAAGTACTCACTAAGACCGTTATACCACATAAGTCCTTATTACTTTAATCCATAAATGGACTTGTTCAATTTTATTAAATAATCCTTTTTAGAATTTGTATTGTTGGGAAAATTTCAAAAAGTTTCATCTAAATATCATTCTAAAGATAATCATACAAATAGGTTGTAACAACATCCATTAAACGTATATGTAGACCTAAGCTAATCAAATATCAAAATGCTGTTGCATCTAATACTAGTGAATAAGACTATTTAAAAATCAATATAATGTTTTTGTGAAAAACCTTGAGCAACTAATTATGCTTTTTATCTAACAATTTCACCTTTTTGTTTTTGTTTTTTGTTCAAAAATCCATTTGTACCCAACAAGTTTTACACCCACAAGTATGCGAGCTACAAGTTCAAAAACATCTTGTTTTGCAAGAAAATATAATTATACTTCTATTGCATCTTTCCATTTTTGGCCAATCATTTCTTTAATGACAATCTTCAACAATCATTTGTTCTTGATCTTTATTGTCATTCATAACATTCATCACTATATTATATGAAAAATATTTTGGGATTTCCACCTTTTTAATTAAGTCATCTTGCTTTTAAGCTCATTTTTTTCATTTGAGGGTTTTTATCTTTGGAACCAATAGGCCACGCTTCAAGCATGTCTTTGGAACTAACACGCCTACCATGCTTCAAGCGTGTTATGAATTAACATCAACTCTATTTGGAGAATTAACAGTTGGTATATGCGATTTAGTTTTCCTTTTGTCTCAATAAAAATATCTAGTAATTGATTGACTAAATTTTTAAATGAATTATCTTTTGAAATTTCGGTTCAAATTCTAAGAGGATCAAAACAAGATAATGATAATTCATTTCAACCAATATCCTTTATCAATTGTTTTCTTTCTCTCACTAATGTTGGAAAAATTTATTCATCATATAGTTGGAAAATTGAATTGTAAATAAGTCTCCCACTGATGATTTTAGTTATTTTATTATTGATGGAGAATCATATCCAACATATATTATCAATCATCTTTGAGGACTCATTATAGTCCCTTTTGGAGGGGAAAAGGAACATATACAACATACCTAAAAATTCTTAAATGAGAAATATTAGGTTACTAACCAAAAACCAACTACATAATAAAGTATTTGTAATAATTTGTTCGGATAATATGGAAAGTGAGCTCTTAACTTGATTAATTGTGCTAATAACTTTGCAAATGTCTGGTTAATAAAGAAATGTGTGGTCATCTAGCTTATGCATAAATTAAAACCATGAAATATCTAAATGATCCATATGATGGGTGTATTAGATCACAAATATCACCCTGTATTTGTTCTAAAAATGAGATTGACTTATTTCTAATTTTTCTGATATTAATCTTAATATCAACTTTCCTATGTGAACATGCAATAGATGAGAAATCATTGGATTGAAGAAGTTTTTGATTCTAGGATAGATCTAGGATGACTCAACTGATCATGCGAAATAAGAAATTAATTTTGATCTGTAAACTTCTAGTTTAGAATGACATGTGTTTGAATTGTACCAATATATGTGTAGTATAAGTCATAAAGGAATATTGATAATTTGTCCAATACACATTTTTTTATTCAACCCAAGTCTAGTGACATAAAGATGTTCCATATCTTCTTCATTGTTTAATTCGATATGATATCCATGTAGACGAATATCCTTGAAACTTAATATGTTTCTATTATACTTCTTGGTAAAAGTATAATAGTTCTTCAAGAGCCTTCAATTATATTTGTAGTTCTATCAATAATGCTAATATTGACTTCTCGCATAACCAAACAAGAGAAAGATTTATTACTCTTGAGAATTGTATGAGTTGTTGCACTATCAACAAGATACAACATATTTGTTAGTTTATACAACACTACTGCATACCGAATGATCATACATATAATTAAATTTTAAAGGACTTAATAACCTCAACTTGTTGTAGGTACCACCCAAAATTAACGAACTCAATAGTCATATATTATCATATAATATAAAATAATACTAAGTATAAAACGTCATCTTCAAAAATTTGTGAACCTCTATATATGTATAGTATATTAAAATCAAAACCACAAATCCATATCAAAGCCCCTATTTCATATTCTCACACATAATTTATATATTTTGGTATATCATAAACTTAGAAGATATCCATATGTAATAATGTATAATATTGGTATTTGAATATCTCTATTCATATTTCTATGACAATTACTATATAAGATCTATATGATAAATGTTCATCATAAACTCAATTTAAATATACATTTTATAATACAAAAGAAAAATGATGTTTATACTTACGCATAATACCAACATTAGACATGCATATTTTAAACCAATATATATAGTAAAAATACTATTGAAAATTCACTTTAAATTAAATTATAATAAAATAAGGTGATCAATGCTTCCATATGGTTTCGCAAAGAGAACGACAATATCAAGATGAGTGACATTCTTATGACCATAATCAAAATCACTATCTTCATAAGCAAAGTGTGTTTCTATATTCTTCTCCTTATTTTCAAGATGCTTTGGTGTACGATAAGTACAACTCCAATGGACTTTACCACTATAATGTTAACATATATTTTCATCTTATTTGCCCTTATTTTTACCTTTTTTTCATATTATTGTTCCACTTCTGATGATAAAATGTTTCTTTGATATTTTTTGTATGACTACGTCCACATCCATGATCACTACCATGAAAAAATGAATAAGATATTGTTGTGTTCACTTATGTGAATTTAGCAAAACCAGTTGTGTGGTTCTCATAATTTTTCATCGAAAAGCTCATTGTTTTGTGCAGCCACAAAAAGGCATGAAATAAATATAAAATATTTGTGAAATTCTTTTTTACGATATTGTTGTTGTAGGAGAAAATTAATTGCTTAAATGTTTTATTTCTTTCTTTAATGGCATCACCAAGACCCATTGCATCTAAATGTATGTTAGAATCTAATATCCAAGATAAGCAATTCTTCATCATAATATCAAGGACAAAATATTCAAATTTTATAAGGTTTGACATGTTTAGAAATAACACATAAAATGTTAATAATAATCATATTTCATGTATGAAACTATAAAATTAATATAACAATATTAAATGTTAGAAAATAATCAAATATAAATAATAATTTTAATCATCATCATCATAATAATAATTATAATAAAAATTGATAAAGTCAAACAATTCTTATCACAAAAGTAAGAATATAAGATAAGTGTGTGCATACCTCACTTTACAAACCAATTGTGTGAGATTTAGATATGCTTAAAGTTCACTTTGTCAATGCAGGAAAGACTTTCTACCTTGTACGATTTCATTCTTTTGCCCAATATGGAAAGTGCTCTCTAACCATGGTCTAGTTATCCATGCTAGCTTTTGGATGTTTCTTGAGGACGAGAATCACATTTGAAGATGCACATCATGCATTTAAAACTTCTCCTAGCATGAATGTGGGAAGACACAAAAATAATAAGGCTTTTCTAAAGATCATCACAATGATTTCAAAAGATGTCCAATGACTCTTTTCTTCTCAAGCTCTATTTATAGAAGATATTTTTGAAGAAGGAGGGACTGACGATGATAAAATTCTTGCTACAAAAACATGCACAAGATATAAAGCTTCCAACCTTTGTAGTCATGAGAAAAAACATTGTTCATGTTCATTAGCAATCTAAAAGGGAGAAAACCCTTGCTTACATCATAAGATGTTATCTTTCTTTTTAATGAGCGATTTTATGATCTTTTAGATCACATTCTTTGTAAACTTTTTGGTTTTACCCATAACTGATTGTTGTTCAAATAATGCTCATTGTTAGTCATGATTAACTACATTCCAAAGAATACTTATGTTAGCCAATAGTGGTTGAGTTCCGAATAATTCTTAATTTTAGTCAAGAGTGGGTGTGTTTTAAATAATGCTCAATTTAAATCAAGAGTGGTTGTGGTCCAAATAATACTCAATTTTAATCAAGAATAACTAAGGTACAATTAATATTCAGTTGTACATGCCTCGTGAAACTCAATCAACTGATTGAGAACTAAGCATGATCTTTGTTAATTGTTAATAGACAAAGCGATATAAAAACTCAAAACTCAACTAAATTTTTTCGTCCCTTATCTCTTTAGATTACATGCTATTTAATCCCAACTAAACTTAGAAAGAGAGATTTACGAAGCAAACTTTAGAAAATGTTTTGTTTAACAAATCGTGTGTTAAGCCTAAAGCATCATTTGATTTATTATTAAACATACATTGCAAAGAATTCAAAAAGCTTAAAAACACAATTTAATCTCCTTTCTTATGTTTTGACCTAATTTATTCATACGTCAATTATTATTTAAATAATTTTTCCATTTTGAGTTTAGTTCAAAATGTACCATCAAATATCAAACAAGAAGCACCATTGTGAGTAGCTTAAATCAAAATGTCCAATTCCAAAGATTATAAATACCAGAATGATTAAGTGAAAAAAAAAACAGGTAAAAAAAAACAAGTTTATAATACTTTTACACATGTTAAAAAAGTGTTCTCACATACCATGCAGGAAATAGTTTAAACAATCATATACTACCTAAGAGAAGAAATTTTGTTACTTGAACATTCTTTAAATTTATACGTGCAAAAACATGTGACATAGGGAATTGTTTTCATAGTTAACAAGGATAGGCATAAATATAACTATCAACATCACTATTATATGCATGTTTCGAAAGAAAATAAAAATAAAAAGGCAAGTCCTTCTATAAATCTAAAACTTGGTATATAAGCATACATTTCACATGCACCCACAACATTCCAAGAAGTTTAGATCTTGATCCTGGAGGATAATCGACAAACAAATTGTTTTCTTTAATAGGTATAGTAAATAAATAGTCATATTTGTGACTTATCACCTTAGGATGTAGGTTCTTCAAAATTCTCAAATGAATTCTCTCCTAGAAAGGGAAGGATGATATGAAATATAATTAGAGAGAAATGTAATGAAAAAAAAGGAAAGAAACTTCAAGAATAACTAAAAGAAGCATGACAATGAAAAAAAAGTAAAAAAAAAAATGGAAGATTTTAAGAGAGATTCAACAAGTTGAAAGATTCAGAAGAGGAAATAAAGAATCTATCGATTTTTTTAAACTCTTAAATTGTAGAATTTTCTTTGATTCTCTTATACATTATATAATCCAAGAGTCACCAATGGACACACATGTTGGACGGTTGATGCATTTAGAAAAGTCACATGAATAGTTTTTAACCAACATCTATCACTTTCAAAATGTAATGATAGTTGTGACTATTTCAGATCATTTTCTTTTTATCTCATGCACAAATGTGTCTCTTGAATATGTAATCATGAGCTTTTTATTAATTTTAGTAACTATATGTACTTGTCCGTAATTTTAAGGAACCACATACTTATCTTGAATTTTTTTTCTTATGACTAATCCTATTGCATTTATCTTTAAGAAGTTTTTTAAAGGTGACATATTCCTTAATTCATTTTTTTTTTCATTTTATAACATGTTCTTGTTTTCTATTTATGTTTTTTAATGAGCGAACTTTACTCCATGTGTACTACATACTTCCATCTTTATTTTTCATCCTTACATGGTTTGCATTTCCAAGTGAGTTTGATCAAGATATTATCATCCTAAATTACACATGTTTAACTCCATATTAAATAAAAATGAACAAGTTAAACAATATATTAGAAGATCACGTACTCACGAAAAATATCACAATCATGACAATTATAGGCATCATATTCATTGAGATTTTATATAATTTATTAGTGTAATTAAGGACTTTACCTAATCACAAGAAATGAGAAAACAAATTAGCAATATAAGGGATCTATTTAATCAGCACAACCAGTTTAAAGTCAACATAAAGATACTTATCTAGCACAAACACATGATAAGCAAATCACTTATAAGCTGTGAATTGTTTCGAGGCCCAATCACAAGATTTTTTATTTGTAGTTTTTTATTATTCCCATTCCAAAAGAAAAAAGTTTTGAAACAGGCTAAGCGTTGAGAATTCTATGAACTCAAGAAGGCTATTGCTTGATGCACCCTATCACATTTCTACCAGCACCCGATCACCTATGGCATCTATTTTCCGGAAGACAATAAACAATTACGGAGATTTTTTTACCGGAAAGTAATCACTCCTTTTTATTACGGAAAGTGTGGAAGAGGAAATTTGTGGGGTGTAAAAAGCAACAGCCACTCAAGAATACAAGTTTAATACAACGATCTCTATATCCTTAAAATTTCAATTACATAATTGTTCATTATAAGCCCAACAGAAACAAAAACGCCTAACCCAATATCTATATAATGGCATCTACACAGTAAGAGAAAAAGACTAAAATATTTTACAGCACACCATTGCTACCGTTATTGTTTGCATCATCATTGATGCTGTAAAGAAGAAAAGAGAGAAAAGAACTGAAAAAGAAACAGTGCTTAAAATCTATTTCTAAAATGTATTTCACGTGTTAGAAGACCCATTTCGAAAAAATTATTCCAAAAAGTATATGTCTTGAAATAATAGGAGTGCATATGAATTGGATTTTTAAATCAAGATTTAAATCTAAAACCCATTTTTTATAAAAGAAATTTATAATTAATTTGATATAAATATTTCGATAAAGTTTTATGGCGATTTCCTTGATTAAAATCAAGAGCTTACAAGAAGATGAATGTCATTTATGAAAGGTGAGTTCAAGTCCATATTTTTTTTGACCTTATTAAGATTATAATTAATAGAGTAGGAATAATTTGGACATTGTAACATGATTCAATTAGTATAAGATTTTCTTTTTGAATAGTGTATAAGGAGTTAAGTAATGTAGAATTTTGGTCAACTTGGGGTCAATAAAGGTCAACACCTAATGTTGACCCAAGATAGGTGCATATTATGAGTTGATCACATAGGTCACTATTTTGTCTTTGCCTCGGTGAGAAAGGAAGAAAGGCATCCCACCTTTGGGAGATAGTGGCCATGTGTCATGCTTCCAACTAAGAAGATTTTTCATAGATAGTGGTCATGTGTCATTCTAATAATGGAGAATATTCTTCCATGTTAGTGGCCCTATGTCTTCCTCCTAGTGGGGAAGATTTTTGCCTTAGTTTCCAAGCTAGCCAATTTGAGATTTTTAGGATTTTGCTTCTACAAATTTGGAGACACCTTAAACTTATAAGTAAAGATGTCTCTCTCCATGTAAATTCACTTTGAGATTAGTATTATTATGCTCCCAAATTATTATGCCATCATACCTGTCTCTAAAGTTATGGTTAGAGCATCCCATATGATCTCCTATAACCACCTTCCTTGACAGTTAGTTCAACCTCTCTTAAGAGCAGCAAACATCACCATTCCCACCATTTTAACATCCAAACTAAGAACCATTCGCCTTCATTGTCCTTTGCTTTCGCACATCACTGGTCTCATCTTAATACTTTGGAGCTACCTAACTTGAGGAGGAGGCTATCAAAGTTAAAAATCCAAAAATCCATTTTATATAAAAGAAATTTAAAGTGAATTTTAGACAAGGATAACTCGGCCAAATTCAATTGAATTTCGGTCATGGTAGACTCAATTGAATTTCGATCGGGATCGACTTGGACAAATTTCGACAAGGATCAACTAAGCCAAATTTGGTCAAATTTTGATTGAGATCAACCTGGTAAAATTCTATCGAATTTTGGTTAGGTCAACTTTGTAAAATTTGGCCAAATTTTGATAGAGGCCAAGTTGGCCAAATTCGACCAAATTTTTGTCGTTTCTAACTTAGGTGATGTGTTTTCAAGCTTGTTCTTGCTGGAAGAAGAAGAAGGACTTCCACTCTTGCAAAAGATGTGTGTTTTCAAGCTTGTTCTTACTTTCTTGTAAGCCTTGTAAATATGTAATATAGTTCATTTTAGGCCTTGAATTTGGCCAAGAACATTTTTTAGCTTTGTTTAAAAGGTTTGGTTCCCTTAAGAGTAGCTTAGACCATAATTAAGACCTTAACTAGAGGTTAGTGCCTAAAATGGGTCTAAATGGGTTTCATTTTGGGTTTGGAAGGGTTAGTTACAAGGAGCCTCTTCATTTAATGCTTAGGCTCCTCTTTTAATGCTTTAGGCTCTTTAAAGATTCTTTGTACTCTATCCTTCTCCTTCACTTATAAAAGGAGAGGCACCCGTTTGTATAATTCTGAGAACTTGAATGAATAAAGTGAAAGCTTTGCTAAAATTGCAAGTCTCACTTTTGTTAATTCTCCTTTGGAGTTGTTTTCCATACTAGACTTCTTCTACCTTTTCCCTTCAAGGTTGGTCTAACCTCCTTTAAGGAAACCTCATTAAATCAGCAACATCCAAGCATCATCATCTCATCTTCAATTGCTTCCACTCACTAGTACAAAAATATCGTATAACGTCATTGTTTTTTAGCCTTTCATGTCGAATTCGAGGTCAATTTAGGCTTTTATCTAGAATCGGGCGGCAGTGGTTATGTAATGAACTCGTCGTTCATCGCCCGAG
Source organism: Vigna angularis (assembly GCF_016808095.1). Taxonomy (NCBI): domain Eukaryota; kingdom Viridiplantae; phylum Streptophyta; class Magnoliopsida; order Fabales; family Fabaceae; genus Vigna; species Vigna angularis. The sequence continues at coordinate 8,247,467 of NC_068976.1, read as the reverse complement.
GTGCTAGGGCCGACAGTTTGAGGCAAACTTTAGCTTCTGTTCTTGTGAGGCCATGGATGGCCGAGCAATTGAGGCCGAAGGGCCAAACAATTGATGCCAAATTTTGGCTAAGTACCTGTGAGGCTGTGGACGGCCGAGTAGTTTAGCCCAAAGGGCCAAATATTTGATGCCAAATTTTGGCTAAGTTCCTGAGGCCGAATGGCCAAACGGTAGAGGTCGAACACGTACCTTGGAGGCCGAATGGCCGGATGGTGGATGCCAACTTTGGCTAAGAGGGTGAGGCCGGATGACCGAGTAGTGGAGGCTTGATGGCCGAGACTTAAGGCTGGGTGGCCGAGAGCTTCAGGCCGACTAGCTGAGAGCTTAAGGCCGAATGGCCGAGAGCTTGAGACCGAATGGCCGAGTAGTTGAGGCTGGATAGTTGAGGCCGAATGGATGAGTATGAACACTCGATGTCCTTTACAGCACCACTCACTAGTTCCTTGTGGCTACAATGGGTATACCCGTTCAACCCCACGGTGGGCGCCAAAATGTTTCGGTCGGGTTTGGTGGTCCCCTACTAAAACACTCCTGGTTGTATCGAAGACTGGGTCGACGCTAAAGACCGGACGGACGAAAACTGTTTGAAGCGCTTCAGGTTGGAGACCGGGCAGGCTTTGTTCTAAGCGGGCGGATGTTGGGAGCTAGACGAACGTTGAAGCTTAGTCGAATGTAGCTCGCTCTCCCTCCTTTTCGAAGCCGAGTGGGGGCGTACTTGCCAAAGGTGCTCCGACGCTCAAGTCAGTAAAATGACCGAACGATTATCATAAAAGATGCAAGTAATGCATAATATGCAGCATGTGCAATCTGGTCTGAAGTCATACATGAGACATTTATTTATACTAGTTGTGATGGACTTGTGGGCTTTTACCTTTCACTGGCCTAATAACGACCCAATCACACCTTAATCTTCATTAGGGGCTTTAATGAGCAATTATCGTTTGTAATCTAACCATGTGGTCGGCCTAGTCCTTGGTCGGTCGAGATAGAACCATTCGGCTCACGGGGTCGGGAGGACCATACGGTATATCGACCTTTGGGAGAGTCAGACTTGGGAGAGCAGTTCGGTCATCCCTGGGAGAGTCGTTTGGTCGGCCTTGGGCGGTCTTCCTGGATGTGCGAGAGATCGTACGGTACAGGCACCATACGGTACAACTGACAAACACCGAAGCTCCTAAAAAATTCAACGTATTATATGTGGTTTAAAAGAAAAAAGAAAAAAAGAATTAAAAAGGGATTACTTTTTGGCTTATGGCTGACAAATAATATGTCAAAGCCCTTACAAAATTCGACGTATTATTTGTTGTTTAAAAGAAAAATGAATTTAAAAGGGTGGCTCTTTGGCTTCTGACTGACAAATATTACATCGAACCCCTATAAAATTTGACGTACTATTGGTTGTTTAAAAGAAAAAAGAAAGAAAATGACGCGCTGATTTAAATAATTATTATCATAAAACGTTGAATTGAATTAGCTTCGACGTTCTACAATTACATTTATTTACAAAAATACCACCGATCATTTTTAATATTATTTATTCAATAATTGAATGTTGAACACATGTTATACGCTATTTTTTCACTAGTGATTACGTCATGTCATTTTCATGGAGTTCATCATGTGTTGAAGGAGAATTCTCCATCAAAGTCACCTATGTTAATTATAAAACTGTCATTTAATATTATCATAAAATAATATATAAAGACAACAACTAAGCGAAACGAGACGCAAGATAAGAGTCTTGTCACCTAATTAACAAAAAAATTATACAATAAGAATTTTAATTCTCAATCACTATATAAATTTTAATTCTCAATCACTATAAGAAAATTCTTAAATAATGATCTATTTTAATGATAAAAATATGTTTAAAGACCAATTTCGATGTCACTAATTAGAGACCAATTATTTTGATAGTCAAAACTTTGATAATTATTATTAGTGACCAACTTACATATTCATAAACTATTTAATTACCAATTTAAAAATTAATTATAATATTTTATTCATAATAGAAACTATTTTAATTATAAATAATTTTTATCTTAAAATTTTTTAGTATATATATAATATTTTATTGATAAGAATTTTCTTACAGTAAAATTGACAAAAACAATTAATATAGACTTATTTAAAATATTCAAATTTATCAGTTGAAATTTAATTAAGTCTTTTTAATATAATTAAATTTTATCTAAAGTAATGATTTAAAAATTCTTATTTAATACCTTTATTTTAATTTTAGACAAACTTCCCGAATTGCAGGAATCATTCGTAGTTGTTACTAAATTGAATATTAATTACTAATGCAAAGGATATAATCTAACCTGACAATTTTCCCCCAAAAAAAGATAAATCCAACTACGGCTCACTCTCAACGACCAGCAACCATAATAAAAAATCTATAAACTCCAAACCAACCAACATTATAGTTAATGGGTTAGTAGTTTGTTTAAGATTAAGAAAAAAACAATGATAAAAAAATAAATATTTTTAGTCTCTGTAAAATTTACTAAAGTTCATATTTTCTTTTAATAAACAAATTTAACTTTTGATCCTTAAATATTTACAGATTTTGTATTTGGTATTTAATGATTAATTTTAGAAAAATAATTTTAATGACTTTAGAATTTCTGTGAGTCAAATAATGTTTGTTCACCAAAAAAAGTTCATGCTGTTTTAATGACTTTTTCCCCAGAAATGGCCTCATTTTTTCTCTCCCTTTTGTTAATTCCTGAACGTATTCTTCTTGGATGGGAACTGGAAAGGGTGGTGGATGGTATCAAATGTAGTTTGATGGATTAAGAAAAAAAGTGACAGAGATTATAAATTCAACTTCACTTATAAATAAATACTAACAATTAATATTGTCTATAAAAAGAATATAAAATAACGAATTACTAAGAGTGTTGGAGATAGAGTATGCAGTGGTGGAGATCGAGGTTGTGTAAAGGAAATTATTATGATAAAATTTAAAATTTGTCCATAATGATAATTTGTAAAATGACTTAGGTCGACTGGTTAATTGGTTGAGCATAATTTTATTAGTTACAACTATCCGTAAATAATGACTTTAAAATATAAAGTTAACCATGGTTAGATCTTGAAAAACTATACAACTTCACACACTCTATAGTGTGCATTTTAAATAATATACTTTATCAAAGGATTAAATTAATTTAACTTCACACAGTCTACTGAAAGCATATTATTTATAAAACATTTACATGTATTATCCAAATAACATGTACAATAAAAGTGCAGCAGCGGAATTGTAGATATCAAAACATATTTATCAGTGATTAAAGAACTACAAATATATAACATTTCACCTGCTTCCCCTTTTTCTTATTTTTCACCTATGCAATGCGAATTCCCAACCTCTTTTTTCCCGCAACCTGAAATTACCTTGATCGATTTCAATCACTACCAGATGAATTCATTTCAAATTGTTTAGATAGAACTGGCTGTTTGTTCCTCCACTCATTTCTCATCAGGAAATAAAATAGGTTTTGGAGGTATTTCCAAATCTTCAATGTCTCCTTCAAGCATTTCCACTACTTTATTCATTGAAGGACGATCCGTTGGTTTTAACTGTATACACCAAAGTGCAACTATGATCATTTTTTTTACTATTAGCTTTTCCTCTTCGCTCAAATCCTTTATATTTATATCTTCCTCTTCTCTAATATGATTATAAATCCAAAGGGGAAAGTAAAGTTGGCTTGAGTGTTCTGCATAGGGATTTAGATTCTTCCTCTTACTTGCCATCTCCATCAACAACATTCCGAAGCTATAAACATCAGCTTTGTGGGATATTCCTCCAATATTATTGTAAAACAATTCTGGAGCCATATATCCAATGGTTCCTCTTCCTGCCGTCATCGTGACAACACTATTATCTATTGGATATAACTTTGCTAATCCAAAGTCAGAAACCTTTGGGATGAAGTTTTCATCCAATAAGATGTTATGGGGTTTGATATCAAAGTGCAAAATCTGCATCTCACACCCATGATGGAGATAGGCAATTCCACGAGCTACTCCAATCGATATCTTGTATATTTTCTCATAACTAAAATCTGTATTTTCATCTCTTGAAAATATAAATTTATCAAGAGATCCATTGGGCATGAATTCATATACAAGAGCGCGCTTTGAGCCACTAACACAAAATCCAATTAATTGTACCACATTTTGATGATGTATTCTTCCAATGGTTGCAACTTCATTGATAAAATCTTGTCCATTTCCTTTAGATTTGTTTAACATTTTGATTGCCACGGAAGGTCCACTCCGCAACTTTGCCTTAAACACGTCACCAAATCCTCCTTTACCTAACTTCTCTTTGAAACCTTCAGTCATCTTCTTAATTTCCTTGTATGAGTATCTAATAGGTACCAAGTGATTTTGCTCCAGATAATTTTCAATATTTTTTCAATATTTTGATACCTTGATGCATGTCGTTTTTTCCATTTCAATATGAAAATTACAATTAAGAAAGGCCATCCAAACAAAATTTTGTAAGCCCATGCCATAGCAGTAAGAATGCCAATTCCTGCGAGAAATTTTACTTCAGTAGTTACACGGGTAATGTAATATAATAAAGTATTTGTTAAAAGTAAAATTTCATTAATAAATCTAAACCTTACATATCCATTTAACATTCAAAGAAGAGTAAATTTAATGTCTAGCATAAACAACTATTAATAAATTCATTTTATGACATTGTAATCTAAAAATAAATTTGTCAGTAAGTAATGTGTACTAACCCTATTGATATAAATCTCTTAAAGTAATTTCTTAAGCTTCCATATACGTTTTAGATTCAGTTCGTGTTCTTCTAACCCTTAGAACGTATTTCGTTACATAATTTGCAAATCATAATCTTTTTATCTTAGGTAAATAACATTTAATCATACCAATCATTAAAAGAAAACACTTACCACATTACAAACAGAGAAAAATTCATTGGTAATATAACATTTTTGGTGGATTTTATAGAAAAAAAAATCTACTTGTAAAACATAATTTATCAATAGATTTTATAATCAGATTTTAAGATTTTAGTTACCAATGAAAATATTTATTGATATAAATCTCTTAGTAAAATTCATTGGTAATTTATAATATTAATAGATATTTTTATCAATAAATTTTCCCTGTAAAATTAGTGTAATAATTTCTACTTTAGTTCTGATCATGTCTTTATTAAATTCATCGTATTTATTGATAAAAAAATTTGTTCAAAGAAACAAAATTTATTGACTCATTTTAGTAATAGATTAAGATTTTAATTAACAACAGAAATTTCAATCATACTTTTGTTAATAAATTTTATTGGTAAAATAGACACAATTTCTCACTTTAGCTTAGACCATATTGTGATAAAATCTGTTAGTATATATATTGATAATGATTTTTTTTTAAATTTGTTTGGTAATTTTCTTTTTTCTTAAATGTTGGTAAATTTGTCAAAATTGAATTTTGAAAATTCATCAGAAAATCTCTCAATAATTATATTTTTCAAAAATTTTAGTAATGTTGCTGATAAATCCATCACGACCCTAATTTTTTCATCAAATTTGATAAAATATTTCTTATAAATTAAATAGAGATGAGTGAGAAAAAAAAGAAGAACATAGAGAAAGATGAAGAGAAGGAGGAGAAGGGGGAAAAGAGAAAGAGAAAGAAGAAGGAGTGGAAGAGAAACTGGAAAAGCCAAAGGTGGTAGATGAGGGATGATGACGACAACAATAATGATGAATACGACAATAGTAGTGATGATAACAAGAAGAGAAGAAATAAAATTAAAAGAAGAAGAAAAAAAAGAAAAAAAAAGACAAATTACAATATTAACCAATATACTTCATCAATAAAAAAATTATTAATAATTACTTATGGATTTAGACCATCAATAATTACCAACAAATAATTATCTAATTGTTTTGTTATTAGTAATTAACAATAATTTTTTTTTATTTATCAATAAAATTTATGGATGAACTTGATTTTTTATCATTGTTGGAAATTTTATTTTATTAATCTATTTTTGTGATCACGGATAAATTTTGTATAAATAATATATTTAACAAATCTTAACAATTTATTAAAAAATAATATATTTGTATAAATTATAATAGTGTCTAAATTAACAAAATATTTAACAAATCTTAATAATTTATAAGATTATAATACATCAGGAATAAAAAGTAGTATGATGATATAACTATAAATATGATAACACTTTTTATATATGTTTACTTATAATCAATATAAAAAGTAAGTGTAGCGCCATTTTTGTAATAAAGAAGAAAATTTTTTATATTAGTTTTAGTTATAATTGGTATAAAAAGTGGATACGGTGACATTTTTGTAATAAATAAGATAATTTTCTATACCAATAATAAATATAACCAGTATAGAAAGTGGATGCTGTAATACTTTTATAATAAATAAGAAAACTTATTATATTAGTTTTGATTATAACCAGTATACAAAGTAATTTTCTTTTTCTTTTATTTGTAAAGAGAGAATTTCCAAATCTCTAACTTTCATTCTCATATTTCTTCTTTCTCGTTCTCACCTCCTTCTCCTTTATCTCCTCCTCCACCACCATTTTTGCTGTCATTTCTTGCCACCCATTTTTACGTGATGTTGTGTAGTGACTTTTGCATTATTAATGACTTGGATCTAGTTCATGGTGATGGGTTGTACTTTTCCCAATTAGGGTTTGCGATGATCTTTGGTTTGTTATTGCTGGTACGAGATCTAACAAGTGCGACAACGAGTGTTTGCGAGGTTACTAATGCTTGGTTGTGTTCTCTAGTTGCTTGTGGCTCGTGTTATGGTGATCATCTTTGTGGTGTAGGGTTCTATGACATCGTTTATGGTGGTAACAACGAGATTTTTGTAGGAGGAACTCTCATTGTGCATATTTTTGAAAGGGTGGTGCATCTTGGTTCTGTTTCGAATTGCACTAGGTAGTTGTGGTGACGCGATGTGTGAAGGAAAGAAGTTGTTCTGATGGTTTGGTTCACGACAGAGGGATGTTTGGTCAATGATGATGTTTTGAACATTGGTGTCACGAGGTGGTTGGATTATGGTTCGCTATATGAAATATTTTTTTATAATGGTTGTGTATTTAACTAGTATAAATAGAAACACTTTTTACATTGATTCTGGAATCAATGTAGAAAGTAGAAACTTTCTATATCCTTTCTAAACTGGTTCCAAAACTCATATAAAAAATCTTTTTTAACCAATATAAAAAGTCTTTTTTATATTAATGTCTCTTTCACAATGGCCAAATGTTCTATTATTTTAATATCATTTCTATGATAATTTTGAATTTTAAAACTACTGTTAAAAAGTCTATTTTAATCATTGTTAAAAGCTACTCCTCTTGTAATTAAAGCATTGAAAAATTAAGATGATAAGATCTTACCATTTAAATACACTAGTAGCATTCCCAGTCTCATCCCTGAAATGAAAGAAAACATCAACTTTAGAATTCTGATTATCTCAAAAGTTATGAATAGATGAACTGTTTTCATATGAAAGGTAATAGCCGTAAACAAGTTAACAACTTTTTATTTATTTAAAACTAATAAATGTTAATTTAATGCACAGATTCTTATAAATGCATGTAAAATATAAAAGATAAAAAATATTATATTTCTTTTTAAAAGTTGGTTGAATTATCAACATAAATTATTCAAATGAAATATGATTTTTCTAATAATTTGAATATGTATAATTATGTAAAATGTTAATTGAGGACAATCGAGTATCAATTAAAGAAATAAAAAATATAAATAATTTAGTTGAACATGAAAACTAGACAAAATTAGAAAAATCGTACAAAGATTGTCATTATAGAAAGTTAAGTAAATAGGTAAATTTACGGAATACAGTAAAATGTGGCAAGTTAAAGGGATCAAACATTTTAAATTTTCAAAGGGATGATCACAAGAAATTCACATCGGTAGAAATTACTAATTGTGTACCTCCTATATATTCAGTTGGTTCAATTGTTTTTTTTTTGGAAGATTAAAACTACACGAGTAAGGAGTATAATAAGGTGCTTATATATGTCACTCTTAAATAGAAAGTTATTAAGGCTAAAATTTTATACCCGCAAATAAAAAAATTATATAGAATTAACTTTGCATAATTAAAACCGGTAGGTGATAAAACTACTCAATTATATAACTTACTCATTTAAAATAAGATAATCAATTCATGAAATTTAATTGAGATCTAACTCACAGCTTTCTCCGCAATCAAGTCTTTGGCTCTTAGAATTGAAATGGCAGCTGGAAAATGGACAGAGAATCTTCTCACAGGCGAGTTTTACCCATGAAATCTCAAATCCATAGGTCAGTCCCCTGTGCATGGCAGTGTAGGAATCGTAATTCAAACTCCTCAAAGATGTTGGAGCAACAAACTTTACGTCGCACCCAACTTCTAAGTCTTCAGCTTTTAGGTCACCACCAACTGCATATGCATAGCCCTTTGAGTCCCACTTCACGCACTCACCACTCTCCACATACTTTCCATTCTCTCTCGCCGAATGCTTACAGTTCAAAAACACTATATGCTCGAAATTCAGAGATTCCCAATTATAATATTCTCCTAGACCAGCTTGGTATTGACCTAAGTAATCGTCAGTGTAAGTATCAGAGAAATTGGAGCGAGAGAGGGAATGGAGAGGAAGGGAGGAGCAATTGTGATGTTGAAGTGCAGGATCAACCACTCTCACTGTGTAGTTCTTGTAGTTTATTGCCTCCACGTGATATTTTGCAGAGAGCAGATACAACACAGTAACATTATTCTCACAACCAAGCTCATACCTTTCGTCACCACACTTATCTGGGTCGCCTTGTAATCGAAACGGTTCCTTTATGTTGGTGATTTTTCCACAGGAAGAAGGGGGACAATGGTGTTCTTGATCGTCCTTGGCAGCACAAATTTGGAGGAATAGAAGGAGCAGTACCATCAACAATGCTGCCTCTCTCCACATGATGTCCCAACTGTTCCTCGTTCAATTGAAGTGCAAAAATCAAAGTTAGGTAATGATATTTAAAACAACACATACTGAATATATATATATAAAGGACCACATTTTTCCTTTTGGATAATTATTTGATGACTAGTGATACGTTTACTTTGACTGACAAACCGCGTTTTCATCCCGTTTCCACCACTGATTTTAATAAATACGAAATTTCAAACATATATCTAACACGTCTATTCTAATTAAGTTTGTTAGAATCCAAGAAATTTTCTAACAAATTAAAAAGTTTCTCAACCACATGCTTCTAATTCAGAATTCACACTACAATTATGTTAATACTCAATTTATGGTAAAACTAGAATATAAAAGCGTATTTGAATTTGTTATTGGGAGTAATTAGTGACGGTAAAAATATTTGTGTTTGCAGATATTCGTAGATAAAATCAATCACGGATAGTTGGTATCCGCATACTATAAAAAATATTTGAATTATCAACGAATATATATATATATCAATAAATACAAAAATTTGTCACTAATGTGAATTTTTTGACAGATAAACGATGACAAAAATCTGTCAATAAATACCTTGTAAGAAACACTTATTGTCGGATCACGACTATCGATATAGACGACTTGTCAGTCAGTAATTACCGACGAACAAAAGTCGTTGATAATTACCAAAAGGTTCAGGCCATTAATAATTATCGACGGTCAATTGTCGTCGGTTATCGAAAGCGATATTCATCGATAATAAAGTGAAAAAATGGGTTAAATTACCAACGGATCTGTTCGTCGATAAGGTCGTTGGTAAATTCCATAACAAAATTAAATGTGGTGGGTAACATTCCTTATCCACCACAATGAACCTGTCATAATACAATCAATGCAGACGGATGTCGAAATTCAAAACAATGTAGACAAATGTTGCAATTAAGACAAATGAAATCATCAATCATAAATGAAATCCATATCATTAAATGTCATAGTTATAGTTACATTCATTTGGAGAAAAAACAAATAAGTTTTAAAGTAAATGTTTGTAAAACTACAAAAGTCTTAATAATGATTATAGTCATCTAAACCATTATTTTCTTCTTCATGTTGTTGAGGCTATTGTTGGGAAGGCGGTTGTTGTAGGGGAGATGATTGTACTAGGGTGGGTTGGATTGGATGGCGTCGTTGTTGGGATGGTGAGGAGGTAGACCGAGTCTATCCGTCTTGAGGCAACAATCTCATAACCAAATTTTCTAGATTATCAAATCGTTGTCTCATGTCATCATAAGCCTGGTCACGAGCTTGTAGTTGTTGTTTGAACTGGACAACAGTCTCGTCAGAACTGGTAGATGCAGATAGTTGTTTCTTAATATACCTCTTCTAGTAGTGTAATTGGTAACAAGTTCTCTTACCCTATATAGTCGTCCTTTCTTTTTTTTCACCGACGATGTCAACCTAGCATTATGTCCTAATGATGTCATCGTCATCAAGATTTTCTTCTGATGCATCATCAGGACATGATCCAACCTTTGATCTTGCCTATGAGAGTCTAGTTGAAAATTCTTCCTGTTAAATAATATACAAAGCGTTAATACAAAAGGAGGAAGTTTAAAAGGAACAAAATAGAACAAGTTTTGAAGTTTGTAAAACAATTCGCTTACATGTGTCCTCTGAGACCTCTCAACAATAAATAGGCCAAATCCCTTTCGAAGATGAGTTTGTTGAAACACCTCGTCAACGTGGGTAGCCCATCCCAACTCTACTTCGTGTAAAATTATAGAAGTTATATGTGGGTGTGTGTATCAATTTCAAAGTACATAAGTTATATCACAATTGATAGGAAATAAATGAAGATTTGTACCATATGAATAACATGCTCATTTGTGGTGATTGAACCACTTGTGTGCAGAACACCACCCTTTTTCGAAGCTCTATTTCTTTGGATGGTAGCACATTGGTTGCGGTAATCTGGAGAATTCCAATGTGTCATCAATGAGTTCCATATGTGCTCCCCCACCCAATAAGGGCATTCTCCTGCAATTTGAGCATCTCTAAACATTTTTGACAGCCTGTGAGATGTTTTGTTGTGGAAATTTTTCTGAATTTGGGCTTCATGCTCAAGTCTCCACTATACCTTTTATTGTTATAGTAGATTATGTTAAAATGGACTTAATATACATCAATAGAAGTTGACAATTGATTTCATAATGTTTAACCTTAAATCGCTACCATAATGGTTCTTTGTCTTCCAATGGTATTGCTCCCTATGATGGCTAAAGTTGATGAAATTATTGCTTAATAGACCTTTTGATGGCCTGAGAAGCAACTCTAGAAGGAAGAAGCCTAAATATATATATATATATATATATATATATATATATATATATATATATATATATATATATATATATAAAAAGGTTAACAAATTTAAGGCAAAGTAAAATAAGTCATTTAATACAAATTAGTTAGAAAGATGAGCTGGTATTACCTTCAACCATAAGGTTCAATGATCGGCGGATCATGGAGAGAAGGGTCAACTCCATCACCAACTTGAGCAGAATGATCGGATGGCTGCTATGTATCTTGAGACGGAACTAAGGATGAGGTGGGTATAGAAGGAATGGGATCCACAACAGGGTCTAGTATGACTCCTAAATCAGGACGTGCTCCTCATGTGGAGTTGTGGCAGTTAGGGGTGGTAGTGTTTGAGGAACCCTTAAAATGTAACAGGGCTACCTCCTTGGTTTTTTTACCACCTTTCCTTTCTCAGCACGAGATGGACCTTCTTCTGACATTACTACAATGTGGAAGTATGAAAATAAATGGCAAAAGATTGCAGTGTTATTTACTACATGATTTTATTTCAATTTTTAGTTTAGGGTTACAACTTTGTACTTGTTATGGACTACATGTTTGTATTTCAATTTTTTGTTATGGAAAAACATAAAGGTTCTTGTAATTCAATCGTTGTCATCGTCCTCATCGTCATCATTGTCATCGTTGTTGGAATCGTCATAGTGATAATCATAATCATCATAATCGTCTTCTTCATCAACCTCATCTTCTTGTTCTTCGTCTTCTACTACTTCTTCTTCTTCCTCATTATCTTGTTGTTGTTGTTGTATTTGTCCTTCTAATTCTTCAGGATCACCATTAAAGTCGTGCAATGCGAATACACCTTTAACATAAATAATTTCATTAACATGTGACATTTCATCAACTTGTAAGGGATATCATCTTCAACATCATTTGACTCAATGCAACCCGTAAGCTTGATTTGTATTACAACACACCAATCACGTTTGTCGATGTTGCGAAATACTGGATATGGGACATAACAAACTTGTCTAACATTATGAGCTAGAATGAATGGATCAAATGGGTGGTATCTTAAACTCATTTGAATTGTGATATTATACCTATGATCCACTATTGTACCACTCCTAGAAGGATCAAACCATTCAAATAAAAAAGAACTACTCTATTTGGAAAAGTTGTATAATCCCATAGAAATCATCATAACCACCCTTTGTAAGGCTCTTCTTGTACACACCACAATTAGTTGTCTTCTTTCCTTTGGACCATGCATCATGCCATGTCACGTGTTGTGTTGTTTGCATTGAAGCAAACAGTCTATGTAATCTTGGAATTACGGGCAAGAAGAACATGAACTTTGATGGAATCAGTTTATTTTGCCTCTGACCTGCATGCATTGTGTGATACCGAGGCTGCCCACAAAATTTGCATTCAAGCAAGGATGCATCACTTTTGCCACTGTTATTATCATAAAAGAGCATTTATCCATTGACACAACAATTAATCTTTTTCGCTTCCAATCCCAACTTAGAAACACATCTCTCGGCTTCATAATATTTCTTTGGCAAAGAATTTTTTGGTGGTGTCAGATCTAAAAAGATTATTGAAATAATGTCCAATGCTTGATTCAGAACGTTCCAATTAGATTTATAAGTCATGAGTTTAATGCAGACTAACAGTATTGACCCTGTTGACCATTGAAATACAGGCTTATTTGCACTACAAATATATTGTAAAACCTCTGAGTGACTTCATTTGGAGACTCTTCATTAAGACTATGGTCTACTTGTTGTTGATCAGCATGTCAACTAAGAGCATTATTTATCATCTCTTACATATGCATGAATTGATCCATCTCAGAGGTCTTTATATAAGTGTTCAAACTTGAGGGCAAAATTTCCAAATCATGTAATTAGCATGAACCCTTTTTGGTATAGGTGAACTTTTATGACTTCATCTTTCAAAATTCTTGTACATTTGCACTTGTCGCATGGACATCTAATCCCCATCCAAAGCATAATATTTATAACATTGAGCGGTTTGGACAAGCTCTTCAACTCCTTCGATAAAAGTTTCCTTCAATCCTCTCCTACTACTATAACAATGGTCAAACATTCAGCCACGATGGTTGGGAACTTCGGTCATGCTCTGTGACAAGAAAAAGGAGGAAAATGTTCAATGAATTAAAGGTGATTACAGCTTCATAAAAAATTAAGTAATTACTCCCATTAGGATTAACTAGTTATTTAGCCTTGGGCTAGTTAACTTGACTACAACAACACTTATTAGTGAAGTATTGTGTTTATAATACAAATAGAATTCAAGAAATGGGGGCAATACATTAATAGAATTAAAAAGTTGAATTAAAAAGTTGTAGATTCGGGAATTGTAATTAGTTAAAGTAGTTTGTACATTACTTCACTAGTACGAGGCAATAAAATATGATTTGTACAAGCCACTTAGAAGCTCAAAACGTCATATGTTTAGACCTATAGTACTCTGTGCTAACTAGTTTCACTTGGACAATGTTAACTTCAAAACTTGTTGCCTAGGTGATAAGCTCAAGTAGTTTAATTACTTAAACCATTTTGTTCACTAATTGACTTGTTCTAGGCAGCCAAAGTGACTTGTAATTACTTGTTTTTCTAGGTTGTTGGTTTCTTAGATAGCAACCAACAAATCAAAAATTAAAAAATCCAAAAACTTAAAAATAAACTGCCTAAAACCCTATCAAATAAACTACCTAAAACAACAACTCAAAAATGCAAACACTAATTACTTAGGACACCAAACACACTTTCAAGACTCAAAACTCATCATTGGTGCCTAAAACTCAATAAACTAAGCCTTAAAAGTTCCTATTATTGCTATAAAACATTAATCTTACCTTGCAAGATTCGTAGCATGATCAAAATTTCATCATTGTACAACTTCACTTTTAAACTTCACACTTTTTGAAGAGAAAATGGGAAGATAAAAATTAACTCATGTGGAGAGAGCTTGATTTCGAAAGTATATATATAGTATGGTTTGCAAGATTTCGATTTGTTTAAGGTATATTTGGAGAATTGAAAGAGTGTGGAATAATTAAAAGAGCGAAAAAAGAATCTGCTACTTAATTAATGTCTTATGTAAAAAATGAAGTGCTTCGGTTCGAAGGTTATGGAATACTTAGCCAGATATCACCACCACTTAAGAGTTTTTAACTAAAACTACTCATTCACATATATGCTAAATAAATTAAAGGGACCTATATCTACAGTTACAGGTTCGAAATGGTACCACCGAAAAATAACCTAAAACAACCCTTAAACTCAAGGGTAAAACCCAGCTATGTTGGACAGCCAACAACACATAATTAATCCTGCAAAAGAACACCTAAAAATACACATTCCACCAAGTTCAAACCCATACATAACTCACACCGTGACTTAAATACTATCTGTCTAAAAATGCTACTTTGCAAGCATTGAAAACAACATTGAAGGAAGGAGAAAAAAAATGCAGTTATATATACAAGACAAAGTGCAGCAAAGAAAACAATATGCATTTTAGTGATATACAATACAAAGTGCTTAAGAGGAAATAATATGCATTGGTAAACCAATTGTCCTTTTCATCTCATCTTTTTCTACTGCAACATTATTATCTTGTCTATTTAATATGAAATTCATTCAATGTACTATGAGTACTCACTTTCAATCTCCATCGAGAGCATTTGATTGGGGTAAGCTTAAGTTGAAATTTTTTATCCAAAAGAATTAAACTCCTAAAGTCTTAACATCACACAATATCAAGTTTCAAAAGAGCTATTCAAGTGTGTGACCTTTTGACAAGTGCACCAATGTAGTACAGTCGAACGAGGGTTATCGTATCCATAGAGATTTAGCAAAGATATTGGTAGTTAGTTTTCTTGGTTTTTTGTATTTGGAAAATATATTGATAATAGTATATATGATATTGATTGAGTAGAGAAAAGGCTATGATTGGATTTCATCTCATCTTTTTCTACTACAATACTACAATCTTGTTTATTTAATATGAAAATCCTTCAATGTCCTGTGAGTATTCTAAGGTAGATATGGACCCATTCCTATAGTTTAGAACCTAAGAATTTCAGAGCCAGTGCAATTTCTCCACTCCTGGTTGAATGAATCATTGCCTTAAGTGCAAGACTCTTTTATCTAGCCCACCTTTAGATCATGTGGAAGGCTCTAACAAGAGTGAGATGATTTGATTGGACCACAATTTAAGACCAGTCTTCCAACTCAATCCAAACCAATGAAATACGATGAGTGATCAACTCATCCAAGTAATAAACACAAATCAAACCATAAATTATTGAATCAAAGTATGATAAATATCCAAAAAGTAAGTATAAAGAATTAGAATTGATTACATCCAACCTGGACACGAGAGAGTTCAACTACACATAAATATTGCAATGCAATTCTAATAGCATCTACACATAAGATTTACAATAAGAGCATCTCTCTCTAGCCTCACAGACTCATTCTTACTCTATTACTACATATTTGATTCTTCACTCAATTTCTAAAATGAGGACATGCGGTCTTTTTTTATAGAAATTTTTGGGTGACACTTGGTACTCAACCACATATATAGGTTTCCTTATATGAAAGGTTCTTTTCTGTCTTTGTTGCCTCTATGGTTGAACACCACTTTCTTGTGGCTAAGCCATGCATCGCCTTGAGTTAAATATCATTTTCTTATGGCTCATCCATAAACTATCTTAAGTGTTGAACACCATTTCTATGTGGCTCAACTAAAAGTCACAATTTAAATCTTTCCTTTATCGCTTTATTGGCACTCAACCATGGAAGAACACAAAGAATTGCACATCTCTTACACACATACTCATCCTTCCTCTTTCGGAATAACATAGAGACTTACACTTCTCTCATTCTCACTATGATTTTCTCTCCTTAACTTTTCTATTCCTAGTTATTATTATTTTTTTAAATAGTTTTTCTTTGTTAGTCAAGAGATCCTTGAAAAATATGAGATTCTTTTTTTGTATCCAGAAAAATTAACTTAATACATCGCAAATAAATACTTAATGACAATAAAAATACATACCTTAGAAAATTTACTTGTTCGTGTTTTCTTCATATTTTACAACATGAAGGCCCACATTTTTCCTTATAGAAAACTATTTGATGACTTTTTATATTTGAAACGTAAGCTTTTAATGAAGAGAAAATTTTAAATATTCCTTATAAAAGTGTTCTTTGAGTCTCTAAAACATCCTAAATTGTTCTTTTTGGAAGCTTGTTGAAAAATAATTTGAATGACTTTAGAATTTCTGTGAATCTCGAATAATGTTTGTTTGGATAAGAAACTAATAGAAAGTAAAGACAGGGGCAGAACCGTAAAACCCCCTTCTAGGATATTTCTGATGTTAAAGAGAAAAAACACGTGACCCAGAGAGAGAAGATCAGTCAGATGAGAGAGTTCGAGAATCTTAGAGAGAGACTGAGAGCTGAGGCTCTGCTAGGATTCAACCTCCGATCACCAATCACCATACACACACACCATTCACCGGGAGATCAAGACACACACTTATGGAGTAGGAGAAAAGTATGCACACAGAGGTATGACTGTATAAACTTCAGTAAATTGTTATTATTAAGTAAATGTAGAGATTACAAGCTTTTATACAAAGTCTGAAATCTAACTCTGTAAAACTGTTTTTTGTTTAACTCTTAACACTCCTCCTAAACAAAAACAGTAAAAAAAACGATTTGAAGAAAAAAACCCTCTCTTCACCGAATGATCGGTGAAAAACACCATCTCCGACGAACCTCTGTCATATTCACCGATTAATAATCGGTAAAACTCCTTCTTTTGCTTTGAAGAAATTTTCCACCGATTAGAAAAGTGAACACTGAGTTGATCTTCACCCTGAAACGAAAAGCCTAGGTTTTTGTGACCTCTCCTTTTGGATCTGCTCCAACCTCCAACTTTCCTACTCCGATCTGCTTTCTAAGTGATAGAAACTGTTCTCCTTTTAATGCTTTAGTGAGTATATCTGCAATCTGATCTTTGGACTTGCAGTATACTACTTCGAGCTTACCTTTGCTAACCTGCTCTCTGATGAAGTGAAAACATGTTTCGATGTGTTTGCTCCTACCATGTGATGTAGGATGCTTAGTCAAATCGATGGCTGACTTGTTGTCAACAAGCAGTCTGACCTTCCCTTCTACTCCTATCCTTAGTTCCTTCATCAATGAGTCAAGCCAAGCTGCTTGACAAGTGGCTTCACATGCAGCAATGTACTCTGCCTCACATGAAGACAGAGCTATAACTGGTTCCTTCGTAGAGCTCCAAGAAATTGGTGCTCCTTCCAGAAAAAACACGTATCCAGTTGTACTCTTCCTGTCACCCTTGTCTCCATACCAATCTGAGTTTGAGTAAGCCATGACTCGCACTTCTCCTCCCGATCCACCTCTGGGCAACAAAATTCCATACTTGATGGTACCTTTTAGATACCTCAAGATTCTTTTGATAGCATTCAGATGAGAGGTTCTGGGATTCTGCATGAATATGCTGACTAAACCCACACTATAGCTGATATCAGGTCTTGTATTACACAAGTACCTTAAGCTCCCCACCATTCTTCTATACTCAGTAGGATCAACAGCTTCCTCCTCAGGATCTTTCTCAAGTTTTATATCAACTTCTGCTGGAGTATTAGCAGAATTGCAATGAAGCATGTTAAATTTGTTTAACATGTCCAATGCATATCTGGACTGATGTACCAACATTCCCTCATCAGTCTTGGTGAATTCAATCCCAAGAAAGTAACTAAGCTGACCTAGATCACTCATTTCAAACTCCTAGTAGATCATCCACATATAGGCATACTATCAGCTTTTCTTCTCTCCCATTCTGCTGATAACACTGAACATATACTCCATGCTCAGAACTACACTTCTCAAACCCAATGCTCCTCATAAAACCATCTATCCTTTTATTCCATGCCCTTGGAGCCTGTTTGAGTCCATAGAGAGCCTTCTTCAACCTGTACACCTTGTCAGGATGTCTCTTGACTTCAAAACCTTGAGGTTGGACAACATAAACTTCCTCTTCTAGTTCTCCATTTAGAAAAGCAGACTTTACATCTAATTGATGTAAAACCCAGTTCTTCTGCACAGCAACTGAGACAATGATAGGTGTAAACTTTACTTGTTTTTGTTGCTTAAATTGTGGGGCTTTTGAGTAAGTTTTAGTGTTAATTCTCATGAAAAGTATATAATTGTTGATATAAGTATAATTTTACTGTTCAAATGTTTTTTGATGCTTTTGTTTGTTTATTTCGAAGTAAAATAAGGATTGGATACTATCAAAGACTTGGACCAGGCTCAGTGGAGCTGTTTTGCCGAGAGTTTCACGCCCGGGCATGAGAAAAAGGGCGTCGGGCGCGATTTTACCGAGAGACTCGCGCCCGGGCGCGAGAAAATGGGCGCTGGGCGCGAAATTCCAGAGAGTCTCACGCCCGGGCGCGAGAAAACGGGCGCCGGGCGCGACTTAGAAGGATGCCAGGACGCTCGTCGCCCAGGACGCTCGTCACATAGCGAGCGCACGCTCGGTTTCATAACAAGCAGACGCTCGTTGCACCCTGCACGCACAAGAGGACGCTCGTCCAGACGCTCCGGAAGGACGCTCGTCCAGAAAGACGCTCGTCCAGACGCTCCAGAATGACGCTCGTCCAGAAAGAACCCGTGACTCAATTATTGGAGCTTCTCTTTTAAAACCAGATCCAGAATTCGTGGGAGGCAGATCTGGACGGAGAGGAGACCAGGGGACGCTGCTGCAGCTGCTCCAAGGGGCTTCCATGGTGGAAAATCACCAATTTCCACCATCCAATCCATCATTTCTCTCTTCTATGTTGTATATGTGTAGCTAAAACTCCATTTCACTGGGGTTGAGAGTAAATTTCTGAACTTCTTTGTAATTTCTCTATTAATACATGAACTTGTTTGAATTCTGTGTTCTATCTTCATTATACATGCTTTTGATGGGAATCTGAGCTATTTGAACGGTTAAATCATTGGGAAATGTATGAGACCGCGGACCTAAGATAGAACTGCTAAAGGATTTCAGTCCTAGACATAGGTTGGAATTTTTAGTCATCTGTGACATCGTGTTTAAGGCAAATCTGATAATTGAATTAGCTAAGGGATTAGCAATTTGGTTTGAGTGATTAAGAACTGTCTCTGAGGGATCAGGACTGCATGCGCCTAGGATGTCGATGCTTAATTTTGAGGAATTGTGTTAGTAGAAAATTACCGGAGTGATGAACTTGAATTTCAACCCCAGTGAACTTTAATTCATCTGTTTTTACCACTTTAATTTCATCTGTATGCAAATCTTACTTGTGTTGTAAAATTAATCGCTAAATTAGTAAACTTTAATCAATCTGTGAATCAAAACAAATCTCTTGGGAAAACGATTTTCGGACTTACCGGTTTATTACTTGTACGATTCGGTACGCTTGCCGAGGTCTCAACAGACAACCAGCCTCACTGTCTCCATTTTGGCCACAGGTGCAAACACCTCTCCATAATCAATTCCAGCCTGCTGCAAAAACCCTTTGGCCACCAATCTAGCCTTGTATCTAATCACTACACCTTGTGGATTTATTTTAGACTTGTAAATCCATTTCAGTGCTATGGGTTTCTTGTTAGGAGGCAATTCTGTCAATTCCCAGGTCTGGTTCTTCTCAATTGAACCAATTTCTTCCTTCATAGCCTTGTACCACCTCTCATCCTTCACTGCTTGCTCAAAATCAACTGGTTCAGCTTCAGCTATCAAAGCAAAATGAACAAAATTCCCTTCAGATGAGATAGTTGTATCATAGGCCAGTTCATAGTCTCTCAAATCTGTTGGTATCTAGGTGATTCTAGAAGACCTCCTAACATTCTCCTCCCTCCTGCATGTCTCTGAATCTGCTGCAGGTTCAGTTTCCAACTCAATGGTTGGTCCTCCTTTCTCTCCTGACTCCCACTGCCACTCTCCAGCTTCATCAATCTTCACATCTCTGTTGATTGAAGCTGCACCTGTTATAGGGTCATACAATTTGTACCCACCTGTAACATGGTAACCTATTAGGATCAATGGAACTCCCCTGTCATCCAACTTCTTTCTCAGCTGTTCTGGAACATGTTTGTAACATAGAGAGCCAAAAATCTTCAGATGCTTAACATCTGGCTTTACTCCAGTCCAAGCTTCCTCTGGTGTGACACCATTTAGTCTCTTTGTTGGAGATAAATTCAACACATAAACAGCTGTTACCACAGCTTCACCCCATAGGAAATTTGGTAGACTCTTGCTCTTCAACATACACCTGACCATATTTAGAACAGTTCTGTTTTTCCTCTCAGCTGCCCCATTGTGTCGAGGGGTGTAGGGAGGAGTAACTTCATGAATAATTCCCTCCCTTTCACAGTATTCTCTGAAATCAGTGGAGATATACTCTCCTCCTCCATCTATTCTCAAAACTTTCACCTTTTTCTCACTCTATTTTTCAACCATATTTTTAAACTTCTGGAATTGTTGCAGTACCTCTCTTTTCCTCTTCAATAGGTAGACCCAACCCTTTCTGGTCTAATCATCTATGAACAATAGAAAATACCTGCTGCCACCAGGTGTTTCTACCTGCATAGGACCACCCACATCTGAATATACCACTCCCAGCTTCTCTGCAGATTTCTGGGGTAAATACCTCTGAAAGCTGCCACGGGTCTGCTTGCATTGAACACATTCTTTGCAAACAGTCCCTGGAATATCTACCTTTGGTAAGCCAATCACCATTTTCTTCTGACTTAGCATTGATAGATCCTGGAAATTCAAATGCCCATACCTGAGATGCCACAACCATTCTTCTTCACTCTCAATTGCAGTAAAACAGTGATGATTTATTGCCTCCATCACAACCTTGAATGTTCTATTTTGTGACAGCTGTGCCTGCACAACAACCTTCACATTCTGATTGAAGATGCTGAGGCAATTGTCCTCCATTTTCATCTTGTATTTTTTCTGTAAAAGTTGTCCAAGACTAAGCAAATTAGTCTTCAACCCAGGTACATACAGTACCTCTTCTATGATGACTTCTCTGCCATCTACACCTCTTAAAACCACTCTGCCTGAACCCTCTGCCTCCAAACTGCTATTATGAGCAAACCTAATTTTCCCATTCTCCACTCCCTGCATTCTCACAAACCAATCCTTTCTTCCTGCCATGTGAGTGGAACATCCAGAATCAAGGTACCAAATAGTGTTTTCTGAATGTTTTTCATCAACATGTGCCATTAGAATCACTGCTTCAGAATCAGACTCTTCCTCCTGGGCCAGATTAGCCCTCTTATTTGGTTTATTTTTAGCCCCTTCACCTTTCCAGCACTCCTTTGCATAATGACCCAGTTTCTGGCAATTATAGCATTTCACCTTTCTCTTATCAAACTTCCATTCTCCATCAGAATTCTTTGATTTCTTTTCTTTTCCAGATTCAGTGGACTCTTCTCCTTGCTGGTCCAGAAAATCTTTTCCTTTCTTGCCTCCTTTTTCTCCCTTCTTGAAGCCCTTTTTCCCTTTCCACTGAGTTCTGGTCTGCAGAGCCTGTTCCTAATACTGTCTGCGTTCATTGAGGCGTAACTCATGAGCTTCCAAAGAATGCAGCAACTCCTTACTGTCAATATCCTCCTTTCTACGATTTTCTTCAATGGCAGCCACCACATAGTCAAATCTGGGGGTTAGAGTCCTCAGAATTTTGTCCACAATATATTCATCTGTCATCTTGTCACCACAAGCCCTCATTTTGTTTACTAACTCCTGCACTTTATCAAAATACTCAGCCACGGTCTCACTCTCCTCCATGATCAGAGTTTCAAACTGCCTCCTTAGAGCTTGTAGTTTCACCTTTGCATTCCTATCTCCATCACCGTAGGTTTTCACCAAGATGCCCCAAATCTCCTTTGCAGTAGCTGCACTAGAAATTTTGTTGAAATTTTTTTGACTTACACACTAATACATTAAGAATCTGGCTTTACTGTCCAGTTTCTCTAGTAATTTGTGTTCTTTCTTCTTTTCTTGGGTTTCATTTTCACTCAACACAGGCACTCCCTCTTCAATGACTTCCAACACATCTTGAAAACCAAACACAGCCCACATCTTGATCCGCCAGTCAGCAAATTGCTTGCCATCAAACATAGGTAGTGGTCCATGAACTCCTCCAACTCCGGCCATCCTTTCTTGCAACTATCTTCCTGAATCTTTGATCTATACGTAGTCAAAGAACCCTTCTTTTTACTTCTGGATACACACACCTCCAGCTATCAACACAGCACCCACTTCACACACCCACCTGAACAACAACCTAAGCTCTTGATACCATAATAGAAAGTAAAGACAGGGGCAGAACCGTAAAACCCCCTTCTAGGATATTTCTAATGTTAAAGAGAAAAAACACGTGACCCAGAGAGAGAAGATCAGTTCGAGAATCTTAGAGAGAGACTGAGAGCTGAGGCTTTGCTAGGATTCAACCTCCGATCACCAATCACCATACACACACCATTCACCGGGAGATCAAGACACACACTTATGGAGTAGGAGAAAAGTATGCACACAGAGGTATGAGTGTATAAACTTCAGTAAATTGTTATTATTAAGTAAATGTAGAGATTACAAGCTTTTATACAAAGTCTGAAATCTAACTCTGTAAAACTGTTTTCTGTTTAACTCTTAACTGAAACTTCAACAATGTGATTGGTACATATTGTGTGGTGACTTTTCTCGCCAAAGTGGCCCATCTTCCTTGTTAATTTGTCGAACATATTCTTCTCGGACATGGGAGAATGTGGTGATGGGCACCAAGTGTGGTGGCAGAACGAAGCGCCAACAATGGAGTTATACATTGGAAAACCACACATCCTCTTCTGCGACAGTGTGAGTGGGTGGTATTGGTAGATCTAAAATTTTATTACCTCACTTCCAAATATATTTCTAATTTATCTCAAAATATTTAATCTTTGAAGTTTATAGATTAATTACTTTTTTTCTTAGAGTAAGTGTAATAAATGTAAGATATTTATAGATGCAACAAACTTATAATAATAGATTATATAAATGAATATTACTATACCATGTTTAAAAAAACTTAAAATTTAGTTGGCGGTTGAAAATGTTAAACTAATTTATTAAAATAGCTTATAATTTAGTTGGTATTTGATGAAATTGTCAGTTAAAATAGCTTATACTTGTAAATGGTACAATTAAACATGTTTATACAACAACTTTATATTAATGTTATTTTTTTAATTGATAAAACATATATTTAGGATATTGATATTCAAATTTAAAATAAAGTAAAAATGATATATTCTCAACTAAAAATAAGTATGGCAAATAAAGTAAAAATAAATTTAAAATATAGAATGTAACAGAAAATTTATTTAAAATTAATAAAAGTAAAATAAATTTACCATTTATCATGGTTAATTGGATAGAATTATAATTCTGACATATTAAAATATGTATTATAAATAATATAGTTAAAAAAATGATATAAAATACCATCCTTTTCATTTAGACATATAACTCATTCTGCTGATAATTTATTTACATTTTTGAAAGATATGTTGATTTCTTTATGCTACATCAACACGGGAGAGGCAAAAATAAATGAACTTTGATTAGTCATTGTTTCACTATTATTATTCGTCGTTGGCTGACCTTTTCTGTAGAATTATGTGTAAAAGATAGAAAAGGACAGAGAAAAATTCATGGAAGCAATTCCACACACGTAACCCAAAATTCCAACGCAAAATAATTGAAAGTGTGCTTCTAAGAATTTTACAAGATCTCCAAAATATAATGTTGATACATCACTATCGTATGTATAGACCTCGTGGAATTTGACCTTCATAAAGTAATGAAATTTAACAACTCGCAGTTAATTCATGATTATTGTTTTAATTCATGATTATTGTTTCACAGATTCTGGTTTTAATTCATGATTATTGTTTTAATTGTTTGGTTCAATTTTAATTTTAGTTTTATGATGCTTTTAGTTTTAGATATCCACGGGAATCAATTTCATTGTAAAATACATATCTAATTTCATTGTTGCATTTTATCAAACACCTATACATAATTAGATTTTCATTGAAGTATTTTGTCAAACACCTCTGTTATTCACTGTTTTACTTCATTTTAGCCACTGTTTTAGTTTAGTTTAGGGTTCTAATCATTCATATACACATCTTATATGTTTATATACCAGTTCCATGTAAGCTTTTATAATTGTTTTTAGATAGGTATACATTTTCCCCACTGGTAAAGCATAATCTCATATTTTCATACAATGGGTCACTACACTTTTGGTCATTTTCTAGGATTGATTCTCTCGTTGACCGCCTTTCTACCTTAAAAGGGAGAAATTAGATTTTGTTTAAGTTCCTATCTGACTAGGGGTTCAACATACATGTTATTACTTGCATGCACCCCTGTCAAGATACTACACCAAGTTGGGATTTGGCTTTCATGTTTTCAAGTTGGGTGTAATCAATTCTTGAACCTTGTGTCATCATCAACAATACTTATTTTCTTTCATCAACTTTATGATGAGTAAATTGGTTGTTTCTTATTTTTTGTCCTCGACTCGATATTTTTTTAGCAAAATGTCCAACCTTATCACAACTGTAATATTCATTTGAGTAACACTTCTTTGCATAGCTTAATTGTTGGTCTATATTTACCACATTTTGTAGCACTTAGATATTTAAATGGCTTGATGATCAACCTCATCTCCACCAACCATTTCCTCTCCGACAACAATTTGGTTTATTTGATTGTTGTTTTTCCTTATTGTATTTTTCCTTACTTCCGTAACTATTTCCTTAGGATAAAGTATTTTTAAATATAAAACGTTTTCTCTTCTTTAATTGACACATTCATTTAGAGTATCAACTCAATTAACTCATTTTTCTTCTTTTTTTTTTCTTTTGTTGCATGTGTGCCTCAAGAGAACCGGCAAATTCTTCTATCATGAGCCTTAATAACGTCAATATTTTCTTTTTAACTTAGCCAATGAGTAACGTCTCCATTTCAGTTAAGTTGGTTCATAATGATTCGAAGACACATGATGTACTTGAAAACTCTTTCAAATTCTTTCATGTTCATCCTTTTTAACTCGTCTTTAACTATTTAAAATCAAACTTGTTTCACTTGGATATCTCCCTTATACACCTTTAAAATATCTCACACTTCTTTTGAAGTTTTAGTACTTGTTATCTTCTTAAAGTCAAACACGTCATTAGTTCGATACACGTGTATAAGACTACCTTATCCTTTCTATGTGTCATTTTCAACGTATTATTTTGGACTATTGTTATACTCACATTATCTTTTCGTTTTATGAAAATAACTTCAACACCTCCTAATTATCTTGTAAATCAGGAATACCCTTCTAATTAAGATAGACCTATATGCAGTTTAGCAAAAACATATTTGGAGTTCTATTTTAATAAAAAAAGTTTTTTACATTTTGAAATTTGAGTTGAATTAGTAAATCTAATATACAACCAAATGAATTGATGTCAGACCCATTAAAATCCACTCAAAACCCCATCTTAGTGGATTACATGTGTCAAGGAAGAGGAGCTGGAAATCAGAAAGTGGAAAACAGGTGGTTGTAGGAGAGTGGACGTTCGTTTTAGTGACTGCAGTGTTAATGCCAAACTTCAAATGTTGTGCCACTTCTCTGCATGCTTACTTTCTCCTCCTTCTCTCTAGATTTCTTCATCTTCCCTCTACAAAATCTTACTCTTTTCTTCTTCCGACCATCAAACAGACCACACCTGGGCATTTCCGGCGTCGAGGGCGTCCGTTTGAACCGATCAATTTCGGGTTCTGAGTTGGTAAGTTCTCTCTTCACTCAGCCGGTTGGTTTCCTGGTATATGCAAACCTAGTTTATGAGTTACATGAGTCAATCATCTTGTTCTGAGAGTTTCTGGATTTCGGTTTGGTTTAATTTATTAAGGCGTGACTGTAGAACACTAAGGTCTCTAGTAGAGGTGAACCCTATTCTGCAACTGTGAACGTTTGGTTACGCTTAGAGGTAAGGGAAGCTTATATAATTTGATTTTATTCTCATTTTTGAATGCTGGCATGTTCGTTGATTGTTGGATGAAATATGAAGTATGGTTGTTACTACATTGTTGGCTGTATGAGTATATGAATCTAAGAGATGAGAAACTGGAATGATATTGTGTTTAATGATTTGGTTGATGATGAAATGTTGTATGTTGTTTAAATTATTGATGATTAATGAAAGCTATGAAATGGGTAGGGATGTTGTCGAGAGTCAGTATTGACCATTCAGTTATACTTGAGTATTCGGTCTTGGACCAAGCGTTCGTTTTCAATAGCGTTTTAATAAGTGTTTAGTATTAGACCAGCGCTCGTTTGATATAGTGTTCGGTTTTCTTGAGGACTCGGTTGGAACTGGATTCTTTCATTTGGATGGAATCCCAATTGAGGACCGAGCGTCTTCGTTTTGTAATATTTGAACATAAGCGTTCAACCAAGGATATTCGTTCCTTGGTATTTGGTTATAAACTTCAGTATATCTATATGTTTTTGTATATTTCGTTGGTTCTTGAACACTAGTCAAACGATATCTTATATTTATCAAGCCTTGATTATATAAGTTAAGTAGTGTTCGGTCTTACACCAAGCGCTCGTACTAAGTAGTGCTCGGTCTTACACTAAGCGCTCGTACTAAGTAGTGCTCGGTCTTACACCAGGCGCTCGTTCTCATTTCCGTAATCTATCTTTATAATAAGAGCGTTCGTCCAAACTCAATAGCGTTCGCTCTCTAAAGTGCTCGGTCTTCGCCTGACATTCGTTTTCCTTGATGTTTAACTCATTAAGAAGCTAAGTAATTACTGGCGTTCGGTTTCTTCATATGATTTCGTCAAGTATTATTATTTGATGTCCTATAGTATCTGTCTCAATTGGTTTCGGCCTAGAGTCTTAGTACTCGGCTTAGACTTTACGGTGTTCGGTTGAACTCTCAAGAGTCAGTTCATTAAATTGGCTCACTTGGTAAATAACGTTCGATTCTATTAATCTCTAAGAAGTATTATTGTATTCAGTCCCTTTCACAACCCATGAGTAACTCTCTTGAGTTTATCTGTTTTGAGTTGGAGACATCTTGGTCTCACTCCAAGTGTTCGGTCTTGTTCTGGGTTAAAAACTAACGTTCGGTATTTGGTATCCTACGGGATCTTTATTCAAATTGGTTCGGTTGAAGTTTTAATAATGAAAGATGATGGAATATGATATGGATGAAATGACTTTGGTTATGAAAGAGTGTTCCGGGGAGGAATATCTCATGATTTGATATTTGAATGGTAAAATATGAATGTGGATAAAGCTAAGCTGGTGGTTCATCCTGATATTTCATGATTACTCGTTTCTCACTTAGAGAAGGGTAAGTCATGTGTGGGAATGGCAGGAGGTCCTAGTCCTTATGGTTAATTTAGACAAATAAGATTAACCTCGGGTGGCAGCTCTTGAGGGTATCCCAGTTACTACATCACCCGGGTGCACGAACGTCGTAGCTACACATAATTCATATAGTCCGGACGGTCAGGGTTAAGTATTGGTCGTTGCATGCAAGAATGAATTATTTATCATGTTTAATTGATTTGTGTGAAATATATGTTGATACTTGAATTGAATTACATAAGTTTACCCTATTTCATGTCTTGTCCGTTTTGTACATTCGGTCGTTTGTCCTGTTGCAATTATCATCCTTGTGAATGTGAGCAGAAGGAGAAGAGTTGCTGGAAGAAGCACTGGAAGAGGTGGACGTGAAGGTCGGACCTTAGGACGTTCGGTCAAGTTGTTGGCCTACTCTTTTGTAGGAGCGTTCAGTCATTTGTTTATCTTTTGAATTGAACGTTCGACATAGGAAGTGTTGTAAACCGTTCGTTTTATATGTGTATATTTGTACAATTTTATTCCCTTTTATTTTGTAAGATTGTTCGATTATAATCGTACGTCCTATCTTTTGTAAGAACTGATCTGAAGTATTATGAATGTGATGTTTCTATTATATGATTTTACACTATATTTTTGGGATGTTAGAATTGATTACGAAAGAAACCATATTAATTAAAATCCACATGACTAGTTTTAATAGAGAAAATATAATAGTTTTAATATAAAAATGATGATGTGGACCAATTTGGTTCAACTATAGATTTTTAGTATTAGGAAGAATAGAATTCATAATCTATTTCATCATCTCTTTCCGTTTTAACAAGGCTAATATAGTATTTTCATTGCAATGCATGATTTATTATTTATATTTGTGGAGTTGATTGAAATTATTTTTGAAAATTAGTTTTAAAAAAATTAATCTCTTCCTCTTATGAATAAAATAATAAAAGATACATACATACAATATTGAAAATTCATTGCTGTGTTAATACTAACCAAAGGTTAAAATTTAAAGTAACTAGTGATTAGATTTTTTTAAAAGGGATATATTCGAAACATCTCTTCATATAATTTAAGCATTTGTAATTATTATCATTGCATGTGTGAGCTTATAATAGTAATTTGGCTTTGCTACTAAAAAAAATGTACAAAATTACTGTAACAAATATGCACAAGGTTTAAGAATATTTATGTAAAAAATAGTTCAAGAATATGAAAACAAAGACGGATAAAGTTATATTCCAATAAAATAGAAGAAATATTTATTTTTAAATCAGCTGTAGATATTTGACATAATAAAAAATATTAGACAAGATGGTAATATTGATTTTCTTTAAGTCATTTTTTTCATGATTTTAGTTCTCAAATTTAAATTTAAAAATACTTTTGATCTAATTTTTAATCTACATATATTTATTTCGTTTATTTGAATAAAACTGAAACTTAAGTTCAACGTCTCTCTGAGTACGTCTATTTAAATTTTGTTATTATATTATAATATTGTTTCTTTTAGAAAAACACATATAATTTTTAATTACCTTTGAATATATAAAATGATTTAATATTGTACTAAATAATAAATAATAAATCTTATTTATTTATTAAAGGATAAAATTATTTAAATTGAAAACAGTAGGGTTAAAATATCTTTTATGTAATGTATAAATACTGAGATGTTTAAATTGCGTAAAACTAAAAATAAAACTAATATTTATAAAGTTTTACATTACAAATATTCTTTTGACATCTAAACACTGTTTGCCCCAATAAAAAAAAGAAGAAGGAGAACATATTCAACAACTTTAATAAATTTTTATTAATTTTCTCAACAAACCTTGATTTCAGTGTAAATGTTTTGGAATTTGAATTGGAGTATTCCATCACCTGAAAACCAGATGAATTGATTATGAGGCATATTAATTCAAATTGACCTAGCCACTTATAATTAAAAGGGATGACTTGACCAATTTGGTTGTTTAAAAAAATATTACTTATTATTTATAGATTCTTAATGTTGTGAACTTTAATAGTTTACTTGATATTTTAAATATTAGAAATTGTATAGTACAAGTTAAATGTTTATAATTTTATTCGTTACTTGAAACATAAATTAATTTATAATAATAATAACATAATTTAATTTTAAAGTATGAAAATAAATTAAAATATGTTATATGATTTTTAGATATTCTTTTAATACATACCATATTAACTTATTTAAGTTAAGATTCATCAATTTGATTACTCTCATTAATTCAATGATTTGATCGATAATTTAAAACTATTACCACATTTTTTATTAGACTTTTAGTGTTATTCTTCTCTTATATTTTCAAAATGTACTAATTTTAATATATTAAATTATATTAAAAAGTTGTTTTAGTATATTATTTTGAATGCACACAAAAGAAACGACTTCAAAATTCAGAAAAAGCAAAAACCAAATTTATTCACCAATTAATATGTTATTAACTCTCTTTCATCAATTTTTTTTAAAGAAAATCCAATTATTCTCAACCATTGAATCTTTTTAAATTAATTGGTCATTATGAGTTTGAGCTTTATAATAGTAATCTTGAATTGCTACAGGAGATTAAAAACAAGTATAAAATCACCATAAGAAATATACATATGGTTCAAGAATATTTCTGTAAAAAAATATTCAAGAATATGAAAACAAAGATGAATAAAATTTAATTTTAATAAAATAAAAGAACTATTTATTTTTAAATCAGCTGCAGATATTTGAGAAGATAAAAAAATGTTATACCAAATTGTAATATTTGTTTTCTTTTATGTACCTTCCTTTAGTAAGTTTAGTTCTCAAATTTTGAAAAGTATATACTTCTGATATATTTTTTTCATATATTTATTTAGTTTATTTGAATAAAATTTAATCTTCATTTCAATGTATCGATTTAAAATAACTATGAACATGTGCATTTGCTTTTCTTTTATTATATTAAAATAATATTTTCTTTGGAAAAAATATATAATTTTTAGTTAACTTTAAATATATAAGTTACATGTTTTATTAAATAAAAAAATTATTTTTTTATAAAAGGATAAAATTGTTTAAATTAAATGCAATACAAAAAGTAGTAAAAATATATTTTTGTATAATGTATATATATTAAAATGATTTTTTTTAAAAGCTAACTTATATAGTTCTTTTTATCAGAAATAAACTGTATAAAATTAAGAATTAAAACCAAATTCTTCATTTTTTAAATAAAGATATTAAAATTCATGGATTAGAAATTAAAGATTAAAATTTTAAATTGATAAAAGGAATTATTCACTTTTGTTTATCTTATAAGAAAGTCAATAAACCTGTCTTGAAACAAGAATAAAGAAGACTAATATTATGTCACAATTAATGATAAAATAAATATGTCTCAGTAAAATATTATATTATATGCTATAATACACATTTTTTAAATGGTATTATATCAAATCAAATATCTAATCTATTTTATTATATCTAATGAAAAACGCATGTATAATAGTGTATGTGTGTATATTTTCATTTCACGATAATAAAAAGTAAAAATAATTTTTTATTATTAAATTTATAAACAGGTATAAAAGTAAAAAATAAATATAAAATGAATAATTTTTATAATTTTACTAAAAGCAGGTAATTTTTTAAATAATTAGTAAAATTTAAAACATAGTTCTAAAATCAAAATAATAAAATTATTTATATAAACAAAAATTAACAGAAAAATATATACACAAACAGTTATAAATATACATAGTTATAAAAACTTTGATCTTTATAATAAAAATAACTATAACTATTAATCATAAAAACTACATTTAATAAAAATATATTAGTGTAATTCTCAGGTCTGAGTAGATTTTATTCCAAGTTTGGAAACATAACCCCCTGGAAAGAGAAAGAGAGTTATCAGTGTGTGGGAACTTGTATGTTACGGTGCCTCACTCTCACTTCCTTTAAGGTTTTCTTCTGCATCGTTTTGTCTTTCTATTTCACCATCGTTTTCCCGTTCACATTTATTTTTTTTACACTCTTCTAATATACCTTTGAATGTATCTTTAGGGATGTGGGTATTTTATTTTTCTTTTTTTTTTAAAGAAAGTGTGACTTTATTTTGAAGGATTTGGTGAACTTCTTCATCTTAATATTTTTTATGCCTTAATTTGTTTTTGTAATGCATATGCGTTCTTTGTTCTTTGTGTAGTGTTTGTTAATTTTGTTTTGTAATATCTTTTTTTTTTTTTGTTTATTTTTGTAAAAGATAGGGTTCTGAGGAAACCTCATGAATGTGACAGTGAAGGACTGCATGCAGTGGACCTATCTATAGATGAAACGATAGGTATAGGAACCAAACCATTGTTTTGAACGATGAGGAAGAAATGAGTTTACTTAGGGTAGTGAATCGTTTATTTGGGCTATAAGTAATTGGTGTAAGAATGACCCCGATTGGTTTTTGGGAATATAGTTTTCTATTCGGGAAAGAAATTGAACTTTCCATTGAAAGTTTGTAAATTGTCTTGTAAATGAAAAATATTGTTCATCTGGGTATTCATTATTCAATTAATATCTAATCAGTTCTTTGGAAGCTTTTACTATTATGCCATCATTTGGTGGTTGGTGTTGCTATGTTGTAAAATCTTGAGTTGGTTTTGTGTTGATTGACTTGTTTGAATTTGGTCACTGATAAAATAACCTCTTGTCATTTATTGTAAAATCTTCTTCTTTATGTTGAAGATAACACGAGCAAAATTGGTATGAATGTTATTGTTTCTTTTTTATGTTTAGCTTTGAAGCTTTGGAATGCCATTAGATAAATACTTGATCTTAGTATGGTTTTGATTTAAGAAACTCTCTTGCCCCTTCCCAAAATAGAATAGTGAAAGATATATTTGCCATTTGTTATTATTACATTCAATTCAGCTTAAATGTCTATTGGTAGATTTGGTTAAGCTTCTATTACTGTGTAGTGTGTAATCAGTATTGTTATTTGTATCTGTACCAAAGAAATAGATTGCTATCTATTGATTTAATGAGTTACTGTATCTGTTGTTTGGGTGCATTTTTGTTTCCTATAAGCATTGTTAAACATGTTCTCCATTAGAAAATTATGTACTTTTATGTAAGTATTTCACCGTAATCTTTTCCTCAAGGTAGCTAATTCCACCATAACTAATGAACTGTTTTCTTTTTTATGTTTTCAGTAAGTATTTCAGTCTCAAAGGAGGACACTGTTCTTGTTAAATGAAAATGAAGCCTGCTAAGGTCACGATTGATCTGGATGATTATGAGAGTAGTGATAATCAGATAGTTCCTGATTCTGGAGATTTTAGGTTAGAAAGACGATGGAAGAGATGGGAACTTTCAAATACACGTGAAAAGCACAATCACCATGATGGTAGTACAAGATCAACCATAAATAATTGTGGAAATGTGTCGATTTTGTCACTACAAGAGGGTCATATGTCAGAGGATGAACTGGATGGAGATTACAAATTGTTTTTGCTTAGATATAATTATGAAGATATTGATGTTGTCAGTGACGATAACGCTGATGATTCTGATAATGACATTAATATTGGCTACAACAGCGTCCATTATGATAGTCAGTGTATGATGTTTCTGGAGGAAGAAAGGTTTCATAACCTTCCCAAGTTAAACACTGGGATGAGGAAGGGTTCAAAACAAAGGTATGAAACAAGAAAAAATGGAAATAAAGGAAATAATTCAGTGAGAAAACAGTTAAGTGACCCAATAAAATCTCAGCTGAATTTGGAGGCTCAAAGAAGACTTAGTAAGAAAAGGCTACGTGAAGATGTTTCTGTTGTGACTGGGAACCATTGCTACACTGAGATGAAGGGTTCAAAACAAAGCTATGAGACTGGAAATCCAGCATATAAAGGGAGTGATTCAGTGCAAAAACAAACAAGTCGCTCATTGAAATCTTGTCAGAATTTGGAGGCTAAAAGAGGACATAGCAAGAAACGACCACATGAAGATGTTTGCGGTGTGCACCAAAACGGTTGTCACAGTGAGATGATGAAGGGTCGGAAACAAAGTTGTGAGTCTGGAAATAAAGGGAGTGATTCAGTGAGAAAACAGACAAGGGTCACAAGGAAATCACAGCAGAATTTGGAGGCTAGAAGAGGACTTAGTAAGAAAAGGCCATATGAAAATGTTTCAGTCGTGCCCGAGAACAATTGTTACAGTAATACGGAACTAGATGTTGTGGATGAAGATTACCAGACATTCCTGAATTCTCGTATTCATAACTATGTACCTAGTGAATTATTAAGAAAGAGTTCAAGTGTCATGGGAAATTCACAAGTTTCTGATCGTGTGCTGAGTGAAGCCGATGAAGATTATCTACAATATCTGAATTTTCTAAGTATTGATGATGAGGTGGAGTGTATGCCTGAAAGGAATACCTCAAGGACAGACATGCCTGAGAGCAAATCCACAAAGACAGACATGCCTGAGAAGAACACCTCAATGACAGACATGGCTAAGAGGAATACCACAAAGACAGACATGCCTAAGAGGAATACCACAAAGACAGACATGCCTGAGAAGAACATCTTAAAGCCAGACATGTCTGAGAGGAATACCACAAAGACAGACATGCCTAAGAGGAATACCACAAAGACAGACATGCCTCGAAAGAACACCTTAAAGACAGACATGCGTCAGAGGAATACCTTAGAGACAGACATGCCTAAGTGGAATACCACAGAGACCTCAGAGACAGACATGCCTAAGAGGAATACCACAAAGACAGTCATGCCTAAGAGGAATACCACAAAGATAGACATGGTTAAGAGGAATACCTTAAAGACAGACATGCCTAAGTGGAATACCACAGAGACCTCAGAGACAGACATGCCTAAGAGGAATACCCCAGAGACAGGCATGCCTAAGTGGAATACCACAAAGATAGACATGCGTCTGAGGAAAACCTTAAAGTCGGGCATGCTGGACAGGAATACCTTCAAAACAGACATGCCTGAGAGAAATGCCTTACATACACACATGCCTAAGAGGAATATCTCAAATACAGTTAATGTGCATGGTAACACAAACTTAGGCATGCCTAAGAGGAATATCTCAAATGCTGAACCTGATGTTATCCTTCTAGAACCTGATCAAATTCAGGAGAACACTCCATTTGTTTCTTCGAAAACATATGATTCGTCTGTGAGTGTCTTTAACTTTGCAAAATTTTACTGTATATTTCATAATCATGGTTCACAAACTTGCATATTAAAGTAAATAAATATCTTTTAACTTTGAAATGTCTGTGTGTGCAGTGGTTTGGAACTGAAGTGAACCTCAAACACATGCCTGGGAGGAATATGTCAAATACAGTTAATGTGGATGGTGGCAGCAATTCCTCTGAACCTGATGTTATCCCTCTAGAACCTGATCAACTTCAGGAGAACATTCCCTTTGTTTCTTCAAAAACATATGATTCGTCTGTGAGTGTCTTTAACTTTGCAAAATTTTACTGTATATTTCATAATCATGGTTCACAAAATTGCATATTAAAGTAAA
Source organism: Vigna angularis (assembly GCF_016808095.1). Classification (NCBI taxonomy): domain Eukaryota; kingdom Viridiplantae; phylum Streptophyta; class Magnoliopsida; order Fabales; family Fabaceae; genus Vigna; species Vigna angularis. Next base: position 8,212,013 of record NC_068976.1, on the reverse strand, counting down.
TAAATATCTTTTAACTTTGAAATGTCTGTGTGTGCAGTGGTTTGGAACTGAAGTGAACCTCAAACACATGCCTGAGAGGAATATCTCAAATACAGTTAATGTGGATGGTGACAGCAATTCCTCTGAACCTGATGTTATCCTTCTAGAACCTGATCAAATTCAAGAGAACACTCCATTTGTTTCTTCGAAAACATATGATTCGTCTGTGAGTGTCTTTAACTTTGCAAAATTTTACTGTATATTTCATAATCACGGTTCACAAACTTGCATATTAAAGTACATAAATATTTTTTAACTTTGAAATGTCTGTGTGTGCAGTGGTTTGGAACTGGAGTTAACCTGAAAGACAAGTGGCAATTATCTGCTTACCATCGTTCTCAGTTTAGGAAAAGACTTATGAATGACCTTCAAAGGCCTTATGACAAAGAAGAATATAATAGACTTCTGCTTGAAGTACATCAGAAGAGGAAAACAGAGCGTCATATAGAAACACGTCAAGGGGTGGTCAAATCTTATTGCACTCAGGGTGTCAACAAATCGTATCTTGAGTTGTATCCTGGTAGGTCCAGTATTTTCTCAACTTGTTTAACATTTTGGAAGATCCTTTTTAACTTATAAATCGATAATGTGAAGTTTAATCCTAACTGAACCATCAAGAGTCAGGTTCAGTGGTTTCTTTTTGTTCTTATCTTCCAACATTAAGCATCTCTTGTTACATGGTTGGATTATTTGAATGAGGTCACAAAGAACACCTACAAATAAGAACCATTTTGTTCATTTTTGACATACTGAGATGGTCGTTTGCATCTGCTTAAAATGTAAACCTACAACTGAGATGGTTGTTTGCATCTGCTTAAAATTGTAAACCGGGGTGTCTATGTAAAACCAAAAATCTAATAAAGGTGTTGGTGTGCTTGGATTTATAGGAGGCTCTTTAACTGCTTGCTCAAAATCTCTTTTCAAATGAAAACTTATTCTTAAGCTTACTGGAATATTGAGCTTATAAAAAGTTTTGCTCAAATTGAACGTATTCCAAAACAACATTGGTGATGAAAATAATATAAAACTACAGAAATTAATATAATGTTGTAATTTGCTCGAGCTGATTAACTAAATCTCAATATATAATGGTAGGGGAACCTTTGATTCACTCTACTGAGGGTAGACCAAGGTGCCAATAATTCATTCTTGTGACCGATTATTTCTGTCTAATAATCTGAGGTTTTGGGTTAGATTATTCAATACTGGTCTGAATTTATGAAAATCCATCGTTTCTACTAGTTGTTAGGTCGCTTCTGCTTCTTTTGGACAGTCAGGTGCTTCTATTTTCATTTTACAACATTTTTTTGCCTAATCTAATGCCATTCTGTGTCAAATATTTGTTTAATTATTGTGCAGATGTAGCTAAAGCAATGGATAAATTCAAAAAGCCAGAAAGGGATTTATTTATCCTGCGCGGATTTATTTTCTGGTTGCAAGTAAGTTAATAGATTCACGTTTACACAATTTCCTGTTTAGGCGATTTTTAACTTGAGTTATTGAGATGAGAATGAAATGACCCTGTTCTTAACCGTGATTCAAATTGGTTTAATGTTTTATTACTAAAATATAGTTAAACCGTGGTTGAACTGGTACTAGTTACTAACAAGGTTTAGTAAGATATATAATAACATTATTATTATGAGACTAAAAGCTAGAAATAACCTATTTTAATAGATTTTTAACATTCAAAGTACACAAAAAATCAAAGAAAAAAGTGTCCTAATCCTTGGGTCTATGTTTCAAATATACACTATAATATTTATTAACGATGACAAGCTTAAATTTAGAATGAAAAAGATGACAAATACTGTAGATTGTTTTATTTGAAGGAGGAAAAATAGAAATAACATTGTGTTAAACCATTTTCATTGAAATTGTTTTCTCAAAGAAAATTCATAGGATCATTTGGTTTATTATTTCTTAATTTCTTACATATTTACAACTTCGAACACATTGGTGTGCATATATCTTTTTCCAACTTGTGTGAATGTAATATAATTGTTATCTTGTCGTTCTTTGTTTATCATTTATTTTGCAGAATTTGACCCACCAAGGAATATTTAAGCCCTGGGAGGACATTAAATGCTTGGAAATTTTAAGTAAAATGTGATAAGGGAGCTATATATGTTTTTTGTTAAATTTATCTTGGAACTTTCACTTACTTTTCAAAGAAAGATTGTTAAGTTGTGGTTCTCATTTGGTGTTCTATAAGGAAAACTGAACGTCTTAGAAGCTTTTGTATATTTTCTGTTATACCATGGTGGTTCTCTTTATGTCTTTATAGTAATTGCACCATTGAGAAAATGTCTTTATTGTAATTGCACCATTGAGAAAATGATATTGTATGCTTCCTAAGCTACTTCATCTTGAGCTCATATGCTAAGATATTATGTATGCCTCAGTGCTTCTGAAATATCTTGTCAACATGAAGTTAATGGAACCCCTTAGGATCAACCCTTGTAACCACAGGGAATGAAAATTCGGTCAGTTTCATATTTTTGAGTGTTGAGAAAATTATATTAATACCCTTTGAAGTTTTATCCAGTGACATACACAAACTTTCCTTTAGTTTACAGATATTAAACTGACATGTCTTTTTGTTGTTACCAATGCATTCAAGTTCTAAAATTATTCTATTTCAACTTATTGATGAGGGAGATTATTGTAATAGTAAAAGAAAGAAGTAGATGCAGGTATTTATTTTAGAAAATCTTAATGCAGATATTGTAGTGTTTTATTAGCTTGCCACTATAGCAGATTGTGGCTCTCATTGTGAACAACTGGAGCCAAATGTTGACAAAGCTTTCACTGTATTCATTTTTTCTTTATTCTCTATAGGTATGGGATAAGTTTATAGAGTTGGAACATTTTGAATTGTAGAATCTAGAAATATATTAATATGAATTATATTTTTGGATTGTACAGCTCAAAAAGTTGACTCGCTGCTAATTTAGATTTTCTAAATAAAAAATATTTAAAATTATTATTTATATATTTGATAATGTGTGTTTAAAAGAATTGGACGAAATTTTGTTGGAGGAAATAAGTTTTTCTTATTACAATTTCTGGTATGGTGAATGGTGGCAGCGCATGGAGACTAGGGTTTCTAATTTGAGAAGAGGTTAAGGATGATGACGAAGTGGTATGCTGACGATTACTATGCCTGACATCACTTGATTGGCCTGATTTGTTAGTGGTGGATTGTCAAATGGCAGGTCTTGATTTTATAAGTGGTGGGATGGGTGTGTATAGGGAAATTAGGAAGTGTAGAAAATCAAGAATACTTTTAGCTCATTGTAATTTCCTTTCATGAATAAACTAATCACCTTATTTTACTACATGAACAATTTAATTTTTTGCTTTAAATTAATCAATCTTTAACTTTATCGTCACAATTTTTAAATCATTTTTTAAATCTTTTTAATTTCAAAATTATTATCGTCACAATTTTTATTCAAACCAATTATTTAAATACTATAGAATTCCATAAAAAAAATTGAATTAAACCTAAAATATAAACATAAATATTTAATAGTCATTAATTGATACAAATTAGAATTTAAAATTGATTGGTCAAAACTATTAATTATTCAGAAACTATTACTTATTTAGAAACTAGATTTTGAGTTATGCTTTGTATAATTGTATAATTGCACATCATTATCACTTGTTGATTGGACTACATGTAATGTTGAGATGAAATTCGTTGGTAAACAGGTGTTGCATTTTTGTTATTTTCTCCCTTTGATGTCTACACTTCCTATATGATAAGCCTCAATGATTATGACATAATCGAGTCAAACGCCACTTCAAGTTAATTGTTAATGTCAATTGGCAGTAGTCCTGAGGAGGTGGGAGAAGAAAATTTGTATCTATATTACTCCAGATGTTATTGTACAATTGTAAATCCGCAAAAAGAAACTAAGGGGAGGGGGGTAATGATTTTCTTTTAGTTACATTTAAGCTATGCATTCAATACAAAAGGGAAAACAAATTAAGGGGAAAAGGGGAAGCTGTATACTACCTAAATTACCTCATTAACAAACGACCGAAGTCTCCGCCAGTTGCGTGGAGGATATGTGAGTTAGGTGATTGTGATGTGAACTTTGTTTTCAGTAGAAGAACTGGTTTAATGAGTTCATCAAAATCATCCAAGGAATCATTATCACAGAACACTGCTGGATCAAATGATAGATCATCAGTGTCTGCGACTTCTTCACTGACAACATCAAGGCTGATGTAGTCAGACAGTTCCTCTTCAATTTCACTACTTTGTTTATGTCGGTTTGGAGCAACCATCATCCCAGATTCAGAAACATCAGCAGGAATAAAACCAAAATAGCGTCCTCTGGTGTGTTTCTGATCTCCAGATCTCTTCCTTTTCTTTCCCTTGCTTTGTTTTTTGGGGTGATGGAGTTTGCATTTGGATCCTTCAGTACAGGTTCCTGTTGCTTCAAAAGTAGGACAGACATAGCTGTGCTTCTTCCGACACTGAAACAACATAATTTGGCAAGTATTGAGTTAGATCACAAGGTGATATGAAGTGGAAGCAAGTAGAAAAGGAGTAACTAAACAAAGTAAAACTTCACCAGAGAGGAAAGAATATTTAGCTGAAATAATAGACATCGGACAATATTTGACAAATAACAAATTAAGTGAACAACATGAAAGATCATAAGAATTAGCAACCAAAAACCAGGGAAAAAGGATACGGGATGAGACTTATAACCACAAGTACAATGAAAATTCCAATGCTACATGTTTTTCTCGAAATAAATAAATACGGGATGAAACTAATAACCACAAGCACAAAAAATGATTTAATAGTGGTAAAACATCAGGAAAATGTTAGACATTCAAATTATGCAGTAGCCCAATAGAAAATTTATCTTGATTGGTTAATACCTCATTCCCATCAGCACAATATCCCCTGAGAAATCCTTCACAAATCGATGCATTGGGGTTCACATTGACATGTCTATATGGACAATTACTGTTTGAGCATAAGCCTGGCACGAGACATGTTAGAATCACATTGTCAAATTATTCACTAGATGAAAGACAACAGCCTCTGTAACAAACCTTGCAAAAAATAAGAACAATCTGGCATTCTCTCCGGAATAACCTGCATAACAAATCAGTTAAACTCAGACTTTAGACAGATCAGTAGATACCATATTCAATTTGTTGGACCCCAAATGTTTAAAAACCTGGTGCGTTAATTTGCAGTTGGGAGTAGAACATAAACCATTCAGGAACTTAGTACAGACAGCAATTTTTGAAGGATCATGGATATAAGGACACTTCCCTCCATCCTTTTTACATTTCCCAAATCTGGTAAAAAACTGACAATACTTCTGCTTTCGAGCCAACCGCTGTCTGGCAGTGTGCAAGCTCCATCTAACTTTTTCATTTGCCAATTTTCGAGTTCGTTTCTTTGGGTCTCTGATAAGCTGGTTACCATTTCCAATTCGCACATATCTGCAAATACTCACAGCAGTTATTTGAATAAAACAGATAGACTTGAAATTATACAAACTTTTCCTTCTTGGAAACCTAGTTTCATCTAAACGGCTTGCTAAACAAGACAACAATGATGAAAAATAAGAATGTGCATACTCATCGTTTCCAATCACTAATCTCCTTGGAATGTAAGCACTTTTGGAGGCCAAACCTGAACTGGTAGATGCCGAGGACTGGGATTCATCAACTACAAAGATAAGTAAGAGAAAGTCTGTAAGATGAACAAAGGCAAAAGAAACTTTTAACTTGCAGCAAGAAAGACAGCAAAATATGCCAAAATATATTTGATAGAAGAAGAATAAGCAAATGAAAAGGACAAGAAGACCACAATTCTGGATGCATTTCCAACATGGCAGGCAACAAAAGATTTGGGAATCTGATGCCCCACCTCCTCCTTGTCCAAACAGATAATCTACACTGTAAAGCAGCCTAACTACTGTGGAGTATCAGACAAAAAATCATCTATAAGAAGCAATTGTGAAGGATCCAAGAATCATATTAATCACTTCCTTCCTGCATCTTAACCATCAGAATTCATACACATAATTTATACATACAAAAATTATATTTGGTCGTCCTTTACATAATCTGTGGAAGCATATCTTTAACAAAAGCTCAATTTCTGAGGAGTAAACTGCCGTAATATTTTCAGAGCTGAACCAGCAAATGAATCACTACAACAAGTTGTTTAACTTTACACAGACATAAAGAAAATAATTTAGACGTGACAAATAGATAAAACCAAGGAATATAAAAAATATATTTCTACTCTCATTCAATGGATTTATCACAAGTACACTAAAAGCATTATACTGATAAATACTAGCATGATTTCTAACATTTATTAACCCTCCATTGCATAGGTGAAAAGGGAACAGGTAACTTTAAATAGCCAAAGTCTTGTGGCATTGAAAATTCCTAATTGTCACAGATTGGAGAAAGGGGGCAAATTCTGTCTTTTGGTAAAAAATGGGGATCGAATAATCTTTACCAAAAAGGTGGACAAATTGAGCAGTCTCAACTGTCACAAGTTCACAAGCATAACCGGTTGAAGATCTGTTTTCACCAGGGTTTTAGGGTCAAATGAACTAGTTACAGCACCAGTTCCTAATTTCCTGGTCCAGCTTCTCAGTTGGGATTGGCACCAACAAATACAGTAAACAGCAAAAAGACTTTTTGAGGTATGTAATGCCTAATTTAATGCTTAAGAATAAGATCAGAGTGAAAGGTATTGTTGCCACCTTCCTTGTTGGACATACAGGACTGACAAGCATTAATTAGCAGACATGTCTTTTGGGATGTAGTAAAGAGGATTTATAAAAGTTTAGAAACCATAATTCATTATGCCCTTCAGAAATTGCAACCACTAGTCAATTATAGAATCAGGGATTGAAAACCAGTAACCAAAATAGCAGAAAATGTGTTCAATATTCGATATTCCCTCCAAACCACAAAGTTGTCCTTCAATGATTGGAATCCGATTCCAAAAGACAACGTTAATCATTTGAAGCCTTAACAATCATAAAGTTGATAGATGTTATCGATACATATAAAATACAAATTTGTTATCTAATCTGAATAATGCTCTAATGTCTTAAGTCAGAAGGACAATGTCCCAAAAGCGTGTATTCATTTAAATAATTGCAACATGCTAAAAAAATGTAGAAAAAGTGTAAGGTAATGAAAAATCCAAGTAAAATGATTGATATAAAATTGTTACCCACCTGAAATCCTCTGGAGTGTCCTCCTGGTGGGATCCATTCTGTATCGAACTGAACCAATACGAAATATTCGCTCTCCTGCAAATTCAACCACTACTTTCAAAGTCAGAGTAACTGACAAAGATAATTAACACATGAAGAATAGATTTTAAGAGCACAAAAACAGAGTTGTCGGCACTATGATATGACGAACACTCATGGAAAGAATGCTTCCTACTCTTTGACTGAGAACTGATGCAAACCACATTTTTCTGCTCTCTCTTCTTCCTCTCTACAGCAGCAACAGCAAGTGTAGCTTCCTATAATAATCATGAGAAATTGTATGAATCATAGCTTAGATCTATTTTGTAATTTAATACAAATTGTGCTTAAATTGAAAGGAAACTTTATTACAAAACACTAGTATAAAACAACAATCTAACCTCATTAGCTTGCTTTGAGTTCTTCTCAATGGATTTGGACCATTTCAAACTACAACCACCAACACCTAAAACTCTGGATTTCCAAAGTGAAAACCCGTGTTTTGACCTAGTGTAAACAGTATCCCTCTTTCTCAATTGAAGCAATTTTTTGCTGAAAGACAAACATTAATTGACAACTGCAATGGAATACTGTTGATGCAAATGACCAAAACAAGGCAAAAAGATAAACATTCATAGCGGAAGCAATGCAAATACTCAAGTACCTGATTGCAGATACGGAACTACTATTGAAACTTGAAGCAAATGTTGCTCTTTTCCATCGAAACAATTGAGGCAAAACCTTTTGATTATGACGTGAATTCTTGTCATTTTCAGAAGAATTTTTGCTACAGAGTGTCCACACTAGTGAGGCTCTTGAACGTTTGCATGAACTCCTGACAGCTGCAAATGAAATCACTAATTCAATGAAAAATAGCATAAAATTGGAACAGCGCTGGTGGTTCTAGATTCATCTGCTTATGATGAATTAAAAAAAGAGAAGCCGTGTAAGAAAAGCTCAAGTCATTTAATAGCAATTTGCTTGGACGAACTTGCAATTTCTAAACAAGCATATAGACTAACATACACCTATTCGAAAATGCTACTCACAGTGTAAAGGTATGAGGAAGGGTCAATGTAAGCAAACATAGCCTTACATATGCAAAGAGGCTGTTTCCAAATTTAAACCCATGGCCAGCTGGTCACCAAAGCACAACTTTTTACCGTTGGGCCAAGACTCATGCTCAAGAAACAAGCATTTAATATTAAGAAGATATAACAACATAATATGCAGCAACTACAGGATACGTATATATAGCAAGTAGCAACTAATAAGCAATTCACTTTGATTCTTATTAGATACACTACAATATTCAACTGAAAAAATCAATTTGAATCTCAAACAAAAAGACCCTCACATCCTGTCTAAATCATAATTTAACTTAGCATTAGATCATAAGCACGGGTTACTTAGAAAGATAGATAAAATAAGCAACATAATAAGTAATTCATGCATACCCTTATGTAACCGCTTCTTACTAAACCTCGTATTGCAAAGAGCATTACTAGTTCCTTGTCCATCAGAATTTGCTGTGCCATTAGGCACTGCAGCAGTCTGGTTGGAATGGCTTTCAAATGTAGTCCTAACCAACTGATTTTTTCTTCTCTTGTAGTAGCCATCAGAGAAGGCAGTTTGGCCGTTGTCATCAGTGGAGAGAGAAACATCACGCGAATTTGATGTTGCAACCAATTGATTTGTTTTGGGCTTTATATATACTATTCTCTTCGTATTCAGAGAAAGGGGATTGCCTTCGTTTGCTTCAACTTGACTCTCCCCATTATCGGATGGAACATGTTGGTTTTCTGGAATTTCACAATGCTTCAGTGCATCTTCAGAAGAGTTCTGTGCATTATTATTAATTTCTATAAATGTTTTAGGATCAGATACATTTTCACAGGAACCACCAGAATGAGGTTCTACCAATGAGGAAGATGTATTTTCCTCTGATTTGATGTCAATTGGTAGTGGAGGTGTTCTCTGTCTCTGCCTCTGCTGAGAAAATCTTGCTCCTGCTCTCAGGTACATCGGTTGATCTGTCACGTCAGCCCTGCTTTCAGATTTAGTGCTTTTTGATATTTCACCCAAGCCCGAAGATGACTTGTTTACAGAGGAGATTTGAGGTAAAGCAGGAACTGGAGTAGGTTTCCTTACAAGACTGTTTCCATTACGAACATACGAGGTATTTTGAAAGTTCCCTTTCCTTTCTAGAATTGGCCTTTTGGGAGGAACTGCTCTTACTGAATTGATTCTAGGTAAAGAAATAGGGGGATTATTACCTGTCCGATGCCAAGTTCGAGGTTTTGACACATGAGTTGAAGAGGCAGATGTCTTTGTCTCCGACTTCAAAAAGGTAAAAGAATGACCTGGAAAAGTTTTGGGAATGACACTACCTGACTGATTTTTGGTCCCACTCGACCCAAAACGATATGAATTTAAAGCCTGAGTTGTAACTTTGGAAGAAACTTGGGATGGTTCTGAAATTGTTTTCTTTGTTATCATATTACCGTGTCCAAATGCACTATCTGACCTACTATTCTGTTTCGTCTGATGTACTGACGAAGTATTTTCTTCAACCCCACAAATATTTTCATCATTGATAGCTGTCAATTCTAAAATCCTTTTATCTGGTACTTCAGATGCCATCCCTTGAGAAAATATATCTGATAATGCACCAGGTGCATCCACAGTGAATTCATCATTCGAATTACTTGTAGTGACTTCATCACCACTAGTTGGACAGGGCATAAGGTTCTGCTGAGCAAGCAAATCATTCTTAACATTGAGATCATTAGGTTCCATGTCAGCTCTTGGTGACCTCTGCACAAATTCTCTATATTGATAATGTTCCTTAACGGCCTGTAAATCAGTCTTTTCTCCCATTGTATTTCCAACACCTAAAACATCAATTTGAGTATTACTCACAAGCACAACTGGAGTAATGTTTCCTATGCACTCACCGTCCAATGGTGAGAATTGATCGTGTTGAAATGCTAAGTCCTCACATGGTGAAAAAGAGACTATATCTGAGTGTTGTAATTCAGAATACTCGGAACTCATGGTTTCCCTATTTGCATCAGTAGAGTCAAAAGATCCTCCACTCAAAATATTGTCAGACCTTTTAGTAATACTCTCTGAATAAGGCAATGACTGAACAGAAAGCATTGACTGAACAGAAAGCATTGACTGAACAGAAGTCGGTACACACATACCCATGCTTGACAACGCAAATTCTTTCTGATGTTCTTGGTTATCATTGAGATTGACAGGAGCTTCAACATCAGATGTGGTGGTAACCACAATAACAGCACTGATTTGCGATTGACATTGAGTTAAATTTGGGTTAGCTGTAACTTTTTTCCTTTTAGAAGATGGTGAAACCTCATTTGCATCACCATTGTTGTTATTTGCAGCATAAAACTGAGTCTCTAAAAACTCCCCTTCCTCGTGTAAAGCAGTAACCTCATCCAAACCAGTTATTGACTCAACATCGTTTTGAACAGACTGATCTAAAACTTTAGAAGTAGATGGATCTTTCGACAATAGAAGTGTACCTCCGTCCACATTATTTCCAAGGTTATCAGGATTTACATGATCTGGAGATAAGGATTCCATCTCTGAACTCAAAATATTAAATTGTGTTCTAGCTTTTCTCTTTTTTATCTTCTTTGTGTTCCCTTCACCAGATCCAGCTAACATATTAGAATTTGGGAATGTTTTTTCTGTCTCACAATTCTCAGGGTGCCTGGTGACATCACCATGGGCCAATTGGTTTCCAGCATCATTCATGATACCAGAGCCGTGAACAATAATACAATCTTCTAAATTAGATGATCCATTATCAGAGCCTTGCTTCAGTGCACTGGCATGTTGTAGGCAATCTAGACCATCTTGAATCCCAATTTTTCTTGAACTTGAAAAAGTATCGCTGGTTTTTAATATCTCATCCCCTGCATCTACAAGATTGTTATTCAGTGGGGATTGTACATTTGAATAATTCCCAACCGATAGAGATCCTTCATTCTGACATAATTGCTTATTATCATAATCCATGTGATTGACTTCAGCAATAGTACCTGGAACAGAATTATTTGCAGCTAAACAATCGGAAGTATTTGCATTATCATGCATAAAAATAATATTTCCATTATCAAGGACATCATTATTAACATCTAAACAATCTGAATCACTCTTCTTATCTTCACTACTAGAAGCACGAGAAGAAAATTTTGGAATGTTTTCATCTCTTTCAATTTCAAACCTGGACAGTTCCCTATTATCAGAATCTTTGTCACACTCTTGCGATGTGTAATCTGGCCCCAAACTCAGCTGAAGTAAACCTCCCTCTTTATCTTCTTTCAACACATTACCTTCCTTTGGCAAAGAATGTAAACAGTCTGGCCCTTCATCATATATGTTGCTTTTGTCATCTGAATTAGCTTGAATTTTCTCAGGAATAGAGGCCGTTGACGAAATCAGTGCAGCACTCTCAACTTTCACAGTTCCAGGAAGCCTTTTTTGCAGTGAATTTGGCACAGATGTCTTAGAATTTGCACTAGCTTTCTTCACCAATCTCTTAACAATTTTCTTCTTCTTGACAACCGTTATGGTCGATTTACCAGAACAGACATTGCCAGCTTTAACTGAATTTGGCACCGCATTTTGCCCACGAGAATCATCAGCCTCCCTGGTACGAGACCGAGAAGAACTATCCTGAACACTCTTCCGCACATTCACCTCCTTCCCCAAACCAGACCTATCATTCCGTTTGCAAGGCGACCTATTTAAATCCACAACCACAACGGAAGACACTCTATACGGCTGATGCAAACCAGAATAATAGCCATCAGAGCCCGAAACCCTTTTATTCTTCTCTCCAGAACCCAAATCCGAATCCATAACCGGCGTCACATTCAAATCAGGAACAGACACTGAACACGAAGGCGGCGCAACAATAGCCTTGGCTACCAGAGAATTGGACTCAAAAGAGATATCAATCTCAACAGGGCTCCCTTCTCTCTCTTCCCCCTTCACCCCATGAGCCAAATATTGTTCCTTACCCCTGAAAAAGCCATTGCTACCTTCAGGTCCATAACTGGGGTACCGTAACTGCTCAACCTCACGGTTCCTATGATTAGGTTTAGCAGTCTGAATCCTAAGAAGCGCGCTTTTCTTCTGCATCTGTTTCTTAGGAGGAGTACGTGCGAATTCATGACTACGCTCTCTACTATTCCCTCTACTATACCTACCCACATTATCAGAACCATGATAATATTTGTCAGTGTTACTAACCTTGCTAACTAAATTAGAAGAAGACTCGTGCAACTCTCTTCCCCTCTCCCTCTCTCTATCACTCATCACCCACCTCTTGCTCTCCACCCGGGACCCTCTACCGGCCACGTCAGCGTCACATTCCACGCTGTACACGCGCACGTAGGGCGGGGGCTCTACGTCGCCCTGGCTAGGCGCGTGGTAGTCACCGCCGCCCCAAGAGAGTGCCTCCCTGGGGTTTTGCTCGTAGGCATCCACCACGAGGCGGTCACGACGCCCGGGGTCGTAGCGGAGGGTTTCGATCGGGGGAGGCGGCGGCGGGGGAGGGCGGTGGTGGTGGTGGTGGAATTCGCGATCGAAATCGTCAGTTCTAGGGTTAGGGTTCCAGGGGATGGCGGTGGTCCGGCGAGGGAGGAGGTCGTAGGGGAGAGAACGTGAATCGTCTTCGAGGGTGCGGTGTGGGAGAGATGAGTGGTGATTGAAAGAGAATTGCTGCTGCTGCTGCTGTTGTTGGGGTTGGGGAGTGGAAGGGGTGTAGGGTTGCGGCAGGGGAGCCGGGTGGAGGCTGCGGTGGTAGGAGAGAGGCGGTGGCGGCGCGGGCGGCGGCGGTGGGAGGTTGTTATGGTGGTGGTGGTTGTGATGCGATTGAGGGTTGAGGGAAGCGTAGCGGGTGGTGCGGTGGTCCTGAGGGTGGTGGTAGTGGTGGTGGAGGAAGTGGTGTTGATCCATTCGATCGGAACGTGGATTCGAATGAATCGGAGATTTGATTGATTGATTGAATGAATGGATGTGAATTCAGAATTTGAGATATGAGATGAAAGGTTGTGTGTGAAAGAAGACGTATTCAGAGTTTATGCGATTTCTTTATTATTCAATTGGATTCAATTATTGGTTATGCCTCGTAGGACTGCGTTACGTAAAGCTTCTGTCTTTCTGTTTCGGATCATCGTTACCAGCTCTTGTTTTTCTTTTCTTTTTTATTTTTTCTTTTTAAATTTATCATTATTTTGATAGATTCCCCTTTGTGATTGTGTTTTTGGTGAAGATTTGGTTTTTAGGATTTAGTCTAGAAAAGATGTAAAGACTTTTCATTTAAGTGGAATAAAAGCGGCAAAAACCAGTAAATTTCAATGAAATAATGATATTCTAAGAAAAAATAAATTACGCTTATGTTTAAACTAGTTTGATTTTTTAATAAATATATACAAAATGTATAGATATTTTAGATTTTTTTTCTTTTGTACTATCTTTTAATATGTTAGAAAATATCTTGAATATATTCAAAGGTGATATCGATTATTCTTAAAAATATTTCAATTAGTTTAACCAACTGAGTAAATTTCAATGAAATAATGAATTATAAGAAAACAAATATTTTGACGGATGTGTTTTAAACTAGTTTGATTTTCTAAAAATAAATATATAAAAAATGTATAATATCTTAGGATTTTTTTTCTTTTGTATCACCTTTCAATATATTAAGAAATATTTTGAAAATATTTAAAAATGATATCTTTAAGATATAATAATTTATTATTTTCAAAAAAATTCAATAGAATATAAAATATTTGAACATATTATCATGATGTCAATAATCTATAAATATAACATATTAGCTATAATTCAATTTTCATATTCACTTTTATACTTATATTTTATCATTTTTTAGAATTCTTATTGACTTATATAAGAGAGATTTATAAAAATGGATTAGCAAATGTGTTAACCTAATCTCACGGTGAGCAACAAAGATCATTTAAAAAAACAAGTTCATCTTGCAACTCTTGTTTTGAAATTTAACACAACAAAATAATGTTTATAGCTTAATCTGTCTAAAGAATATGTTTGATAAAAACAGTGTTAAAAATATAAGTATAGCGTCTATATTAAGCCTAAATAATATTTTATAAAACTCAAGACAATGTTTTATGGAAGTGTGTTTAATATTTCAAAATGTTTGAGACAAAGCTTTATTAAACATTGTATCTTATAAACACTATGCTACTCAAAAGAAAAAACTAGTATGCTAAACGCTTTATATACTAAACATGCCTAAATGTTCTACAACATTTATAACATTAAATGCATGTATGATTTGTAGTTCTTGTCTTTGGTATTTTGCTTCTCTTTATATGTGTAAGGACCTTAGTTTTTTTTATTATTTTAAAAAGGGGTGGGGGGAGCAATCAGTGCAGAGAAGCACCATTGCCATAAAATGAGGAAAACTTTGTTTTATTTGGAAAGTTGGGGAACAACGTGCAGGATTTTCCCTCCGGGTTTTGCTCTCATTTTGGCACCATTCAACAAGCTGCAGACGTAGGAAATAAAAGGAGGAAATGGGTTCTACCTTGGGAGAGAAATTCTTGCTGCAAAATTTTGTGAGAAAAGTGAAGTTAGAGTTGCTAGAGTTGCTGGAGTTGCTTGGTGCTGCAAGTCTTGGGAGAGTTAGATTCCAGAAAAGTGTTGGGTGCTGCATCCAGAGGAGTGAAGAGCTTTACTACAAATCTTTTGGAGAAAGATTCACAAAGAAAGTCTTCAAGAGGTAAGGGGAGTTAGATCTTTTGTTTGATTGTTGATTCATACTGTATTAATGCAAATATAGAATTTGGGGATGAATATTGGGTTTCTGGTTTTCTGGATTTCGCGATTCTGCAGAATTCTGCAGAACACGCGTACGCCCAATTTTGATTAGTCAAAATTGGACGTTCGTCCAAGTTGCTCGACCAATTAGTGGTCGGCAGTAATGGGTTGAGCGTTCGGTTATGGTGTTCTAAGGTAACGAGCGTTCACATTCGTCCTTAAGTAATGTTTGTAATTTAGACGTTCGTCCTTAAGTGTTATATTGAGCGTTCGTCCATAAGTGTTATATTGAGCATTCGTCCATAAGTGTTATATTGAGCGTTCGTCCTTAAGTAATATTGAGCGTTCGTCCTAGTGAGTGTAGCGTTCGGTCTTGAGGTTGCTTGTTCTCAGTTAGCGAGCGTCCATAGGTATTAGCGAGCGTTCGGTCTTGAGGTTGCTTGTTCTCAGTCAGCGAGCGTCCATAGGTATGAGCGACCGTTCGGTCGTGTGTCCTCTAGTAACGAGCGTTATAGTTCATTCTTGACTCATTTTGGTGAGCGTTCGGCGATCGATCTTAGTGTATGGGCGACTGCAGTGTTTGACTAAATTTAGTATGATTAGGCTTAGATCTTGAGTGTTCAGTTTTGATGTTTTAGTGATTTAAGCGTTCGATCTAAATTTGATATTTTAGGGTTGAATCTGGAACGTTCGTTTTTGGTTGTATTAATATAAATTGACATTCTTAGTTTAAGGCTTGAACGTTCGTTTCGGTGAATTAGTTATCATAGCGTTCGGTGTTCATTAGATAGTCTTAAGTTTAAATCTTGAGCGTTCGGTCTGGTTCTGTTGAAGCGTTCGGTTTTGATGGAGTATTCTCGCTTGGGAGCGTTCGATTTTAATTTGAATTCTAAAGTTTTAATCATAAGCGTTCGTTCATGGATATTTATGATTGTTAGCGTTCGGCCTCAGGATTGGTCTTCTTAGGCTTGAATCTTGATCGTTCGGTTTTAGTTTAATTGTGATGTCAGCGTTCGGCCTCGTATGTTGTGATTGTGAGAGTTCGACTTTGAGTTAGTATTCTTAGGTTCAATCGTTGAGCGTTCGTTAAAACTGTAGTCGATTCAATGTGACGTTCGACGAAAGAATGTGCAATTAAATATGGTGCTCGGTCTTAGCGTTCGGTCCGTTTTTGTTAGATTTGATAGCGTCCATCAAAGAGTGTTCGGCATGGTTGGTAATTAACGTTCGTCCTATTATGTTTGTCAAAATGGTGTTCGGTTTGGGGCGTTCGGCCTAATATGATTTAATATCTCAGTAGTGTTCTGCGTTTTAGCGGTCGGCCGGATTATGTGGGATCTCATAGCGTTCGTCCAAATTTTATAGCGTTCGGCAGTATAGTTATATATAGAAAGCGTTCGTCCAGATCGTTTAGATGACGTTCGCCCAAATAGTATTCGGCCTGGTGTTTGGAAAATGGCGTTCGTCCAGTAGCGTTCGTTCTATGGTGTTCGGTGAATAGTGCTCGTGTAAATAGTTTTCTACAAATATGTTGGATTTTAAGTTCTTTTGCTCTTGGGTTGGATTAAGTGTGCAAATATTTGAAATGTATAAATGTGATGTGATGTATGTGGAATGAGAATGTATGAAATAGGATACAATTGTAAATGCAAATGAGGTATGTGAGTATGAAATAGGCATCTCACGGAGAGATGACTATAAGTGGTTATGTGGCGTTGTGGTTGTTCAGTATAACTGTAGTGAACCTAGGATCGGTCTGTCTATCCCTACACTTAAAGCATTGTTCATGCTCACATACAAAAGAACAATGTCAATGGTGAGAGTAGAGGGAGGTCCTCGTCTATAGCCTTTAATGGCAGATATAGGCAGGTTGGGGATTTACCTTGCATAGTGTTGGGGAGTGCCAGCAGAACTATGCAAGTGCAAAGACGACTGTTGGTTCGACAGTTATACAAATCCGGATGAGTCGTGTGTGTGGATTTACCTTGTATAGTGTTGGGGAGTGCCAGCAGACTATGCGAGTGTAAAGATGTGTGGGTTATGGTTTAACGGACATGTTTTAATTATTCCTTTATATGTATCTATGTAGGATGACATGAATTAACTGTGATATATGTATAACATGCTTTTTATATCTAGCTCACCCTTGCATTGTTTTTGTTATGTGCTGTTTGGGTATGTTTCTTTGGCGATGATCATCCACTTGGATGGGAGCAGATGTTGTCGCGGAGATTCCCTTGGAGCAAGAGGTGGAGGTTGCTGATATTGTGGAGTAGTCTTCTTAGAGTTTCCTGATTGAACACTTGTAGTGTTTAATCCTTTCAACTGTTTAAGTTTAAATTTTTACTCCTTTTATTTGGATGACTGTAATTTCACATTTAATTACACGTCATACTCCGACTGTTCTCTATATTTGAATATTGACATCTTTATTATATAATATTGGTTATTATATAATCGGGATGTTACAATATGTGCAGATCATGACAATACCAAGCTTTATTCAAAAGTTTGTACAAGATCAGAAGGATGTTAAGAGATAGGAAGACATTCTTAAAATGTTTCCTTAATGCTTTTTGCTATGAGGAATTCGTACACGCCACCTCTATAAAAAAACATTGTTGCTCTCGCGCTACCTAGCCCTTGACTTCGTACCTATAGGCTATTTGTCTTCCTCGAAGTCAACTCTTTCTAAGTAACAGATCTTTATTGAAAAAGGCTATATAAAGATAACTGAACAAAGAGAAAAGAACAATAATTATTTTTGACTCTTACGCTGTTATTCTCTCTCTGAAATTGTCCAATGCTTTCTTTGTTTAAAAAAAGGTTTTTACAGTTCTTCAGATTTCATTGTATTGAAAACATAATACCCTTGAGAGCTTTGATCTATACTTGTTTTTCCAAAACACTTTCATTGTGTTTGTATATTCTAAAGAGAATCAAAACACTTGTTTGTTTCGTTAAGTTAAGCTAAATGGTCTAATTAGGAAGATTAGTGTTGAACTAGGAGTAAGTAAACTGGTATATCCAGATTGGATAGTTGTAAACAAAGAGTGGTGAAACTTATTACAATCTTTGAAAAGATTAGTAGAATCCCTTAAGAAATCTTAAGGGATAACTAGACGTAGCTTAGGTTGAGTGAACCAACATAAAAATGAGTTTATTTTATTTTCTTTCCTTTATATATGTTTTCTTAGACATTTTTCAAAAACTTAAAGTATTTATTATATATTTGCAAAAAGTTTTTGAAAAACTATATTCAACCCCCTTCCTCCGTCCGCCCCCTTCTAGATTTTTTCATGTGTTTCAATCAAATGTTCTTACTGAATTTGGACATAATGTTTCTGAGATTAAATGAGTGAGATTCTTAAAAGCTAAGTTGATAGGAATGATTGAGAAAGGATGGAATAATGTTTCTGAACTACTTGTAAGCAATCACTGATTGCAATTTTAAAGAGAATTAAAATATTTGAAGATGAACTCTATTTGAGTTGAGGAATCTAGGCGCGGTAGTCTAGTACCAGGAGTGGTTTGAATACTCAAAGGAAATCTCGGCAGAATGCTGAGTACCAAAAATGTTGTGAATACTCAAAGGAAATGTCAGTAGGGTGCTGAGTACCAGGAGTGGTGCTAATATTCAGAGGAAATCTCAACGAGGTAGTTGAGTACAAGAGTGGTGTTAATACTTATTTGTAATCATGTGAAGATTATAGTAGAACTGCGAAAGAGATTGGACGTAGCTTAGTTAGAGTGAACAAGTATAAAATCTCTTGTGTTATTTTCTCTTATTTAAACTAAATGGTCCTCTTGAAAAACCTGCAGTTGAGCTTTATATTTCAAAATACAAGAAACAATTATTTAGTTTTAAGGAAGTTCTTACAAAACACTACAGTAAAAATATTCTAAATAGCACGAAAATCTTATCAACGCATATACATATATTTCAAGTCAAGCATCTAAGCTTTCAAAAAAATATTTCAAATGCTCGATAACGTGTTATATCAGAAGGGTTACGAAAAATGTTTTCCATAAACACTACTCAACCCCTCCTTTTTAGTGTTTTTCAAGTACTTCACTTAGTGTCTAAAATATACTTACGTTCACATAAAAGCATTAGGTTTGTTAATATGCTAAAAAAGGGATTAACATATAATTCCAGTCCTCCAAATAGGATATGTAATGAACATATCAATTAGTTAAGCTAACTGAAGATCAACTAATTTATTAGTTAAGTGAAATCAATCAAATGGTAGTTAAGTTTACCCAATTGAATAAGTCTACTAACATATCTTTAAAACGGAACATTGGCTCAATGAAAAGCGCAAAATTTGGAAAACACTTTTTGAAACTTCTTAAAGCACTTTTCGATTATGATAACATTGTTTTATGATCTGAAGGTGTTTGTGGTTGTGTCGGGTAGTAGTTTCTTATACACTTTGGCTCTTTAGGCAAGATCGTGTGCCTTGTGAAAGCTTGGGCGAGACTTTTAGGTGAAAGCTTGGGCGAGACTTTTAGGGTTGATTGTTCCTTGCCTTGTATTGTTTTTTTTTTTGTGGTTCTAAAAGGTTGCTTAGGTTGCAAAAAAGGGTTGCAAGGGTAGTGCACTTCTTCTATGCTTCAAGAAGTTTATTTCATCTTTCAAGAAATTGTGTAATTGTACATTGCGATTCTTATTTTAGTGAAAAGTAATGCTCAGGTTTCACAACTAATTGAATGTAGCTCTTAAAAGTAAACCAATATAAAAATTTACTTGTCTTGATCTTTATTTTTTTTGTCTTTTAATTGCTAAAGTTCTTGTATATCTTTATAGTTTGGATCGAGATTTTCAGTTTGCCACATGTAATGGTGTTTTGTGTAGTTGTATAAATAAAATCAAACAAATATTCCAGTGATTGAGTTTTTCTTGATCTATATAGAGTGAAAGTCCTTAATCTGTTTGGAATTCGTATAACGAAAAAAGTGTGTTCTTTCTCTAGCCTTTTAATAATCGATTCTATCTTATAATTGGTTGAAATGTTCATACCCCGCAACAAAGCTTATAAAGTTCTATTGGTCAATTGGACTGAACAAAAGTTTGCAAAATAAATGTTTAATAATTATTGCTAGTGTTAGTTAAATTGTAGTAGTTGTTAAACGCTTATGTTTTCAAGCAATCGTTTTAAAAAAAAAACAATAACACAAGTATTTTTATACTGATTTACTCAACCTGAGCAGCGTCCAATTCTTCCTTAATACCTCTTAAGAGGTTTCACTAATTTTTTTCAAAGATTACAAACGAGTATAAACCACTCCTGGTACACAAGTATTCTCAACCACTTTTGGTTCCCTTAATCAACCTGACTAGTTCAAGTTTAACCTCTACTAGTATCAACCCTAGACAATCTGTCTAGAACATTTAACACAACTCAGTTAAACAATACAAGTGTTTTAATTCACTTCTAAATATATAAACACAATAGTGTAGTATTATAAGTATATATTTTAATAACTCTCAAGGAGAGGATAAATACAATACAATGAGATTTAAGAACTTGTAAAGTTCTTTCTTGTTCTAAGAACATACTCAGATGATGTAAGCTTTTAGAGTGAATAATAGTGTAACAATTCAATGATAGCAAAAGTTCTTCTTTTCTCTTTTTGTGAGTCCTCTTCATATAGTTTTCTTCGAGAGATGGCCATTACTTAGAGAGAGTTGAACTTCTTGAGAGTAGGTGGTTTTTCGTATGAAGATTTGTACTTTTTTGCGTGTTAGGAAGATCAACATTGCTTTAGCAGTGAGAGCTTGTACGATTATGGTAGGACATAAAGCTCTAGGAAAACATTCAAGGAATTTCTTATTATTTCACGTCTTTTTTATCAATGTGTAGTGCTTTTGAGTAAATCTTGGTATTATCAATATCCACATAGATAAAGAGGAAAAAAAGTAAAACAGACAAATGTACAATACGTTCATGCATTTAATGTTCTTTACGTTAAGAGAACGTTGAAGCATGATTTGTAATGTTTTAGTGTAAGTCTAAGCTTTTCAAAGTAGTACCACTATTGATAAATTATACAACATTTATTACTTCTTTCATTAGACATGCTTTTGTCAAATATTATTTGATACGTCATTGTTTATCTGGCTAGCATTAATAAGAATGTTCTAATAAGTGCTTTGCTTAGACACTATACTTCACTAAAGGATATTTCATTAAGTGTTGTATGTTAAACTTCAAAACT
Source organism: Vigna angularis (assembly GCF_016808095.1). NCBI lineage: Eukaryota > Viridiplantae > Streptophyta > Magnoliopsida > Fabales > Fabaceae > Vigna > Vigna angularis. Next base: position 8,190,636 of record NC_068976.1, on the reverse strand, counting down.
CGAGTTGTTAAATAGTCTAGTCTTCTCTTACATTTACAACAAGTGACATTTACGTCTATAATTAAAAGGCTTTTAAGTGATTAAATCATAATTTGTTTCCTAGATGACCTATAAAGAGAGAACAATTATATTTGTATATCTTTCAATGTTGTGAGATTAAGTCTCTAAAATAAAGAGTTGTTTAATTCATATTATCTCTATTGAGAGTGATTCTTGTATTAAAAAAAAACCTTTGTTGTATAGCATACAGATACTACTTAGCTTATAAAGACGTTGTGTACTCAAATAGGAAGGAGTGAATTTGTGTTTGTTGTAAATTAGAAGTGATATTTATAATAATGTAAACTCTATTTATTGGTGGAACCATTTTTAGTTGAAAAAAGAATAACTAGACTAACCTAAGGATAAACTAGTATAAAAAAGTATGTATTCATTGTTGTTATCTTTTGTACGTTGTAATTCACTCTTTGTTGTATCTGCTAAGGAAAATAGGGTTTAAGTTATTATTATAGGTTACTTTTTATTTATTTACTTATGTATTTGTTTACTTATTTATTTTATCTCAATAAAAGATTTAATTTAATTCTTTTATCTTTAAAATGAAACCATGTAACATTTTAATATTGAATAAAGTTTCTCATTTTTTAAAAACACAACAATGTGACTTTTTATTTGTTGAAATTGACGTCGTTGGATTTATAACTTGTTACAATACATTATTTATAAATTATATTATGCGTAAATTAAAAATGTAAGTATTTGTTTATTAACGGTTTTACTGCAAATGAAAAATATCACATTAATTATATTTTTAAAAGTTGAAAAACTTAATTAACCTTTTTATTAGTAATGAAATTAGATTGGGTTAGAATACCCAAGTACTTTACGATTAATATATTTTTGCTGATAAAAAAATAGTAATGAAATTAAATTGGGCAAAATAAATAATGGAAAAAATTATGTAAGTTTTTAACCATTATGATAGAGCCTGTTAACTTCAATACACATATAGCAATGGCTTGATCAGCCAAATTATGCGGTGACACTTTGCATTTATCATGCATCCAACATTAGCAACTCCTTAATCAGCCAGATTAAGAGGTAAAACTTTTCAAACATAATAAAGCATGATGGTGCAATGTTGACATCATTGCAATTACAGGCACCCCAAACACTATTTCAACAATATTTCTCCACAAATGGACACTTTTATCTTTTTCATTAAGCACGTTATGTGTTTGATAGAATACATCTATACTTCTCAGAACACCATTGCAACCAAATAACTCTTATTCGGATTCAAAGTTGAAGTGTTAAAATTTCCTTGTTTGATAGTGAAAACCACTTCTATTTTATAAATATATTTTAATAAATTTTGTGAAAATCATACTCCATCATGTTTATTGGGTTTGTTCTGTCTCTTATTATTATTTTTATATCAGGTTCGATATTTTCAGTATTATACTATATAGAAAATCTTACAATCAATAAAAATGTACATAAAGAGTTTGGGTAATTGACATCATGAAGTGAATATTTTACAACGATTTATTGGTAGAAAATAATATTTTAATATTTCACAACTTAGAAGTTTTCCTGAACATAATAAAGATATGTGTTATGTGCTACTAAGCGATTGTTTGGGGTTAGTGTATTTGGTGGCATAGAAGTAAATTTTAAGTTTAACTTAACTTTATAAAGTAAGTAAAGTTTGTATCTATTTATATATATTGTAAATTGATTTTATGTTTAGTTGATGTGAAACTTTCAACACACTTTCTTCATACTCGAGATTTATACATCTTGAGCATGAGATTATTCATTAATGGATTGTCCAATAGTGAGTGAAATAATATACCAAATAAACAACAAACTTCACTAAGATCTACTTTAACTCATGGTTTGATACCATGTTAAAAAGTAAATTTTAAGTCTAACTCAACTATACAAAATTAAGCCTAACTTAACCATACAAAATTGGTTTGTAAGGTGAGATTTGCATCCATGTATATATTATAAATTAGCCTTATCTTTAATCAATGTGGGATTTCCAACATATCTCTCTTACTTTGAAACATATACATCTCAAGCGTGAAACTAGACATTAATTGGTGGTCTAATAGTAGTCAAATAACAGATGGAACAATAAACTCAACAAACAACAAACTTCGCTAAGATAGACTTTAACTCATAACTCTGATATCATGTTAAAAAGTAGATTTTAAGCCTAACTCAACCTTAGAAGACCAACTTGTATGTTGATGTTTACAACCACTTATATATTATAATTTAGTTTTATATCTAGTTAATATGTGAGACGTTTAACAATGACCTTATGTAGTGGGTGGTGATTTGGTGTGCGGTTGGCATTTCATGTGGTTTGTGGTAATAAAGGATGTTGATTTTATCGCTTTCTCCTCCCTCTATGATTTCCTCTTCCACGCCTTTTCTTCATAAATGGAATCCAATTATGTATGACTTGCATTGTGCTTCTTCATTTGTTTAATTTCTCACTTTTCTGAAATTTTGCTACTTCTCAAATTTGATCTAGTGTGACGACTAAAATGTCATTTGTCACGTGTTTAAGGTTAGCCTCAACTGTAACATGGGTGTCAAATTCCTACCTAGTGTTAACATAACATTTTTATAATTAAATTATAATTGAAGTACAAATTTCACTTTACAAAATTGATTAACTCTATTGTACCACCTTTTGTTATTAGAGCTCACTATATTTGTATGTTAGGAGCCCTCTATGTGAATGTACGTTGGGATTAAAGCATATCCCAACAATGTTTCATAGTCTTATTATATCACCCACCTTATCCCTATATTCCAATGTTTGACATAAAAAAGAAGTGATAAAGATATTGTATAAAGGTATGATCGAATTATAATGCACCTTACAATAAGAATATACCTATACAACAAGTTTTAAATCCTAATCCATACTTAAAACAATAATATTTCTTATATTAACTATTATTATTGAATTTATTAAATTATTTACCATTGAATTGTTATCAAATAATTCACAAATATTGTAAAGTAAAAATTTCTAACTTAAAAAAGTGATTCTTTTGACAGAATCAGATAATCCATGTTATAAGCAGAAAAAGTAAACAATACAAACGTCCGTCACATAAAAGAAAGGAAAATATCTTTTTAACAACTCTTTTTTAACAATTTTTTGACAACGCAGACGTGGTGGCTTATGATTGGTTCGTTTCAAATATTTTTCTGAAAACAAATTCAAACAGACCAATAAAGCAATGACACATGACCCATTGTCAAAAAATTGTTAAAATTTGTTGTTAAAATATCATGATCCTAAAAGAAATGGTGATTAAATTTATTAAGTACACGAGAACTGTAATCATTACGAAGTTATAAGATACAACTTTTATTTTGGCACCAGAAAATAGATGAGATGAGCGTTGAAACTGGTACCAAGTGATGAAGATGGAGAAATTGTAACTAGCCTTACAAATTACAAGGCATAGTTTCCTAGACAATGAAGGGAAGGAGGAGGGCACACACAAACAACCTCTCATCCTAAACCCATCTATAAACTTCCACAGCACACACCAAAATTATCTACAAAGGATTTAGATTCAAAAACACAATCCTTGTTCTAGCAAATGGCTACAAGTTTGCTCAATCAAAGCTTGATGAACGGCTCCACCTGCCTCTCAAGTAGTCCTCCAATGAGATGTTTTGCTCAACACTGCAGATGGAGAGTGAGTCATCCTCCACATCACGCAGAGCAAGGTTAAGGTGTGACTGCAGATTGGAAGAAGGAAGACAAGCTTCATCATCAGCCATTTCTGCTGCTTCCACAGCATTCACTTCTAGTCTTGCCCACTTCATCACTTCACCATCACCTCCAAGGAGCTTTTTGATCTGTGCTCCAATGAAACAAATATCACATTAACAATATCACAATGTTCAAATATGAACATAAAGTCAAGGAGTGTGATGTTACTAACTCATCTTAGAAGTTCTTATTATCACATCTATTCAAATACAATCAAGAAAAAGTTATCCAATTGAAGCAAATAATTTCTTCTGTCATTTCTATGGAAGAAAGTCATCCAAATAAGTTCAAACAAGTTCATGTTATCTCTATGGTGTGTTGGTATGTGTGTGTATGTGTCTGGGTAAATTATAGTTTATAGATTTCTCACAAGGCTCATTTGAGGTCTAGCTCTTGGAGCACGTCTGATACAAAGTGTAGCTGCCAAGACCATCCTTTCCATCTCTTCAGGATCATAGTTATCACCCAAACTAGGATCTAACAATTGTAACACCTTCCCACTATTTAGAATTGGATTTGCCTGCAAAAAGTTGTTTTTCCATTATTTTTCCTCCAATACATGTGAATATGTAAGAAGTGTAGCAGAGTAGGTGATAGACTATAATATTGCAGAGACATACCCACATGACAAGGCTCTCTTGACCTTTGGGATAATCACTACTTATGGGCTTTCTCCCTGAGAGGAGCTCAAGAAGCACAACACCAAATGCATAGACATCAATCTTGTCATTTACTTTGCCATACATGAAGTACTCAGGAGCCATGTAACTGCATAAATGAGTGTTTATAGAATTTAGAAATTGGAACTGTTTAAATGCAAATTCTGTCTGCAGCATGTGTGAAAGTACAAACCCAAAGGTTCCAGCAACGTCTGTGCAGATTATATGTGATGATGAAGTTGATGCCCATTTTGCAAGTCCAAAGTCAGAGAGCTGTGTCCAAAATCAACAAAGCAGCATGAGGCCTAACATGTGCAAATGATTCAAAACATGAAATTCAACCAATAAAGGGATACAGTACCTGTGGTTCAAAATCCTCAGATAACAAAACATTTGATGATTTTACATCGCGATGGATCACAGATTGGCCTTCATTATTATGTAGATACTCCAAAGCCTCAGCAACACCCATGGCCACCTTGTATCTCTCAGTCCAACCAAACACAAGTGGATTTTTCTTATTACCTATTTTTCATTGAAATGAAAAGAAGAAATTAATGAGTTAACAAGGCCACATGGGTTGAAAAGAAATTAACAGTGACAAAATAAAGTAGTGTACCATGGATGTTCTCTTCAAGGCTTCCTCTTGATAAGAAATCATAGACCAAAAGAAGATTACCATCCTCAAAGCAGAATCCAAGGAGGGAAATTATGTTTTTGTGATGCAAGGTAGTGATAATTTCTATTTCTAGAACAAACTCCTTCAGAACATCATCAGATGGCTTTAAGATCTTAACAGCTAGTTCCTTGCCATCAGGAAGGCAGCCTCTGTATACCTGGCTACTTCCTCCTTTCCCAATCAAATTTTCTGAAATCACACAACAAATCATGTTAAAAATAAACCCTCTTTTTTTGACAAGTTGATCGCATGTTTCAAACAAGCACAAGATAAAATAAACACCTGGCAAGAAATTTGATGTTGCAAATACAAGTTCTTGGTACTTAAACAATCTGCAACTGGATGAGTATCTCTCATGAAGGCCCTCCAATTCCTTAGGAATGCTTCTAGGATTGTGTTCAGGCACAGAGGCAGTCCCTAATTCAGCATCCACTGGAACAAGAGCACCACTCTTGCTATCTAGACCCAAAAACTGATCCTTATTTTGGCCACAATTGTTTGCTTTTTGGTCAAGATGTGCAGCATATGAAAGATTTCTAGAAGGTAACTGCATTGCCCATTGTACCACAGAGATCTGGCGAAACATCGATCTTTCAGAACATTTCCTGTCAGATACAATTGTCCTATGAAGCAAAGGCCAACCTGGTTTAGAATTAGAATCATTGGTCTGCACAGACACTATTGCCAAAGGGTTCTCATCACAAGCATCACCACATGACTCTTCTTCTGAATGGTTACAATATAAACCAAACAGTGCTGGGTTTGAAGAACAAACAGAGCAACTCTTCTTCTCAATGAATTCTTTAGATTCCAGGAAAGCCTTAGCCAAACTGTGATCTGAAAATTGACCACTACCCTTTCCCTGCATCCCGGACCCATCATCATCTAGCACTTTTGAAGTATTGCCAAGTGTCCTGTGAATCGAACTAAGCGCCCCAGTTGCGTGGTTCTGATCAACTCCTGCAACAGACACATCCACTCAGAACTCTAATCATGAGACTCACAATCTCACACCACAGCACAGAACAAGGAAAATTCAATAAAAACCTTTCATGTCAGCTGCAGTTGCTGGTGATCCATCCCTCTTGAACACAATTTTCCCATTATTAACAGCAAGAACCCAACAATCCCTTGGTAGCTTCTTAGCACAGTACCTTGCCACAGATATACATGGCCGAATTCTGTGAAGACCTTGAGGACTTCCAACTATGATGTGCGTTGCAGAATAAGCATTTGCTTCTCGAACCAGAATTCTCCTCACTGATGAACCCCGACATATTTTGAACTTAAGATCCACCTGAATAATAGTTCCACAAAAAAATTAAAGAAAAAACTTACAATTCACATATTCTAATCAAGAGATTCCCTCACCCTTCAGGCTAAAACATCATTTGTAACTTGAGTTACAACATTAAATCCGTGTCCCACATAACATAAAAAATATGCAATGTTAAACAAGGTTTCTGGAGCCATTGCGATCACCATCAAAAACAGTGACAAAACCACCGACACAATTTAAAACTCCGAGAACATGACTGGGAAAGAGTTGGAGAGAGATGCTGAGAAACACAACCTGTTTCAAATTGCAGAACCCTTCGTAAACGGCAAGCACAGAGTCAAACGCTTTGACAAGTGAAAATAAAGACGATTTCCCATCCCGATTAACAATTTCTGCAGCAACCCATTTCACCAAAAAGAGAAAAAAAAACTGTCACACTCCATAAAAACTAAAAAAAGAAGAAAAGAAAAACATCATTTGATGGGATGGTTATGTATTTTATACCATCATTCCCAAGAACATGAAGAGCAAGCACAACATCACAGGGCTGAGCCACTTTGAACAAAGCCCAAGTGAGCAACTCGGTGCTGTGGGAGTCCATCTTCACTCCAACGACCACCGTCCGGCCACCTTGGCTGGCCTCTCCGGCGGTGGAAGTTGGCAGCATTTTCATGATTCAGTGCTTTACCGTTGTTCTGTTATTGTCGGTGATGGCATGAGTCATGAATGGCAGAAAAAAAGTTTGAAACTTTGGAGGTTGGAACAAAGTTTGGTTTGGTTTTGAAGCTCGTGCGTGAGTGTGTGTGCGCACCAAAGTAGAAAACGAAAGGCGAAGAAATTATCAGTGCTATTATTATTTATTTATTATGCTGTTGTGTTAACTAATGATACCACTGTAACGGTGATGCTATCGGATACGTATTTTTAAGCATGGGATTGTGTGTCATCATGATTTAATGCGTGGATTTTGACCACTGGGTCCCACTAGTAAATGACATCATTGGATCTAAATCTTTTTCATTAAAAATATCAAAGAGTTTTGTCTCGGGATTTGGAATCTACCACGAGGTTGTTCTTTTAGGTCAACGTGGAAAGGGATTGAGAAGTAGTAGAATTATACATACTTACATGTTTTTTATTTTATCATTTTTTTTGTGGTTGATTATTGTTTCTGCTTTCTTTTTACTTTTTAACTAATTAGTTGTAGTATGTTGAGATATTATTATAATTGAGTATTGTATTTAAGGTATTGTTGATTTTAAAATTTATAGTTTTTTTATCATTAAAATCAATTATAATATTTAAAACATTGTTTATGATTTTACTTTTAGAAAATATTTAAAAAATTTGAAAAAAAATTATCTTTATTTTGACTAATGTGGAATTATTGAATTGTTTGCAAATTGGATATTATTATTATTATCATGATTAGTAGAGTGATTAGTGAGGGTATGTTTCGTTTGAAAAAAAAAATAACAGAATTTACGAAAGTGTAAGTTTTACTTTCTGAAAGTTATGGCAATTGAATGTTTGGTCTTTGAATAATTATTGTAAGGGTTAGTCTTTACACTTTCTTTTAAATAAAATTAATTATTATTAATTACAATATTTAATTTATTTAAGTATATTGTTTAAATATGGACTGTAATTTAGACTCATCAATTTAGTTAGCCTACATGATCTTTGATCTACGTGGATGGAGAGTAAAATAGTTCATAATAAAAAAACTTATATAGTCAAAGTATCACAAAAATTGTACGGTAAGATCAATCAATGCGTGATTTTTATCTTAAAATAAATTCTTTGAAATTGAATGTTTTAGAAAAGCATTTACCTTGGAGAAATATTAAAAAAAAAATACATTGCTTCAAACTATGAATATTCACCACATGACAGTTTAAATTGATAAAATTTACGTCTTAATTTAAAATAAAACTTAATTACAATTCTCATATTTAAAAAAAAATGTTCTAGAAACAAAAAATCATGAATGATGCATAATGAAACACTAAATACAAAATTCTTTCTAATTTTTCCAATTTTGACACAAGATTTTAATATTTGTAAGATTAGGATTAGTATTTCGTTTTATAATACACAAACCTGGGAGACTTATTATACATACATATTTTGGTTGGATCAATTGATTATTTACAATTTTAAGATAATTTGTTTCTTCGCTATTTTGTTCTCTCCTATCAGTAAGTTATTGTTTTTTGCCCAATACTTTGAATTTTTCGTTTGTCCAATATTTCTTAAGTCAGAAAGTATTTAAGTAGTTAGATATTAAATACAACAATCAATGTAACCAATTATTTTACTTGAACCCCTATTTATACAAATTGTTCAACCTAATTATAGTTCAATCACCCTTAATTATAATTACCAGGCTTATTTGCACTAATATTTATGGGCATTCTTATTTTTTTTACTGAAATCTTCTTTTAGTGTTATAGTAGATAAACTTACATTAATTTTTACATCTATTTCTTTGTATGAAGATTTTAAACTTTTTTTACTTGATTCATTTGGTGGATCGATATGAAAGAACCCAAAAAAGTTTAGGTACTAAAAAAACTTATAGTTCCCGTTGTAGACATGTTGTATAGAAAAAGGTTAGGAATTAAGTTAGTTTTCGGACACTATAGATGCTCATGATACATGTTGGATACAAAATATATATTTATAGGCCTCCAAAGGCATGAAGGTGGCAAGTTGCCCTTCCGTCTGCATTAAAAAGGTGTGTATATATAGGATCTCAAATATAATTTGTTGAGTATAAATTAGTAATGTGACAATGGTTATAATTTATTTTAATAATGACACATATGTAGTCACATCTTCTAACAAACAGATCGTGTTCACTACTAGAATAATTTTTATGAAATTGATCTCTTGGAACTAAGTAAAAAATAAAAGCTACTTACTTGATTTCCAAAGAAGATGGAATATGGTTGTGACAAAAAGCTAGGGCACATAGACCTCAATTATATTTCAAAACTTTTAAAGAAAAATCATATTCAAAGTTTCCTCGACCTATCTTGGAAAAAGATTTGTTAAACCTAAAATGTATGTTTCCATATAAAGACCTCTTGAATTTACTTTATATGGATTTATTTGACAACAGCAATAGGAATCAAAATTTTATGGTCTCGTCATATTTATGACTACTCTAAATTTACATGGATTTTTTTTTGGAGTGACAAGAGTGATTCATATTCCATGTATTTAAAGTATCATGAATACATGCAAAAAAATAAAAAATACAAAATGAGCAATGCTATTGTATCTTTAGCATTCGAACTAATAACATTTCATTCTATAACGTCAACAATTATGTGAAACTCTTATCAGTTCATCCATTGGTCGCCTTCAAATTCATGAGCCTTAATACCGCTAACAACCGTGTGAACTTAGTTGAACCAACATACAAAGGTGTTTCCACATCAGTCGACATCATCTCATACACTTGAGCTTTGACAAAATTTTCTGCACCAATATGGCGAATCATGTCCTCTAATTTGTCTTCATCTGGTCGATCTTCTTCCATGGTGGAATCAATAACATTCTCAATTTGGGAGACAGTCAAAAAGTTTATTTTTTCGCCGTGACATATCCATGTTGTATAGCATCGTAGGAAACCATCACAAATAAGATGTTCCTTAATTTGGGTTGCGTTCAACTTTCTCTCATTCAAACATTCACACAAGGACATCTAAACTTCACTTCATAATCACTTCTACCTTCATTACGTTGCGCAAATTGTATAAATTCTTCTACCCCTTTCTCGTACTCAACACTAATACGTGGTAAATTAATCCAATTTCGATCCATACGTAAATATTCTATAAAATTACAATCATACAATTATACAATTATTCAACATACAATCAATTCAATCATACAATCGTACAATTTATAAGTATTCAAAAGATCAATTCAAACATTCAATCATACATAATTATTTATATTCAACATAAAATAATTAAAAATTAACAAAATAAAATTAATAAACACAATAGTAGGAACCTGGGAGTGTGAAGAACCAGACAATAATGAAGAAGATGCGACAACACGCGTTCTGAAACGGATCAAATTTCAAAGCAAAAACACAATACCTACACAAAAATACAACAAAACGTAAGTTCGATAATCCAAAATAATAAAAAATGCATCAAATCAATCCAAAAACGCAAAAAAAAAAAGAAAAAACTCTGGTGACCAAAGCCAAATTTGATCGGATACAAACGTTGACGAAGAAAAATGATGAAGAACGTCATTCTATAGTGACGACAGCGACGCAACTGTGGCAAGGAGACAAGGAACTCACGCGGTGCAACTGTGGCGGAAGAAGAAGAAGAAATCGCAAAAACCAAACCAAAATGAGGTTTGCAACCATTTTGATCGATGATAATGCCAAATAAGCGTCGACAATGACCACGAGAACAACAAAAACTAACTTTGAACAGAGAAAAATGAGAGAAAATGCAATGGCGCGCAGCAACAGTGAAGGAGTGCTTCTTTTTCGCGAGGAGGAAGAGGATACTGTTCATGCATTTTCTTCTTTTTAACTTACGAGAACTTTATTACCTCGGTTCCCAATACAACTGAGGAAGTAAGAGGTATATGGCCTCGGTTCCCCCCAAAACCGAGGCCTATACGCGTCAAAAACAAATTCACAATTCATCTCAAATGGCAATTTTGAAATTTTTTCAACATTTTTGCCTCGATTCCCCACCAACCCGAGGCCAAATCCTTTGATAAAAATTAAATTTTACTTAAAGATTTGAATTTTGATCAGATCAGGGTTTATGGCCTCGGTTCCCCATAGAACCAAAACCAAATCCTGACGGTCTAACTTCCAACTTTAATGTATGCTGCAAACGTGGAATGTCAGAATTTTGGTAGGGGTCTATGGCCTCGGTTCCCCTGAGAACTGAAGCCAAATCCCTAATCGTCTGACTGTCACCTTTATGACAACAAACTGCAATTATGGAATGTCAGAGTCTTGCAGGGGTTTTTTGTCTCAGTTCCACAGACAATCAAGGCTAAAAGCCCTGCATAAGGATTTTCATCAAACAACTGACTAGATTGTCAAGTCTTGGAGGGGTTTTTGGTCTCGGTTCTGCAGACAACCAAGACCATATACCATGTATGGCATCGGTTGAGAAGCAACCGAGGCCTATACTGTCAAGAAAATTTTAAAATTGTCACCGCGTCATTGTATGCTTCGGTTGCTAGTGAACCGAGGCATAACGAGCGCAGTAATATCTCTTTTTTTACTAGTGATGAAAAAGAAAAGTAAAAAGCATGATTCATTAATATTTTTCCTTTTCAATATAATTAGTGAAAAATTAACTAAATCTATAAGGAAAACAAAGATCCGAAATCTATTTTAATGTGATTTAGATGATAATTCAAGTAACCTTTACAAAATATTCTCATATAATGTATCGTGAGATTCTTCAACTTAAAATTTATTATAAATTATAGAAAAATGCTGGTGTATCAAAGAGGTATTCTGACATTCTTAGTTATAGGGGTTTGGGAATTCCTTTTCTGTATTTACTTATATGAAGGGCTAACTCTAAGATCAACCGAATTTTGTCTATTGAAAATACAATACACTTCTTTTTTTATCAGGAGACCATGCCTAATTAATTCAATACACATCACTATCCTTATTTTATTTATCTTTTTTAACTTTACAATTCTCTTTACCGTAGTAAAGAAGCTAGGACAAATACAAAGTAGTATTTTAAAAGAAAACACATTGAGCAAAGTGAGAAAATAGAAATTAATTAATCATTTCATATTAATCTCAAACTTATAAATTAACACAAATAAAAAGAAAACAATAATTAAAAACCAAATAAAAATGTAACGAAAAAAAATATTGTTTTGGTTTTTGTTTTACTTTTGTCACTTAAGAAATTGAGCTTCCATTTAAATGATGAAATATGCCCTCTAATATGTGTCACCAAAACGATTAATTGAAGGGTTAACATTATCATTAGTTGAAGATAACATGCCCAAAAAAATATTTAGAGAGATAAAAATAGTTCTTCAGTAGCATCTCGTATTTGACTCCATTCTGCCCAAAGTTGATAAGGACCTCCACTTTAAGGTCCTCTTCTGTGCATTTCTTCCATGTTTCCCTTCTTTCTCTTTTCATAAAAAAAGTACTTTAATATAAACTATCCAAACATAGACCAAGTTAAAGTTAAATTAAACTCACTTTTCATTAAACCTTAAGTTACGACGTTAAGTTCAACTAAACTTTACTTTGTTTTTTACGATAATCCAAACACGCTCCTTTCCACAACTCATTGCGAGCAAACTTTCACAAAAAAAGAAGTTCGTAACAACCATTCTTTAATCGATTAAAAAATGGAACATTTTCTTTTTATCTATTTGGTGTGAATATGAGAGAAATAAAAAGAAAAAAATAATGACCTAACAAGAAAGAAAGAAAAAAGATAAAAAAGAATTTTAAGAAGGATAAATAAATTAAGGGAGAATATATAATTTCAAAAAATAAAAGTATTGTAAATAAATTATCTCTACATGCATTTCAAAAAAGTAACTTCATATTTTCCATAAAGAAAAACTTTTAACTTTTTTCTTTTTCTTGAATGCATGCATAATTGCATAAGCAAAAAGAGCACGGAACTTTCTTGTGTCAAATTACAGCTATATTTGTTGGAATTACTTTTACTATGTTTTCTTTGTCATGTGAAGAACATCACACTTTAATTTTCTTTGTTTTCAATCTTTTAAGTTAATATCTACATGATCAATCTATATCAAAGGTTGCTTTTGAATAATATATGCATGATGTGCATGTTTTTTGTTTTAATCAAATTCTGAGCTGTAAAGGCAAAAAAACTAGTGACTGGTCACCTTCTCTTAATGCTACATTCAATTTTTTCATAAATCAATGAAAGATGTGTATATTATTTGCAAAGAAAAATCGATTCCATCAATTTATATATATATATATATATATATATATATATATATATATATATATATATATATATATTTAAAATAACAATATTTTAGCTGAAGGGATTAGGTTACTTCCTTTTGCAAATAAGAAATATATAATTATGGAGACACGTATTCATTCATATGCATGCAATAAGTGAAAAACACGAGTGTTTTTTTTATTATATAGGTTTCTGTTTAAAACTTTAATTATTACTTTTTGACAGATTTATAATTTAATTATTTTTCGAGCAAAAGCTGTGTCTGCGATTTAGGAAATTGAATGACATTATAGCCGTCGACGATTATTTAAAGTTATTAAACATAATATTCTATTTTCGTTAAATTAATCTAGATAAAGATAATGGTAGAGTTTCAGCTATAAATATTTAGTTTGTATTTTTTTTCTTAAGTTAGATGGAAATTTTTTTTATAGATTTGAATATGATTAATAACAATCTCTTCTTATAGATAGTAAGATTTGTGGATCAAGAGACATTAGTTAATTTAAATTTTTGCTTTAAATATTGTAGGACCAGGTTTCGTTAAATTTAAAGTAATTTTAATCAATTATTGTTCCTATTTTTGTTCAACAAATAATTTAAGTGACAATCTAGCTAACTAGCAATTTAATGATCTATCTATATTCTGAAGATTAGCTAACATAAATCAATAAATCCGTCCCGTACAAAAATAAAATAAAATAAATAATATTTATTTCTATGTTTCATCTGAAGCAGTTGTACTTTCCTTTTTCTAGTTATCCTTTCATATGAAAATTTGTCCAATGTTTATACAATAAAGAAATGACTAAACTCCCTGTAACCCTGTAATGATAAATTATGTTCTTATAACTTTTGTAAAATTGGCATTTTAACCTGTAAGGTTATTAAAACTATGCATTTTTTGTTCTTTTATTTTATTTTTATTTTTTCATAAAAAAAACTGAAGTGAGTGATATTTTATATAAAATATATTAATATGTTAAAATAAATTTTGAAAAGTTAACGTAGAGTTTTATTTTCTATATAGTTATAAAACATTGTGTTTTACAATTTTTTTCTTCAAGTTATTACTTTACTTGACGTCTTAATGAACTTAAATTTTCAATGATATATTTGAAACAAACGAAAGAAAATAAAAGAAATAATGAGTTCATTCTCATTTGATTGATGAAAAAGTAAAAAGAAAGCAGAAAAGAGAAAATTATTTCTTAATAAAATTTCAAATTTGTTACTTTCTTATTTAGTTAAAGGCGATTTGCTTACGATTTTCTTACAATTATATAAAAAAATAGTCAGATAATATATAATAGTAATAACAATAAAATTGTATTACTTAAAAAAATAATTTAAAAGAATTTACATTTAATTTTTTATTTTAATCTAAAATGGACAGTATTTCTTTAAGGTCAATCTTGGCCTGACTTAATTACACTTTATAATTAACAAAATAATAATAATTTATAATTATATAGAAAAGAGATATAAGTTTAAAAAAATAAACATAAACCTGCATTTATGTTACATATATTATCTATAAATTAAAATTTTTTGAACTAAATCATAATTATTTATGTTATATTTCATTAAAATAATCAAGTAATCAAATTGTCCATAAATATATTTTAAAGAAGAAGAAAATATAAACGGAAGTTGGAAGTGTAAAATTGAATTTTAAAAGAGAGAGATTCTGTATGCAGTTGAATTGAAATATCTGGTGAGCGGTGAAGTTACCCGTGATTCCCTAATCAATCACCTAATCAAAACCTTTCTCAATTTTCTCGCCGACACGTGGCACTGTAACCCCTATCCACGTCCCAACTCTTTTTCTTTTCCTAAACATTTTTATTTAGATTATTCCATTACAACACTTTGGTATATCAATGTAATTAAATCTTATGAAAAATCATATTATAAATTTATAAACATTTTATTAAATTTTAAATTTTTTATAAATTAGTTGACTGATAAATTGAAAAAAATTAAAAGAACGAACAAGTTCAATTTGAAAATAAAACTGTGAAAGTAATAATAAAGTGTTTTCTTATTAATAACAAAATTATAAAATACTAAAAAAGTAAAATATTTTAAATATCTAATAAAATAAAAAATTTAAATAAAAAAAATAAATGTATAAAATACTTTAAAACGGAGATTAATTACTTGAATAAATTAATCTAGTTCATAAAATTCATATTCTGATTAGTCCTACTGGTTTTACTAGTTTTCATATATTAATATCAAGGTTTTAACATGTAAGGGTGTGTTTAAGGATAAATTTGAAAGAGAGTGAATAAATTTGAGGAAATTTGAGAGTAAATTGAATGTTTTTTTAAGAGATTTAGAGGTAAGTAAGAGTGGATTTAAAAGAAAAGTTTGTAAAAATTAATATAGAATTTGATCAATTAAAATAAATTATTTTAATTGATAGAAAGTGAAGATTACAAAAATATTTAAAAGTAATATAAAATAATATTTATTAAGAAAAATATTATAAGCGAAAAAAATCAAAATTAGTTTTTAAAATAAAATAAATTTGTATTTAAGTAAAATCAAATAATTATGTATAAAAAAATCAATAATAAAAAATTTATTTATTATTAATATTATTATTATTAAAATTATTGAAGACTAAAATTCATGAAAACTTAAAAAAAATGAAATAGAAACATAAACAAATTGTTGTAGTAATTATGATAAAATAGTTTCAAAGAATGATATATTTTATATCGTTCCGGACTCACATAATGGAAATTGTTTAGAATGAATTTCTTTTAAGGGTAAAAACAGTTTTTTTGTCCAAAATCTCTTCCTATCACCGCAGATGGAGAAAGTACTTAATCATCGTCCTTGATTCTTTATAAGAATGTCAATAAAATCTCAAATCTATCTTCTCTAATATACATGAACAAAGATATTCACCGAAGAGAGCGTAAATGTCATTCATCGTTCTCAGCAACCAAATATTTTTATATGCAAAACCACTCAAGGTCGAAGCAACTAAAGTTTTTATTTTAAGCTTTTAATAAAATCATAATTTTTATTTAAATATTGATATACTTTTATTAAATTAATTATAAAATTATATTTAAAAATAAAATTTAATTAAATTATTATAAGTTATTATTAATTTTTATGGGTATTAAATTTTAAAATTACAATACATTTTAACATAATTATTTTATTAGGAAATAAAAACGTATCATTTTTTAAATTTGTTTTAAGTCTTAAAAAATGATGTATTCACACGTACACCCAATGTAATACTCACCTTTTATTTTTTATTCTTTTTGGTAAATATTTATAACTATTGTACGTTGCTCTAGATTCTACTTTGTGACGGTTGACTACAACTTTTGAATTTACTGAATTGCCTACGAGAAGCCAAACCTTTCAAGATGCTCATGTGATGTGTTCTTTGTACGCTTTTGGTGGTTTCCATTTTGTACAACTTGGTCAAGGACACCACAATTATAAGATAGAGAAAATAAATAAATAATACTATTATTATATATGCATTTGATGAAGAAAATAATGCAAGTAGTGTGAGTAAAGACACCCTCGAAATAATATACTTATAAAATTAGATATGTTTCCTCATTTATTTTTCACTTTTAGTTTTAATAAAGTGTTTGGTCGTTTTGAGGTCTTAGTTTGTCAGTGAAATTTTGCAAGGAAGATATGTCAAGGGAGTTGGGACAATCTTGGTAAACCAAAAGGTAAGTGGATTTTGTAGTTACAGATATTTTTTATTTTAATGAAGCTTTTTTATAGCAAAGTGAAGATGATATATAGTGTCGAAATATTGACACACAGCTTTAGATCGAAAATGGAGAAATTACATAAAAGTTTTTTTTAATAATTGGATGAAAAGGTGTTAAAATTTATTTTTGGAATGATGTTTTGATAGGACAACACAGGTGGACAGTTAAATATCATAGATTGTATTTAAACTCTTGTCAAATAGATGAATCCTTAATGGACATTAGAGAGGGAATGTTACAGGCAATATTAATTGTCTATGGTCAATACTAACTTCATAAAGTCATAATTAAATCATGTTTTCTAGACTTATATTTTTAAGTAAAAAGGTTATATTTTGATTATCAAATATAACTTTAGGTCGTGTTTTTACTGTTTAAGAAGATTAGAACGATAGATTCTGCATAAATTTATATTCATTTGCACTAATTTGAAAAGAAGAAAAGGAAGTGATTCACAGGATCAATATTAGAATGACGGACTCTTCACTTATACCAATTTTAAAATAAGAAAATAAGGTGATTTGTGAGATCGAGAATCAATGTCACCCGCTAATAAGAAGAGATTTGAAAGTAATTAATATAAAATGTCAATTTTGTCCTTGCTTCATTTCATAATTAGTTACAGGTGTAATTGATTCACATAGATTTTATTTAAGGTGCAATTAAAATAATTAAAATTAATTAAAAAATCAATTAATCATAATAATATATTTTTCATGAAAACTATTAATAATAATGAAAAAGATTTAAAAACATTGAAAACGTTTATTGAAATCTTTTATAACAATAATATTAATTTAAGATGATAAAATTAATTTTAAAAATGTAATAATCTATATTAATAAGCAATTAAATAATTTTATGTTAATCTATATTAATAAATAATTAAATAATTAAATAATTTTATATTAATCTATATTAATAAGTAATTAAATTTAATATTATTAATAAATATCAGTTTTACATTACTTTTACCACTAAGGACATTTTGGTAATTTTTATTTTTTTATCCATTAAAACATTTTTTTTATCTGTCACATCAATCAAATTCTATACTAACTTTTACAAACTTTCGTTCCAAATTCATTCTCAATAAACTTACTCTCAAATCTTCTTAAACACATCCACTTCTTCTCTTCTAAATTCATCCTTCAATGTGAACACAACCTTAATCTTTTGATAGACATTTAATTCAGTAATTAGCATTTGATTTATAGTGAGTCAATTATTTATTAAAAAACGGAGAGACATCTTGAACTAACAACAAAATACACATGTATAATGTACTATGTACCTTCTTTAAAACGATAAGTAAATCTTGTGTGTTATACAAGTAATTATGTAATTATGATTTAAATTTATAGTCACATAATTTTTTAGAAATTATGAGAGACCTTTAATATAATTTTGTAATATATTTAGTAAGGATATAATGAGGTAATTGTTGTTTCTTTAATCAAATGTATCTATTGATAAAATACAATTTGTTAGTACTATTTTTCTTTTTAGTTAATGACGTACTTTTTTTTTTATTTTGGAATATGAGATATGATTCATTCGTCATTTTTTTTCTCTCTTTTCCAGTCACCATTTCTTAATATTGAAAGTATTGTTATTATTATAATTATAAATTTATTATTATTATTACTAGGGTTAAACATGTTTTTCGTTCTTTAAGTATTACACGATTTTGGTTTTAGTCCCTACTCAAAACTTTGATGATTTTTAGTCCTTATAGTTTTGAAACTCTTATTATTAGTCCTTAAAATTGGATGACGTTAACTTTTGTTTGATGTGGCTAACGGCCAGCCCACGTGTCATGCCACCTGACTACTTTTAATTGACGTGGCAGTAAAGGTGTGGTGGTCGGTCGGCCTGGTGGGTGGTCGGCCACTCGGTCTGGTGGTCGGCATGGTGGTCTTTGCCCATAACTGTTCAGTATTTTCTCAACATCGTTCGGTCTTTCATATATTACACTCCACCCGTCACCATAATCGTTCGGTCTTTGCCCGACATCGTTCCGTCTTTGCCCAACACCGATCGGTCTTTCATATATTGAACTCCACCCGTCACCATAACCGTTGGGTCTTTACCCAACATCGTTCGGTCTTTCCCCAACAATAGACATTGTGGCCGACCACCCAACGGGCCGACCGACCACCACACCTTTATTGCCACGTCAATTAAAAGTAGTCAGGGAAGGTGGCATCATACGTGGGCTGGCCGTTAGCCACATCTACTAAAAGTTAACGCCGTCCAATTTTAAGGGCTAATAGTAAGAGTTTCAAAACTATGAGGACTAAAAGCCATCAAAGTTTCGAGTAGGGACTAAAACCAAAATCGTGTGATACTCAAGGGACGAAAAACATATTTCACCCTTATTACTATTGCTTTTATTATTACTAATTTTAGAATTTATTATTTTTATTATGATGACTATAATAATGATGACGTTCTCTACTACATTATTTTCCCTATCGATTTTTTCGAAGTACATTTTATATTATTGGTAACTCTAAAAAGTATTTTTGTATATGATTATAATTTTCATACAACATGATGATGTAGTATTCAATTAAAAGTTTATAATTATAATTTTCATACTATATTCGGATGATTGAGTATATAAGTTATTTATTGTAAGATTACATGGATATGGAAGTTTGTAAAGTCATCTGTCTTTTCTCTAAGGGTTCTTGCACCTTGTTTATTTGTTTGAAGATCAGAGACTACCTTTGTAATCCTTGTAGTAAGATTTTCAAGTTTGCTTGGTCAATTTTTCAAATAAAGTAAGTCAATTTTCTATCATTTTCTCTAGTTTCACATTCTCCAATGTATTTGAGGTTTCTCTTTGTTGCATGTTTAGTCTGAGCTTTCTCTTAGGTTCTCTACTGATAAGTGGTTCTAATGATATACCCTAATCATGTTTTTGTGGTCTGTAGGTGTTGTTTGGTCTCTTTGAGCTGAGGGAGCAAAGTAGGGTTCTCTAAAGCCAGTCAGAGTTTCTAACAGGTAAAGGAAGCTAGTGTTGTATTTAATTTTAAGTTATAAAGTATGAAATGATAGTAGGTAGAATGTGAGTATAATGAATGTTGAATCGATTGCTTGAAATGAACATGATTGAATTACGTATGTTTGATTAAATTAAATTTAGTTGAATAATTCTTATTGGATGTGATTATTGTGTGGAATATGTTGTTTGTTGTGAAATGGCTAATGATGAATTTGGTGTATGTATTGAAAAGAAAGAGTATGGATTGAAACATGAGTTAGTTGCTAAAAAAGAAGGGTGTTGATAAGTCATTTTTAGAAGTATGAGTCTAATGGGATAAACAACAATATGAGACATTTTATAAATTTATTTAGAACTTGTTTGAGTCATGTTTTAAAAGAAATTTGTTGTAGTATTGATTGAGAGCTAATAAGAGGTGTTTTGTGTGGATTTTGGGCTCATTTTGGGGTTTCGACAATTGAGATTTTGATATAAGGGTTAGATGAGGAAATTAGAAGTTCAAGGTCATTTCTTAGGTTATTTAGGACTTCTCTAGATGTTAAAATAAGTGAAATCTGATATGGAGTATGTATATTGTTATTGTGTCATGCTTTAAGTTCAACTTGGAGGTTATAGATAATCAAAGTCTAAAATATAGAAGTTGCAGTGAATTTGAGGTGCCAGGGAATGTTTTTGAGTTATTTATGACTTGTTACAACTTTAGTTTACAGAAAATAGTGAGCGAAAGGGTTTATCTGAGTTTAGGCTCTTTTTGGAGTTGTCATTGTGGTTAATGCACCTAGTCTCATGTATATTGAACAAAGTGATACTTGGTTTGAATTATAAATGTGTTTTCATATCAACCTTGAGGTTTAAAGATCTAATTTGATTAGTAGAAATCAGTCTCAAGTGTATCAAACTAGAAAACGTAAGTGTTGTCTGCTGTTATGTAGCCTGAGCGCCTCTATTAGGGCGCCTGAGCGCCTGTTTCCAGAGGCTAGGGCATTAAGCGCCAGCCTTGGGGCGTTAGGAAGCAAAACCTAGGGCACTGAGCGCCACACCCTGGGCACCTGAGTGTTGTAAGGACATGCACGTTCTTTTATTTTTTTTTAAAAGAAAGTGGTGGGGGCAGGGCAGTCACTCATGGCTTGCATAATTTTATAGAAGCAGTCATCATGCGTGGAAGCACCAGCCGCCCCAATATCAGAAGTGGGTTTTCTTTATTGCAAATGGAGAATAGCACTCAGAGGGCCCATTTTCCTTCAATGTGCACCGTCCAGAGAGCACAGCAAGGGAAGCATTACTGGCTTTAAATTACTGAGAGGAGGATTTGGGTTGGGGTAATGGTGAGAAGAGAAATTCTTGCTGCCATATTTGTGGGAGTAAGAAGCTTTGCTGCAAAATAAATCTGGGAGAGGTGAAGCGGAGAGCGTCTGGAGTTGCAGCTGCAAATCTTGAGGACGATTGATTCAAGATTCACAAAGGAAGTCTTCAAGAGGTAAGGGGAGCTAGATCTGTTTCTATAGATTGTAGAAATATTAAACTGTGTTTGAGATCTGTTATATTCTGCTCTTTGATGCAAATCTGGGAATATGGGGATGAAAAATGGGGTTTCTGGGTTTCTGGAAAATCTGGTGCGATTCTGCAGAATTCTGCAGAACGCGCGTTCGGCCAAACAGTGCTCGACCAATAATGGTCGGCCAAACTAACCGTTCGGTTTTGTATCCTCCAGTAACGAGCGTTAGCGTTCGTTCTGGGCTTGTTTAGTGAGTGTTCGACGATTGTTTAGGTGTATAAGTGCTTGTGATCGTTCGGCCTTAACTTAGTATTCTTAGGTTTCCATCTTGAACGTTTGGCCTTGGTTTAATTGTGATTGAGAGCGTTAATTCTCAATTTTGGTATTTTAGGTTTCAATTCCCGAGCGTTCGGTTTTGATGTAATGAGTGGTTGTAGGTGTCCGTCCTTAAATTGATATTTGCAGTGATCTTTAGCGTTCGGTCTTGTTTTTGTATTAGTATTTGAGCGTTCGGTTTTGATAAGGTATTTTCGCTTGTGAGCGTTCGGTCTTAATTTGGATTCTTAAGTTTGGATCATAAGCGTTCGTTCTTGGATATTTGTGATTGTGAGCGTTCGGCCGTAATTGGATATTCTAAGTTTGAAATCTTAAACGATTAGCCTTGGTGTATTAGTGAGTATGAGCGTTCGTCCTTCATTGTGAATGTAGTGTTCGGTCGTTAGTTGTTACCGTTTGGTTAAGCCTTGATTTTAGTACCGTTCGGTTAGGTATTCATTTATGTCGTTCGGTCAGAGTTTATTTTTAATACAGTTCATTTGACATCAGATTTGATAGTATCCGGTTAAACATTGATCTGTTACCGTTCGGTCTCGAATGTTTAGTACCGTTCGGTTAGGCTTTGACTTGGTACCGTTTAGGTGTTATTTTGGTAGTCAATTTAGTAACGTTCGCTCTAGAGTTCAATTGGTACCTTACAGTTAAGGGTGAGTTTAATACCGTTCTGTTAAGTGTTGAATTAGTACCGTTCGGTGAGAATTGGATTTAATACCGTTCGGTCAGGCTTTGATTTAATACTGTTCGGTGAAGTGCTGATTGGTATTGGTCGGTCATGTGTTAAGTTTTGATCATTCGGCCAGGATTATAGACGATCGTCCAGTACTTTAGGTGTTCGGTAAAATGACCTAGGGGTTCGACCAAGAATCAAAACGTTCATCCTAATGGTGTCCATTTTAATAGTGTTTGATCTTGAGTGTTCGGTCTTAAATTGATAGATTTCAATCTTGAGCTTTCGGTCTTCGTGAAATAGTGATCGTAGGCTTTAAACTGGTATTCTCAGAGAGTAAACTATAGCGTTCGGTTTTGAGGAGGTACTCTCAGGTTTAACTTGTAGCGTTCGGTCTTAGTGAACTAGGGATTGTAAGCGTTCGTCCCTAAATTGGTATTTACAGGAAGTCAAACGAAGTAGTTTTTTGTTAAAGGAAAATAGTATTGCAACTTACCATTGTTTTTATCCTATTTTCGCTAAGCAAAAATTAAATATAAATTCAAGCGAAGTCTCAGTCCTATTTTCACTCAACCAAAGTAGTTTTTTTGTTAAAGAAAAATAGTATTGCAATTGACCATTGTCTCTACCCTATTTTTGCTGAAGGAAAGAAATTTTTGTTCAGGCAAAAATTAATATTGTAACTAAGCATTGTGTATGCCAAATTTTCTCTCAAATGAAGGATTTTTTGCTTAAGCCAAAATATTTTCAGTCAAGCAATTTTTTTTTCTTTCTTTATTTTTCTCTTCTATGTTACCTATTTGTTTGTTTTTATTTTAATTAATTTAATTATGAATGTTATTAAATGTGCTGAATGAATGAAATCTATATGAATGAGAATGTATGATATTATTATGGTTATATGACATGCAATGTATTAAGAACTTAGTTATTTATAAGAAGAGAATAATACATTGAGATATATAGGTTGTATAGTAAATTTGAAATTTCATCATATGAGATACCCATTTATATATATATATATATATATATATATATATAATTTTTTTTTTGTATATTAAATTTTGAAATTTCTTATGAGATATCCACACTTATCAATTATTGTAATCACATATTACACGGAATCACATTACAAGAAAAAATAACATAGATAGATGAAAATGATATATATATTTATATTTTGGTTTTTAGTTTTATTTTAAAAATAATGTAAATATAATATAATTAATTATAAAAAAAGAAGAAAGTTTCTTTTATAAAATTTTAAAGGAGAATGTAAATATTTTATAAATATTTATGCATTTTATATTAATTAGTAGTAATATAACTATTATCGGTATATTTTACAACTTTGGTCTCTCATGTATAATGTTATAAATTATTTTTAATTTCAATTACAGTTTTGGTTTTTCAATTTATTTCGTCTAATACTTAATTTATTAATTTACTCAAAATTAAAAATAGATATCTATTGCCGTATAAGTAATTGTTGTTATAAAAATCAATATTTTATGTAGAAACGTAGTTAAGATATAGTTAAAATACTTTTCACATTTTACACTTTATTTATCCACTGCCATATTATGAGCTGTCTATCGCATCAAATATTTATGTTAAATATTTAATCATAAGAAGAAAGAAAAAAAATTGCGATTGTAAATTAAAAGAAATTAACAGATCGAAATCTAAATAAGAGAATTTAGATAAAAAAATATAAAAAACTAAAAATTTATACAATTTAGTCTATTTTCTTAAAAACAATAGAAAACACTAAATACCGCCTCACTGATTAATGCTGTGTTTGGTAGGGAACCGACCATAGCAGGTTTCAACGAGGAAAGGATTTTTTTTTTTGGGACACTTAATGTCTGTGACAACTTTTGTCTTTTTGTTTATTTTCTTAAAAAGGAATAAATGATCTCACTCCATAGTCCTATAGTCATCTTCTTTAAAAGTATCCACCCATTTCCATTTTTTTCAGACAGATTAATATAATAAAAAATATCAAAATATGATAATAAAAATTTGATTAAAATAGTTAAAGATGTTTATTTAAAAACTTACAAAAAATAAAAATACAGAAAAATAGTGTAATAAAACGGATTTAATATAATTTTTTCTTTAAATTATTATAAAAATTATGTCTAATTTCTACTTTAAATTATAAAATATTTTATTTTTGTGAAATTTAAGTAAAAAATTCTTCTCACTATAGATAAATATTTTATTAAAATTTAATATAAATTTTTTTTGTCACACAAAAAAAATTCTATGCATTATTTATTGAAAAATATTTCACATTAACTTCATGAAATATTAAAACTAAATATTTTATATTCTAATTCAGAACAAAACATAAATTTTTATAATAATTTTAAAGTTAAAACATCTTTGATTTTAATAAATTTTAAATTCAATGGTTATTTTTATCTATTTATTACGAATTTTCCTTTTAAATTTTATCATACCAGTTTAAATATTTTTCATTTAGTCTATTTCAGAAAAGAAAATAAATAGTGTGTCCTTGTCATTGATAATGATGTTATCGATGTTATCGCAGTCAATGGTTGATATTTGTGTGTGATCGACTATTTGAAATATTATTTAATTTTTTTATTTTATTTTATTTAGTTTTTGTGTAAGAATCATAAGTGTCGGTGGTTTGATTGGATTATGAAATTAAGTGAGTATATAGAACACTCTAGAACTTCAACCTCACTACTATAACCATTAAATTTGGATACATATCTTCTACGGCACATTTTGTGGACCCTTGCATCAATGTATCGGTAGACATTAAGAGGCTAAAAAAGTTAAGTTTTTAACCTAAGTGTTTTTTTTTTCCTACTTCTATTACTATTAGGTTGGAGATAATTTAAGAAACTGTATTAAACTATAATTATCTATATTATATCATACTTAAAAAAATTAAACTAGTATATACTAAAAATTAATTAAACTATATTTTAGTTCAGTTTAAAAAAATTAAACTTTATATTATTTCAGTGCACTTAACTGTGTGAATCTATTATTACAACTCTGTTGCAACTATTAAAACACTGAAAAAGAGTTATAATAATGTTTAGAACTGAAACTCTACTGCAACTATTAAGATGGAAATATTCTTCTTTGGATCTGAAATTATCCCATATGCAACTATTAAAGAAAACAAAGAGTTATAATAATGTCTGTTAAAATGTTTGTTTGTTTTGTTAGTAGAGAAAAGGAAGACGATCAATTCAGAGTTATGGTATACTTAAAATGTTTTGTTAGTGTTTTGTGAATGTTGCTAATAATAAAAAACTTGATTATATAGTTTTGATAAAATATTATTTTCACTATTGAACAAGTTTTCATTAGAAAAGGAAAGTGTGGTAATCCAATAATTAGTTATTTATTGTATTACTTGTAGCCTCTTAAATTTGAATTTTATGTTTTGACACATGAATAGTTC
Source organism: Vigna angularis (assembly GCF_016808095.1). Lineage (NCBI taxonomy): Eukaryota > Viridiplantae > Streptophyta > Magnoliopsida > Fabales > Fabaceae > Vigna > Vigna angularis. Next base: position 8,164,481 of record NC_068976.1, on the reverse strand, counting down.
ACTAAACTGCACACTATATACAGTAAATTAAAAAATAGTTCAATGAATTACATTGTACTATTAAGTGATCTTATGATACTTTTTAGTTCTTGTTTCAATTTTCGAGGTTTATCATATTTGATTTCTTTTTTCTGACACTTACTTTTATAAAACAATTTGCCTAATTTTAGTTTTATATGTTATAATTTCTATTTTCCATTGTTGCAAATTTTAAAGTTAATCTTTAATAATATCTTGTAAATTTTGTATTTGTTCACTAAATTTCTTTAAATTACAAATTGTATTTTTCAATCCTATAAGTGTCCAAATTACAAGCTAAATATAATTTTCATCTCGCTTTGGAGTATCTAATTCTTAGTTTTGTAATGAGTTACGTTCATGCCTTAGTGGTTGCCTTTGAAATTTATTGATCTTAAAAACAATCGTCATAATTTGATATCATGAGATTGTTAGTAGAGTTTGTCTTGGATGTCAATTTAGTGAAAAAACGGTATATTTTGGGTGTTGTTTATGAAAAAGAAAGCCAACATAACATAGATATAGATCACTTGTCAGGTGTGTGAAAGACACTACTACAAAAATATCGTATAACGTCGTTATTTTTTGGCCTTTCCCGTTGAATTTGAGGTCGATGTCATATCAGAAGACGTTAAATTGACGTCAAATTTAAAAAATTTGATGTTAATCAAATTGACATCAAATTTTGTTAATATTGGACTTAAACAATTTTTTTTGTTTTTTTTAATTAATTGTGATCATTTTTTACAACTCTACGAGACCTGAAAAGTAGAAAAACAATAAATTTAATTTTTTTGTATTTTATAAAGCATGAACTATTAACGTGTAGTATAGTATCAATAACAAACAACAATAACAAACAACAATAACAAACAACAAACAAGTTCAATCTGTAAGACCCATGAAAAATATTTACAATTTTATTACTAGTAGAAATAAATTTCTTTGTGAATGGAAAATATAATAAGTTTATGTGAAAAGTTAAATAAGAAATTTTGGTAGCTTAATTGGTAGAAAATTTGTGGTGATGGTTTCAAACTCTTTTCTACCTTTTTGTAAAAAAAAAACGAAAAAAAAACAAAATAAAATTTAAAATATTGATAGTGGATAAAGTACTCAGATTTTAAGGCATTATTAAGGGATCAAATAAGCCAAGTGGTGATTAAAATATTAACATAATAAGATAATATTAAAATAATAAATAATATTAAAAAATTGTTAAATAGTAAAAATTTTGGACTATAAATAGCCATGAGAGGAGAGGTTATTCTGCACAAAGTGAAGAAGAATCAAGTGAGAGCTTGAGAAATAGAGAAGAAAGAGTTAGGGAGAAATTTTTAGTTGCAAGAAGAGTAGAGGTTCTGAAGGGTTTTCGGGGAAACAAATTCGGAGCAAGAGAAGTCTGGAATAGAGGTAGGGGAGCTAACCTTTCTAAGCTTTTATATTATGATTTAGTACTGTTTTATTACTATTCATGTCTTGAAATTATGTGTGAATATTGTTAATGCTTACTATATATCTATCTATATTGAATTTCTGTGTTAATATTATATGTTGTTGTTTTGAATCTGTAAATAAGAAATTTGTTAAAACTAGTTGATGAACACTTTGGCTAAGGAAAGACTTGGTACTTAAGTTGTCCATTGTGACGCACCTCTCTTTCCTGGAAGTCTACTCGACAAGTTTTTAACTTAAATCTTGTTGAACAGATTATGTACAGTTAAACTATTGTGCAATAATCTCGTTGGGATGAATTCGTGTTATTGTGGTAGATACAAAATTATGAATTATAATTGTGATGGTAGGATAGAGGAATCTTAAAAACCGGAGTTGGTACATCCCTGATCATAGAGCAGTCCTGGTCCAATCCAGTAAGTTGTGACTAGTCATATGTACTGGCGTTTATGGTGAGTTTGATTCGTCAAACATTTTATTCTTCTCCGGTGACCATTTATAGTGATATTTTAGTATTGTTAATTTATTTATACATTCATTTTGTATGATTTCTATGATGATTGTATTTTATTATATTGGATTTGAATTTATGCATTTGAACATGATATGAGTATTATGGGGAGATTTTGTAATGGTATAATGTGAGTTGAGGAATATGAGCATGGTATGAGTTTCGTGGAGAGATTCAGTAATGATATGGTATTTATGTATATGTTGATGTTGAGGGTCATGTAGTTGGAGGTTATCCTGATACTCTAATAATCATCCAGTCTCAAGTAGAGAAGGATGAATTATGTGGTGAGAGGGGCAGGAGGTCCTAGTCTATGTGCCGGTTTTAGACATAGTGTTGAGGATTAACCTTGTGAATGGTATGGAGTATTTTGGAAGTGTATTTGTAAAAAGAAGTAGAAGTCATCACAAGTGCATAACCTCCCGTGACCGCTCATCAACGTATCATCCGGATGAGTGTCTATTGAGTATTGTGGTATCTATTGGGTATTGTGGAACGAGTGTCTATTGAGTATTGTGGGATGAGTGTTTATTGGGTATTGTGGGACGAGTGTCTAATAGGAATTGTGGTATGATGGGATGAGTATCTATGGTGTGATTGTGGTATGAGGGTGTCTGACATAATTATTATATGATGTATGTATCAAAGTAATTATGCATGTTTTATAAATGATTTCTTGCATGTTAGCTCACCCTACTTGTTTGTGTTTGTGTATGTGCGATGATCGTATAATTCGTTATACGGGAGCAGATGAAGGAATGTCGTCTGTTCCAGTGCCAATGAAGAAAGAGATAGAAGAACAAATTAGAAGAATTCGAGTTATATTTATGAGTTTGTAGTTGAAATCTGAGTTTAAAACATATGTATAAATATATATCAACTATAAATTTTCAAGTGTGAGATTACGGGATGTTACCGTAAATGTAATGTTACAATATATAAATTATGAATTATCAAGTGTGAGATTATGAGATATTACACAATCAAACAACAACAAGAAACAAGTTCAACCAAATAACAACAACAAACAAGTTCAACAAAAAATAACAACAAACAAGTTCAACAAATAAGTTCTTCAAAACGAAAACTAACCTTCAAAAGGTGGGTTCATCGGAATAAAGTGTTTCCACCAGTGAGAGAGAAAGCAAAATGCACCTATGAAGAACAAGAACACGAAAATAATCAGTCAAAATAAACAAAAGTTATACATAAAGTAGTTAATTAACATGCATTTGTATCAAATGAAAGAAAGATTACATGTGATGATCGTCAAACTTCGTTCGAGAAAAGTTTGAGAAGAGAAGAGGGTCTCGCGCGCTAAGATAAAGAGAATGAATTTTCAATCTCTCGCTCAAATTAAAAAGGGGAAACTTTTGCTTGACAAATAATACGTCGAAGCTCCTACAAAATTCGACGTATTATATGTGGTTTAAAAGAAAAAAGAAAAAAAGAATTAAAAAGAGGTTACTTTTTGGCTTTTGGCTGACAAATAATATGTTGAAGCCTTTAGAGAATTCGACGTATTATTTGTTGTTTAAAAGAAAAAAGAAAACAGAATTAAAAAGGGTGACTCTTTGGCTTTTGACTGACAAATATTACATCCAACCCCTACAGGATTCGACGTACTATTGGTGGTTTAAAAGAAAGAAGAAAGAGAATGACGCGCTGGTTTAAATAATTACCATCATAAAACGTCGAATTGAATGAGACTTCGATGTTCTACAATTGCATTTATTTACAAAAATGCAACTGATCATTTTTAACGTTGGCTATTCAATGGTTGGACGTTGAACGCGTGACGTTATACACTGTTTTTGCACTAGTGGGATCATAAAGTATGTCTGGTTTGTGAAGAAAACATATCATATGAACAGTTAAAACATGAAAGGAAAATAATCTATCTTTGACGTTGTATAATTTCACTCGTATCGTAGATTGAAAAAGACCTTTAATTGACACAAGGAACATGACATTTTCCCAATTCCATTAACTAGTGCTAAGATTTATAAGACGATAAAGAGTCTTCATGTAGATTTTAGGAAAAAAGAAGGCAACTATGACTAACATGTTAATATATGTTGTAATATTTTTTGTTTTTCGTATTGGTGCAAGTTATATGTGCGACACTATATATATGTAATATATGTTGTAAAAAATATGTGTGATAATTTAATTAGAACTCTTCTAAATGTAAAAGGAAAGACAAAGAATGAAATCATACTTATTTGGATATGATTGAAATGAATATAGAGAGGAGTTAGCACCGAAATAAGTTGGTAAACGAATTTATTTGCTTGTAACATGTTACACTTTGTCCAAAAAGGAGGGAATACGTTTTTGTCAATGTCTTAAAGGAGTTAAGGTACCACAAGAATATTATTCAAATATAAAGAGTGTTGTATCAATGAAAGATGTGTAACTAGTTGGCTTAAAGAGTTATGATCGTCATGTTTAATGCAACAATTATTACTTGTGGTCGTACTTGGAATGTTGCCAAAAACTGTGAGACATACTATAACCTAATTATGTTCATTTTTCAATTCCATATTTAGCAAAGTTATTGGCATTCCCATAGAACAATGGAAAAATTCCTCTAGAGGTGTACATGTGGAAACAAAATCTAGACAAGAGGTTCTGCAAGCTCAGTTGTATATACTAAATAACACATAGGAAGTCATACCATGTATTTACCTAGACATAAGTACATTGTCAAACATAAAAAATCAAGACAATTAGAGAAATGACTATAGATGGTGCATAACCAAACTTTCATGACTTGGTTTAAAAAAGAAATCATGAAGGATCCGTATGCATTTGAAAATTAACTTGGCTTGAAAAAAGATTAAATTTTGATGTTTTATGTTGTTTTGACTATGAAATCAACGAAACTTTATTTTATACAAAGTCTGAAGATGATAAAACCAGTATGCAAAATAATAGAGTTACTTTGGATGTAGAGTCATTGAAATTGTTAACTTCAAAAGATATAAATCCTATTATGGGATCCATGCCCTATTATAGTGTCATAAAGGAGATTTTGGAAGTTGGTTATAAATAGTTTTCAGTACCTATTTTCAAATGCAAATGGGTTGACGAAAAAAACTAGTGTGGAAGTTGATGAATCGAGAATGACATTGGTTGACTTTCAAAAGGTAAGCATAACAAGATGAACCACTTATTATGGCATATCAAGCTTCAAGTCTTCTATGTCAGATATCTTGTATCTAAAAGTTGACATGTTGTGCTACATGGTAGAAAGCAAGCCAACAATTAAATTTACAAAATTGAATTATTTACACACGAACAATAATTAATACAGATTGTGATGATATTATGAATGATATCCATGCAACTTGAAAAGATCATGTCGAAGGAATATATATATATATATATATATATATATATATATATATATATATATATATATATATATATATATGTGTGTGTGTGTGTGTGTGTGTGTGTATGTGTGTGTGTGTGTGTGTGTGTGTGTGTGGAGTTTGCTAACTTACGTACGCTCTTTTTTCAGTTGGTACATTTTAGCAATGTGTATCGGGTTTTAGTAGACAAAAATACCCTCATATATTATGGATTATAAGTTTTAAGGTCAAGGGTATTTGAATAATTTTCATTACCAAAACTAAAAAAAAAACAAGAAACCCCCAAACTCTTACTCACCTCCCCATTCCTCTCAACCCTTTCTCTTTCATCTCTCTCCTTTCAACATTTTCTCTATCATCCCTACTGTAGCCCGAACTGAAAAAATCAGAAACACTTACCTAACCTTAACCCTAACCCTAATCCACCTTCCTCACTTATCCAATTTGTTTCTCTCTCATCTCCATACTCTCTCCCACCCACACAATTCCAATTGAAGTGAAATTTTTCGGATAAATCAATGCAATTAGGAGGATTTGATGAAAGGACATCAATTCAAATCCTAAATTTTCGAATTGAGAGAAATCAAGAATTCTTACTATTTCTTAGATTCATGGATAGGTTGGGATAACAATATCATAAAAAAATACTTAGAAAAAAACTAAAATACTGGCAATTTGAAACGAAATATAGTTCCAGATCCATGTATTCTTTTTGTCATATTCTTTTTGTACTAGATTCAATTAAATTGGAACGAAATCTTTCATCATTTTTTGTATTCTTCTTTTTTATCTTAGTTATTTTCATCTTTTTCTTAAATTTGAATCCAAAAAGAGTTATAAGTTAATTAAAAGAAACCCGCGACACCGTAATTTGTTATTCGTGCTCTGTTTGTTTATTTGTTTTCCACTTTAATAACAAAATAATCAAAATTGTTGTGTGTGGGTGAGAGATGGTATGGAGATGAGAGAGAAATAAATTGGATAAGTGAGAAAGGTGAATTAGAATTAGGTGAGTGTTTCTGACTTTTTCAGTTGGAGCTAAAATGACAGAGAAAATGTTGGAGTGAGAGATGAAAGAGAAAGGATTGAAAAGAATGAGAGAGATGAGTAAATGTTTGGAGGTTTCTTACTTTTTTTTAGTTTTGATACTGAAAATTATCCAAATACCTTTAATATTTTTGTCTACTAAAATCCGGTACAAATTGCTAAAATATACTAATTGAAAAAACGCGTACCCAAATTAATAAACCCATGTCAATTTTAACGTTATATTTATTATATTTAATTTATTGATGTTTGTTTGTCATTTTAATTTCAAAACAGAAATAGATAATAATAGAGGTTCTTACTAAGAGGTTCACTAACGGTGAGAGGACATTAATGAATATTGGTAGAGCCACGTGGCCAAAAGTAGAAACTTTTAACACCTATCTTTGAGTAGTTACTCATGAGAAAGGTTGAATTGAATTAGTTTAAATCAAAAATCGATAGGAATCCATCCTATCTAAATGTCAATGGATTTCAATTTATTGTATTGTGTTCTTTTAATCTATTATCACATCTTTTAAGGAATTGACATATAGAATATTTGAAAATTTTGAAAAAGGACGTCTACGAATTATGAAATGAACCTTTGGTAGGATAATTATTACATAATTTACTCAAATCTTTAAAAAATTAATAACAAACATTTAATTTATATATTTTTATTTTTATAATCTTTTTCTATTTTCTTGAAAGAGAAAATTTGATGAAAATTCGGTTTCAAAAATTGAATTCTGAAATGAAGATTAAAATTCGGCTCATATTTTGATAAAGAAGAATACTAATTAGGGAAATATTATGAGCAAAGTGCTTATTGAGAATATTTATTTGAAACGGTGCCAATGGTGAGAAAAACTTGGAAATTTACATTATTCTCCAATCAACTTGTAGACAATTGATTGCACTACGACGTGATTTTCTTTGTCGGAGATCTTGGTGGAGCCACCTCCAAGAGGAACCTTCCAAAGCTCTAGAAGAAGCAGCATGATAGTGTTGTTGTGTTCCATAATTACTATTTTTTCTATATTATTCTATTAAAGAAAAAGAGTTCATTATACGCCACGTTGCAAAGTTTAACATAAGAAAATCTTTTCTGTCTGACAACCTAAATAAAATAGTAATTAATAATTAAATATAAATCAGAGAAAGGGGTCCAATTTGTGGAGAAATGTCGATGATATTTCACTTTCCCTCAATAAAAGTTGGTTAGATATTTCTGAATTCTAATCCATGTAAAATCGAGAATATTGTAAGTAAATAATTTATGATTACTTTTATAAATTTTAAGATATGAAGTTTATTACGATGTAAGTAACGCGTTTACATATCATCTAAACTAAATATTTTAAAAAGAATTAAATATATTTCCTTCCATTAAATTTGGAATAATTTTTTATTATTATTTCAAATTTAACATTAACTTTTATAATTTTTGTAGTTTAAAAATTATATTGTAAATGTTATCAAAATAATTAATTTAAAAACAAAAATACGTTATATATATATATATAACTTATAAATATTAGTAGCCAGAATGAAACCTTTGGTTGTATTTAAAACAGAGATTAAAATTATTTTTAATTTATAAAATATGAAATAAATTTATATTGAAGAACTAAAAATAAATTTAACTATAAAGTTATGTCTCTATCGTTCAGTTAATGTGTTCATTTTATTTTCAGGATACATGTGTGGCCATGATCCGTTGTTGGATACTGTTTGAGAAATTTTGGGTGAGTATGTTGCAAGATATACCATTTCCCTGTCACCCAACTCCTTCCTACACCTTTCATTCAAAAAAAAAAAAACCGTGATTCAACAGGTCAAAACATCTCTTGAAGAATAATTAGTTCATCTGTGATTCAACTAGGATAATTGAAATAATAAATTATAACTAAAATAACAATAATACAATATAATATCGTGATTTAATAATATAAAAATTAAAAATAGTACATTTTAAAAGTTTTAATATTAAAAATACTCTAAAAAAATAAAATATTTTATAATTAATATTTAACATTAAATATTAATATTATTCTCAAACGAATAAGACGGATGTTGTAACGTTCCCGCAACTTAAAGGTCACTCATCCCTAAATTACTTCAGGCTAAGAATGTTTAACCATAGAGTTATTATGGGTCAGGCTACCAAAAAAATAAATGTATTTTGGTGATATGAATAGCCAAATCAATTCATTTAACCTATCCTTCAACTGTATAGTCTCATACCTATATAGTCTCTAGATCCTTCTCATTCCGGTGTATGTTCGATTCTTCCATGTGTCCCTCCCATTGGAAGCCTGTCAGGAGTCGCTCTTTGTTTGTGCCTCTTACACTTTGTGACTCTTGCACCGACGATCACTCTTCGCTTTCGTCAGTGTCCGGGTGTCACAGATGTTCTATCTTAGAAAACATGGTTGAAATTATAATATAATTTGGAAGAGGGCATGATTACAATATCCATACTTATATAGTCTGTATATTTAAGAGATCATCTATTTTCAATATATAAGAAAGCATATTAAAGATGTGAAATATATAATTAAATTAAAACCCAGAACTTTTATTTTATTTTACATTCTTTTTGGAAAGTGATAATAGATCAGTTACAATAACATTTTCATCCACAGCTCATCAAATTAACACGTCCATGCTTTAATTATGTTTAAGACTTGTTAACATCATGTCTCATTTTCTTAAGTAGTAGTGTAGGCCACCAAGTGAGCAATCACTAAAGTCCTTTAATTAGCATGAGTTGTAATTTGCATTGAAGATGCAAGTTCAAGCAACAGGCAAGGAATCCAAGAACACAGTATTGCTAAGCAAGGAATTACTTCATAAATTATTGTGTGAAAAAAATTATAAAGTGAGTTGAATAATCTTGTAGTGTGCAAAAAAAAAACAATATTTTATATACATATAATCTAATGGTGAAGAAAGTAAGAAAAATTATTTGTTTTTATTTCTTCGAAAGAATTTTAAAGGGTGTTTAAAAGGAAAAGAGGAAGAGATAAAAATATTATATTAATAGGTCTAAAACATAAATGCCTATATCATGAATTTAATCTATTTTATGTTGAAATTTAAATAATTCTCTTCTAGGAAAAAGTAAACTAGATAAGTTTCCAAATTGTTAAAGTACATAAGCTACTTTGTTATCATTCTTATATTTATTTAATAATTAAAAATATTAATAGTGTTGGACCAATTGTAACTATTCTAAGTAAATTATAACGGAGTACATGTTACGCCTTATTTAGGGCCTTAGAACATGGTTTGGACATTGTTTGTCACTACTTCCCAAATATCCATACTACCCGCACCATTTTGGGTACACGTAACTTATTGACCAAACAAGCCCTTAAAAATAATGATGCTCAAATCCTAACTAAGAAAGCAAGTTGGAATCTTCTTTCCTTTCTTTTTAATGGTCCATTTTTTAACAATTTTTTCTTATTTTTAAACTTCACTATTTTTAATTTATCTAATTAGAAATATTATTTAATTAAATAAATTTATAAGATGTTAATATCATAAAATTAATAAAGATGTTTTTCTCTGGAAAAGAAAAAAGTTTTTTAATAAAGATGTTTGCTTTTTGTTTGCAATTGTAGATTGCACAATGAAGAGAATCTTTAAGTAGTGAATGCGCCAAACTAAAGCATGGGGTTCTGTACTTAGAATTTGGAGTTTTCTTAGAAAAGCTTCTATAAATAGGTTTTATTAAAAAAAATTAACAAAAACTAATAGTTGTTATTAATTATGATATATGTAACTTGAAATGATGTTTGGGAAAGTACAATTTAAAGCCAATTGAATCCAAAAATGGTGGTAATGTAATAATGAAATGGGGATAGCTATAAAACTATGTGTTGGTAGGGAAAACAAAAACAAAAACAAAATCCTTGATTCTCTTGAATTAAATTTGATGTAACTTTGAAGCAAAAAGGGAGATTGAAAAAGGATGGTTGGTACTTATATTTGGTTATGAGATGTTATTTAGATTGAATTTAAGAAGAAAGATAGTGGATGTGTGGAAGAGATAGAAGTGATGATGTGAGTGATTTAAGAGCATTGGTTTGGGTTAGTTGGATGTCACATTTATGTTGAAGATATATATTTTGGTTGGTACCATTCTCACTCCTTGCATGTGAGATGCTTTTGATATTTTTTTTATTAGGAAAACACTTTTTCATGTTTGACAATGAGAGCCACTTGTAAGGTGTTATCATGACACAAAAGAGTTAACTTTACATTACAAAATCTTGGTCATGTTTAAAATTGGTGAAATAATTATTTATTGTTTTATCTTTACATTATTTATAATTATTGTGTTACAAAATAATGTGAATGGTATGTACTCAACCATATAATGTCACAACAACCCTAATTAATCTTTTTAATTGAATATATTAAGATTTAACTAAATTCAAGTCTTTTATAAATTTAAATGTTTTTAATTAAATTTTTATTAATATTTTATATATTCTAAGTATGTAAAACTTTTCTATTTTTATTTAAGTAAACGTGTTTAATGCTTTAAGTTAATTAAATAATGTAACTATTATGTTATTATGTTATCTTGTTTATAAATATGTGAAATTATGTTGCTAATATAAAATAATATTATAATTAATTAGAATAAAATAAATTATTTTTATTTTTATTATTATTCCATAAATAAATATATAAATATTTTTATTATTCCATTGAATTATATTACTTTGCATAATTTTTATCTTTTATAATGATTAGACTTTTTAATTATATAAATTAAAGATATTAAGAGTACTCATCTAAACAAAAGAAAAATTGCTTTAAGTCTAAACAAAAATTTATGATTTATTTTCACTTAAAAAAGAGTGTCATTATAATTTACTGAAAAGTAAATAAACAAAAGATTTAAAGATTTTTCTTTTAAAAATAAGTTAACCGGATATATTTCACCTTCGAAAAGATCCTCGTGAGCCTAATGTTCTAAGCTAACTTCACTACAACTTTACTTCTTGCGCCCCAATAAATTTTAGCTGCACTCCTCTAACTTTGAAAATAACTATTTTATCTTTTATAAAAGAAAAAGACTTTTGAATTACCTATTCTTAACATTTTTCATCATAAGAGATTTGGAGTTTTGATGATATAATTTTTGAAATAGAATTTCCAGAATACGTTAAATGCATTTTAAGAAAAACTTTCTGTATAGGTATAAAATATTAACCGAGCGGTTACAAACAACCAACCAGATATTCAGGTAATCTATTTATATCTTATTCTGTTTATATTTTATTGGGCTTATATCAGCTTAGGATCCATGAGGTAAATTATAAATATAAAGCCAGGGTCAAAGGCCAGGTACGTTTTCACTTACGTTCCACTTACTCTACATGACTCTCAAATACTCAATAGTGATAACTATTCACTAAATATTCAACCAAGAGCCGAGGCTCTTCAAATCACACGCCTAACTTGAGCGTCGGAGTACCTTTTGCAGGTACATCCACCCCCGTCCAAAAGGAGACCGATCGGCTTGCGCCAACACCGATCGGCCAGCAGCTGGAGTTTGGAGGCGAGCGAGCAGCCCCGACACATCAACAGGTTAGTTTCTCGGTCCCAAAACTTTTCACCGAAACATTTTGGCGCCCACCGTGGGGCCGAGCGTCAAACCCAATGATGACCACGAGGAGCATGGATGAACAACAAAGCACCAGAAAGATGATTAGAAACCACAAGAAACCAAGACGAGCGTTCGGTCTCGACATCACTATTTCAGATCAACACCAGAAACTTTTGACAAAGTGAAAACTACACTACATGAATCATCATCTCTACGTGAAGCGTCGTCAACAAGATAAGTATTTTTTGAAATATGAATATTTCATAAAATATCTAATTGATAATAGATATTATAACAACTATTTTTATGTTAAATATATAATATAATCCATAATATATTATATGATATATGATATATAATATAGTACATAACTATAAATATAGTTATCTAATTATTATAACCGAAACATTTTTTGGCATGATTAAAATAGTCCAAGAAATTATTGTGTTAGAGATAATTATCAACAACAATGTTATAAAATCTCAAGACGGTTTAGATACCTTGTTTATTATATATGTGGTTTATCCGGTGCCATTCATAATATCTGGTAACCGAATCATTTATTATACGGTTATATCCCATAATATATATCATCATGAGAATTTTAACAAGACAACATCTTGAAAAAATATATATCAAAATCCACGCCATCAACTATGCGAGTGCAGACTAAGATCTAGTCATAAACGGACTTTATGCTTAAAGTATCATGGAATTCAATTAACGAAGGAGAGGTCTCCTATTGCAAACACTGATTACCAATTTCGTCAACAAAGTTCATAATTAACGATCAAGTCCAAGACCGAGCGGTAAATCCCCCTCGGAAGAGAGGTAAAACCCTCAGACGAACGGTAAATCCCGTTCACTAGGAAACACTCCTAGCTCAAAGCAGAGGTAAAGCCCTCTCATAGTCGAACGGTAAAGCCCGTTCCCTAGGAAGCACTCCTAGGTCGAAGACCGACGGTAAATTCCGTTCGGATAAGAGGTAAACTCCTCTATAAACATTTGAAGACCGACGGTAAATTCCGTTCGGATAAGAGGTAAACTCCTCTATAAATATTTGAAGACCGACGGTAAATCCCGTTCGGATAAGAGGTAAACTCCTCTATAAATATTTGAAGACCGACGGTAAATTCCGTTCGGATAAGAGGTAAACTCCTCTATAAATATTTGAAGACCGACGGTAAATCCCGTTCGGATAAGAGGTAAACTCCTCTATAAATATTTGAAGACCGACGGTAAATCCCGCTCGGATAAGAGGTAAACTCCTCTATAAACATTTGAAGACCGACGGTAAAATCCGTTCAGATAAGAGGTAAATTCCTCTATAAACATTTGAAGACTGACAGTAAAACTCTGAATTCAAACTCTTTAAAACAAGGGGAAAAAACCCTCTCGGTTCAAGTAGAAGGTCGAGAGGTAAAGCCCTCTCGGTTAAAGTCGAAGGTCGAGAGGTAAACTCCTCTCGGTTCAAGTAGAAGGTCGAGAGGTAAAGCCCTCTCGGTTAATGTCGAAGGTCGAGAGGTAAACCCCTCTCGGTTAAAGTTGAAGGTCGAGAGGTAAACCCCTCTCGGTTAAAGTCGAAGGTCGAGAGGTAAACTCCTCTCGGTTCAAGTAGAAGGTCGAGAGGTAAAGCCCTCTCGGTTAATGTCGAAGGTCGAGAGGTAAAGCCCTCTCGGTTAATGTCGAAGGTCGAGAGGTAAACCCCTCTCGGTTACAGTCGAAGGTCGAGAGGTAAACTCCTCTCGGTTCAAGTAGAAGGTCGAGAGGTAAAGCCCTCTCGGTTAATGTCGAAGGTCGAGAGGTAAATCCCTCTCGGTTAAAGTTGAAGGTCGAGAGGTAAACCCCTCTCGGTTAAAGTCGAAGGTCGAGAGGTAAACTCCTCTCGGTTCAAGTAGAAGATCGAGAGGTAAAGCCCTCTCGGTTAATGTCAAAGGTCGAGAGGTAAAGCCCTCTCGGTTAATGTCGAAGGTCGAGAGGTAAACCCCTCTCGGTTACAGTCGAAGGTCGAGAGGTAAACTCCTCTCGGTTCAAGTAGAAGGTCGAGAGGTAAAGCCCTCTCGGTTAATGTCGAAGGTCGAGAGGTAAAGCCCTCTCGGTTAATGTCGAAGGTCGAGAGGTAAACCCCTCTCGGTTACAGTCGAAGGTCGAGAGGTAAACCCCTCTCGGTTAAAGTCAAAGGTCGAGAGGTAAATCCCTCTCGGTTAGAGTCGAAGGTCGAGAGGTAAACCCCTCTCGGTTACAGTCGAAGGTCGAGAGGTAAAACCCTCTCGGTTAAAGTTGAAGGTCGAGAGGTAAATCCCTCTCGGTTACTGTCGAAGGTCGAGAGGTAAAGCCCTCTCGACAAATGTCGAAGACCGAGCGGTAAATTCCGCTCGGTTACTATTGAAGGTCGAGCTGTAAAACGCTTTCAGTTCCGCCAACGCAGCCTCCCTCAAACTCATCAGTCCTATAGTTAACCACGGCTAAAGCCGACCGCTTAACTCGGACTTGGGGGGCATGTATAGGTATAAAATATTAACCGAGCGGTTACAAACAACCAACCAGATATTCAGGTAATCTATTTATATCTTATTCTGTTTATATTTTATTGGGCTTATATCAGCTTAGGATCCATGAGGTAAATTATAAATATAAAGCCAGGGTCAAAGGCCAGGTACGTTTTCACTTACGTTCCACTTACTCTACATGACTCTCAAATACTCAATAGTGATAACTATTCACTAAATATTCAACCAAGAGCCGAGGCTCTTCAAATCACACGCCTAACTTGAGCGTCGGAGTACCTTTTGCAGGTACATCCACCCCCGTCCAAAAGGAGACCGATCGGCTTGCGCCAACACCGATCGGCCAGCAGCTGGAGTTTGGAGGCGAGCGAGCAGCCCCGACACATCAACAGGTTAGTTTCTCGGTCCCAAAACTTTTCACCGAAACACTTTCTAAATTAATTTCTAAAACAAACTTTTTCAAGATATCTTCTAAAGTAAGTTTTTCAGAATACATAAAATGTATTTTAGGAAAAACTGATTTTACAACATGTTCTCTCTAGCGATGTCAATGATAGAAGCGGGAGCAAGAGGTCATGTATTGCAGTGAAGGAGGACATCTTTAATCTTTTTATCAAATTGAGATGCATTTATAGATAATGTAGGTGCAAGAAGCAAAAGTTATGTTGTGCAGGCCCAAAATAAAGGTTGCATTTTGTCTATGAGTGTTACTCCATGTACCTCTCCAGTGTTCTCCCTGCACCCCCACATTTAAACAATATTCTTCTTCAACGGATTTTGAAATCCGTTGAAGAAAAATTCCTTAAATGAGTTTCAAAATTTGTTGAATTTTTTTTTGAAAACTTCAACAAATTTTGAAATTCTAAAAAGGCTCGAAAAATCCTTCAATGGATTCTAAAGTTCGTTGAATGAATTTTTCTTCAACAAATTTCAAAATCCGTTGAAAAAAAAAAGAGTGGGTGTGTAGGTTTTTTTTTTGAAGTACAGAGACAGTTTTGAAATTTTTAGAAAATGTGGGGATGTAATATTCTTTGTCTCTTACCCAAACTTGACTGACAAAACCTAACAACTCAATTTTTTTTTATCTTTATTGTATCCACTAGTTTTCCAAGACTTCCATATAACACTTACTACTAAAATAGAAAGAAATAAAACATTGAATGTTTAGGATATCAACTGTAAAGACCTGAAAAATAGAGTGTTATAGAACAGATTGGTGTATTAGAATAATGAGATCGATTATTTTACTTTAAAATAATCTGATAATATAAAATGAAATTTTATAAACTCTTCTCATTATTCTAAGAACACTTCACCTCTCTAGAACTTTATTCTTCAGAGTTCTCTGAGTTCTCTCTAAAATTTCTTCTTGCTGAGTTATCTGTTCAACGATCAGGAAGTGCCTTGGCGATCCTAGCATTGAGGGCTTGAGTTTGGACCGATCAATTTCTCGTTCCTCAGCTGGTAAGTCATCTCCCTTTTTCTGTCCGTTCTTCTCTCTGCTGTGAACATGCAACGATTCTGGTTGCATGTGTTTAGTAGTTATTCCTTCCAATTCTAGCTCAATTTAGGGTCTAAGTGTGGTTCTCTATCACCATTTGGTGAGTTGTAGGTTTCTGCTGAAATTCCTTGCTGTGCAAGGTACGGCTGGAACGTTTCTGTGATTTGGACTGTGTATCTCTGAGGTAAGGGAAGCTAGGTTGTGCTTTAATTATCAATTGGTGTTGTATGTTATGAATTCTGTGATTAGAATGCTATGCAGTTAGAATTTTAGCTTGTGAATGTATGTTCATAACTGTTAGAATAACGGAAACTGTGAAATGTGATTGGTGAGTTGAATGTGATGAATCTATATGCTGTAATGTTTGTAAATTGGTGACTATTATTGGCTGTGATGTGTGGTAGTGTTGTTGTAGTAGAGTGTGAAGTGAATTGGGCTGGTTTAGTGTATTTTGGAGGAAGTGAGGTAGTGAAATTGAGAATTGGTGGTCAAGGACTGTTAGTGACTGCTGGGATAGTGTATATAGGTCATATGGGACTGGTTTGAGTCATTAAAATGGTCAAAAACAGGTTCCAAGTGGTAGAATTGATTTTGGGTCTATAAGTTGATGAATTGGAGGTTCTAGAGTAGAGATTGATGCATAAACACTTTAGATTGGTGTTAGGAATGTTTAGAATCCTTTAGTTAAGTTTAATTTAGCATATACATCGAATTAGGAGTGTTAGAAGTTAGCCAAGTTAAGTAGAATTGGTAAGGAGTGTTTGAGTTGTGTAATTCTGCAAAATTTCGTTCTGCAGATTATGCAGACTCGCTGTGCGAATGGAGTCGCATAGCGAGTTACCTTGGCGAGGTGCTCTCTGCCAATGTACTCGCATAGCGAATGGGCGCGCTGTGCGAGTGATTTGAGAGGGTTGCTCTCTGTTTGTCAATTCGCATAACAAGTGTAATCGCTATGCGACTGGTTGGGGTCTGGAACCATTATTCATTTTTATTCGATCAGCGAGTGGGTCTCGCTCTGCGAGTGCTTGGGGGGTTCAATCTCTGGATGAGACTATTACGTAGCGAATTGGGTCGCTATGCGAGGGATTGGGGTCTGTAGCTTTCTACAATTTTATTCGCATAGCCAGTTTAGTCGCTATGCGAGAGATCCAAAGTAGTTGGTCTCTGTCTTTGGCTTTCGCAAGGCGAGTTAGGTCGCTGTGCGAGAAGTTTAGGGTCTCGCTATGTGAAGGTGTGCGCTATGCGAGGGGTACGTTCTAGTTCAAGCCTTATGTGTTCTTATGTTGTTTGATATGTATCAAGAAGTGTTGTATGAAGTAAGTGGAAGTGGTAACATGTAATATCTGTGGTGATTGTAGAATGTTGTAATCAAAATGGTATAGTTTAAATGTGATTTATGGACGTAATTCCATGATCCTCAAGGAGAGGAGATATGGTGGTGCCCTATGTTGTGGTTCAAAGTAGAATCTCTAGTTGAGATTCAAGTAAATTTAGAATGGATGCAGGAGCTCAGTCTTGGGGGTTATCCTGAAACTCCAATGGTCTTTCATTCTCAAGTAGAGAGGATTGATCAATGTCGTGAGGAGTAGCAGGAGGTCCTAGTCTTGGGTGCTTCTAGTATGGCCCAAGGTAAATGATAACGGACTAACCTCGTGAGTGTGGTAGGGTGAAACCCATTGGCAATGGCTTTGCAAAGCAGTAGAAGCCACCACGAGTGCACGACCCGCCATAGCTCGGCAATCATTCTAAGTCCGGACAGTCAGAGTCAGTGTGTGTTATGGGTGAAGGGTTTAAGTGACGTGAATGTATAATATACTTGTATGAATTTTATTGATTGTGGTATGATTCGTCTTTGTTTAAACTAGCTTACCCTGTTGTGTGCTTATATTTTGTATGTTCTGCTGTTTTTCTTCTACGATGACCATCCTTTGGATGTGAGCAGCGGAAGAAGAGGTTTCCTTGGAGCAAGCATTGGATAGAGGTGATGCTGCTACTGAATAGATGTGTTTGGCTCTTTAGAGCTTTGTAGATAGTTTTGGAATAGTTTTCGGTCTGTATATAAAGTTTTAAATTTATAGTTGTTTTTGGATGACGGTAAAGATATCACTTTATGTTTAGATGGATAACTGTACTACTTTATCATGCATGTTACTTCTCCTTATTATAGTTTATACTATATATATTGGGATGTTACATCCATTTTTTTTTAAATTAAAGGTTAAATATTTTTTACTAAATTAGAATTTATTTTTGTTCCAAATTTTAATATATATTAATGGCTAAACTTTAAAAGTAATTGATATTTTTTTTTGTTTAATGACGTTAATTTCTTTTGAGTTTGTTAAACAGTATTTAAACTAACATTTAAACCGAAACATGTAAAAATAATATAAATAATTCAAATATTATTTAAAAAACTAATATAATTTTTAAAATATGAGGACTAAAATATGTATAACTATAATAAAAAAAATTATAATTTTATATATAAATTAGGAACTAAAGAAATATTTTTGAAAGTTATTTATTAAATCTAAAAAGCTAAAGACACTTTTAAAATGTTTTCTTACACACCGAATTTTTTTAACATATTTTTTCTTAAACTTTCTTCTGAAGAAAACTGAAAAAAGATGAAAAATTAGAATCTTTAAAAATTAAAATTAAAAATTAGAATTTTAACAAATTTTGAAATTCTAAAAAGACTTGAAAAATCCTATGAATTTTGAAGTTGTTGAAGGAATTTTTTTTTAACTAATTTCAAATCCGTTGAAAAAAAAAAAGAGGAGCGTAGGACTTTTTTGTAGTATAAAAACAGTTTTAAAATTTTTAGAAAATGTGGGAGGATAGGAAGAAACGTGAATGGTATAGAAAGTAATATTCTTTGTCTCTTATCCAAACTTGACCGACAAAACCTAACAACTCATTATTATTTTTATCCCAGTTGTATCCATCAGTTTCCCAAGACTTCCACAAAACACTTGTTTAGAAAGAAATAAAACATTGAATGTCTGGAATATCAACCATTTTTTTTAAATTAAAGGTTAAATATTTTTTACTAAATTAGAATTTATCTTTGTTCCAAATTTTAATATATACTTATGGCTAAACTTTAAAAATAATTTATATAATTTTTTTTTGTTTAATGATATTAATTTTTTTAGTTTCTTAAATAGTGTTTAGACTAACATTTAAATCAAAATAATATAAACAATTCAAATATTATTTTCATACACATTTTACACATCAATTTTTTTTATCATATCTACATTAAAAAAACTAATTTATTTTTTAAAATATGAGGACTAAAATATGTATAACTTTATAATAAAAAAATTATAATTTTGTATATAAATTACGAACAACATATTTAATCTTAAAATTAAAAGTTGTTTATTAAATCTAAAAAGCCACCCGGAGGTTTTTGAACATATTTTTTCATAAACATTTTAAAGAAAAGTGAAAAAAATGGAAAATTAGAATCTCTAAAAATTAAAATTAATTTATTAAAAAATTAAAAATAATGTTAAAAAAAATATGGAAAACTTCTACCAATTATCATCTGATGTAAATTTCATATTTTCTTTTTCTAAACTAATACATAATCTTTACTTATAAAATTGGTTTATTTTTTCTAAATAAAATTAATTATCTTGAAACTACTTTTCAACAAACTTACACAACAAAGACTAATTCAAATTATAATATATTAAAATTATATATATATATATATATATATATATATAATTTAATCTTACACTAAATAATGAAAAGAAAAAAAACAAGTCCAACTAATGTCTCCCTGACCTATATTTTTTCGTTGAAAAGAAAAGTATATGTTGTTTTATTTGAATTTTATTCATTAGAAAATTCATTCTGAACTCAATCAAACATTTACATTACTTCTAATCTATGCTTTAGAAAGTGTAATTTTCCCGTTAACACTGCATCAAGAGATATCCAAACATAACCTAATACTTAAAAACAAAGAAACTTCTATTGAATAATAAATAATGAATAATGAATAATGAAAAAGTAAGCATATATTTAAATGAGTTTGATTCGTTGTAGAGCAGCTACCCTTTTTGTAACATCCCAAATTCTCACATTAATGTAACATTCCAACTTTTCACATTAATGTAACATCCCAAATTTTCACACTTGATAATTAACATTACATTTACGGTAACATTCCGTAATCTCACCCTTTAAAATTTCCTAGTTGATATAAGTCTATACATGTAAAAATGTTCTAATTATAGTTCTTCTACTCCTCCCTTTCCTTGGCACTATGTGAGGCGACATTCCTTCATCTGCTCCCGTATAACGAATTATACGATCATCGCACATACCCAAACACAAAACACAAACAAGTAGGGTGAGCTAACATGCAACAAATCATTTATAAGACATGCATAATTACTTCGATACAAACATCATATAATAATTATGTCAAATACCATCGTACCACAATTCCTATTAGACACTCGTCCCACAATACCCAATAAATACCATAATACTCAATAGACATTCATTCCATAATACCCAATAAACACTCATCCCACAATACCCAATAAACATTCATTCCACAATACCTAATAAACACTCATCCCACAATACCCAAATAAACACTCATTCCACAATACCCAATAGGCACTTATCCCCACGATATTCAATAGGCACTTATCCCAACGATATGCTGATGAGCGATACAACAGAAGGTTTTTCACTTGTGATGTCATTCTTAGTCCCCTCACTATGTCCAAAACCGGCACATAGACCAGGACATTCTGCCCTCCATACCATTCATAATGTTAGTCCCCTCATTATGTCCTAAACCGGCACATAGACCAGGACATTCTGCCCTCCATACCATTCACAAGGTTAGTCCCCTCACTATGTCCTAAACCGGCACATAGACCAGGACCTCCTGCCCCTCTCACCACATAATTCATCATTCTCTACTTGAGACTGATTGATTATTAGAGTATCAGGATAACCTCCAACTTCATGACCCTCAACATCAACATATACGCACATACCATGTCATTACAGAATCTCTCCACGAAACTCATACAATGCTTACATTCCTTAACTCATATTATACCATTACAAAATCTACCCATAATCCTCATACACCTACCATGACATTACAGAATCTCTCCGCGAGACTCATACCATACTCACATTCCTCGACTCATATTATACCCTTACGACATCTCCCCGTAATACTCATACATGTTCAGATGCATAAATTCAAATCAAATAAACTTCAATCATTTCAGAAATCATACAAACTGAATATATTCCAACAAGATATATTACATGATAATTTAACAGTACATAATCTGTACACAAGATTTAAGTTAAAAACCTGTCGAGTAGACTTCCAGGAAAGAGAGGTGCGTCACAATGGACAACTTAAGTACCAAGTCTTTCCTTAGCCAAAGTGTTCCTCAACTAGTTTTTAACAAATTTCTTATTAACAGATTCAAAACAACAGCATATAATATTTACACCGAATATCAATATAGATAAACATACAGTAAGCATTAACAATATTCATACATAATTTCAAGACATGAATAGTAATAAAACAGTACTAAATCATAATATAAAAGCTTAGAAAAGTTAGCTCCACTATCTCTATTCCAGACTTAATCTCCTGCTCCGAATTTGTTTCCCCCGAAACCCTTCAGAACCTCTACTCTTCTTGCAACTAAAAATTTCTCCCTAACTCTTTCTTCTCTATTTCTCAAGCTCTCACTTGATTCCTCTTTTCTTGGTGCAAAATACCCTTCCCTCCTATGGCTATTTATAGGTAAAAAAATTTACTATTCATTAATATTTTAATATTATTTATTATTTTAATATTATTTAAAAAAAATATTTTAATCATTTACTTATTAATTCTGATCCTAATTTCTTCCATACTAAGAAATCCTAATTTCTTACATGCTAAGGAATCCTAATTTCTTTCATGATAAGAATTTATTTTTACTATTCACTATTCACTTTTACTATTTACTATTCACTTTTTATTATTCAATAAAAAAATACTAAATAAATTATCAAAATTTTGAACCTCTCCTTCTAAAATTACTATAATTTTATATCCAAAATTTACATTTTTCTATCCACTAAAATTATTATTACTAATAAAATGCTAAAATTTACTATTATAAATATTTTTTTTTATGGATCTTACACTTTTCTCTCATTCCTTTGATTTTTTTTTCTTTTCGAAAAATTTCAGTGATTTTTGTGCATTAATAGTGGGATTCACTTGAGAGTGTTTAAGATCTTTTTAATAATAAAATTTATATTAGTATATTTGTTCTAAGACGTACAAACATTCTCTGAAAAAGACAATGTAATAAAAAATATTAGTACTATCCTTTTATATGTCTAAGACTCACCAAAATTCCTAAAAAAAGAAGATCTTATTGCTCGAAACAATCATAATATGGTACGCAATGATAGGGAACACAAAAGGATGAGTAACGAAGCAATCACAAAATTTGCACTGAAGTTCCCCCGAGTGTTATTAAAGTTGAAGTGATCCAAAATGGATTATAAAGAATTCAAAACGAAACGTCATGAAACAATACGTAAACCCAATCGGCTAACAATTTGCGATATTTGAATTACAAGAAAAGAAAAGAAAAGAATTTTTTTTATATAGATTATTCATATAGAAGTGCGGTTGAGAGTTTTAAGATATTACTTCATCTTTATTAGTATTGGATTCAAACAGATAAAAATATTTAGGAGAGAATTGAAAAAGGTCTTCGTAGATAGATTTGACATTGATGTTTAAATCTATATGTTGATGATTTACCTTATTATACTTTTGGTATGATATGTGATCATGGAATGACAAGAACTCTTAAAAGAGAAGAATAAGTATAACATGTGCATGATTTTAGATTCTAATTAATACATTACATATTTCGAAAGAGTATTCTTTTTTTTAAATATCAAATATTTAGAAAAAAATTATAATTGTATAATTTTTAAATTGGAGTACCAAATAAAATTTTATGAGAACCAAAACATTTATTAAGTTTGCAAAATGAAACAAAGTTGATAAAACTAAACAATATTTTTAAAAAAATATAAAAAAAAGTATGGTTAAAAATATTTTAATAATCTCTTTTCTTCATTTCTTTAAATTCTAATGAATACTTTTTATACACTAATAAAAATTATAATATACTACTTAAACGAAATTTTTACAAAGAAAAAATATTAAACCAATAATAATTAAAAGTTAACATAAATATTTATCTTTTAAACTTTAATGTATATGTGTGATAAACAAGATTTAGGATAATGACATTAAATTATAATATTATATTGAATAAAACGTTTTTATACAATTACAACCATAAAACTACACTTATGAAATGAGTAAAAAAACTAATTATATAAAAAATCATCAAAACAATATTCAACATGATAAAATAAGCAACAAATAAAAATATTAGAAAAAAAATAAAAATATTAAATGTTTTATATTAGAAATAATTTGATAAATTAATCAATAAAATTATGCAATACAAATATATATATATATATATATATATATATATATATATATATATATATATATATATATATATATATATATATATATATATATATATATATATATATATATAAGGACGCCATCAAATGAAAACTACATTAAAAATCTAAAAGACAACTTTTTAAATATAAAATTAGTTAAACAGTTAAGTGATAATATATATACATATATATATATATATATATAATTCTTTTTAAGTTATTTAATAAATTGAGTATTTTAATAATTTAAATTAGATAAAACGAGTATTGGAACGGGTATGAAAATAAAAACCATACAAGATATACATATTTATCACTATATATTCAGTCAATACGAGGATTCTTTATCAAAACGGAGACGAATTCAGAAAATATTAAAAAAATGTGTTTATTTGCTTACATTTAAGTATTATGTTTTTTAATGCATTACTAAGGAATAATATAATATATGAAATATACCTATGTAGTATTTTATGCTTAATACTAATTGTGAGATGCTTTAATTATTAAAAAATTATTAATTTAAAGTGTTACAAAAATAATTTATATAAGGACACATTAAAGAAAAAATCAACTATACATTATAAACTAATAATGTAAGATATTTTAGAGCAGATTAAATTGTTAAAACTATTCTTTATTCTAATTGTGGGTAGAATTTCGAAAAGTATTCCCTGCAAACTTCTATAGAATCAATACGATATTCTCAATTTTTTTAATCGGTAAAAGTCAAATGCATAAATATTTGGTGTATATATATATATATATATATATATATATATTTCATGTTATATATTTGATTATAATTTAGTCATAATTTATACTTTAATTGGACAAATATAATAATTTTAGTATATTAAAATACTTTTACATGGTTAAGGATTGAAACCAATTGAATACATTTTTCTTTTTTAAAAGTGTAAAAAATATTCCAAATTTAGAACGAAAATAATATTTTAAATACAGTAATTGATTCTATTCATATTATTTCGATGATTTAAACTCGAAACATAATCTTATTTGTAAGAAAAAAAATAATATCTGAAATACAATATAGTGGATCTTAGCGATCTTATGTCAAAGAGTTGAGGACAGAATAATTATTAACTTAAAAATGTACCATTTTATTACAAATTATAATTAATTTTAAGTTATTATGTAACATCCCAAAATATAATAATTACCATATAATAAAATTAATTACATTTCATAATCTAACAGTGCAGTCTTACACTAAAAATTAACGTTCAACAGCCGAACGTCATTAAGTACAGAGTTGAATACAATTTAACAGCATAAGAAAGGAAGTCAGGATCGAACGGTTTACAAAACCAATTACCGAACGATCTAAACAAAACAACTAACATCCAAAATCAACCGAACGATCTAAGGCTCGGCCTTAACTTCAACGTCCACCAGGTTCTCCTCTTCAATCACTTCCTCCAACAAGGCGTCTCCTTCTGCTCACATCCACACGGATGATCATCGCAATGACAAGATGGACGTACAAGGACGAGACAACACAAGAAAACACAGGGTAAGCTTAAGTAATTTAATTCACACATCAACATATAAATTAAACATTTCAACAACACAAGAATGGTTCAACATATATATATATCAATACGAAAAACTATCATTAGACGGACCGTCCGGACTGTATGAATCTGTGTAGCTACAGGCGTTCTTGCACCCGGGTGATGTAGTAACTGGGATACACTCAACAGCTGCCACCCGAGGTTAGCCCTATCCAAAGTACCCCTAAGGACTAGGACCTCCTACCGTTCCCACACATGACCTACCCCCTCTACGTGAGGACGAGTACTCATGGAACATCAGGATGAACTGCCAGCATTAGCATAACCACAGTCATACTTCACCAATTTCCAATATTCAATACATGAGTCGTTCCTCCCTGGAACGCTAGTTCAAAAACCACAATCGTTTATTCATCTCATATACTGTTCATTCTTTATAATCTTCCACTTTATTATCAGTTTCATCATCAGTTACAGGGACATAAAATAACGAACGTTCAGCCCTCTTCATAACGAGAACGAACGATAAGAAAAAGATCGATGATTCTCCCGTTCAGAACAGAATAAAACGAAGAGAGTTACTGTTGGATTTACGAAATGAACCGAGTAAAATAGTGTAATATGTGACGAACGGTATCTACCACGTGAGTCAGTTGAATGAACTGACTCTCTTGAGTTCAAACCAATACTTAAGAATTAAATCAAGTATGGGGACCTTAGGCCGGATCCAATGCAAGAAGAATATTCAAGATGTTAAGGACCATATTTAGAATAGTTCACATACGGAAATCCAATGCCAGTAAATGACCGAACATGGGAAAAGAAAGTATTACTACAATTGGACGAACGCTATTTTATCAAGATTGATTATACAATAGTACGAGCGCTTGGTATGAGACCGCGCACTCCTCAATACGAGCGCTAGGTATGAAACCGAGCACTACTTAGTACGAACGCTAGGTGTAAGACCGAGCGCTACTTATTACGAACGCTAGGTGTAAAACCGAGCGCTACTAATCTTAAAATAAGAGGGTTTATATATAGGTATTACTCTATTTCAGCTATCAGGGTATTACTATGTTGAGCCGAACGCTCAAACATAGTATTTCCACATGAGGACGCTCGTTCTTGACTAGAATTCTCTCCAAATGAAAGAGTTCCATTTTAAAACAATTTACTAGAACAAATCGAACGGTAGAGGACCGTTCAATAACGAACGTACATTATCATAATGAGAATTTCATATTCAGAATTTCATCTATTTTCAACTCAAGTTTTCAACATATCAGTTCATACCTTATAAATTCATATCAAATATCAATTTACAGATTTTATAGAATTTCACATTTATAATTCATACTCAAAATGATTACTCATATTCACATTCATACATATCAACCATCATCATATACATCAAGCAGCATGCATCATATTCATTCCTTCAATCAACGGACGTTCATATAGTAAGGCAACATACAAATGTCAATTAAATTAAATAAGCTTCCCTTACCTGGATCAGTGAGTGAAACGTTCTAAACGTAAGATTTTGGGTTCGTCCGTCTACAGCTTTCTACCCCCAAAGATCACTTAATTCTTCCAACTAAATCTAACCATAAAATCAAGAATAATTTAGACTATACCCCTTCATGCAACCAGAATTTGGCTTTGCATGTAACAAAAGAACGCTCGACGAAGAAGAGAAACTTACCAGTTTCAGAATCTGGAACTGTTCGGTCCAGAATGAAGCTCACGACGATGGGAATTCTTCTACGGTTTCTGAAATGGGATCGGAGAAGGGAAGGATGAGTTACAGTAGAGAGAAGAAAAGGTTTTCTAAAGAGAAGGAGGAGGAAAATGGAAAGTCAGAGTTGGGAAGGAGAAGTGCATGCAGAGGAGAGTGAACATGGTTGTTCAGAAAATCATTTTTGTCTACCCCACGTCCAACGGACGTGCACTCTCCTATGGACACCTGTCCTCAACTTACTGATTTCCGAATCTTCCATTTTGACACTTGGCGTTAGCGCAGAGAGTTTGTGAGTGCGTTTTAATGGTTCTGAGCAAGGTGTGGATGTAATAAATGAGATTAAACAAGTGGTGTTTGAGTGTATTTAACGAGGCCTGACATATTATCTTATTGTATATACTTTTAAAAATTAGGTGTGACATTTTTAGAACGAATCATTTTAATTTTCATAACTTTCAATATTGACTAATTATATACAAGTATACGAGATGCGTTGATTGATTTTTCTTTTCTTGATTAATATGATTTTATTCTTTCTATTTTCATTGAAAATTAACTTTCATATTAGCATAATTACTCACCCGAGCAAGAAATTTGACCCACGTGTCGAAAACCTAACTACAGAACGCATAGACCATGGTTTTCAATTACCCAATATTAATAATATAATATACATGATCTAAAAGCAGCAAAAGTTATGGAAGTTTCGCATTTTGCATATTTTTTACTCTTCACTTTGTAGTTTAGTTCAAGCCTTTTCAGCTTTTTATTCTTGTCTCCTGCAAAATTCTCCAAAAGCCCAACTCAACGCTAACTTGTTCCTTTCCCTGTTCTTCTCTTCTCTGCTTATGGGTATGTCATTCTCCTCAACTTTAATTTCTGTTATCACACGATGAAACACCATTTACCTTGTCAAATTGATGTCTGCTTATGCTTATTTTGTCCCAACACTTTCCCTTTTTTTATGAAATGGGTTGCGTTTGAGTTTGCGTAATTCCAAGTTATTTATCTCTTGTTTGCAATATTTATGTTTCTTTTTTTTCTTCTTGAAGATGGTTTGGAGTTTAGATCACTATTGGTTATATACAGCTAAGTTGATTGTTTTCTTTGGGAATTTGAGCTTTGGAATCTTGATCTTCCAAAACACCTTCTTCGATCCTCAAACCCCCATTACCAAAATGGGTGCTCGTGTCTTGAATATTTGATTTGATTTTGTGCTTGCTTTGCTAGTACTTACCGAATTATATAGTTATCAAATTTTTTGGTTTAGTGTGACATTTTAATGGAGTGCTTATCGCCTGAAAAATGTCTATGCATATTAATTGAGGTATCTCCTTTCAATCATATTTTATCCGTCCGTAAGATTCAGACTCAAAACTTTGCTTAAAGGTTACCCAAAACATTGCTTAAAGGATCTAAGTTTAGTTTCACTTAAACCAGCAACGTATTGTTCAAGAAGTTGTATTAGTAGTAGTAAGCACCCAATCTGGTTCTGGTTGCATCCAATCGAGATTGTATGATGTGTGGCTTTAATTTTCTATGCTATGCATTAATTATGATTCATGACATGAGGCTTCTATAACAGGTTAGCACTAATTTGGGTGAGCAAAGTTATTAATTGTTCTCAAGACAATTTTGTTATCATTGTTTTGTAGTCCTGAATGCCATCTCAGTGGTTCCTGTATGGTTTTTGGTGTTAATACAAAAAATGCTTAACTGTTAGCACACTACCTGCAAAAAATATTGCCTGAGAAGAAGATGCAGCTATATCATCATCCGTTGGATTTGGACAGCCAGAGGGTGAGAATTTCATTGGAGGAGGAGGGTGTGGATTATACATCTCACCATGTAAATCCCATAACTGGCAAGAACTTGGATTCTTCTTTCTTCAAGATGAATCGCCGTGGAAGGGTCCCTGTTTTCCAAAATGGTTCTCATATCATTTACAACACTATTGATATAATCCAGTATGTCCTATTCTTCTCACCCTTATTGTATCATTCTATTTATTTTTACTTCAATAAATGTGCATAAAAAGAACCATTTTTGTGAAAAGTATACTTATGTGGTGGCACTGAAAATTGAAATTACCACAGCAAAACTAGTTGAAAAATTGATTGCTGACCAAGTCCTCTCTTCATATACATCACTACTCCAAAACCAGTTCCCCCGAAGTGGCAAATAGTGTCTGCATGCACTTCAGATATGAACTGCTTTGTATTGTTTCTTGATAAAGCGTAATTATTTGCACATTAAGAATGAAGAGTGTGTTCAATTTTGACTTTACTTTCAAACCTTTATGCTATAAACAGAAACTATACACTTGGGTTGAATGTTCAGGTACATAGAAAGAATTGCTGTGGTTTCCTCAGGGGCTGAGAGTATCAGTACCAGTAACAGGGAAGTGATTGAATGGATGCAGAGGATACAAGACTGGGACCCCAAGTTTTTCACACTTGCACATATACCAGAGAAATACCGTGTTTATGTTTCCAAGTTCATAAGGCAAGTGGTGATTGCTCGCATGTCTGAGTCACCTGAATTAGCAGGAGATTACCATAGGAAATTAAGAGAAGCCTATGAAACTGAAGAGAAATTGAAAGAAGCAGATGTTTTGAGAAGGGGCAAAGAGCATTTGGTTAGATTGCTTGATGAGGTGGAGAGGCAACTGTGTGAAACACCTTTTTTGGCAGGTCAAGATTTCACCATGGCTGATGTGATGCTCATTCCAGTATTAGCTCGTTTAAAACTCTTGGATTTAGAGAATGAGTACATAACTGGAAGGCCAAACATTGCTGAGTACTGGCTTTTGGTTAAGCAAAGGCCTAGTTATAAAAGGGTGATTGGTAAGTACTTTAATGGTTGGAGAAAGCACAAAACACTCTTGAAAACATGGTTCTTAGTTCGTATTCGAAGTTTGCTGAAGAGGTACTAGTGCAACACTTGTATATCTGTCAGGATTTCCAAAAGGGGGTAGAATAAATGCACAAATGAACATAGCAGACAATCATTCTGTGTAAGGTAGGTTAAGAGAACTGATGTTAGACATTGTTCTTTATTTATTCTACCTTTTGCTTTCAACACTTTTTCTTGATGCTGGTGGAAGAGCTGCATGTCAAAGTGGCCAGCATGAAAACATCTTTTGGCTCAGTATTGAAACAATTCATGCGCTGCAATATTCTTCCATTGAAAGAACTATGAAAAGGAAAATTTGTTCATACTGACACTGGAATCACGGGGTTGCTGCTGGTTATATGTACATTAATTCTGATACTTGTAAATGTAATCAAAGAAACATATAGTGTAATAGTATATATACATTTTCTTCTTTTGTGAACAGCATGTTGTTGAACTACAAGTTGCAGTTTGAACAATGGACCAGAGACACTACATCATCTACTCTCAGACTACCTGTTTCTGTTTAAATAGTCTTTGATTACTCTGTCAATCAATAAGTTATTGATTGGTTACACCGGTTAAACTATATTAAATAAATAAATAATTACATATGTGATATATGCGCCCGCGCATATATATATATATATATATATATATATATATATATATGTGCTTTTAAATTTGTCAATTCAATCTTTTACTCGACTTCCCTTCAAAACACTTAAGATAAGTATAATTAGGTGTAAGGAGGAAGGTTTTTTTATTTTATTTTTTTATTGATATTCGTGATTTTAGACAGACTTGTTTTTTTTTGTGCTTCATCCAAAACATATTTATATTAAGCTAAATTATTAATGTGTTTTTCTTATGCTAGGATCATATAAATACAATGTAATTAAGTCAAGAAGTATTATTACATATCGTCTAAAAATTATACTTTTAGGATATTAGATAATAACTCTTTACAACTAATAGATAACATAACTTGAACTGAATAAACCTAAATGAACTGTACTCTTAGATTAAATTGTTTAATGTATGAAAGATGAGGTAGTAATATGACATAATATCTGTGGACATGCAAGCATGAGATTATTCTCAAAGTTGCAATGCCATGATCTTGTTAGAGGACTGCCAAAAGTATCATTCAATGATACAATCTTCTGTAGTGCTTGCATGAAGGAAAAACAGGTCAAGGAATGTTTTAAAAGTGAAAACATGGTTTCAACTAAACAACCTCTCGAGCTGCTTCATATAGATTTATTTGGTCCTACAAGAACAACGTCTATGAGCAGTAAACGCTATGGGTTAGTAGTAATAGATGATTTTTCTAGGTGGACCTGTGTTCTATTCCTAACTCATAAGGACGAGGCTCTTAACACTTTCTGCAAACATTGTAAAAGGATGAAAACTGAAAAGAATTTAAAAATCATATCTATCCGAAGTGACCATGGAGGAGAATTTAAAAATGATCCTTTCAAAAAATTTTGCGAAAACTCTAGCATTAAACACAACTTTTCAACTATGAGGACTCCACAACAGAATGAAGTTGTTGAGAGAAAAAATAGATCTCTACAAGAGATAGCCAGAACTATATTAAACGCTTTTAATTCTCCTAAACACTTCTAGGTAGTAGTAGTCAACACTGCTTGCTATATTCAGAGCATAGTTTACAATAGGCCAATCCTCAACAAAACGCCTTATGAATTATAGAAGGACAAAAGGCCAAATATTTCTTATTTTCATCCCTTTGGTTGTAAATATTTTATGTTAAATACAAAAGATAATCTTGGGAAGTTTGACTCCAGAAGTGATGAAGGAGTCATGCTTGGCTACTCAGAAACGTCAAGAACGTTTAGAGTTTACAACTCTAAGACCTTGAAAGTTGAGGAAGTCATCCATGTAAAGTTTAACCAAGATCCTAACATAAATAAGCTAGAACTAGGCAAATCGTTCTCTAAAATGCAAGTAGAAACAACCTATCCAAAAAGGAAAATGCATTAGACGCAAACAACGATCAAGAAGAGGATCAACGAGAAGAGCCACTTAACGATACTACTAAAGAAAGAAGGGAACCAAACAACCTACATCATATAATCATCAAGGACCACTCTTCAGAAAAGATCATTGGAAATCTAGAAGAGCATTTAGGAACAAGAGCATATCATAAGCATCCTACCATAACTCTCACATCTCAAATTGAGCCACTGAATGTCATTCAAGATCTAAAAGATAACTCTTGGGTTGAATCCATGAAAGAAGAACTAGATCAATTCAAGAAGAATGAGGTATATGAACTCATCGAGTTACCTCAAGGAAAGCATGTAGTTGGAGCTAAATGGATCCATCGTAAAAAACTAGATGAAAATGGAAAAGTCATCAGAAGCAAAGCAAGACTTGTTGCGAAAGGCTATTCTAAACAAGAAGGAATTGACTACACAAAAACCTATGCTCCAATAGCAAGGTTAAAAACCATTCATATTCTTCTATTATTCGCGACATTCAACGAAATCAAATTATATCAAATGGACGTCAAAAGTGCATTCTTAAACGGTGACATTAAGGAAGAAGTGTATGTGGAACAACCTCTAGACTTTGAATGTCAAACAAATCCCACACACGTCTTCAGACTTAAGAAGACTCTGTATGGATTAAAGCAAGTTGAGCTTGGTATGAAAGGTTAAGTCTCTTCCTTATAGAGAATGGTTTCACGAGAGGTCAAGTACACACCACACTGTTTAGGAAAAATGTCAATCAAGACTTCATGATCATTCAAATATATGTTGATGACATTATCTTTGGTGCTACTAATGAAAAACCATGTCAAGACTTCTCAATCATGATGCAAGAAGAATTCAAGATGAGTATGATGGGTGAGCTAAAGTTTTTTCTCAGACTGCAAATCAAGCAAGAAAAAGACACAATCTACATTCACCAGATGAAGTGCATTTAAGGAACTGCTCAAAAAGTTCAAAATGGATGAAGCAAAGGAGATGAAAACTCTAATGCATCCAACAACTAGCCTAGGGCTAGATGAAAGGTCAACAAAAGTGGACAACACCGTATATCGACAAATGATAGGTTCACTTTTGTATCTCACCGTGTCGAGACCTAACATAATGATTAATGTTTGCCTATGCGAAAGATTTCAGTCAGATCCAAGATAAACTCATCTCAACGTTGTTAAATGCATATTTCAATATCTAAAAGGAATAACCAATCTCATACTGTGTTATAAAGGAAGCAAAAGTTGAAAGCTTGAAGGCTACTACCATGTCGATTATGCTAGAGATAAAGTTGAGCGTAAAAACACAAGTGGAGGCTGCCACTTCATTATAGGAAACCTAAAATCGTGGTTGAGCAAGAAGCAGAACACAATTTCACTATCAACAATAGAAGCTGAATACATATTTGCCGCCCACTACTACTCACAACTCTTATGGATCAAGAATCAACTAGAAGATTACAACCAATTTGAACGTAAGATTCCTATCTACTGTAATAATAATGTTGTTGTTAGTCTATCTAAATATCTAACAAAGGTACTGTAGACTCACAATATGTATGCACAGAAGATAAGCTTGCTAACATCTTCAATAAGCTATTAGTTGAAGATAAACTTAATCGTCTAATCACCCTTGTTGGTATGAGAAACGTTGAATGAATTTGATTCAACATGTTAAGTGTATAGCATCTAGAGAGTCAAACGTTTGAGACACATAGTCTATATGACATCCTGTTAATCTCTTTGGAAAGTGCACCAAATCGTTCAAGTAATAAACCGTGGTAAGACCAGGTATCGTTTTCCCAAGAGACTCGTAATACTAGAAAATTGTGCGATTAACAACTCATACAAACTCAAGAACAACTCATCATTTAAGAATATGTGCAAAAAGATAAATTCACAAGTAATTACAAGGTTGGACTTTGGTATTGAAGGCACTTGGAAATGGAAAAGACTAGAAATGGTATGAAATGACATTGTTAAGGTTAGTTTTCACCAATGCACTCTTGTGTATAACAAATTTCATCTCCTATCTATCAATTTACTAAAGTCAATCCACTAAAACACTCTAGCCCTAATCCCTTAGGTGAAAGAGCCTAGGTTTTCCTTATCAAACTCCAATCCCTTGGATAATCTAACAAGCAAACCCGCATTAAGAACTAGGATCTAAGACAACATGTGAATCATATCCCATCCCTGGCTCAATGACCCACAAGGACTCTTGTTTCAGTTCAAGATTTCATATCCCATCCCTGGCTCAATGAAACCCCAAAATCAAGTCATGAACGTCCCCATTACATGCAAGCTTTAAGATCAGAAACAAGAATACTAGTAATAGATAGAAAAGGTATTTATAAATACGAAACAATAATTCATTACACAAGAGTTCATAGGCTACATCTAACCCTAACAAGATGAATCTGATTCTCCATTTCCATGGAGAACCCTAAAGCTTACAAACATGGAAGATGGAAGAAGAAGGAGACCCAAAGGAAGAGGAGGAGATGTTCCCACAAGCTCCTCGCGCCCTCCATGAGCTCCAGACGTGAAATCGCGCCTCCAAAGAACCAAATACCCTTTTTCTTTCTGCCTCGTGAGTATATATACTGCCCGAATTCTCGCTTAAGCTAAATTATTCTCGCTTAAGCGAGAATAAACTTCTTGGAGAAGATAGTCATTCTTGCTTAAGCTAAATTATTCTCGCTTAAGTGAAAATTACTTTTAAATCAATGACTTCCTGGATCACCGAGACTCTTCAATGTAATGGAGGATCTTC
This sequence comes from Vigna angularis, assembly GCF_016808095.1. Taxonomy (NCBI): domain Eukaryota; kingdom Viridiplantae; phylum Streptophyta; class Magnoliopsida; order Fabales; family Fabaceae; genus Vigna; species Vigna angularis. Next base: position 8,129,918 of record NC_068976.1, on the reverse strand, counting down.
CTAACATCGAAATTGATCAAAAAAACAAGGGATTAGAGTATTATTTACGTAATGTAGCTCAATATATATATAAATACTAAAACTATATAAAAGAGAGGATTTAAGCAAGTAATAAGCTAAAGAAAAGTTGATTTTGCTACTAAAATGATGCTTAGATAATGGTAAGAATTAGCATTATCACATCTTAGTTTGCATCATCTAAGACAAATCGTCTATCAGAAATCTGCATTCATGCATTCGGTTGTGTCTAAGTACTGAGTCTACCTCTAGAAGTTGTCTAGGATTTCTAGAACCCAAACCTCTTTCTCTTTCTTATCTGTCAAATATCTTCTACGTGTCAATCAAGCCATTACTTCTATCATCAATCCTCTCTTCTCTCCTCCTTGAAACGACAAAACCTTTGACTCCACCATTCTTCTCGTTCTTATCCACTGCTGATTAAAATTCTTTCCAAAATATTCTCGGTATTCAAGAGACGCAAAATCTCTTTTCCATATCTTTCCGTACTAACTACATTAAACAGACAAAACTGATCAATCGCCCATGACTAACTTTTCTCTCTACTTAACTCGATCCCACTCCTTGTATTCTCAACATAATCTCTCAAAACCCTAGTTTTCCCTCTCGTTCTCATCGTCATATTCTCTCAAATTTTTGATCTCCCAAACCCTGCTCATCCAAACCAATGTTGTCTTACTCCAAACCTCCCGAGCATCACCGTCATCTCATCCGATCACCAGAACAAGATGAATATGATAATCCAACATCCTTTCCTACTATTGTATTCAAAACTTACTTGCCTTACGCACGTAGTGTTAAGACAAAATTGTTTATGCACCTAAACTTTCTTATGTTTTGAAGTTTAACTAAATAATATTAAAATGAGATAATAATTTGAAAACAACTTAGGGTGAAAACACAAAAACTTAGAACCTAAATTCTTAACATAGAAAACCTACACAAAACTTAGAACCTGAATCCCCAACATAGAAAACCTTAGGAAAACATTTAGGCTCTTAGGAACTAGAAAAACATCTAGGTCAAAAACACTAAGACGCTATGCTAAACAAATATTATGCCTAAAGTGTCTAAGAGACTTAAAGCTAAACTCTTAAAGCTTATCATACCCAAAGGATATTGAGTTTAGCCTTCGAAAAAAAAAACAATGTCAAGACGATGTCTTTGACAAAACACTTTAAAAGACTAAAGGAGAAAATTACAAAAGAAAACATAAACAAGTCAAACACTATCTGTCTAAAGAAGAGACAAAGATAAAAAAGAAGCGTTTACTTGCTTAAACGATACCTTGAGCTAAAACAATACTTTGTCCAAAGATGAAGTCTCACTCAACACTTGACATCTTTAAAAGAAAAACTTAATTGTCAAATGCTACCTTAACGGTAGGAAATCAAAAAAAGCACTTTGTTGTTCTAAGCAAGCATTAAATGACATTAAATGCTCAACGTTCAAAAACAACAAAAGTGATAAGAAAAGACCTATCTGCTGCATCCATAATTTACTCTACTATTTGCAGATAAGCTATTCTACACACATCCACAAAGCTTCAAATTAAATATCAAAAAGTGGACGTTAGAGACAAAAGAGATATTCACAAAATGTTCTTCACTTGAAGCCATACCTAAACAGACGTACTACCTAGTTCAAGAAAAGTATTGAAAAAGTATGTCTGTTTTGACAAATTGACTTATATAACGTTTGTTGTACACGAAGAAAGAGAAAACACAATAATCAAAGCGAACGCTTAGTCTAACAAACATTTATTCAAGGAGCCTGTAAATATAAGAGCTTTATAAAGATAAATCGAGAGGATAGTCAAGAGAAAAGCAAGAGAAAAATCTCATAATGAAATATCTATCATGAGAAGCATTTAAAAGAGAAGAAAAAGAAAGAGCTCAAGGAAAATATCATATCTAACCAGAAAAAGAGAAGAAGAGAAAAAAGAAGAGAAGAAAAGAAACACTTTAAGCTTCACTATTATATTGCTTACTCATTTGTAAGAAAAAGAGAAAGAGAAAAGAGAGAAACACATGCAAGTGTTTAAACTACTTTGTATTGTCTTCATATCGTCTCTACGAGAGTAATAGTCTGAACGACTTGTAAGCAATCATTGATTGCAGTTCTGGAGAGAATTCAAACACTTGCAACTGAACTCATTTGAGTGGAGAAAATCTAGGCACGATAGTCTAGTACCAGGAGTGGTTTGAATAGTCAAAGGAAATCTAGGCGCGATAATCTAGTACTAGGAGTGATGCGAATACTCAAGAGAAATCTAGGCACGATAGTCTAGTACCAGGAGTGGTGCGAATACTCAGACTAGGAGTGGTGAGAATACTTAGTTGTAATCTCTTGTGTGTTTATCTCTTCTCTTCCCTAGACACTTTTCTTATAAAAACCTGCAATTGTGTTTTGCTTTCTAAATACAAGAACTCTCCAAGCTAATCGATTACCTTTTGAACTAAGGAAGTTTTTACAAAACTCTAAAGTGTGCATTCTGAATAACATGTTAAAAACAAGAATCGTTTATAACCTTTATTAGGTCGAGTGTTTAAGCTTTCTTAAGATATATTCAAAGCTCGACTATGTGCTATATTAGAAGGGTTGTGAAAAGAGTTTTTCTATTAAAACTATTCAACCCTCCTCCCTCATTTTCGTGTTTTTCAGGTACTTCACGTAGTTCTTCAACTAAACCTACACCCCTCACGTTCAAACCCTACCTCACCTAACCACCAATATCTCTCTTTCATTCGTCTATCCTTTTCCTTAACCCCTTATTTCACTTCTCTTTTCCACCATCATATCCATCTCCTCTCCCTTCTATCTGATGGAGTCTTTCCCTTCCCAACCTTCCTCACGTTTGTATTCATTCAAATCCATCAACCCCTATGTCTCCTTGTTCCTTCCCTCTACTCTTCCTAATCTGTCGGGCTATGATGTCCTTTCTATCCTTTCGTTTTCATGTTTATCAAATAAGGGTGAGAATAAATCAAGAATAGACGCGTCAGCATCTAGAAGCATGTACTCGGGGCGAGTACACTAGAAGTTAGGATAACACAGAATCAGGGGAGTCTCCAGATTCTTAAAGTTCATCTTAGGAGTCTATATTTACATTCATGTAATATGTCTTTGTGCTTAAATATAAAGTTTCTTGTTTATATTGATTGTTTTGTTGTTTAACTTGTGTCTTAGTTTATGTTGTTTAACTTTTTGTTGTTTAACTTATGTCTTAGTTTAAGTTTTTATCACACGATATATTAAATGTTGTTTTATATATTTCGACTGTGTCCACTAAAACACATGCAAAAGATAAAAATAATAAAAGATGTAAAACACATAATGAACCAAAACACATAAAAGTTAAGACTTTACATGGAACTAAGAAAGATTATATACCGTTTAAATGTGTATTTGTTAAACAACAAAAAATGGGATTGTTAAGACAAAATCGTCTATGCGCCTAAACGCCCTTATGTTTTGAAGTTTAACCAAATAACATTGAACGGAATAATAATATGAAGACAACATAGGATGAAAACATAAATTTAGAACCAAAATCCCCAACATAGAAAACCTTAGGAAAACACTTAGCATTTTAGGAAACAAAAAAACAACGAAATCAAAACACCCAAACGCAATGCTAAACGACTATTTAGTAAAAAATGTCTAAGAGAGTTGAAGCTAAATGTGGAAAGCCTATCATACCTAAAGGATATTCGTTTTAACTCTTAGGAAAATGAAACAAATATCAAGACGATCATTGAAAAAACACTCTAAAAAACTAAAACCTAAAATACCTAAGAAAACACAAACAACGATACACACTGTCTATCTAAAAAAGGCAAAATCATAAGAAGTGTTTACTTTGTCTAAACGATACCTTGAGCTAAATATCACTTCCAACGATGAAGTTTTTACTCAATGCTTGGTATCCTTAGAAGAAAAGCTTAATTTTCAAATGCTACCTCAATGGTAGAAAACCAAAAAACGCTTTGTTGTTTTGAGTAATCATTAAATTGTTGGTCAGGAACAACCGGTATCTTCGAGTCGCGCAGCGGAATAAAAATTACGGAAAGCGTGTTCAGTCAAATTAAAAATGGTTCCTTTAATTTTCTCTTAAACGTTTTATCAAACAGTTGATGAGCAAAAAATATAAAAAGTGCAGGGAGTAGAAAAATCACACAAATAATTTTTATCCTGGTTCGAATCAAAAGATTCTACGTCCAGTGGTTAATCACTATGAGTAGTGATTAACTTTTTCACTAAAACAGTTTCACAATTACAATGAAAGTGAATAGAAAATAACAATAACAAAAACACCTTCCTTCGACAAACGAACCAGAAGAATGCAACAAGAACCTTCTTTCAATAAACGAACCGGAAGAGCATCCTTCGTTAAACGAACACGGAAGCAACAACTCTGCCAACTTGAAGAGAACCGCTCTGACCTTTGACACACAAAGCGCGAGCTTCTCCTATTCACAAGACTTGACAAGAGCAATGAACTAGCACTTGAGAACTTCCTCAGATTTGCACTGTATTCTCAAATTCGCAAAGTTGATTTCTGAAGTGTTTGGGAAAGGTATATATATAGCCTATTGGTCAGAAACTAAAAAACACATTACAATTGCCAGTGATAATCGATTATTGTAAGTGATAATCGATTATCTGCGAGACTTGGAGTAGTTTGAATATTAACATTTCAAACCAGTTAGTTCTTCAACACTGTCTATCATTCGGTTTGCGCCCTGATTGCCTTCTACTGTTTGGCTTGTCTCCTTATAGCTTCTCAACATCAGGTGCTAAGTACTCGGTCTCGGTAATGCTTTCCACCGCTTAGCTGAATACTTGTAAACTTTCCAACTCTTAATATTTTCTTCTACAGTGTTAGTTGGACAAAATATCGTTCGACTTGTGTTTGACATCGTCCGGTCTTCAACTGCTATGCGCCATTCAGCCTTTTAGCCGTGTTCAACCTACAACTGTGTTCAAAATCGTTCGGTCCTCAACTTGTGTTCGGCCAATGTTAGTAACTGTTCGGTATTCAACTCAGTTTCGCCAATGTTGAACTCCGTTCGGTCCTGAATTGTGTTCGGCTAATGTTCATCTTGTGTTCGGCCTTGAACTGCTATACACCATCCAGCCTTTAACTATTAGATACCGTTCGGTGTTTGACTGATAGTAATCGTTCGATCTTCAACGTTATATGATGTTCGGTTTGCATATGCTATTCACCGTTCAGTCTTTTACTGTGTTCGACCTTCAACTTTTATATTTCGTTCGGCCTTCATTTGTTACGACCGTTCGGTCTCAGTTATGTCTTTGCTCTGTTGCCAGGTTCAATTCTTTCTACCACCACTTCAACGTCTAACCACTCGGCTGCATTCATGCCCCGCATGGTCTTGGTCATGCCTTGTACCGTTCGGTCTTAAGCTGTGTTTGGCCATGAACAATGTTCGGCCATAAATAGTGCTCGACCTTCAAGTGCTGAGTGACCGTTCGGTCTTAACTGCTCGGTTCTGGTGTCTTCTCTTATACAGATATGCTTTTAAACTCATATAACAGAAGTCTTCTTATTCTTCACTTTGTAACATCATCAAAATCATTATCTTCAAGATACCAATGCTCCTTATTGGTAACATAAATCACATTAAATGCTCAACATTCAAAAACAACAAAAGTGATAAGAAAGGACATATCTACTGCATGCACAATCTACTCTATTCTACATAGATGAGCTACTCTACATGCATCCAAGATCTTCAGATCAAATATCAGAAATGGACGTTAAAAGAGATATTCACATAATGTTCTTTACTTGAAGCGGTGTCTAAAAGAACGTACAACCTACTTCAAGCAAAGTACTGAAAAAACATGCCTGCTATGACAAGTTGACTTTACCCAACGGGTGTTATACACGAAGAAAAAAGAAAGCACAAGAATCAAGGCCAAGAACTTAGTCTAACAATAGTTATCTGAAAAACCTCCAAATATAAGAACTTTCAAAAGGATAACAAGAGGATAGCATACAACAAAATATTCAGCCTAAGAAGCATTAAAAGGAAAATCACAGAGAAAGCTCAAGAAAAAGAAGATATCTGAGCAAGAAAAACAGAAGAAGAGAAAAGAAGAAAGGAAATACTATCGAGCTTCATTGTCAAATTGCTTACTGATTGTAAGAAAGAGAGAAAGAGAAAAGAGAGAAACACCTGCGAGTGTTTAAACTGCTTTGTATTGTAATCACATGCTCTCTGCGAGAGTAATAGTCCGAACGACTTGTAAGCAATCTTTGATTGCAATTTTAAAGAGAATTAAAATACTTGTTGAACTCAATTGAGTTAAGGAAATCTAGGCAAGGTTGCTTAGTACTAGGAGTGATGCGAATACTCCTCTAAGTCTAGGGTATCATGTGGTTATTTGCTGTTGTGGAGACCATGAGTGGTGAGACTACTCATCCAAGTCTAGGGTAACAGGAAGTTATTTGCTGACTGTGAAAACCAGGAGTGATGCAAATACTCACTTGTAATCTTATGAAGATTATAGTGGAACCTTTTGTAGAGGAGACTAGACGTAGCTCAGTTGGAATGAACCAATATAAAACTATCTATGCAATTATCTCTTCTCTTGCTTAAAAGTTTCTCTTACAAAACCTGTAGTTGTGATTTTATTTCTAAACACAACAACCTTCCAAGCTAAATGATTATTCTTCAACAAAGGAAATTCTTGCAAACTCTGTAGTGTACATTCTGAATAGCTCGACAAAAGTAATTATCATTCATAATTATTTATTAGATCGAGCATCTAAGCGTTTAAAAGAAAATCTCAAAGCTCGACAACGTGTTATATCAAAAGGGTTGCAAAAATAATTTTTCCATTAATACTATTCAACCCCCTTCTAGTGTTTTTCAGGTACTTCATTCAATTGTAATCTTGTGGAAGATTATAGTGGAACCCTCTGTGGATAGAGAAAACTAGACGTAGCTTAGTTGGAGTGAATCAATATAAAAATATCTTTGCATTTATTGTTTACTTCTGCCTAAATGCTTCTCTTATAAACCCTGCAGTTGCATTTTAGTTATACATACAAGAAACTTTCCATACTAAACGATTGTTCTTTAACGAAGAAAGTTCTTACAAACACTGCAGTGTATATTCTGAATAGCACGTAAAAAGAAGTTATCGTTTATAATCACTTGAAAAGTCGAGCATTCAACAATTACTTGATAAATCTTGTACTCAAAGAAATGTGCTATATCACAAGGGTTGGAAAAAAGTTTTTCCATTAACACTGTTTCCCTCCTATAATTAAAACATGCCTATAATTACTAACCCAAACTAGAATGTAGAAAAACAAAAAAAAAAGAGAGATGTAAGTGGCTATGAATATATGGAAGATGCAATTCTAGTGTGTGGAGGAACAATCAAATGGAATGGATGGTGAGACTTAAGTATGAATACAATCACTAAAAAAAACTAAAAATTTAACAAGATATTAATTAAAACCGAAAATTCCCAAATTTAGAATCTAGATAATAAAAATAACTACCACACTGAAATTCATCTAATTCTACTCCAAACTTGTGTGAATTGAATTATGAATATTCATGGAAGCATATGTAAGCAAGACATAGAGATTTTCTTACAAAAATAAGAAAATCTGCCTCGTATATTACGAGAATAAATAAATTTTAAAAAAACTACAAAAAATAATGAGAATAGATAAATTTTAAAAAAACTACAAAAATAGGCAAATCGTACGGTTGCACATGATTTCAAGAAGTTATACACCTCTGAACGATATTTACTCTGCCACAATTTTATACTGTAATTGGGAATTACCAGCATCTAGGAATTACCATTGTTCTCTTTAGCAAAAGGAAGGGATATAGGACCAAGTTTTTCCTATTGGAGACAATAAACATCACTTTAATGCACCAAAATTTGGCCATAAAACACACAAAAACAGCAAGCATAGCACCATAATTTTTACACATACTGGACCTAAAAGAAACTCCAGCAACATCCAATAACATTAGGTTTCAAACCATGTTTCCAGAAAATAACAAAACACCAAAACTGGATTTTCTAGCATCACATTTTTCAGAGGCATGCATCCAAAAATTCACAAAAAAAAAGCAATGCACCCAAAGAACAAAAACCATGAATTCACGTTCATAAAAAAAACAAAACAACAACAGTTTTTATTGCTTTTTTTTTCGTGCTGAATGAGATAGAAATCAAGATTTCAATGGCCTAATAAAATTATATAACCCAACATAAATGCACCGCAATACACCAACTCAAATATCTAGGGCAACACTTTGATTTACTGCACCCATTCATATTTTAAAACATACAATTTTTTTGACCAGAAAGTTACTGTACTAAGCACCCTAACATGGATGATTTTTTAGGACAGTATATCCATTATATATGCACTAAACCATGCAACTTGAACCTTCCTAAACCCACTTTAATGCACCCAAAAAAATAGCATACATTATAAACATCTAAGTTGCACCGAATCAGCAGTGTGCTCCAAAACAAAATAAGTCAAAAAGGTCTTCACAACACCATAAATAGCACCAATTCACTGGACAACAACGTGTACTGGATTATATATATAAAAAATCTGTTTCCAGCAACATGATCACTTTTTAGAACAAAATATCAATGACCTGGCAACACCAATTAATGGGAAGCAAGAAAACAGACACCAAATAAAAAAAGCTTGACAGCAATAATCTTATATAACAGGTTTTCGAGTATTGAATATTTGACCTTAAAGATTAATTATGGTCATCCTAAAAAACGATAAACAGAATGAAAAAGGTTGTTTACTTAGACAAAAAGTTAGAGGACTTAGGTCCCACAAGTTCCCCAAGACCAGGGTAGGCCTTCAAGCTCTACGACTACTTATAAACATACTTAAACATTGTCCACCAACAAGGTCCTCACATAGGTAGCAGGACTTGACCTATGTCCTTGTCCTTATGAGATATGAGTCTGGTGCTCACTAACTTAGACTCTACTATCTCATGACATCCTCTGAGAAAACCATTGGGGTTTCTCCTTACGATGGAGCCTGTTTTTGTTATCAATATAGTTTATTATTTCTCCTACATATCTTCTCCTTGGATTCACTACTTATTGTAACATATATATATATATATATATATATATATATATATATATATATATATATATATATATATCCACTTCTTGAATCTCAGGGTCAATTGTAATTACTGATATCTTCAAACTTTTGGGGAAAAAGGTGAAGAACACAGTCAGTATCTGCGGGTACAACAACATCAACAACATTATTTTCTTTTGTTGCCCAAGCAGTGACTTCTCATATTCATTACTAAGTTTCTTGATTTTACTATGTTGGTTTAAATCAACCAAACATGTGTCTTTGGTTTTTTTTGTTAGTACTGCCCGTAGTTAAATCCATAATTTGATCATTCTGAAATCATCATCCTCCTTCCCTCACAAAACTAATTGTCACAAACACAAACACCTTTTCTTCATCTATATTATTATTCTCTTCATATTGTGTTTCCTCCACACATTCTTTCCCATCCTGAACCAGGCCCGCATGTGCAACAACAGATTTTCACGTGCAATAGCACAATTTGCATGTGCGCCACTCTCCAAGAAGTGTGAGAGAAATTGAAAAGTTGAGCATGTAGTGCTACGGAGGCTTAAAAGTCAGACTTAAATGTATTAAAAAATAATGCATAAGCTCGGATGAAAAATAAATTCCTTTTAAGTGGCGTATTTTGATGACTAAGGTGGTGGATTTCTCCTCTCTCTTATCAGAATTTGCAGTTTCCGGACAAGGACATAATAACATGACTCCTCTCTTTTTATAAAAAAGTATGAATTTTTACGAAGAAATTTGTAAAAAAGGTACGAAGGAACATTGTCTAAGAAAAACAAGATTCTTAAGTCTGACCATTGTGACTTATTTCTCTCTTGAGAGTCTATTTAGTTCTAAAAAACTTCTATGCATTGGCAATTTAGGTGGTCTTGATATCAACTTGTATCACCCTTCGTTAAAGAGTTCAAAGCTTCACTAAAAGCATCATCATGCTTCTTCACACAAAAAGGGAATCGCTCGTAACTAGAGCTCGACGAGACAAAACTTTGACAAGAAACACTACAAGAAGGACCTCATACACTAGATATTATAAGAAACTCAAATTCCAGGAGAATCAATGAAATGAAAGAGTTGCACGATGGTTCAACACATTCCAAAAAGCAAACCTAGTCTAGAGGAAGTTTGACAAAACTCGATTAATTCAAGCCTAAGACTTTGTTCACTTGAATGGATTTGGGGGAGAGTGATGGGGGAAATTTGAGAGGATTTGAACGTAAATTTTTTTGTTATTTATTTGAGTGGATTTGGAAGTAAGTGAGAGTGGATTTGGAAGTAAAGTTTGTGAGAATTAGTGTAGGATTTGATTGATGTGATAGATTAAAAAAATTTACTTCCAAATCCACTCTCACTTATCTCCAAATCCACCCAAATAAACAACAAAAATATTTATCTTCAAATCCCATCAATAACTCTCCCCCAAATCTATTCAAGTTAACAAAGCCTAAGTGTCTGACCATGGATCTACTTGGAAAACACCTAAAACATTTTACCACTATCCGATTATGGACTTACTTGAAAAAAATAGGAGAGTACAAACTAAGTGTCCAAATATGTGACAAGATAAGTGTCTAAATACATCTCAACCACAATGACCGCAAACCCAATTAGACAAATCCAAGACAATTGAAAAAAGAGTGCCCTATCACAACACAAGGCATAACCAAAAGCATTGAAGGACATTTTAATAGTTTCTAACAAAGTTTATTAACATCTGAGTCCTCCAACGAAGAGATGGCCTTATCATTGCCATTCAAATCAAATCCAACAATTGCTTCAATAGAATGATAAACTTGCTTCCAACGTCATGCATATGTGCAAAAAATCCAAGCTTCAACTTATGAAGACTTGTAGGTGATATGAGCCCAAACCAAAAATTTGACAAAATGAAAGGAGAAATATTTCTCCACATAGGAACAACCCAAGAAGCAATTCTGAACTCAGTCAAAACACTGATTGCCAAATCACTCTGGCAACCACAAAAGCTAGAAATAGTCGAGATCAACAAAAGTAGACTATGGAAGGAGCAACTTGGTGTTGTACCCAAGTACAAGAGTAACTCGACGTTCCAATACCCGAGTTCGAGAAGAATTCATTGAGTACAAGGACAACTCGACATTCTAGTGCCCGAGTACAACAACAACTCGACATTGTAGTACTCGAGTACAAAAGTAGCTCAATGTTTTAATGACCAAGTATAAGAGCACTTCAATGTACCAAGGTCTAAATACAATAACAACTCATTGTTCTAATGTTTGAATACAAGTATAAATTCAATGTTCTAATGATGGAGTACAAGAGAAACTTGACATTCCAAAGTCCAAGCATAAGAGAAACTTGGTGTTTGAGTACTAGAGTAACAAAACGTTCCAATGATTGAGTACAAGAGCAATTCGGGGATCTAATATCTAAGTATAGGAGTAATTTGGCATTCCAATACCCGTAGATAACAACCCAGTGTTATAATACTTGGGTTTAAGAGAAAACATTCGTTAAAGTAGACCCAATATGGAGACAATCCGACAACGCTTGAGACTTTAAGTATAAAGAAAGCTTGGACCCAACTAAAATAAATCGTATTATATTAAGGATCTATTCCATAATAGAGTCTCCAAACCAAAAGAATTTAATGAGAAGCTAATCACCGAGGTCACCTCAAGAGAAACCTCAATAGAAAATGAGTACAAGAACAAATGTCCATTAATATAATGCTTAAGACAACACAAAGATAAATGTCGGGGTGAAATTCTCAATTAATTGCTCGATCCTCCTTCATTTGCTCCCTTCAGCATCATCGAAATGGTGCGTTTTATTAAATACTGGACTCTATATTAGATTTAGGGGCAAAAATGAGAAAGCACCCAAACCAAATGTCTCTGATGATTAAAAGCAATGCTACCACGTAACAAGAGAGAGAAATTAGAAATGTCGAGAGTTTTAGAGAAAGAGTAGAGAGAAACATTCTACTAGGGTTCCACCTTCTTCCACCAGAGATGGCCATAGCCACCGCACATTGGAGCAAAACAAAGAACAAGACAGAGAGCAAATGAAGGCACTCAAGGTACTGAATATCTTTTCAGAAATTTCATTAACCTTTACAGTATGTGATTACAACTTTTATATACATGAAATGAACTGAATGTAACTGAAAACTGAAAATGTTTATTGTTTATTCTAACACTCCTCCTAAACAAAAACATGATTTTCGAAGAAAACCCTCTTTTTCACCGATTGAAATCGTGAAACCATCTTCCACTGAGTAGATCTCCTCTCCACGATGAAAACCCTAGGTTTTCGTAACCCCTTTCTGCCGATCTTCACTGATCTCCACCTCTTTTACTTCGATATGCTTTCTAAGAACTAGAAAGCGTTCACCTTTAAGAGCCTTAGTGAGTATATCTGCAATGTAGGCTACTTGGTTAGGTTTATGGCTGACTTGTTGTCCACAAGCAGTCTGACTTTCCCCTCTAATTCCATCTTCAATTCTTTCATCAATGAACATAGCCAAGCTGCTTGACACGTGGCTTCAACGACAGCAATGTATTCTGCCTCATAGGATGAAAGAGCCATTACTGGTTCTTTTGTAGAGCTCCATGAGATTGGTGCTCCACCCAGAAAGAACACGTACCCAACAGTACTCTTCCTATCACCCTTATCTCTACACCAATCTGAGCCTGAGTAGGCATTAACTCGTACCCAGCAGAAAGAACACGTACCCAGTAGCACTCTTCTTATCACCCTTATCTCCACACCAATCTGAGTCTGAGTAGGCATTAATTCGTACCTCTCCTCCTGATTCCCCTCTCGGCAACAATATTCCAAAGTTGTATGTACCTTTTAAGTATCTCAAAATTCGTTTAACAACATTCAAGTGAGAAATTCTTGGATTCTGCATAAACCTGCTAATTAAACCTACACTGTAGCTGATGTCTGGCCTAGTATTACATAGATACCTTAGGCTTCCAACCATCTTTCTGTATTCAGTAGGATCAACAGCTTATTCTTTAGGGTCTTTTTCCAACTTCAAACTCACCTCTGCTGGAGTGTTTGTAGAGTTGCAATGAAGCATGTCAAACTTAGTTAACATGTCCAATGCATATCTGGATTGATGCATGAACATTCCACCATCAATTTTGCTAAATTCAATCCCAAGGAAGTAGCTTACCCGCCCCAAATCACTCATTCCAAATTCCTGTAACATTTGAACTTTGAGATCAATGATTTTCTCCTCACTGCTTCTTGTGATTAGCATATCATCCATATACAAACACACTATCAACTTTTCTTCTCTCCCATTATGCTGACAACCTTGAACATATACTCCATGTTCAGAAGCACACTTCTCAAACCCAATGCTGCTGATAAACTCATGTATTCTCTTATTCCAAGCCCTTGGTGCCTGCTTGAGCCCATATAGAGCATTTTTCAATCTGTACACCTTATCTGGATGTCTCTGATATTCAAATCCCAGAGGCTGAACAACATAAACTTCTTCCTCCAGGTTACCATTCAAGAATGCAGACTTTACATCTAATTGATGCAAAGTCCAGTTGAACTGTGTTGCCAAGGAGACCACCAATCTAATTGTCTATATTCTGGCCACAGGTACAAACACCTCTCCATAGTCTATCCCAGCCTATTGTAAGAACCCTTTGGCCACCAATCTAGCCTTGTATCTAATCACCTCACCTTGTGGATTTATCTTGGACTTATAAATCCATTTCAGTGTTATTGGCTTCTTGTTAGGAGGCAACTCTGTCAATTCCCAGGTCTGATTCTTCACTATTGAATCTAGTTCTTCCTGCATAACCTTGTACCACCTTTCATCCCTCATTACTTGATCAAACTCCACAGGTTCAACTTCTGCTATTAAGGCATAGTGAACAAAATTACCTTCTGATGAAATGGTTGCATCATAGGCTAGATCATAATCTCTCAGGTGTGTTGGTAGCTGAGTGATTCTAGATGATCTACTAACACTCTCCTCCCTCCTACATGCCTCTGACTCCACTGTTGCAGGTTCATCCTCAACACAATGGTTGGTGCTTCTTTCTGATTTGATTCCCATTGCCATATCCTAGCTTCATCAACTACAACATCTCTACTGATAGAACCTGCCCCTATTGTAGGATCATACAACTTATATCCCCCTATAGCATTATAGCCCACCAGAATCAATGAAACCCTTTTATCATCTAGCTTCTTCCTCAACTGATCAGGTACATGTCTGTAACACACAGAACCAAAAATCTTCAGATGTTTGACATCTGGTTTCACTCCTGTCCAGGCCTCCTCAGGTGTAATACCATTCAGCCTCTTTGTTGGAGACAAATTCAAAATGTAGGTGGCTGTCAGCACAACCTCACCCCATAGGAAACTAGGCAGTCCTTTACTCTTCAACATGCACCTAACCATATTCAATATGGTTATGTTCTTCCTCTCTGCTGCCCCATTGTGCTGTGGTGTGTAGAGAGGGGTGATAACGGTAAATTTTACCGTTATCTTTGAACCAATTTTCGTACCAAATCTACCCTTTTGAAGCTTGAAACATGTTTAATCCTCTCTTTTTATCTAAGTTTGTGAATTTCTAGCTTAAGCTTTATATCTATGTTTTCATCATTAATTCCTCAAATTTGTAGGCAAATTGTGTGTATTGGAGAAGTACTTGGGAACCAAGGAAAAGATTCAAAAGCAGGAGACTAAAGGAGTAACAAAGGCATCTCGCGCCCAGGCGCGACAGAGGGGCGCCCGGGCGCGAGTTTACAGCGAGTCTCACTGAGGACGCTCGTCCAGCACTGAGGACGCTCGTCCAGCACGAGAGGACGCTCGTCCAGCACGAGAGGGCGCTCGTCCAGACTCTCAGCGGACGCTCGCCCACACGCACAGAACGCTCGCCAGAACAAGTGGACGCTCGTTCAAGAGTGGACGCACGAGCGGACGCTCGTCCCAGCAGATAGGACGCTCGTCCAGAGGGAGAAAAGAAGACGCTCGGCCAGCGAGTGGACGCTCGCCCAGGAGAAGTGGACGCTCGTCCTCGCGCATGGGACGCTTCATCCAAGTCCAGAGAGTTTCACGCCCGGGCGTGAGAAATGGGGCGCCCGGGCGCGACTTTTCACAAGCATTGAATCAATTTCCAGAGAGTTTCACGCCCGGGCGCGACAGAGGGGCGCCCGAGCGCGACCTCTGCTGACCTGGAACCCTAGTTCTATTTAAAGCATTCTGAACCTGAAGTTGGACATCGCGGCGGCTGAAGCTTGGAACACCATTTTCGAACCTAAGGGAGCTGGTTTTGGGCAGTGGAAACTCTCCATCCTTCCTCCTTGGATCCCCATTCTTCCATTTTTCTCCATTGTAAGCTCAAGTTCTCCATGACTATGGAGAACTAATCTCAATTTGTTGGGGAATGATGTAGTTACGAAACTTTCATGTAAATGCACTTGGGTTTAATGAATTTAAGCTTCTTTCATTTGATTGTGAGTGTTTAATTTCCTTCTCTTAAAGCTTGTTGTGACTTGATCAACCATAGCATGATTCTTAGATTTGCTAGATATTGGAAAGTATTGTGTGGATCTTGAACTGGAATTAACGCCTAAAGGAGATTGTATCTAGGAATGGAGCTTGATCCTTTAGTTGTCTTAAACCTCTAATTGTAATGCAGATGAACTTTCTAGGTTACCAAGGAATTGGGACTGCAAAAGTGAGTCTAGGCTTTTTCTACCAAGGAATTGGGTCTGAGTATAATAGGAAGGTTGACAAACGCAATCATTTGATGAAGTAGTAATGTGCATTTGCATGATAGCGTAGTAATTACAATCATTCTCCAACATATCTTCCATATTGTTTCATTATCCATCAACCACTTTCAATCTTTAAGCCTCTAAGACGTTCATTTTATCGTATATATATGCATTGGAATTTTATTACACTTGAATCACACCAAAATGATGTTATTCTTAGTCTAAGTTAGTTAACTTATTATACGGTTTTAAAGTATTACACGAGTCTCTTGGGAAACGATATCCGGTCTTACCGGTTTTACTACTTTGAACGATTTGGTACACTTGCCAAAGAGTTAACAAGTTTTTGGCGCCGTTGCCGGGGACTCGGTGTTAGTACTTTACTGTTGTGTAATTCTTAACCAACTTAGGCTTTATTCTTATATTCTTTATACTGTGAATAAATTTGTTTTAGTGATCTTAAAGTTAATCTTGTGCTCTAGTATTGTTGTTTCTAGTGAATGCAGAGAAAAATTCGTACTAGAAGCACACCATCAGTTGAACCTCTTCTATTGGATCCTGAAGTTGAAAAGACAGCAAGAAGAAACAATAGCCAAAGAAGGAGAGAAAACAGAACTCCGAGAGACATTTCTCCCGCACCTATAATCTCTGAGCAACCAAACTCTTCCACAGCTCATCAGGAAATGGGGGATATGGGTGATGATATGAATGGCAATGGTGATAGACAAGCAAGGCGCACCTTGGAAGACTACTCTACTTTTGCAGGACCGCTCCACTTTAATAGTATTGCTCGACCACGGGTAAATGCTGTGAACATGGAAATGAAGCCTGCTCTCATCCATCTGGTGCAGAGTAATCAATTCAATGGCCTATCACACGAGAATCCTTATAATCATTTGGCAACTTTCTTGGAAATTTGCAACACTGTAAAGATCCATCAAGTGCCAGATGAGGCAATAAGGCTCAGTTTATTTCCATTCTCCTTGGGAGGTAATGCGAAGATGTGGCTGAATTCTTTCCCTGAAAATAGCTTCACTACGTGGGAGGATGTTGTGGCAAAATTCCTCAACAAATTCTTTCCACAGTCCAAGGTTAACAAAGGGAAACAGGAGATTTCATCTTTTCAGCAGGATGTCAATGAGACTCTGAGTCAAGCCTGGGACAGATTCAAAGGGCTATTGAGAAAGACACCCACTCATGGGTTTGATGAGCCTACTGTTCTCAACATGTTTTTGGGAGGATTGAGATCCCAAACCAAATTGATGTTAGATGCCTCAGCTGGAGGAAATATCCGTTAGAAGACACCAGAAGAAGCCCATGAGCTAATAGAAAACATGGCTGCAAATGACAGTGAATTGCAGAATGAAAGGGCTCAGCAAAAAGGCGTGTTTCAACTACAATCTCAGGATGCTCTACTAGCCCAAAACAAGATAATGACCCAACAGCTTGAAGCGCTCATGAACAAACTCTCTCAATTGCCAAAAGAACTCCAGAATGTTTCACAAGCCCAACATCAAGGGTGTGAGTTGTGTGGTGGAGAACATGCTAATGGTCATTGTGCTATGCAGGTCAATACCCAAGAAGACGTGAACTATATGGGTAATCAAAACCGTAACAATCAATATAATCAAGGATGGAGACCGCACCCAAGCATGGGCCAAGGACAAGCTGGACCTTCAAACAGACCACCTCAACAACAATACCAACCACACCCCTCTCTATCAGACAGGACCTCTAAATTGGAGGACACTCTTCAACAATTCATGCAAGTATCCATCTCCAACCACAAAAGCACGGAAGCATCCATAAGGAATTTGGAGATACAAGTTGGCCAACTGACCAAGAAGCTAGAAGAAAAACCTGATAAGAGTTTTGGAGCTAATACTGAAACCAACCCAAAGGAGGAGTGCAAGGCAATCACTACAAGAAGTGGTAAGTTATTAGTGAGTGGAGAGAAAAAGAACTCAGAAGAAAGTGATGAAAGAAAAGATGAAAATGAGACAAAGAGTGAGAATAGAAAAGAAGAAGAGAATGAGAGAAAAGAAAATGAGAATAGTGTTAGTGGAGAGAAAGAAAAAGAAGAAGAGGATGAGAGAAGAAAAAGAAAAGAAAAAGAAGTTGAGAGGCCCCTTCCCTATCCACAAATATACACAAGAAAGGATAAAGAAAAGCAGTTTGGACGGTTTATGGATATCTTCAAGCAATTGGAGATAAAAATACCATTCTCAGAAGCACTACAGCAAATGCCGGCCTATGCAAAATTCATGAAGGAACTCCTCACTAAAAAGAGGAAATACATTGAGGAAGAGACCATTGAAGTTCAAGGTAACTGCAGTGCCATTATCCAGAAGCTCCTCCCTCCTAAATTCAAGGATCCTGGTAGCTTCACTATTCCCTGTACTATAGGTAAGCTAGCTATTGGAAAAGCATTGATCGATTTGGGTGCAAGTATCAATTTGATGCCTTTCTCTTTATTTGAGAAAATTGGAGAGCTTGAACTCAAACCTACTCGGATGAGCCTACAATTGGCAGACAGATCCATCAAGTATCCACTTGGTGTAGTGGAGGATGTTCTTGTACGAGTAGATAAATTTGTGTTTCCAGTGGATTTCGTTATCATGGAAATGGAGGCGGATGTGGAGGTACCACTCATCCTTGGAAGGCCATTCATGAAGACGGCAAGAGTTCTCATCGATGTTGATGATGGTAAGCTCAAGGTGAGGGTGGAAGATGAAGAGGTGAATTTCAATGTTTTTGAAGCAATGTCTCATCCCACTGATGAGGGAGCTTGTTTTCAAGTTGATGTGCTTGACGAAGCCTGCATAACGGTAGAAAGGGAGATACATGTGTCGTCCCCGCTGATAAAAACACTCATAGATGCACGTGAATCTCTCAATGAAGAAGAAGAGAGAATGATTGAAGAACGTTTAACAGATTTGGATGTGCTGAAGGAGATTCCATCTAATGAGGTACAAATCGAAGATATAAAGACTGATGTCATGATGGAAGAGAAGAAGCTTGAACTAAAAATTTTACCCTCTCATTTAAAGTATGTTTTTCTAGATGAGGGTAACAACAAGCCTGTGATTATCAGTAGTTCCTTATCATCTGCTGAAGAGAAAAAGTTGATTGAAGTGTTGAAAAGAAACAAAGGAGCTGTAGGATGGTCTATCTCTGATTTAAAGGGGATAAGTCCAACTTATTGCATGCACCGCATTTTTATGGAAGATGATTTTAAACCAGCAACTCAACCTCAAAGAAGGCTAAATCCAGTCATGAAAGAGGAGGTGAGAAAAGAGGTTCTCAAGCTTCTTGAGGCAGGGATCATTTATCCTATCTCTGATAGCACATGGGTAAGTCCTGTGCAAGTGGTCCCGAAGAAGGGCGGCATGACAGTTATATGTAATGAGAAAAATGAGCTTATACCTACACGAACTGTCACTGGTTGGAGAATGTGCATTGACTACCGGAAGTTAAATAAGGCCACAAGAAAAGACCATTTTCCACTCCCCTTTATGGATCAAATGCTGGAGAGATTAGCAGGGCAAGCTTTCTACTGTTTTTTGGACGGTTATTCTAGCTATAATCAAATAGCTGTC
Organism: Vigna angularis; assembly: GCF_016808095.1. Classification (NCBI taxonomy): domain Eukaryota; kingdom Viridiplantae; phylum Streptophyta; class Magnoliopsida; order Fabales; family Fabaceae; genus Vigna; species Vigna angularis. Next base: position 8,110,404 of record NC_068976.1, on the reverse strand, counting down.
GATCCAAAAGATCAAGAAAAGACCGCATTCACGTGTCCCTTCGGTATATTTGCTTATAGAAAGATGCCTTTTGGGCTTTGCAACGCCCCTGCCACCTTTCAAAGATGCATGCAAGCTATATTCTCCGATCTTGTGGAGAAATGTATAGAAGTCTTCATGGACGACTTCTCAGTGTTTGGAAGCTCATTTGACTTATGTTTGGCCAATTTGGAAACAGTTTTGAAGAGATGCATCCAAACCAACCTCATTCTTAACTGGGAGAAATGTCACTTCATGGTGACGGAAGGGATTGTTTTGGGGCATAAAATTTCTTCCAAAGGAATTGAAGTGGACATAGCTAAAGTGGAAGTCATTGAAAAGCTTCCACCACCAACTAATGTGAAAGGAATTCGAAGCTTTCTTGGGCATGCTGGCTTTTATAGAAGATTCATTCAAGATTTCTCCAAGATTGCTAAGCCCTTAAGCAATCTCCTTGTAAAAGATACACCATTTGAACTGAATGAGGAATGCTTGAAAGCATTTGAAGCATTGAAAGCCAAGCTAATTTCCGCTCCGGTGATCATATCTCCTGATTGGAACAAAGATTTTGAATTAATGTGTGATGCTAGTGACTATGCTATTGGTGCAGTGCTTGGACAGAGAAGAGATAAAGTGTTCCACACAATCTATTATGCAAGCAAAGTCTTGAATGGAGCACAACTAAATTATGCAACCACAGAAAAGGAGTTTCTTGCCATAGTGTATGCATTAGAGAAATTTAGGCCCTACCTCATTGGGTCTAAGGTGATAATATACACTGATCATGCTGCCATCAAGTACTTGCTCACCAAACCTGATTCCAAACCGCGCTTGATCAGATGGGTGCTCTTACTACAAGAGTTTGACGTGCACATTCATGATAAGAAAGGCAGTGAAAATGTAATTGCTGATCATCTGTCCCGGCTCATCAATGATGAAGTTACAAGTAAAGAAGAAGAGATCCGGGAATCCTTTTCTGATGAAACTCTCTTGCACATCCAACAAAGGCCCTGGTTTGCTGACATAGCTAATTTCAAAGCTGCGGGAATCCTTCCAGATGATCTTTCATGGCAACAAAAGAAGAAATTCTTAAATGATGCTAAGCAGTTTGTTTGGGATGACCCCTATTTATTCAAACTAGGAGCTGACAATCTCTTGAGGCGGTGTGTTACTGAAGAAGAATCAGCAGGAATCTTGTGGCATTGCCATAATTCACCCTATGGAGGACACTTCAATGGTGAAAGAACAGCTGCCAAAGTCCTCCAATCTGGATTTTACTGGCCTACTATATTCAAGGATGCTTATGCCCACGCCAAGCGTTGTGATAAATGTCAAAGAGTGGGCACTATCTCAAGAAGGCATGAAATGCCTCTACAAAGCATCCTGGAAGTTGAGGTTTTTGATTGCTGGGGCATTGATTTTGTCGGTCCCCTACCTTCATCTTATACTAATGAGTATATTCTGGTTGCAGTAGACTATGTTAGCAAATGGGTGGAAGCAGTAGCATGTCAGAAGAATGATGCAACCACTGTGATTAAATTCTTGAGGAAAAACATATTCTCAAGATTTGGGGTGCCAAGAATTCTTATCAGCGATGGAGGATCACATTTCTGCAACTATCAGCTTGAAAAGATACTAAAACATTATGAGGTGAAACATAAAGTTGCTTCCCCATATCATCCTCAAACCAATGGGCAAGCGGAAGTATCAAATAGAGAAATCAAGAGGATTCTGGAGAAAACTGTTTCTTCTTCCAGGAAGGATTGGTCATTAAAGCTGGATGATGCTCTGTGGGCCTACAGGACTGCAATGAAAACACCTGTTGGGATGACTCCCTTTCAACTAGTCTATGGCAAATCTTGTCATTTACCGGTGGAGATGGAGCACAAAGCTTATTGGGCCCTGAAGTTCTTGAACTTTGATTCTACCTTGTCTGCAGAAAAGAGGAAGTTGCAATTACAGGAGTTGGAAGAAATGAGATTGACAGCTTATGATAACTCCAAGAATTACAAAGAGAAGGTTAAGTTGTATCATGACAAAAAGCTCTTAAAGAGAGAGTTTCAACCTGGCCAACAAGTTTTACTCTTCAATTCCAGATTTAAGATTCTTCAAGGCAAATTGAAATCAAAGTGGTCTGGACCGTTCATCATAAAGGAGGTAAAGCCCCATGGGGCTATTGAGTTGGTTAACCCTGCAGCAGATGATCCAAACAGAAGTTGGGTGGTAAATGGACAGAGGCTGAAACAGTACCTAGGCGGTGAGATTCAGCGTCTCACAACAATCATTCATCTCTCAGATCCATGAGCATCAGTGTGTCAAGCTAATGACGTTAAACAAGCGCTTACTGGGAGGCAACCCAGCTTTCTAACCTCCCTTCTGTGTTATTTTGTTATTTGTGTGTGATGTTGATTGTTTGTTTGTGTTTTAGAACTTGTTAAAATTTGTCTGTGAGGATGTATGTTAGTGTGTTGTGTAGCTTGAGATGTTTATTGTGTGATTCTGTTGTGTATGGAATTGTTTTAGCTTGTTTTGGAGAATGTTGAAAATTTGTGAAATTGAACACCTTCAAATTGATTCTTCAAGTGAATTTTCCTTATTGGAGATTTAAGCAAATGTGTTTGATAAAAATAAGGTGTTCTGGGGTGCTTTGAGAGCTAGAGAATGCAAAAATCAGAAAATGGTACTGTGAGTTGAGCCATTTTGCAGTCTGCTGAAATTCTGCAGAATTCACGCCCAAGCCCCCCCTGACCAGGCGCGCCCAGTCGCGAGTTGCAGCAGCGTGTTGGGCGCGCCCGGGCGCCCTCCACACGAGGGGCGCCCGGGCGCGACTTGCGCAGGCCCAACCCAACTGCCTCTTAAGTGCACAGTGGTCTGATCTTCCTCATTTTCTAACCCTAATTTCCAGCCTTCTCTCCCCCTTTCTCTCGTGCCTATCCTCTCACAGCCCCCAAAACCACCATACACCTCCATCTCAGCCACATTCACAACCACCATCACACTCACCTTTGTGAACTCTCTCTCACTAACGAACCCTTTCAACTCCACTCAACCCAACCACTTAACCCTCACTCTCACTTACTCTCTTCACAAATCCATTTTCTTTGGGCAGTCACAGTCAAGCTCTCAACTCTCTCAAGACCCCCAATTTCCAAATTCAAATTCAATTCTCCAAATCAAGTAGGTTTTGCTTTCGTTTGCTTGTTTTGAAAATCTTTTGCTTGCAAGTGTTGATTGTTGTATGAATTAGAGTAGGTTTGTTCAATTAAACTGTTTGAATGCGTGATTGATCATGGAAAAGTGGAACCAAACCACTGCATTAGACTTCTACATTCTGCAGAAGTCGCGCCCAGGCGCCCCTTGCAGGGTCGCGCCCAAGCGCGAGTGGCTCGGTCAAGAATGTGGCCCATGCTTTGATCTTCAATTGTTTTTCCATTTTCTCTGTTTCATCCATGTTTTGACTGCTTTGTTTTAGTATGTGTGTTTAATTGAATTGCTTGCATGATGGATTGAATTCTAAAAAACCTTAAAAACTCACAAAAATAGGTAGAGAAGAAGGAACCATTCTGCAGATTTTTTCTGCAGAAGTCGCGCCCAGGCGCCCCTTGCAGGGTCGCGCCCGGGCGCGACTGGTTCGGCCAGCAAATGGGCCTGGGTTCAGTTTTTCTTTTGTTTTTCAATTCTAGTCTTTCGATTTCTTTGTGATTGTTTGTGATTGCTTACCCTAACTGTTTGAGTATGATTTTAAATCTGGAATGAACATTCTTTTGCACAAACAATACAATTCACTTTGATTATGTGTTGCTCCTAGTTAAAATCACAACACTTGCATGTTTGTGCAGAAATGGCATCTGCCTCAGGATCTAAAAGAATCAAAACCACAGCTGCTTCTACCAAAAAGGGGCGGGCAGGGAAGAACAAGATGTCTCAACCTACATTCCTCTCCGAAGAACATCAGCAAAATTTTGAGGCATCACAGAACAAAAGGCTGCTTATGGAACGAGTTGTTGAAGAAATACATCCGGAGGCACCACAATTTGGGGCAGAGGTGGAGCGTCGGCACTGGAGCATCCTCACCACCTTCCCTGCCCCAGCTAATATTGCACTTGTCCGGGAGTTCTATGCAAATGCCCGGATCTATTCAGATGAAGCTGAACCGTTCATGAGCTATGTGAGAGGGAAGCAAGTACCATTCAATGCAGATGCAATCAACTCCTTCCTGAACATTCAGTGGCCAGGGGGCAACACTCAATGTCAATATTCTGAAGCCTCCAACAATGACTTTGAGGGAGTTGACTTCAGGGAGGTTGAGAGGACTTTATGCTTACCAAGGGGTCATTTCCATAGGAATAGACAAGGACAGCCACTGCATATCAAGCGTTCCTTTCTCACACCTCTCTGCAAATACTGGGTGGCATTTATCCATGCCAATATATCTCCCTGCTCTCACATGTCTGACCTTAATTTGTGTAGGGCCGTCCTCCTTTTCTTCATCTTGCAGGGCCAACCAGTTAATGTGGGTCAAGTCATAGCAACTGAGATCAATGATTGTGCCAATACTCCACTGAACAATACTCCACTTGGGCACCCATCTCTGATCACACACTTATGTGCGCTTGCTGGGGTTGACACATCAAATCCTCCATTTGAGAGACCTCGGAAAACAATCGACCGCTCATATTTCCTACAATACTGTTCGATTGATGAAGAAGGTCAACATATCCCTCCAACCCACCCACCAAGACCACATAGGAGAAATCGTCCTGACCCAACTGCACAACCTGAACAAGTCGGACCCCAAAATCCCTTCCAGATGGCTGAGATAAAAGAAAAGCTTGAAGCAATCTACAGGATGGGCCTTGCTCACGCAGACATGATGCGTCATGTCTACGCCTCCTCTCACCCAGGTTTCATGACTTCAGAGGAGTATGCTGCCAGAGTAGCTTGGCCTGGGGACCAGACCCAACACAGCGGAGGGGGTGGAACATCCTCTGGAGCTCAAGCTATGGAAGAAGATCAATCTGAAGGAGAAGAAGAAGAGGAGGAAGCCACTGAAGAGGACACAGAGAGTGATTCTTGAGGAGATGAGACAAAGAAGGGGCAGCAATCATTTCTTTCATTTCTTTCATGCTTTAACTTCCGTAGTTAATTTAATTTCAGTACTCGTACTTTTTGAACTTTTGGTTTTTGATCTTGGCTGAATGAATGAGTTGATGAAAATGTTTTGAACTACTTTACTAGAAATCGTTTATGTTTGCTCTTACTCTGTGAGACTTTGAGAAATCTGGATTGAGTTGTGAAGTTACATAGTGTGGTTACTCTCGATTGATTGAATTTCATGCTTTGTTTTTCTTGTGATTAATATGCGTGGCATTGTGTTTGAAAACAAATTTGGAACCCTGAGTAACCTAGCGAGATTTTGTGCTCCAGAATTATTGTTGAATGAATTCACTTTAGAAGCACAATTGAGTTTTGCCTGATTTTCCCTGAAGTGGATCATTTACTTGTTCAATACACATGATCAAGGTTGTCTTGTTCTCCCTTTGTTGTCTTAAGTTCTTGAACCCAAAGCCTATTGTAACCTTATGTAGCCCATCCATGAACCTTAAAAAGCAATCCGAAAAATTTGTAATCCCTCTACCTTAAGCTAAGATGAGCATTCAAGTGGGGTACAGGAAAATGGTTCAAGTTTGGGGTATTTGAGGTGACATGAGAAAAATGGCATTAAGAGCCAAAATGAAAAAAAAAAAATAAATAAATAAATAAATAAATTTAAAGTACTACAAAAAGGGAAAAAGAAGTAAGATTTGCTTACAATTGGTGGAAGTACGCGAGACTTTGTTATCTTGTGCTAAAATGAATGCTCTCTTAGTATTAGTTTTGCCTAGAAAAACCAAAGCTCCTTCTTAACCTAACCCTTGTAAAGCCTTGAATGTTCTTGTACTTCAAATTTATAGGTAAGTGTGTTCATTGTAAGGGAAATGAAAGGCAAAGTTCAATTGTGTGATATTGTGATGTTTGAGTGAGAGACACACATCCCCATACACCTGTGAAAGTGAGTGAAACAGTTTCTTTTCAGAGGAAGGGTTCCATGTTAGTTAAGAAAATACTATTGCCATGTGTGTTGGTCCCTCATAGAACATAGCAGTTTTCTTATGTAATTTTGTGAGTACCATCAGTGAAAGCTTCACTTCTTGTGACAAAAATCAAGTCAACATGATGAGCAAGCAAGATTGAATTTTACTCTTCTTGAGTGTTGAAACATTAAATTTGAGTTGTTTGTTCAAGCCATTTCATTCCTTTTTCTGCTTGAGGACAAGCAAGATTTCAAGTTTGGGGTTGTGATAACGGTAAATTTTACCGTTATCTTTGAACCAATTTTCATACCAAATCTACCCTTTTGAAGCTTGAAACATGTTTAATCCTCTCTTTTTATCTAAGTTTGTGAATTTCTAGCTTAAGCTTTATATCTATGTTTTCATCATTAATTCCTCAAATTTGTAGGCAAATTGTGTGTATTGGAGAAGTACTTGGGAACCAAGGAAAAGATTCAAAAGCAGGAGACTAAAGGAGTAACAAAGGCATCTCGCGCCCGGGCGCGACAGAGGGGCGCCCGGGCGCGAGTTTACAGCGAGTCTCACTGAGGACGCTCGTCCAGCACGAGAGGACGCTCGTCCAGCACTGAGGACGCTCGTCCAGCACGAGAGGACGCTCGTCCAGCACGAGAGGGCGCTCGTCCAGACTCTCAGCGGACGCTCGCCCACACGCACAGAACGCTCGCCAGAACAAGTGGACGCTCGTCCAAGAGTGGACGCACGAGCGGACGCTCGTCCCAGCAGATAGGACGCTCGTCCAGAGGGAGAAAAGAAGACGCTCGGCCAGCGAGTGGACGCTCGCCCAGGAGAAGTGGACGCTCGTCCTCGCGCATGGGACGCTTCGTCCAAGTCCAGAGAGTTTCACGCCCGGGCGTGAGAAATGGGGCGCCCGGGCGCGACTTTTCACAAGCATTGAATCAATTTCCAGAGAGTTTCACGCCCGGGCGTGAGAAATGGGGCGCCCGGGCGCGACCTCTGCTGACCTGGAACCCTAGTTCTATTTAAAGCATTCTGAACCTGAAGTTGGACATCGCGGCGGCTGAAGCTTGGAACACCATTTTCGAACCTAAGGGAGCTGGTTTTGGGCAGTGGAAACTCTCCATCCTTCCTCCTTGGATCCCCATTCTTCCATTTTTCTCCATTGTAAGCTCAAGTTCTCCATGACTATGGAGAACTAATCTCAATTTGTTGGGGAATGATGTAGTTACGAAACTTTCATGTAAATGCACTTGGGTTTAATGAATTTAAGCTTCTTTCATTTGATTGTGAGTGTTTAATTTCCTTCTCTTAAAGCTTGTTGTGACTTGATCAACCATAGCATGATTCTTAGATTTGCTAGATATTGGAAAGTATTGTGTGGATCTTGAACTGGAATTAACGCCTAAAGGAGATTGTATCTAGGAATGGAGCTTGATCCTTTAGTTGTCTTAAACCTCTAATTGTAATGCAGATGAACTTTCTAGGTTACCAAGGAATTGGGACTGCAAAAGTGAGTCTAGGCTTTTTCTACCAAGGAATTGGGTCTGAGTATAATAGGAAGGTTGACAAACGCAATCATTTGATGAAGTAGTAATGTGCATTTGCATGATAGCGTAGTAATTACAATCATTCTCCAACATATCTTCCATATTGTTTCATTATCCATCAACCACTTTCAATCTTTAAGCCTCTAAGACGTTCATTTTATCGTATATATATGCATTGGAATTTTATTACACTTGAATCACACCAAAATGATGTTATTCTTAGTCTAAGTTAGTTAACTTATTATACGGTTTTAAAGTATTACACGAGTCTCTTGGGAAACGATATCCGGTCTTACCGGTTTTACTACTTTGAACGATTTGGTACACTTGCCAAAGAGTTAACAAGGGGTAACTTCATGAACTATTCCCTCTTTTTCACAGTAATCTTTGAAATCAGTGGAGGTATACTCTCCTCCTCCATCTGTTCTCAAGACTTTCAGCTTCTTCTCACTTTGTCTTTCAACAACATTTTTAAACTTTTGAAACATCTGTAACACCTCCCCCTTTCTTTTCAACAAGTAGACCCAACATTTCTTGGTCTAATCATCAATGAACAATAAGAAATACCTACTGCCCCCAGGTGTTTCTACTTGTATAGGACCACACACATCTGAATAGACCATCCCAAGCTTCTCTACAGATTTCTGAGGTAAGAATTTTTGAAAAACACCCCTGGTTTATTTGCATTGGACACACTCCTTGCACACTGTTTCTGGGATGTTCAGCTTTGGTAAGCCAATTACCATACTTTTCTGGCTTAACTGGGATAGATCTTTAAAGTTTAGGTGTCCAAATCTGAGGTGCCACAGCCATTCTTCCTTACTCTCTGTTGTAGTAAAACACTGATGATTTACTGCCTCCATCACCACCTTAAATGTTCTGTGCCAGCTGGGCCTGCACAATAATCTTCCTATTCTGGTTGAAAACACTGAGGCAATTGTTCTCCATTTTCATCATGTAACCCTTCTGCAAAAGCTGCCCCAAGCTTAGCAAATTGGTCTTCAAGCCAGGTACATACAATACCTCTTCAATTATCACCTATCTTTCTTCTTCACCTCTCAAAACCACCCTACCAGAACCCTCTACAGCCAAGCTGTTGTTGTCTACAAATCTAATTTTACCATGTTCAACCCCATGCATTCTCACAAACCAATCCTTTCTCCCAATCATGTGAGTGGAACATCCAGAGTCTAAATACCACACGGTGTTTTCTGGTTGATTTTCATCAGTATTGGCCATCAAGATCATTGCTTTAGAGTCTGAATCTTCCTCTTGGGCCAGATTAGCCCTCTTCTTGGGCTTATTCTTCGCCCCTTTCTCCCTTCCAGCACTCCTTAGCATAGTGACCATATTTCTGGCAGTTGTAACATTTGACTTTCTTCTTGTCAAACTTCCATTCTCCTCCAGATTTCTGGTTTTTTCCTTTCTCAAATTCACTGTAATCTTCCCCTTGCTGTTCTAGTGAATCTTTACCTTTCTTTCTACATTTACTCCATTTCTTGAACCCATTTTTCCCTTTAAACTGAGATATGGCCTATAGGGCCTATTCTTGGCACTGCTTGCGCTTATTGATGCGATACTCATGAGCTTCTAATGAGTGCAACAGCTCTTCAATCTCCATGGTCTCCATTTTTCGAGTCTCCTCAACAACCACCACAACATTGTCAAATCTGAATGTTAGAGTTCTCAGGATTTTGTCAACAATATACTCATCAGAAATCTCATCTTTACACGCCCGCAGTTTATTCACCAGTTCTTGTACCTTGTCAAAATTTTCTGCCACGGTTTCACTCTCATCCATGACTAGAATCTCAATCTGTCTTCTCAGTGCCTGCAATTTCACCTTCTTGTTCTTGTCTCCATCACCATAGGTCTTCACTAGGATGTCCCATACCTCCTTAGCAGTAGCAGCCTTAGAGATCTTGTTAAAGATCTTTGGGCTGACACACTGGTACAACAAGAATCTTGCCTTGCTGTCCAGTTTCACTTGCATCTTATAACTCTTCTTCTCTTCTTCAGAAGCTCTTCCACTCAATTCAGGCAATCCGTCTTCTATCACTTATGAAACATCCTGGAAGCCAAAGATGGCTTTCACCTTGATGCGCCAGTCATCAAACTGCTTCCCATCAAACACTGGTAATGGTCCTTATATTCCTCCAATTCCCGCCATGCTTTCTTGCTAGATTCTTGTAGTTTCTTTGATTTTCACACACCCAAAGAAACCTTCTTTCTCCTCTTTTGGATACACACAATTCCAACCACAGATCACACACCCACTTCACACACACAAGGAAATACAACCTATGCTCTTGATACCATATTAGATTTAGGGGCAAAAATGAGAAAGCACCCAAACCAAATATCTCTAATGATTAAAAGCAATGCTACCATGTGACAAGAGAGAGAAATTAGAAATGTCGAGAGTTTTAGAGAGAGAGAGCATAGAGAAGTACTCTGCTAGGGTTCCACCTTCTTCCACTAGAGATGGCCAGAGCCACCGCACACCGGAACAAAACAAAGAACAAGACAGAGAGCAAATGAAGGCACTCAAAGTACTGAATATCTTCTCAAAAATTTCATTAACCTTTACCGTATGTGATTACAGCTTTTATATACATAAAATGAACTGAATGTAACTTAAAACTGAAAAATGTTTATTGTTTATTCTAACACTCTAAACTTTGGTTTTTGCATCAGGGCATTCAGCCCTCTTTGGTTGACCAATTGGCCCCTTTTGACTAGGGGCATATATGCAAAAGGAGAGAAATTTAACTTGCATTAAACCAAGTTTTCTTTTTAACTTGCATAAACTACTTGTGTTATTTTTAAATCTAACGCAAATCATTTAATGCAAGAGATAAAAACACATCGAAATATTTTTAATTTAATTTAACAAAAACCTACTTTACTAAATTAAGGTTAAAACATGCCATCAACCAGAGAAACAGACAATGATTCAATGGATATAGTGAATTGAAGCAGTTTGTGCGTGACAAATATTCTAGGGTTCCTTCTGTGAATGTTGTCATTTCACAAATTTACGAAGCTTTCAAATCAGTGACTCCCCTCTCTAGGAATCATCCACACACAGGTGCTTGTTCAAACCATGACAAAGACCCTTTCTTCCTCTTCCTGTTTCAACCATGACCTTGACTTAGACCAAATTGTGCACTTCCCTTTATGTTTCAAACACTTCCATTTCCCTTTTAAGACCTTACTTCAAATATATGTGCTTCGTTTTGTCATGGAAATTCGGGATTAATTAACCTTCTTCTGATTTGATGGTCCATCCCTGATTATTATACTTTTGTTTGTTTGTGTCCCCTACAACCATTTTATGTAGCTCGCCCTTCAAATAGCAATGTAAGTGCCTACCAAAGAAGCAAGTTTGCTTCTCGTGTGAATACTTTCAAAGACAAAATTTTGAAAAATAATTTTGAAGGAATAAAGAATTTATATCGGAAATCATCACAAAGGGACATTGGGAACCATTTGTAAGAAATTTTTTTTTATTTTCTAATAATCTTTTAATAGTTTAATTGTTTTAATAAATTTCGTGAGTTTTAAATTAAATTTTTGAGTGTTATTATATTTTAAAAGAATTGTATGCATTAAATGCTTCATTCAATGTGGCCTAAATTAAACTAACAAAATATGTTTTATATTTTTAATTTTTATGGATACTAACACGAATATTTATATTAAAATCTACAGGATGATATCTCCACCATATCATATTATTAGTAGTAATATCATCACTTAAAAATATGTTTTCATTTCACTTCTTTATAATAAAAGTCATTTTCTTTAATACTCTATCACTTATAAAATTCACATTTTCTGTTCAATTTTGTATTGAATTTTAACTAATGTTAATATATTAAAAAAATTAATATATATTTTAAAAGTTTAACACAGATAACATAAAAAAAAAACTTTGGAATCCAAATTCCACTTCATACATTAAGTTTAACTCTGTTTCATCATTCAAATAAACTATTTTCTCAACTTTTTAAAAATATTATTTATAATTATAAATAGTAATTCTAATCTCTACTTTTTAAAACCAAATTTTTCACTTCTTTTTTTCCTTTCAAAATCCCTATTCTATCAAGGAAAAGCTTGGCTACCAAATTGTAGTTTGGAAATGTATAACACAAACTTCAATACAAATTAATTACGTGTCGTTCAAAGCCAGCACCAAACCCAATTTCACAAGTCACAGAAGCACACCCTACCCTTTCCTACCCCATGATTCTTAACCCTAGAGATAATAAAGCATTTAAATAACTAAATGAAAATTTCCAAAAAAGAAAAAATAGCCACAAAGCATAGCAATTAAATGACCATGAGAGTGTGCAAGGAGACCAATGGTTAAGAAAGTGCGACAACTAACAAAGCCAAATCAAACATCATGTAAAAGTTACTTGGGTTGGCTTTGTCACTTTTCCACTGTGCCCCTAAGAAAGTTCCTTATCCTCAAACCAGTTATGTCATGTTGTTACCTCTTCTCTTACTTTTATCTTTGCAACCCTCTCATCTTTTCCATTTCACAAGCAAGAAAAACCAGAGAACATAGAAGAGAGAAGAGAAAAAAGTGGGAGAAATGGGGAGGGGAAAGATTGAGATCAAGAGGATCGAGAACTCGAGCAACAGACAAGTTACCTACTCCAAGAGAAAGAATGGGATCCTAAAAAAGGCCAAGGAAATCACTGTTCTATGTGATGCACAAGTTTCCCTTATCATCTTTGCTGCATCTGGGAAGATGCATGACTACATCAGCCCTTCCACCACGTAAGGATCTTAACGTTTGTGTACAGTTTCTTTTCTTCTTCTTCTTGTGTTTCTAATGTCAAGTTTGTTCTTTGTTTTTTATTTCTGTCTTGATTCTTAAAGGGTAGTTTTATGAAGCCCAAGTGCATGAAAATAGTACTATTTGATTGATCTGCAAATTAAAGGTCTTAACTTTTTGGTTTTTGTTTTGGTTGAGGAAGTTTGATTGACATATTGGAGAGGTACCACAAGACCTCAGGGAAGAGGCTTTGGGACGCCAAGCATGAGGTTGGTTAATATATGGCTCCTATTTTGTGTTTGCTTTCGATTTGTCCAAAGGAAAATATGACCTACTTTTGCTAAAAATATGCTATGAAACATGAACTATGAATTCTCTGAGTAGATCTAAATTTGGGTTGTACCTTCTACATATTATATTGTTTTTTATTATTATCAAAAAAGAGAAGCAGGAACTACAAGAAATGTAACATCTATGAACAGATCTGGCAGTAAAACGTTACTCACTTGCTTACTTTTTTCCTTGCAAAAAAATGAAACAACAACTGAACATATATATGTGTAGGAATAAAGACTTTATATGCAAATTAACGTCTTTCACACTTGATGGATCTCTCTATTGTCTGACATTACAACCACCATAGAGAGTCAGATCTACTCCAAATAGCCCTTTCTTTTGAGAATTTCTGGCTTTTTGCAACATCGTACTCTCCCTTCTCTTTTCTATGTTTATTTTTCTTGAAGAAAAGACAACTAGTGTGTTTTAGGGTTTGTGACTACTAATGTTGTTGAACTCAGAACCTAAACGGCGAAATTGAGAGACTCAAGAAAGAGAATGACAGCATGCAAATTGAGCTCAGGTATATTATTATAACATAACATAAATTGCATATTTTAAAACCATTTAACGTTCTTATTTCTCTCTCTTTCTCTCTCTTCATCTTTCACCAACTATTTCATTACAGGCACTTGAAGGGGGAAGATATAAACTCTCTGAACTACAAGGAACTCATGGCCTTAGAAGATGCCTTAGAAACTGGTCTCGTCAGTGTTCGTGAGAAACAGGCAAATGAATCTTCAAAAAGCTAAATTTTTAAGTTTTCTGCATCTTCTATTCCATGTCATTTAGAAGGTTTAAAAATGTATATAATCAAAACATGTAGAATTTGTTGAACTAAACTTCTCCCTAAATACTTGCATGAAAATGAAAAGAAAAAATAAATAAAACAAACTCTTCAATAAAACAAAAACTAATTCATGAGTGAAAATTTTTTATTTTGGATTATCATGAATTATTTTCTACAAAAATATTATGTGCAAAACAGTTTTATTGAATAACTTCTTTTGTTTTTTTTATTCTCTTTTCTTATATATGTTTATAAAGAAATTTATTTAAATATACCATAATATATAGCTTCTATTGTTAAGCAATGTATTTAGTGTCCATGGTAGCTAATTCAGTTTATTTTGTTCATTGAAAAATCAAATGGAATCCAAAATCAAAAGATATACATTATCTGACAGATGAACTTGTTTTTCTCTGCAGATGGATGTGTACAGGATGTTCAGGAGAAATGTATGTTTAATTGAAATCTTTGATTTATGCTATTGAAATAATATATATGTGTGTCCGTGCGCGCGCACACTCAATGCAAAACGAACTTTATCATTTTTTCTTCTCATTGTTGTTCAGGACAAGATCTTGGAGGAGGAGAACAGGGAACTTAATTTTCTCTGGGTACGTAATACATTACACAAACCCACTGTTTTAATGCATGGTTACTTCCAAATCTCATACCATGAAAAGTTCCTAATTTCATTTTCTTTCCATTCTAAAACTATACTACTTAGAACTTTTGGCATTTTGAGAATTCAAGGTTTGGCAAGCCTTTTTTGTAGTCACATCTGATAATACATAATTAACTGTAAAATTATCTCATCAACTCATTGAATAAATTAAGAGAGGATTTAATAATGTTTGTTTAGGCAAGGCACACATTATAGAGTTGTTCTAAAGTGAGGTTATGGTTAAGAAACTTTAATATTGAGAAAAGTTCATGTGTCACCACATTTATGGCCGTAATCTGGTTTTAATTCGTCCAAAAACTTTTATGTTGTGACCCCAATGAGTTATAGATTACAATTTTTTTAGAGACTTATAGATTACCATTAAAACCACGATTTATATGTGATAACCATTGTATTACCATATAGGGAGTTTACTTAAATAGAAAAAATAAACTATTACATTCTGCTTCTGTTGTTATTTTGTCCAATATCCCCACCTCAAAAACAGTATATAAGTGAATAAAAGAAGATAAAACCTTTAATGTGGTTTTCTTCAATGTCATGTATTAGATTCGACTAGTGTTCTATTATAGCCTTACAAAAGGACTGTCTAAATATTGATCAAAATCTATGGAAACAGTTGTACAAAATAAAAAGGTAACTTTTATTTTGAAAAATATCATAACTAATAAAACTATATATCATACCAAAACAGTGAAAATTTTGCTCATGCATGGAAAACTTCAAGATTACCAAAAGTATTAGTACAAGAATTACCTTCCCAAAAATTGAGAGTAAAACACAATGTAAAGACATTTCTTTCATCTAAATCTTAAATTCCATGAAACCAAATTATCATTTTGAAAATTTTGAATAAGATAGGAGGCACACTTAATTGACAAACTTTATCATCCCTTAATATTAACAGCAATTAGATTAAAAACTTTATTGCATAAAAAATGGAATACATAATTATTCACCACATAGTGGATGCCTACTTGTATATGTAATATTTCTTCAAATGGGTCATTGGAAAATAAATTGTTTAAAGATTATGACTTACCGATCTTGAAGCGTAATACGATAGTTCTAAAGTTAGAACTTCATTTGTAAACTCGTGTAGTTTATTTGCTACTCCATTAACTAAATTTTATTACCCAATTTAAACGTTACCAATATTAAATTTTAGATAATATTTATATTACCATGGTCTAATATATTAGGTTTATAAACCGTGCTCTATCTCCAGCAATTTTTAAATGTTTCCATATAGAAATATACAAGCAGCATTTGCATATTGCAATTTTTGACATGGTATTGTTTTTTCTTCATTTAGTAAAACTGTTGTCAACTTCATGTTTAAGGAATAGTTTCATAATCGTGGAAATTGAAAATATTATAAGAGTGTTTTGTTGTCATTTTGAACATAAAAACCATATATCAATCCTTTTAATAATTTTTAATATTTTGAAAATTATTCTTTTAATTATAAATTTATATAAAAGATCAAGACACCATTTGTAACCTAAAATATTAAGACAACAAATCTATGAATTTATTTTTTTTATGATAGTAAAACTTGGTCCATCTTACTTCTCTTGAATTCTTAACAATAACTTTAAATATCCTGCATAATATACGTAAATGAAGTAAAATAAATAGGAAAAAGAATCACCCATTCATGGCATATTTTTATTGCATAACAGTCCAATTTATGTTTTGTATTTCTCTTATGAAAAAGGTTAAAATTTGTGATAAAATAACATTGTAAGATAGTTTAACCCTGTGCATGGCCATTTAATTGATGGTGTATTGTGTTATTTGAACAGCAACAACGTTTGGCAGTGGAAGGAGCAAGAGAAGTGGAGAACGGGTTTGATCAGAGTGTGAGGGATTACAATTCCCATATGCCATTTGCCTTTCGTGTGCAGCCAATGCAGCCAAATCTTCAAGAAAGGATCTGATATAATACTCTGTCAAATCAAAACTCCATCTTGCTGTTTTCATCACAATCTTATGTGCATGTCACAACTTTTTAAGTATGTTTTGCTATCTGTTTGTTGCTAATAAACAACTCAATTTCACTTCGTCATTCAACTCACTCTTATGCGTCTCCGACTTTGTCTCCTGTTTTGTGTGTTTGTCTCACTATTATATATACTTTCGCCTCCTCATTTTTCTCATCTCGTTCTTTTATTTGTATGTGTATATATATGAAACAAGTTTAAAACATTTTATGTTTTTTATCTCCTCAATTATGTTAAAAATCAAGAATCCAAGTAAACTTCAAAATGGTGTTTCTTAGAGTGACGTCTTTTATAAAGAAAAATAATTTTTTTTATTGTATTTAAATATAATATTGTATATTTAAAATTAATTAGTGATTGAAAAAAAATGTGTGTACATGTCTCTATTGAAAGTGTTTCGAGGTTTGTATTTTTGTAAAGAAAGTATATTGGGTCGACTTTTTAAAATAATCGGAATCCATGTAATTAGACGGATAATATAACCAAATAAATAATTATTTAAGAGAAAAGTCAAAGTTGATTAATTTATTTAAACATGAATTTTCTGCCCTACAAAGGAGATAAATGACTAGTAAATGAAATAAAGAATGAATTTTCTCTATTTGCATATATACGATTTCAAGAGACAATAGTTTCGTCTTTGAAGGCTTGTATCACTAAAAGGAAGTCGCAATATTGCATTTAATCCAAAAGATGAAGGGAGAGATCCATTTAAATTTAATAATGTTAAAATAATGATAATGGAAGAAATTATCATTGTTTTTTTAATACTAATAAGACAAAATTGAAAAAGAAAATGAATTTTGTATTATCATCACTCTTTACAAATGAGCCAGAGTTGCTTTTGTAGGTTATAGAAAATGCTGACATTTAATCAATAGATTTTAAACTACACATTTTCTCATATTATATGAGACCATTCATTTTAATTTGAATAACCGACAATGATAATAATAATAAAAAAAAAAACCTTTAAGAAAGTTCTCCTTGATATGCTTATTCAATAGCCCTGAGTCTTTTAACAATTTTGAAAGTGTCTTTATTATTATCCTTTAGAACTACAGCTCTTAATAAGATTTCATCCTTATTTTCTCCTTCTCAAACGGTACCATATATAATTTATATGCTTTTTTTCTTTAATGTTGAAGATGATTCTTTTACATTCCAGCAATAAATTCATTATCAACATTGAAGAGGAGAAAAGAAAAAAAAGTAAAGAATGAAAAAGAAAAAAAAACGAAAAAATAACTAAATCACAATATTTACTGACAAAACAACCAAAATTTGTTAATACAGTGACAATATTTACCAACATATTTTATCTATTGATAATTTCAATTTTTTTATATTAAAAAAAATACATAATATTATTTATTGAATTACATTTAAAGTACTAATACTTTTATGGTTCTTGAGGTAATGTTTTAGGATAGTGCAGAAGGATTCAAATTAGTGTCCCATTTCATCAAATTTCTGAGTAATATAAATAAAAATGAACCAAAAAAAGGACAAAACTTAAAATTTTTGATATAACTTCATTGCATTTAGGTGTAATAAAGCACAATTTTAAAGACATAAATTGTTTTAGGTGATTTTAAAACTAACTATTCAATTTATGATAATAGGTACATGAAGTGGTTGTTATTCATGACCAACCTCAAGCTTATGATGATATTTTGAAGATGATGAAAACTCAAGTTTAGAGTTAAATTTCTTTGTTTTATTCTTTTATACATCACACCAAGTACTAATCGGGACTTTAAAATGATACTTCAAATGAACTTAAAAAGAGAAAAAGAAATGTTTTCTAGAACTTAGATTTTATGAAAAATGAAAAAACATTTCTAACCGGGAATATAATTTGCTAATTGTGTTGCAAGAACAATATTATTGATAATGTATTGGTTTAATTGATTATTTGTGAATGCATGTTTTTATGATTTTTAGTTGTAGTTTTATAATTTATTAGTAACAGATTATATTACGTTTCAACATTTATTAATAAGTGATACATTGTTAGGTTTCAAACATTTATTAATAAGTGATACATTATCTTTGACGCTATCAAACTACCACTACTTAATCAAGGCAACTTTGACATTGTCAAGTTAGTAGTTAACAATGGGTTAAGTTAACCTTAGTCATATCCCAACAAATATGGAATTGTTTTTCAATAATTGATTCTTATGAAAATACTAAAAAAAAGTAAAAATATATCATAATGGATATAAATGTAAATTTAATGAAATAACAAATAATAAAAGACTTTAAAATGATTATAATAAAATAGACTAATTTCATTGTTTTTTTTTCAAAATAGATTCATCATCAGTTATTTACAGATTATTGTTTAATTAATTATTATTTTTTATTTTAAATTAATTAAAATAAATTTTAATTAATTTGTTGGCAATATAGCAACATTCTCAAGGTAGGTTAGGCCAAAGCTGACATAATCATCTGTTGTACCATTTCTAGAGTGTTTGCATAAGGTGTAAGAACAAAAGTTGAAGTGGACAATGTAACAGAACTCAAAGCACCAACATAGGCATGATAAGCAATGCATTACTTCTTTCAAGGCAAGTGGGACAAGCTATGATGATATGCTCTTGTTGCTTGTAATAGTTACATAATTTTTATGGACAATCCTTTGCAAGATGACCAAATCCTTTGCAATTGTAGCATTGGACAAAACACATATCAGTAGTCTTATTCTTTCCTTGGGCGACATAGGCCACAACACCAGGAATAATAGAATTGATATGTTGTTCCATCACTGCATCTGTTGTGATTTCTTATTCCTCTCGAAGAAGCTCACTCATCCAAATGAGGCATAGGGTCACGATTCATCATATTGGAACGAGTAGCTTCAAAGCAGATCACAACTTCATCAAAATCTGATCTCGCTTGCTAGTCTTGTGCATAGCTTGAACAAAAACTAAGACTTCACCAGAAATACCCACATTAATAATATTTGAATATTCAGCCCATAGATTTTGAAAACCAAAATAATATTCCTAAATTGACGGATTCCCTTGTTGGCAAAAATCAACTATGAAGTTTTGATGATGAACAGAGTTGCACAAGTCAAGACAAATTGAAGATTTATGTATTTTTAAAGCTTTTGTAATAATCAAAGTTGATGAAGTAGTACTCACAAATGTATTAGGATCGATTATTGTAATTTACATTTAAATGCTGTTGAGTTTCGTCCTCATTCTGTTTTAATCGATTAAACCTAGTTTTAATCGATTAAAACCGAGGCTGGCCCTGAAAACCCAAGTGCCACTGGAATAATCGATTAAAGTGTATAATAATCGATTAGCTAATCGATTAATCATGAGAATAATCGATTAACACTGACCGTTGGGGATTTCAGATTTGAAAAACTAGTCGTTGTACTCATTTTAATTGATTAATACTTATGTTAATCGATTAAATGCGTTAGATGGCCCGTTTTCGAGAATGGAAGGGTATTAGGCTGAGTCTATAAAATGGCTCACTCTTTATCTCAAAAATAACTCTTCCCTTGTGCAAAAGATCTCTGAATTCTTTGAGAACTCTGTGAATTTGCTGAAGCTAAGGAAACTCTTGTCTGCAAAGTCCTGAAGTGGTACTGTGGTGACAGAGGAATAGCTGGTTCATCCTTGGTGTGTCTGAGGAAGTGTCTGGAAGAGATTCATCCTTCGTGAAGCATTCGAAGGAGGTGGTCATCCTTTGTGAAGATTCAAAGGAGGTGTAAGTTCATCTCTTGTGGTTTCAAGAGAGGTGGTAATTTCTAAACTGTTACAAATTGTTTTTCTGCGTGACTAATATTTGTAACTGTTTTGGGATAGTGAAAAAGGTTTATCTTGTTTGAGATAAGCGACTGGACGTAGGATCCTAGTGATCTGAACCAGGATAAAATCACCTGTGCAATTTTTCTCTTTCCCTTACTCTGTTATTTACATTCAATTATCTGCTTAGTAAGAAAGAATTAAGAGAAAAATATTAAAAAGGCAAAATAAAAGTATATAACCAATTAACCCCCCCTCTTGGTTTGTTACCACGCTAATAATTCCGCTGCAGCGATTCTAACAATTGGCATCAGAGCTTGCTTTGATAGTCATTCAAATGGCAGGATCACATCAAACCTTTGCAGAGGGTGCATCAATCAATAGACCCCCACTATTCACATGTGAGAACTATGCATTCTGGAAGGTAAGGATGCAAATATTTATTGAATCTATTGATTGTGAAATTTGGGATGTTATTGCATCTGGTTCTTCTGTTCCTACTAACAATATACAGGAACCAAAGCCCCGTGGTCAATGGACCATTGAAGAAAAGAAAAGATTTCAGAATTACGTTAAAGCTCGGAATATTATTGCATCAGCATTGACTGTTGATGAGTTCTACAGGGTTTCTGTCTGCAAAACTGCTCAAGAAATGTGGGACGTGCTCAGAGTAACACATGAAGGAACAGATGACGTAAAGAGGGCAAGAAAGAATTCCCTAATTCAAGAATATGAAATGTTCCAGATGAAGCAAGGAGAAACAATTTCTAACGTTCAAAAACGCTTCACCAACATTGTCAATCATCTCATTGGACTAGGTAAGTCATTTGATACTGATGAACTAAACATTAAAATCTTAAAGTCTTTAGACAGGTCATGGCAACCTAAGGTGACTGCAATCTCGGAGTCACAAAACCTCAACACCATGACTATGGCGGCACTATTTGGAAAGTTGAGGGAACATGAATTAGATATTGGAAGACTTGATGAAGAAGAAGCAAAAGCCAAAACCAACAAGAAGAGTTTGGCATTAAAATCAGAGGTTGAAAGAAGCAAAGGTAAATTGGAAGATGAAGACTCAGACGAAGAGGAAAACTTAAGCCTCTAGATCAAAAGATTAAACAAATTCATGAAGTCTAAAGGTAAAGGAAGGTTTAGGTACGAAAAGAAAGATAATCAAGCATCTTCCTCAAATTATCGATGCTACAGCTGTGGAGAAAAGGGGCATCTAAAGGCAGACTGCCCAAATCAGAAGAAAGGTGAAGACAAAAAGGAGAAAAGATTCTTCAAGAAAAAGAAAGCATACATTGCATGGGAAGACGATAATGAGTCCATTTCAGATTCAAGCGATTCAGATGAAGAAGCTAACATCTGTTTAATGGCAGATGATGATAATGTCAGCCAAGTAAGTAGCTCACATTATTCTGATAATAATAGTCAAGTTGATGAAGATGAATTGCATGAAACATATGCTGCATTGTTAATTGAATCTGAAAAATTAAATATTTCTCATAAAAAGCTGAAAAAGGATTTTAAAAATTTAAAATCTGAATTTGACAACCTTCTTGAAGAAAATAAAAATTTGAAGTTTACTTCTGAAAATCTCACTAAATTAAATGATGCCTTGAAAACTGAATTTTCAAATTCATCTGAAGAAAACAGAAGTTTGAAAAATAAATTTTTATATCAAGCAGAAGAAATCAGGAATTTGAAAAGTAAAGTGTTATATTATGAAAAAGAAAAATATGTTGCTAATAATGAATGTGAGTCTTGCATACAATTCAAATATTTTTCTGAACAAACAACCTTAGGAGAATGTAGCAAAAATAATGAAAACAAGGTTGTTAAAAATGAGTATGTTCCTAAAATTAAAAACAAACAGAATAATAGAACCCGTAGAATATGGGTAGAAAAAGGAACAACTCATGGGAACACAAACGTTGTATCATGCTTTTATTGTATGAAAAAGGGTCATACTTCAAATAAATGTAAAATTAAGCATTATGGTGTTCCTAGTGGTAGATATGTTTGGGTTGCTAAATAATTTGAATCTAACCCAAAAGGACCCATACAAAGAAGTTGGGTACCTAAAATAGCTTGTTTGTTCCTTTCTTTTGCAGGTATTACAAAAATCAAGAAAAGTCATGTGGTGTCTCGATAGTGGTTGCTCAAAACACATGACAGGAGACATAACAAAATTCACAAACTTTAAAGAAAAGGAACAAGGCTTTGTTACCTATGGTGACAACAACAAAGGAAGAATTCTTGGAAAAGGGGATATAGGAAGCAAAGACACCTTGATGATCAAAGACGTACTATATGTAGGAGGACTGAGGCATAACTTAATTAGCATCAGTCAACTGTCCGACAAAGGATTCAAGGTAACTTTTGAGAAGAATTCTTGCACTATTTTTAAGAGTGATTCTTCTGAAATTGCTTTAAAAGGAGTTAGACATAATAATATTTATCTAATTGATTTAGAAAACGTATTAAATAAAAATATTTCATGTTTAGTTGTTAAAGAGGAAAACCCATGGTTGTGGCACAGGCGTGCTGCTCATATACATATGCAACAACTTAACAAACTAGTATCTAGAGAACTAGTAATTGGTTTACCAAAATTAAAGTTTGTAAAAGATAAATTATGTGATGCATGTCAAAAGGGGAAACAAGTTAAAAATTCCTTTCATTCAAAAAATATTGTTTCTACTTTAAAACCTTTAGAACTTTTACATTTGGATTTATTTGGTCCTTCAAGGATAAAAAGTTTTGGTGGAAACTATTATGCTTTAGTTATTGTTGATGATTTTTCAAGATATACTTGGACCCTGTTTCTCACTCTTAAGAGTGAAGCTTTTAAAGAATTTAAGAAGTTTGCTATTTTAATTCAAAATGAAAAGGATTTAAGAATAAAAGCTATTAGAAGTGACCATGGTGGTGAATTTCAAAATGAATTATTTGAAAATTTTTGTGAAGAACATGGTATTTCTCATAACTTTTCTTCGCCTAGAACTCCCCAACAGAATGGAGTAGTAGAAAGAAAGAATAGATCATTAGAGGAACTTGCTCGTACTATGTTAAATGAAAATAATGTTCCTAAACAATTTTGGGCTGATGCTGTAAGTACTGCTTGCTATGTTTTAAACAGAATGTTAATTCGACCTATTTTAAAACGTACTCCTTATGAACTTTTCAAAAATAGAAAACCAAATGTTTCCCATTTAAAAATCTTTGGATGCAAATGCTATGTTTTAAACAATGGAAAACAGAATTTGGGAAAATTTGATTCAAAAGCTGACGAAGGAATTTTTCTTGGATATTCTTTAACTAGCAAAGCATATAGAGTCTTTAATAGAAATCTGCTTACAATAGAAGAATCCATACATGTTACTTTTGATGAAATTGTGGACCTTGAGGCAAAACCTCTTGAGTCAGAAGAATTTGATGCAGGAACAAGTGAAAATTCATCAAAGGAGACAAACGAAGAAAAGAATAATGACGATCCTCAAGATGAAGACTTAAATAAAATATGGCAACAACCTAGAGGATTATCTTTGGACAACATAATTGGCGATATCACACAAGGGGTAAACACAAGAAGTAATACTGCAAATTATTGTATGAATGTCGCTTTTGTGTCACAGATTGAACCAAAGAACATTGAAGAAGCCCTTCAAGATGAAAAATGGTGTATCGCAATGCAAGAAGAACTCAACCAGTTTGAAAGAAATCAAGTATGGGAATTAATTCCCAGAAAAGACACTCATCAAGTAATTGGAACTAAATGGGTGTTCAGAAACAAACTGGATGAAGAAGGAAACATAACCAAGAATAAAGCTAGGCTTGTCGCAAAAGGATATAGTCAAGAAGAAGGTATAGATTATGATGAGACATACGCTCCAGTTGCCAGGTTAGAGGCAATACGCCTACTTCTTGCTTATGCATCTATGATGAAATTTAAATTATTTCAAATGGATGTTAAAAGTGCTTTTCTAAACGGTTATATCAAAGAAGATGTATTTGTTGAACAACCACCTGGTTTTGAAGATTTTAAAAACCCAAATCACATCTACAAATTAAAGAAAGCAATATATGGCTTAAAACAGGCACCTAGATCTTGGTATGAACGTCTGAGCAATTTTCTGGTAGAAAATGATTTCAACAGAGGAAAAATTGATTCAACCTTATTCATTAAAAAGAATGGAAAACATTTTCTACTTGTTCAAGTATACGTAGATGACATTATTTTTGGTTCATCTAACGCAACTCTCTGCGAGAATTTTGCTAAGTCCATGCAGGGAGAATTTGAGATGTCAATGATGGGAGAACTTACTTTCTTCCTCGGACTTCAAATCAAACAAATGGAGGAAGGAACCTTTATATATCAAACCAAGTATTGCAGGGAAATTCTTAAAAAGTTTGCGATGGACAATGCCAAAGAAGCATCAACCCCCATGGGGACATCCTGCTACTTAGACAAAGATGAGACAGGTAAAGAGGTAATCCAGACCAAATACAGAGGTATGATTGGCTCTTTATTATATCTCACTTCTAGTAGACCTGACATCATGCAAAGTGTATGTGTGTGTGCTAGGTTTCAGTCAAGCCCTAGGGAGTCTCATCTCACTGCTGTAAAACGTATCTTTAAATATCTTAAGGGGACAACATCCTTTGGGTTATGGTATCCTTCCAGCGCTGCACCTAGTCTTGTAGGATTTTCTGATGCTGATTATGGAGGCTGTAAAATAGATAGGAAAAGCACCAGTGGAACCTGTCACTTTTTCGGTAGCTCCTTAGTCTCTTGGCACTCTAAGAAACAAGCCTGTGTAGCCTTGTCAACCACTGAAGCCGAATATATTGCAGCGGGTAGTTGTTGTGCACAGATCTTATGGATGAAACAGCAATTAGAAGACTACGGTATTCATTTGGATCATATTCCGCTTAAGTGTGATAACACCAGTGCCATAAAACTCACCAAAAATCCCATCATGCACTCTAGAACCAAGCATATAGAAATTAGGCATCATTTTATTAGAGACCATGTACAAAAAGGTGATTGTGAAATGGAGTTTATAGATTCTAAGCATCAATTAGCGGACATTTTCACCAAAGCTTTGCCCAAGGATAGATTTTTTGAGCTTAGGAGAGATCTTGGAATATTAGAAATAGTAAAATAGGCATATTTGGAATTAATCTTGCATTTTTCGCTGTTTAACGCATTTAATCTGCTTGCAAATCGATTAAAAACGCTACCTATAGATTTGCGACTGGATTAATCGATTAATCCAAGTATTAATCGATTACATAATCGATTAAAACTTCCTTTAATCGATTAAATACGCTCCAGACAATTTTTTTAAAAATTTGTTTTCGAAATCTAGCCGTTGCCAACGGCCATAAACGGCCATATTCTCCAAATCTAACCGTTGGGACACGTTTTTAAGCCTATATATACACCCTTTGGTCCCCATTTTCATTACTTGAACAAACTTTAAGCCTATTTCTTCTACTTTCTCTCTTCTTTCACCCAAACCCTTGCCTTTCCTTTATTTCAATGGCTGAATCTTCAAGAAGGAGGAGAAGAAGAACCAGTGCTGTTTCGGAGAATCCTGTTCCAACAAGAGATACTACCGTAGAAGGGTGGCTCTCCGATGAAGCAGATCAACTATCTTTCTCACGATTCTGGAAGGAAAGGAAGCTGATCAAGCAAAAATTCATTGATCTATCCTGGTATATATCTTACAACTTTTCCTTCCCAAATCTCATCATTGAACAAGGAGTTCAACACCTTATGGAACTCCGTGGAAGGTATTATCCGGATCTCGTTCGCACTTTCTATTACAATTTAAAGATCCGGGATGGGGTGTTTCAAACAAGAGTAAAAGGTGTAGACATTGTCTTGGACAATGAAATTTGGACTAATGTTGCAAAAGTCCCTGTCTTAGAGCATTCTCAAACTATCCCAGATGACTTTGCACAATTCAACAAGGTAGCGGTCTACCAGTCCTTTCTCCGCAATCCTCGTCAGCACAATGCGCGTCTTTTCCTTGCAGGTGGACTCAAGATGGAAGAACGTCTCCTGCATTACCTCATTGTCTGGATTTTGTGCCCTAGAGGATCCAATCATGCCCAATGCTCTGAGACTGATCTCATCATCATGTACGGTATTCTTCAGAGCATTCCTCTCAATTGGCCTCATCTGATTAAGACAATTATGTACAAGGCCAAAAGGTTAGATGTAGCCCCTCTTCCATATCCTCTCCTAGTTTCCCAAATCTGTGTGTTCAAAGGAGTGGATATCACCAATGAAAACCATGAGACTGTCCTCCCTGGTCACAAGGTTGGAGATAATTCCCTAAGACAAATGGGTTTTATCAAACAGGGACAATCTTACATACATCCTGAGGATGCTATTGAGGGCAATGAAGATGAAGCTGAAGATATTCCAATGCCTGATCCCACAAATGTTGCTGGCCCATCTCAAGTTCATGAGGAATACAGTCTAGAAAGTCTCTCTAGACAAATGACTGAGATGACTCGCCTTCAAACTGAGATGATGAACATCCAAAACATTCGCCATGAAGAAATTTGTACTCATCTCCGAAATTTGGACACTAGGGTTTCTGGTTTAGAGCAACATCTTCTTAGTGATGAAAGTGATGAATTCTAGGACTTATTTGCTTGTCTTGTTTGTTTGGTTTTATGACTATGTGCATCCTTAATAAAAAGTGTTGTTTATTTCATCTTTCAATATGCCTTATCTCTTTTTATTTAGGGGGAGCACGCATTTTTTTTCTTCTGATCAAAAAAAGGGGGAGAAGAAAGTTTAAAATTATTATTTTCTATTAATCTCTCTTTTTATGAGTTGTGACTGTTTCAGATTATTAAAAAGCTTTAAACTCAGAGGAATTTTTGATCATCATAAAAAAGGGGGAGAATGTTGGCAAAAATCAACTATGAAGTTTTGATGATGAACAGAGTTGCACAAGTCAAGACAAATTGAAGATTTATGTATTTTTAAAGCTTTTGTAATAATCAAAGTTGATGAAGTAGTACTCACAAATGTATTAGGACCGATTATTGTAATTTACATTTAAATGCTGTTGAGTTTCGTCCTCATTCTGTTTTAATCGATTAAACCTAGTTTTAATCGATTAAAACCGAGGCTGGCCCTGAAAACCCAAGTGCCACTGGAATAATCGATTAAAGTGTATAATAATCGATTAGCTAATCGATTAATCCTGAGAATAATCGATTAACACTGACCGTTGGGGATTTCAGATTTGAAAAACTAGCCGTTGTACTCATTTTAATCGATTAATACTTATGTTAATCGATTAAATGCGTTAGATGGCCCGCTTTCGAGAATGGAAGGGTATTAGGTTGAGTCTATAAAATGGCTCACTTTTTATCTCAAAAATAACTCTTTCCTTGTGCAAAAGATCTCTGAATTCTTTGAGAACTCTGTGAATTTGCTGAAGCTAAGGAAACTCTTGTCTGCAAAGTCCTGAAGTGGTACTGTGGTGACAGAGGAATAGCTGGTTCATCCTTGGTGTGTCTGAGGAAGTGTCTGGAAGAGATTCATCCTTCGTGAAGCATTCGAAGGAGGTGGTCATCCTTTGTGAAGATTCAAAGGAGGTGTAAGTTCATCTCTTGTGGTTTCAAGAGAGGTGGTAATTTCTAAACTGTTACAAATTGTTTTTCTGCGTGACTAATATTTGTAACTGTTTTGTGATAGTGAAAAAGGTTTATCTTGTTTGAGATAAGCGACTGGACGTAGGATCCTAGTGATCTGAACCAGGATAAAATCACCTGTGCAATTTTTCTCTTTCCCTTACTCTGTTATTTACATTCAATTATCTGCTTAGTAAGAAAGAATTAAGAGAAAAATATTAAAAAGGCAAAATAAAAGTATATAACCAATTCACCCCCCCCTCTTGGTTTGTTACCACGCTAATAATTCCGCTGCAGCGATTCTAACATCCCTTGTGTGAAAATGGTTATCTCATACTCCAATTGAAATCTTCGAATGACATTGACTTGATGATAAACATTTTTCAAATAACCTCACATGTCCTTAACAATGTTATAAGGCATAAGATTAAGAATAAATTTGGCTCCACCAAGCTAAGAATCCAAGACATGATTTTGACATCTTTGCTTTCCCATTTTTCCAAATCCGCTACTCCGATAGGTGCTGAAACTTAGCCATCAATATGACCCCATAATTATATTCCTTTGATAAAGAGCTTAAATTGAAATTCCCAAGTAGCATAATTCTTGCCATTAAAACGAACAAGATATGATTCATATTTATCATAAGACATGATGAAAAAATATAGAAAAATCATGTGTTGTCGAGTTGAAGCTTGGCTTGTCAGGTCTAGATTGAAGCTCGATCTGACAAGTAGAAGCTCAACCTATCAGGTAGAAGCTTGGACAGTTGGGTAAGAGCTCGAACTACTGGGTAAGAGCTCAATTTTCCTTGAAGAAGCTTGACTAGTCGAGTAGATAACACCAAATGCACAAACTTGTGTGCTGCGTATGAAGTCAAAAGGAACATGATGGCTAGGTAGACAACGCCTACCTTACAAACCTATGTGTTGGGTATGAAGATGGCAACCTAGCAAATTCACGAAACTTTTCGAATCAAAACCAAAAGAAGATGACGGTAGAAGATTTGATCATCCATAACAGGTGTTTACTTCAACCCCAAAATACCCACAAAAACAACACTAGAACCCAAGAAAAAACTATTATTCATAAGTGTTTACTCCAACCCCAAGATACCTATAAGAAACAACACTAGAACCCAAGAAAAGACTATGGTTTAGAGACCAATCTCTGATACCATGTCAAAATATCAAGACAAGAAAGTTTATGATAAATTTCTTTACTTAAAATTACTTGCTTGTATTTTGTAATCCTCTCTTCTAAAATAGACCTCAGAATATTTTTAAATTAATATTAAATATAAAGAGAAATGAAAAAAAGATTATAAAAGATTTCTTATTTACTAAAACTAAATGCGAATAAATCATAACAAGTATCCACACTCAGAATGCAGCACAACCACCATAGTCATAGTTTTATAATGGCGAATTCAAAACTTCATCTACCTCCATTGTGAAAAGGCCAATGAATCTTCATTGTGTGGATTCAGTGTGTGGCAGGAATATTTGTCACAATTCCTTGGATGTGCAGCTCTGCTTGCACGATGAAAGTGAGGTGAGAAGAGAGTCAAAAACACGATTGAAAACGGAGGACAATTATATAATCTCACATTTGTTGAGTTGTTTTTCTCGTCTTCTTTCTTTGGTATAACGAGAACCTCTTTCCATTTCCTCCCTTATTTTTTGTCTCGTCAACCTATTCTAATCGCTTGAAACAAACACAAATGAAACTCGTTCTTCCATGTTAATATAATCTACCGAAACAAACAAAGAATTAAACTTTTTCAAATCTTACGCTTGTACTTTTAAATGTCATTCAATTGTTTGATGGGAAAAGGGCTAAAAAAATTACAACTTAAGAAAGAGTAATAACGTGGCGAAAAATCAATTCTCCTTCTTGCGAGAATCTACGAGAAGTACTAAATAAATAGAACAAAAACATAATCCAAAGAACAAAGATATACTAAAACTTTTAACGTGGAAAACCCTCGATACAAAGATAAAAACCA
This sequence comes from Vigna angularis, assembly GCF_016808095.1. NCBI lineage: Eukaryota > Viridiplantae > Streptophyta > Magnoliopsida > Fabales > Fabaceae > Vigna > Vigna angularis. The sequence goes on along the minus strand of NC_068976.1, from coordinate 8,080,704 downwards.
TGAGTCGTCCCAACCAAAGAAAAATACACTATGATTAATAATAGGGTACAAAAGAGTCTCCAATAAAAACATCAAATGAGAGGTTTTGAATGAACAAAACCAACTAAGCATAAATGCTTACAAATGATAACAAAGAAGATGAAAATTATCCAAAACAAAGTTGCTGATGCAAGGTTGTTTTCTCCCAAATTAGACCTCTAATTGAGGATCCGAATTGTCATAATGAAGAATCATACGTCTAGAACTCACTGTCCAAAAATCAGTGCGATCCAACTGTGAATGACTTCATAACAACGAAAATACCAGTGTAGGTTTTGTGTTATGCAGGGAAGACTTTCTCTCTTCCTTTGTACTCTCACTTGACTTTTCCCTTCTTTCAAACGACTCTAATTTGCCTCACTAATTTTTTTTCTCCCCACTAAACAAAATGATACATAATGGTCTACATTATTTTGATATATTCTTCATATAGGAAGGGAGTACAATAATCCAACATTGTTGACATCCAAAATTGTAGGAATAAGGAATTAAACTATAAGCAAAATATAAGAGTCACTTGTCTCACCTGTAGTAGGAAAATAAAAGAATTAGGAACGTGAAATCTCTTCCATTTGTAAACATTTTATGTCTTGTATGGTGTTGTTGGTCTTCCATTTACATCTCTTGCCTTCTGCTTCGCATTCAGCGCAATTGGGCTTGGGCCTGTTATGAAATTAGTTGGGTCTTTTACCCGACACCTTCAACATTTCATCCTCCATTTACAAAAATTTCATTTTTAACCTTCTAATATCTTATCCTACACCTCCAAATTTTTCAAAACTTTCATTTTTAACTTCAATAAATATTTTTCCACTTTCTTCTCTTTCTTATTAAAAACACTCTTCACCACCTTGATAATAATTTAATTTAATTTAAAATTTAAATATTATTTAATATAATTTTATATTTTAATAATTATTAAAATATGATCTATATTATAATAATAGTTATATTAAAAACATAAAAATAAAATAACAAAAATAAAAAGAAAAATAATAAAAAAAAATAATAATAAATTTGATTTACTATATACAAATATATTAAATTATATTAAAATATTCAAATATTAAAATAAATTAAATAATTATTAAATTTTAAATAAAAACTAAAATTTTAAAAACTTGTTTATCAGATATTAAAATCCGTAAAATACACTAATACTTTTGTTTTTTAATTAAAATTTAATAATATTGAATATAAATAAAAATTATAATATTATTAATTATATTTTTATATTTTAATAATTATTAAAATATGATTTATATTTTTATAATAATTTTATTAAAAAAATTAAAATAATAATAACTAAAATAAAAATAATAATAATGAGAATAAAAATAAAAATAATATTTAAAATCACATTTAATATATTTAAATATATTAAAATATTAAATTAAATTTAATAATTATTAAAGTTTAAACAAAAACAAAATTATATACAAAATTTGATAAGTTATGTTACGGATATTCATATCCGATAAATAATTGTTTTTAAAGTTTTCTTTTTTATTTAAATTTTATAATTATTTAATTTAATTTAAGTTAATATTTTAATGTAATTTAAATGTATTTAAATATTTTATTTAATATAATTTTATTTGATATTCGATAAATAATTGTTTAAAAAATTTGTTTTTTAATTAAATTTTAATAATTATTTAATTTAATTTAATATTTTAATATAATTTAATATATTTAAATATATTAAATATTTTATTTAATATAATTTTATTTTTATTGTTATTATTTTTATTTTAAACATTTTATTTTTATATTTTTTATTATTTTATTTTAATTATTTTATTTTAATTATTTTTATGTTAATTATTTTATTTTTATATTTATAATTATTTTATTTTAATTAATTTTATTGTTATTATTCTACCTTTGAATATAATTTTCTAGAAACAGTTTTTCTTTTTGGGTTCTGTGTTAATGTTTCAATTCTCAGAACACTTCTTTAATTGCAATAAGGCGATATCAAATGCAAGGAATTATCATATTAAAAATAATTTAAATATAAATGAAAATCTCTCTTTGAATAAAAATAATAAAGTTAACTATTATATAAAATAAAAGATTCATAGATTCATTCTTTTAAAAATTTTGGTTAAAAGTAGTGTTAAATGTTTTCTGTGAAATAAAACTCAATGTCATATACATATATAATGTCTTCTAATTAATACCTTTATATATAGCATCATCCATGAATGATATTAGAGTCCGTTCAAGGTAATTTACTTATATTGTTATAACAAAGACAATATTATAACCATAACAAAAAAAATATAAGTATAACCATTTAGACCGATATATATACTTAAAAAAAATATAGCAGATAAAAAGAACTCACCTTAAATAAAGATTTATGGGAATAATCATAATATAAATCAAAATCTCACAAAATTTTTAAAAGTGATGTCAAATAAATCATATATATATATATATATATATATATATATATATATATATATATATATATATATATATATATATATATATATATATATATATATATATATATAACTTTTCTCTAATAAAGCACCTATATGAAATAAAATAAACCCATCAGGTTGTTGGATACTATGTGGAACATCTTGGTAAAGGATCTTAGATTCGATTTTATGTTAACAATTTTAATTTATATTTTTTTACTTTAACAACAAGTTGCAGAAACCATATGGAAAAGATAAAAAAGACTTATGATTTCTCATGAGTCAAAGTCTGCGTTTTTAAACAATATCTTTTATAGGAAAAATGAAGTCCATTAATTAGGTGGGTGTCATAAATATATTAGCATACATTTAATTCTATCAATGTCAAGGTGCGTCAATATTAAGTTCCAGCAATTGACTTCCCCAAGCAATAATTCAGTTAGAGTCACACTCATACAAATTCGTCGAAATTCACAGCCACAAAAGTCCTTCGCGTTCTCCTTTATCTTCTATGCATAATAACACACAAAAGTCAAGCGAAAGGCTAACGAATACATCTTCTACGCGTAATAACACATGCCAAAGGCTAGTACATGTCACAATATAAATGAATATATATATATATATATATATATATATATATATATATATATATATATATATATATATATATATATATATATAACATAATTATTTAAAAATAAATATTTAAATTAGATAAAAAATTATTTTTTAATTATAATTCAAATTTAAATTACTCAATAAAATATTAATATAAATATTTTTAATTTTTTAAAAGAAAAATTTAAATGAGTTTCTATAAAATGTCAATTTTAAAAAATTAATATTTTGCAAAATAAGTTCAATTTTCATATGTTTAAATAAAAACATAAAAATATATAAAGTTAAATTTTAAACGATTTTTTTTAATATTTCTTTTCCTGGGTGATTTTATTTTGGTCACCACACTAATTGAAAAATAAAAATACTGCAGAAAAATATTAATAATTATTATCGGATATGATAACCATTCTCCCTTTATAAGTAAGCGACTAATCCGATACAAATTTTAAACGTAGATATCTGCAAAGTACAATCTTTTTGTTATCCTACTTTTTATGAAAATAAAATCATTAAATAAACTTAACATCAATGTTAAAAAAAAAGTATTTGTGGTCCATTCATAAAAGTAGTTGTCCATATTTTTAATATGGAGAAATAAATAAGTTTAGAAATTCAATACATTGAGAAACAGTGGGTAAACAAGTAAACCTATGAGTTCGTTGTCCACACTCTTTTTTTCAATTGATACATTTTAGCAATGTTTATTGAGTTTTAGTAGACAAAACTACCTACATATATTATGAATTCTAAGTTTTAAGGTCAAAGGTATTTGAATAATTTTCATTCTCAAAACTAAAAAAATAAAAAAACTCCTAAACCCTTATTCACCTCCCTCATTCTTCTCAACCGTTTCTCACCTCCTTCATTCTTCTCAACCCTTTCTCTTTCATCTCTCTTACTTCAATCTTTTCTCTATGTAGCCCCAACTGAAAAAGTTCACCTAACCCTAATCCACCTTCTTCACTTATCCAATTTGTCTCTCTCTCATCTCCATCCTCTCTCTCACCCACACACAGTAACTCGCAATATCGCAATTTGTTACTCTTGCTTTGTTCGTTCATTTTTTTTCCACTCTAATAACAAAATAATTGATGATGTTGATGTTGAATTTTGATTGGAGGGTGTTATATCTTTTTCCTTCTGATTTTTATTAAATTTTGTTTTTAAATTTTAGAATTAGTAGTTTATCTTTTGGGAGATTTGATATTTGGACTATTAAGTTGTCCGAAAATATTTTCCAAAACAAAAAAATTGTTATGTGAAAAGGGAATTCTGGAAGGGATAAGTCATTGTCCAAAAAATTGATTTATGAAGCCAGCTTTTAAAAATAATTCTAAAAACATATTTTCGACGAAAAACAATATTTCGGAATATACTTTTTACCTTTATGCATATAACCAACGTCAAAATACATGTACTAAATGATTTAACAGAAAAAATTATTGAAGAGAGTTATGAACGAGAAAATTGTTATTGTTGACTCTCTCCCCTTATTAAAAAAAAGAGACCACTGTTAGTTCCCTTTCGAATGTTTCATATTGATAAGCATATTTTCATTTCATTTTTGTAAAAAGAATAAAAATATTCTAAGAAATTACACATGTTTTTCTATATTTGAGCAAATTGCAAAATATTGAGTAGTTTCCAAGAAGAACTGCATTGATATATCAACTAATTAAAAATCAACCAGAAATTAGTAAACTAGTCATAATGAACCTCTTACATCTTAGTTGGACCAGAAAATTACTTTTCAAAGTAACATGTAAGTTTATTTTAAACAATTCACATCTCCAACTTCTTTGGTCAATATAAACATGATGTTGTCATTCTGATTTATAATTTGCCGCATAAGTGAAATTAAGAAAAACCAAACGCACCGAATTTTAAATTGGAATTTAAACTTAATAAATCTGTTACCATCACACTCATAGTTTAACTTCTACTCCTTTCATTTCTATGATTTTATCAAAATTGGTATTAAGAAACTAAATACTTTGCAACTATTATGGGTCGATGCAAACGTCTTTTCGTGGGGGTTCTTGTTTTTTTTAGTTTTGAAATTATTGAAATTATTGTAGACTTTACTTTTTTACAAATTTAATAACAATAAGAAGAAAAAAGATATAACACAGTCCTCCAATAAAAAATCAACATCATCAATTATTTTGTTATTAAAATGGAAAACAAATGAACGAACAGAGCAAGAGCAACAAATGGCAGTGTCGAGGGTTGTTGTATGTGGGTGGGAAAGAGTATGGAGATGAGAGAGAAACAAATTGGATAAGTGAGGAAGGTGGATTAGGGTTAGGCGAATGTTTCTGATTTTTTCAGTTGGGGCTATACTAAGGATGACAGAGAAAAGATTGAAGTGAGAGGGATGAAAGAGAAAGGGTTGAAAAGAATGAGAAAGGTGAGTAAAGGTTTCAGGTTTCTTTTTTTTTTTGTAGTTTTGAGAATGAAAATTATTCAAATACCATTGACTTTAAAACTTAGAATCAATAATATATGAGAATATATATATATATATATATATAAAGTCTTGCATCACTATAAATGTTGTCATTCCAACCAAGTTGGCATGTCCGATCATTTATATAATGTTAAACCAATAAAAGGAAAAAGATGCAAGTAGGAAGGGACCGGTTCAAAACCATGCAACACATTACAGAAAATTACATTTTGAAAAGTCATATCTATTCCCAAAATACATTAGAATAAAAAACCTTTTTTATAATAACTTTATATACATCAGATATAAAAAGTGACGTAGTGATATAATTATAAATAAAATAACACTTTTTACATCGATGATAATTATAATCAATATAAAAAGCGGAGATGATGACAATTTTATAATAAAGAAGAAAACTTTCTATATTGATTATCATTATAATCAATATAGAAAGTTAACACGGTGACATTTTTATAATAAATAAGAAAATTTTCTATACCGATTTTAATCATAATCCGTATACAAAGTTAACACGGTAGCATAATTGTATAAACAAAATAAATTCTACACCAATTTTCATTTTAATCAATATAGAAAGTGGTTTCCAATTATGGTTTTCTACTTTCAATGCAAAATGAGTACTAGTCAAGTATTATTCAATTTTATGTGAACTGAAAAAAAAATGTGTTTCGGTTGTAGGGGCTGAGTCGTCTAACACCTTCACGTCTTTCTCTTCCCGTCACTCGGTCGTCTGGTCTCGCTCTTTACTTCTCGTTTCACTCCTCTGCGTGCGGGTGAGAGACCTGCGAAAGATTCTCCGATGCCAAAGTCAGTTTGAGAACAGTGGCGTTTTTTAGTAGAACAATAATAAATGTGTAGTAAATGCAACCTATCTACCACTCACCCCTGGATTTGTATTTATAGTTTTTGCTATGGGCTTGGGATTAGTGAAAAATTAATCCCGACCCAAATTCAGCACAATAGCTTTTAGCAACAACTTACCTTAATCTTAATCCTAATATGGTTAATTGGTGGTATGGCCGGCCGACCTTATACGAGTTGGTGTTCAGCCGGATGGCGAGCGGCAATGTCACGTAATTGGGTGGTCCTTGGCCACATGGACGTCCGGTCTATACGTTGTTTGGTCCCTCGGATGACGAGTGACGAAGTCACGTGATTGGATAATTATGGCCATACGGACGTCCGGTCTGTACGAGTACAACGTAATTGGGTGGTCATTGGCCACATGGACGTCCGGTCAATACGTTGTCTGGTCCTTACTGGTACAAAATGTATTATTGATATAACAATAGTATATAGGTTGTTTCATTAAATGGTTATTCCTACCGATCTCTGTTGTCCTTGTTTATGTATGTTGTGCATTCAATTGCAGTGGACTTGCCTCATTCCATGTATAGCTGCAATATGGATCCATAGGGGCTTTCTATCATCATATATTCTTATGGGAAGTGTAGCCATTTCTCGCCTTGGATTGTGGATGTTTGATTTGTCTGTGCTTCAACAAATGCAGGCAAGTTCACCTTTATTACCTCATGTTATTCAAATTTTCCTAAATATTTTATTTTAAAAATGTCTACGACCTTCTTAATATTCATCTTGGCCTCACTTTTCTGTCATTAATTTTTTTGGTATAGGATCTTGTTCCTGAATCTGAGCGTTTGATTGTTGGGGCTGTCCAGAACTCACTACAGTCTTTGATGGACTTATTGACCTATATTATGGAATCATAATTTCTGATCCACGGGTGAGATTTTAAACATACATGTTCTACCATAAATATTTAATTTTTTTATTAAATATTTTGATATAGAAACACGGTGATATTTTTGTAATAAATAAGAAAATTTTATATACCAATTTTAATCATAACTTGTATACAGAGTTAACACAGTGGCATAATTGTATATATAAAAAACAATTCTACACCAATTTTCATTTTAATCAGTATAGAAAGTTGTTTCCAATTATGGTTTTTTACTTTCAATCCAAAATGACATTTCTTCTTCCTTTCGTGACGAAGTTCAATTTATGTATGTTTCGTGAAGGTCTGGATGGTTTTGTGGCTCGAATGGTGGTTGATAGAGAATTGATTTTGATTTGGGGAAGACAGTGACATGCCTAACCTAGCCTAGTAAGAGAGTAAGCAGTGATCAATTCAAATATTTCGGGAGTCGAAGATGAAAATGTCATCCAATTTTAATTTCCCACCCATGTTTGTTGGACTAGTGCGTATGTTTGTGTTCCCTAAGGTCGTGTAGTGGTAGACGTGGATGATGATGATGTTGGAGACATATTGGAGTGTGATGTAGTTATGGCCTGTGACATGGACGTTAGCATCACAACCGTTGACGATTTTGAAACTGTTGAAGATGAGGTCATGCTTTAGGTTAATGGGCATATTAGCGGGAAAAATGATTTAGAGATGTTTGTCTTAGATGATGGCGTGTCGGAGTATGCTCGCTCTTCCCGCCCATGGCGTCTTTGCCGAAGACAACGCTGCAGTTTGCCAACTTCTATCGGTTTGTCACCCAGTTCAGGTCGTAACGCCATCAGTTGTCGATTGGGTTTCAGGTGAGACACGCATGTTGTTAGTCTTTGGCTAGTGTTTGTCTTCTCCATAACAAGACATTGACCTTCCTGCATCACCAAAACAGAAAGTACCAAATTTTTAGTGTTTGAGAGTAAGAAGAAGTAAAAATATGTACTGTAGGTTATATGGCTGCAAATATATTGTTTACCATTGATATTTGTGGACTATGGCTTCGTGGTCAAGGTGTTGGTAGGGTAGTACAATAAGGTTGATGAGAGATTTCGAGGGTGAGAAGGAGACGGTGTTTCGTGGTGGAAGACCTTCGAAATTTCCTTTTTCGATGAGGTAAGAAGAAGGTCCGACATTTTGGTTGGTGAGAGATTTTGTTATCCTAGTTGTACCTTTAATTGGTATAAAAAGTTACACTTTCTATACCGATTTTAGAACTGATATAAAAAGTCAACACTTTATATACGCCCTATTTCTATACCGATTCCAAAATCGATATAAAAAACCCTTTTTTAACAAGTAAAATCAAATATTGTTTTAGTAGCTAGATTAGCTAAATTATCAACTATTTGAAATTTTAAAATCCATAAAACCATTTATAGACTTGTATTTATTGCATATACTATAAAGCTAGTATAAAAACTTGAACTACAACAAGTAGGTAACATTCCAATTGTACCATATATGGCCGAGTACTCCTTGATCATACTAGTATAGGTCTCATCTTTGGATGAGTACATATCGAACTACTAAGTTGGCATGTATTCGCCCAATCTCTATTTGGTCAATGCAAATTATATAGGACATTTAAACATAATAACCCATGATTAACTACAATGATTTAAAAATCAACAAGTATTTAGGTCAATGGCCCTAAATCCATCTAGGTAAAAAAGCCCATAAATTGTAAGTATAAAAGTGCGTTTTATAATGTATTTGATTACACTTTCATTAGTGTTGCATTTATTTCTTACTGAGGCTAACTTCAGTGTCATAGTGTCTTCTGTAGGCATACACCCCACCTAGTTCAAGGAGAATGAGTACTCAGAATGAGGATCAGTACCATAGAGTTTGAAGGTTGAAAGCATTTAAACGTCTTTGAAAGATACTTACATGGCTATTTAAGAGTAGTTGACGCTCACTGTGGGGTTAACTTGTATTTTGTGAAGAAAAACATTTATGGTTTTCACAAGAAGTAAGATGGTTGGAGAATGAGAAACAAGACCCTCCTCTATTGACATAACCATTAGAAGCTCCAAAGAAGATGTAGTAAGAGTTTGCTGAGTTTAAGAAAAAAAATGCTGAGGAGATGGATACCTTGAAGAAGAAAAATACAAGCCTGAAAAGAAGATTCGATTGGTAGTAATTACAAGGCTTAATACATATTTTGGTCCTTATATTCGTCATTTTTTCTCAAAGTGGTCCTCATGTTTTTCCTACATTCAAAGTGGTATATTTTTTTTATAAATTTTGTTCAATTTGGTTCTTTTCGCTGACGACATCTAAATCGTTAACGACATAGTGTCAAAGTCAGCAATCACTGAATTACGTGACTGATTACTAACTTTGACACTATGTCATTAACAATTTAAACGCCTTCAACGAAAAGGACTAAATTGAACAAAATTTACAAAAAAGAGACCACATTTAATGTTGAAAAAACTTGAGAACCACTTTGAATAAAAATGACGAATATAAGGACCAAAAATGTATTAAGCCTAATTATAACGTACTTAAATATCTTAATAATTTTTTTTTAGAAAAAATAGTAATTTTAACTTACTTAAATACATGTATACTAAAATCGAATAAATAAATTTGTTAAAATTAATATTTATTTTTTATACTCTTTTATCACATTAGTTGTCCCTTCTTACTTTTTTCATATGTGTCTTTGGTAAAATCAATAAATTAATTAATAATTTATCTCGTTGGGTTAAAAAAAAATTAGCTTATAAATTAGTTTGATTAATATAAAAATATTTAATAAAATACATAAAAAAAACTTTATTTTATGAATCTCCAACTTATAATCTGTACGTTAATTCAAAGTAGCTTGTATTTTATAACTTATTTAATTTTATTCATATCATATATTATATTTTAATTTTTTTATTCTTATACTCTTTTGTTTATCATTACCTATTTTCAATTTTAGAGAAATAAAAATCCCTCTCCTCCCTCTTGTATCACATCATAAGCATCTATTCATGGTTGATTAAATATCTCTATTAAGATATTAAATATTTATTTTAATTATTTATTATGGTTACCTTTTTTATTTGTTATGTAGTTCAAATTAAAAGAAAAATATTCAACATTAACGAATGTTTTATTACGTAAAACGAAAAAATTATACATAATAAAAATTATAAAAAAGAAAATCTAAAAGTAAATAAATATAAAATTGATTAATTAATTAGGTTAAATAAAATTACTTGTCCCAATAAAAAATATATTTAATTTATAAAAAATAGGTAAAAGTACTAAACTTTTGCCTTAAAAACTTATTTTTTAAATTTAAAATTATAATTACATAAAATATATTTCGAGAGAGATACTCCGAGCATCTCTTGATGGTTGACCAATTCCATATTTTAAATATTGAATATTTATTTAAGTATTACAATATTTTTATTATTTAACCTGAAACTTTGTGAAACTGGCCTTTAAATATGAGCTTGGATCGGACCGTAGAATTGTTGGAACAGAAGAGATATTAGGCATGAGGATGTGGAGAGAGAGATCATTGATAGTTTTGGTGTTTCTACTCCACCAAATTGATGGAGGAGATGGTTGCTCCCCCTCTTCCTGTGGCAAAATCACCAACATATCTTATCCATTCCGATTGAAAGGAGACCCAAAAGTGTGCGGTCGGTATGAGTTATCTTGTGAAAACAATATAACGGTGTTATCTCTGTTCTCTGGAACATTTCGTGTGGAGGCTATCAACTACAATAATTTCACAATCCGAGTGGCGGATCCTGGACTTCAACCCACAAACTGCTCCCTTCCTCGCTATTTCTTGTCTCCCACCAATTTCACTGATTTTGACTACGCCTTGAGTCCCCCCAACCTTGGTTGGTACCGTGATTGGCCTGATGATAGTGATAAGTTTTTGTACGAGTATATAAAGTTTTTGTACGAGTATATAGTGTTTTTGAATTGTAGTCATGGAGTGAGAGGGAACCATAAGTATGTGAGTGCTGGTGGATGCGTGAATTGGGAGTCCAAGGGTTACATGTACGCTTTTGCTGGTGACCTATCAGCAGAGGACTTAGAAGTTGGTTGTGAAGTAAAGCTGGTTGCTCCCACATCTTGGTGGGGTTTGGACACAAATAATTATTCCTATGCCATCATACACAAAGCGCTACTTTATGGATTTCAGCTTTCATGGATTCGTCTCGCCTGTCATGATCGTTGTTCATATTATTTCGACTGCCATTTCCATTCTTCCAGCCTCAGGCTTCAATGCCAGAATCAAGGTATGACGTAAAGGCTTTCTGGTTTTAGTTTTAATTAAATTTCAAATTTCGCATAATTTAAATATTCAATTTTTTTTATTTCAGTCTGTATTAAAAACAACAGTTTTTTTATTAAAAAAATTATATCTTTTAATTGAGTTGATGTAGTTTAATTATTCTATTAACTAAATGACTTAATTGTTATATTAATTTCTTATTTTGTTTATTTGTTTCTATTTATTAGAAAATATGTGAGTTTCTTTTAATAAAATATGATTAGTGATTTTTGTTATTTTTACTAAAATCATTTTAATTAATAGTAGAGACAATAACAGTAACTTAGTCTTTAGAAATGATGACATAAAAATTATTAAAAGTATAACGATTAGATATCAATACAAACAATATATTTTTTGCTATTTTCTTTTTGTGTACACTATTATTTAAAATTTTACATTTTTTCACATAACAACATAATTAAGCCAAATGATAGAACAATATAAAAGTCATGTCATTAGTTAATAGAAAATATTAAATGACAAAAGGTTCTATTAAATGACAAAATATTAATTAATTTCTGTAATTATCTTTATAATTTTAACAATAATGATATAATCTTTAATAATTAATAAATAATTCTTTTGTACTTGTTCTTTTATAAATTTTATTATAATTTTACCTTAATGTTCTGGAAGCTGTTCTTCACTATTAATTATTACAATAACTAAACTTTTAATTGTGTAAGTGTTTATTATAGTAAGAAAAGTACATGCCCTAGAAAATTTATTTTGGTATACACAAAAATCCCTATTATAATAACGTTTTGGATTCAAAATTTCAAACTTTATAACAATAATCTTTCTCCAATCTATAATAATTTTACATCAACAAGTGTCTTTATAATTAGTTTGGTATTTTATGTTAAAAGAAATTAATATTTTTCTTTCGTTAACCACTTACTAAAGGAAACTTTTGAGATGAAAATTAAGAAAATGATTATACTTTTATAGAAATATGAAATTTTGAGTATTTCAAATTTTTCGGGAGGGTTGCCTCGGTATAAATAAATTGACACCCTAATACACCATGAGTTATGAGTTATAAGTTTAGATATTTTTTCATATAATAGGTTTGATCTTTCATATTTGTTCAGATTATGACTGCTATTTCCATTCTTCCAAGCTTCAATGCCAGAATCAAGGTATGACGTAAAGGCTTTCTGGTTTTAGTTTTAATTAAATTTCAAATTTCGCATAATTTAAATATTCAATTTTTTTATTTCAGTCTGTATTAAAAACAATTGTTTTTTCCATAAAAAATTATATCTTTTAATTGAGTTGATGTAGTTTAATTATTCTATTAACTAAATGACTTAATTGTTATATTAATTTCTTATTTTGTTTATTTGTTTCTATTTATTAGAAAATATGTGAGTTTCTTTTAATAAAATATGATTAGTGATTTTTTATTTCTACTAAAATCATTTAAATTAATAGTAGAGACAATAACAGTCACTTAGTCTTTAGCAATGATGACAAAAAAATTATAAAATGTATAACGATTAGATATCACAAACAATAAAATTTTTGTTATTTTCTTTAAGTACACTATTATTTAAAATTTTACATTTTTTAACATAACAAGATAATTAAGCCAAATGATAGAGCAATATAAAAGTCATGTCATTAGTTAATAAAAAATATTAAATGACAAAAAATTCTATTAAAAAATATAAAAAAATGTAGACCACCAAAATTTAATAGTTTTGATTAAAAAAATAAATTTGGACATAATAAAGTAAAAAATATTAATTAATTTCTGTAATTATCATTATAATTTTAACAATAATGATATAATCTTTAATAATTAATAAATAATTCTTTTTTACTTGTTTTTTTATAAATTTTATTACAATTTTACCTTAATGTTTTGGAAGCCGTTCTTTACTATTAATTATTACAATAACTAAACTTTTAATTGTGTAAATGTTTATTATAGTAACAAAAGTACATGCCCTAGCAAATTTATTTTGGGATACACAAAAATTCCAATTATATGTGGTAAGTATTTTGTATAGTTTTTGTAATTCTTGTGATCTTTAGCCAGATTTAAATTATTTATTGACATATCTTATTGTATTTATTTTTATAGTTATAGTCATGTTAGTTTACTCGTTTTGGATTCAAAATTTCAAACTTTATAACAATAATCTTTCTCCAATCTATAATATTCTTACATCAACAAGTGTCTTTATAATTAATTTGATATTTTATGTTAAAAGAAATTAATATTTTTCTTTCGTTAACCACTTCTTATAAAGGAAACTTTTGAGATGAAAATTAAGAAAATGATTATACTTTTATAGAAATATGAAATTTTAGTATTTCAAAATTTTCGGGAGGGTTGCCACGGTATAAATAAATTGACACCCTAATACACCATGAGTTATGAGTTTAGATTTTTTTTTTCATATAATAGGTTTCATCTTTCATATTTGTATAGTTTTTTTAAAAAAATTCATTTGTTTGTTGGTCTTTCATGCTTATTAATTCTTTTATTTCTTTTTAATACGTTTTTCTGTGTCAACAAATGATAGACATGTTTTGAACTGTCAATTTAATTGAGATCTCAAATGTCTAGCATGAGCTTTAAAAAAATGCCAGTATTTATTCAATTAACTCCGTATATAAATTAGGTTAGATACTGATTATCACTAAAAACCGTTTTTTATCTATTATAACATGTTTTGACTGCTTTAAAAACTATATTTTGACACTTTCTAAAACTAAGTTTCAAAAGTGTATAATTATAGTCATAGATTTCCATTCCACATTATCCATAAAGAGTCACTCTATTAATTAAATGTTTTTTTTAAAACAAAAATTAATTTATTAGTTTTTTTTTTACTTCTGTATTTTACCTTCATTATGCATGACCTCATGTAAAACATTTTTTTGTTGTTCAAAAAGAAATAAAAGCATTTAGACATCTTTGAACATTACCTTTCTGAAATTATGTATGCTGTCTTCCTCAGCGTTGTGATTATCTGATACTGATACTCTCTTCCTTTTTTGGATAAACAGCGCGGTGGGTTCGGCCGGTGGAACTTTTAATAGGTAAGAATTCTACCTATTTGGATTACCTCTATTTGAATTGGTACGTAATACTAGCAACTAATTTTGATTTTATAACTATCAGATTAGCTAATTTTTTTTTTCATGTTTAAAATTATATCTCAATTTAAATATTGATTTTGTTTATGTTTGTCTTCTAGATTAATATTCTTTCCCCTGCATTTCGAAAAGGTTATTTTCCTCTCTGTCAAATGTGACTTATACTGTGTTTTCTGAAGATTTATAAAATATGAATTTTAATGATTTTTAATCAAAAATTTAAATTTGTATTCTAGATATAAAATATTATTTGTGGAGATTTGTAATAATAGTCATAATTGAGAACAATGATTCAAAAGATAAGAATTTCCAAAAAAAAAAACACATGGAAGATATTGAGGACAAGGACAATCAACAATCAGAAGATGTGCTTGAGAAGCCATGGAACTTCTTTAATTGCAGTAGTAGAATATCATCCATAATTCTCAATTTTAAGATTATTTACAACAACATCATCATCACTTTTGGAATCAAACTTTGTAAAATTGTGGGAGTTAGAAGGAAGTGAATAGAATGTAATGTACTAAAATAAATCAACATAACAAGAAGCATATAGTTTGTGATTGGTAGGATCATAGCTACTATAATCTTTTTGACCATCTCAATAACTAAGAAAAATACATATTATAGAATGAGATGAAAACTTATAGTGTTTTACTTGTGAACGAGAAACAAAACAAGTAGAACCAAAACCTGTCAAGGAAGAGTAATCAAGAATATAACCATAGAACTTTTGAAAGGGAGACATATTACATGAACAACAATAATAATAATTTCATTCCATATTTCAATGAGAATTCAAGCATACAATAGAAAAGAATGAGTAGATTCAAGATTGTGGTGATGTATTATTTCAGCAACTTCATTCTATTATGGAGTATTAGTATAAAATATCTTATGAAATAGTTAACATGTAGCTAGTCACCATCTATTTAATCACATAAATAAAACATTTAATAGTAACACTATGTGTAGTTTTAAGCATAATATAAAATATAAGATATACACAAAAAAAACTCATAATAATGTTTTGTAAATTAAATCCAATAATAATAAGTATTGTACACCCTTTGATAGGAACCAATGATGATGAATCATATACATCATAATGAATCAAGTCAAAAGATGTGTAAAAGGTAGAAACATTATTGGTAAAAGGTAAAACGATAATTTTGACAAGTTTATAACCATAACATTAAAAATTATACTAATTTGTAACTTACCCAAAACTCTAGTGGAGACTAAGTAATTTAACTAGGATAAAATAACATGATAAAGGCGAGAATGCTATAAATAGAAGCTAGAAGATAAATGAATAGTAGAGGTTGGATTATTCATCCCATCTAACATATAAATAGAAGCTGAATTGTATATTAGACCCACTTGCAATTAGATAGAGTAAAGAACCAATTAACCCTCTAAACTTAGTTGCATCAATTGATTGTCCAACTTCGCTTAAGTCCATGTAGCAATTAGTGGCTATTGAAGTGGCAACTTCCTTGTAATACTAAAAACAATATTTTAACTGCCTTAAAAATATTTCATGTTCTAGTTGTTTAACTAGCACCAAGAAGTAAGTCAATTCATCCATCATGGACATCTAAATTTCACCTTGCATAGCTGAAACAAAATCCTCACAGAAGGAATTGTTATTGGAGCCAAAGATTATGTCATTAACCTACACTTTTTCATGTTTTCTAATGAAGAGTATTTTATCAATAGCACCTCTAATATACCATTTTAATAATAGAAATTGCTTAGCCTCTCATACCACGGAGTGGTGCTTGTTTTAAACCATACAAGACCTTTTTCAATTTGAAATCACAATTAGGTTAAATATGATCTTCAAAACCAGGTGATTGTGATACAAATATTTCTTTTAAGAAACCTTTCAAATATGCACTTTTAACATCCATTTGAAACAATTTGAAACTACACATATAAGCATATGCTAATAACAATCTAACAACTTCTAGCCTAGCAACAGGTGCATGTGTTTCATCAAAATCAACTCCTTCGTCTTGATTATAGTCTTTTGCAACTAGTATAGCCTTGTTCCTAACAATAGTACCATCTTCGTCCATTTTATTTTTAAATACCCATTTGATGCCAATCACATTCATATAATTACTTCTAGGAATTAGACACCACACATAATTTCTAGTAAACTAATTAAGTTCATCTTGCATAACAACAATCCAACTATTATCACTCAATGCATCATTAACGATTTTAGTTTCAACGTGTAATACAAAGGCATCATGTTCACAAAAATTATTAAGCTCGAGTCTAGTATAAACTCCCTCATCAATTTCACCAATGATAGTCCTTTAAGATTTTTCCAATCCTTAGGCAAGCTGTGTGAACAAGAGTTTCAGTTATTGGTTCATGGCTACAAGATGGTTCAAATATAACTTCAATTCTCTTTTTCTAAAAAACTTGATCTTGCAATTTTAGATTCATCAAATACAATATGCATAGATTCCTCAACAATCGTGAGTCTTTTATTGTATACCTTAGACGCATGACTATTTGAAACATAACCAAGAAAGATTCCTTCATCATCTTTGCATCAAACTTGCCAAGTTTTTCTTTGTCATTGTTTATAATAAAACATATACAACAAAAAAATTTTAGAGGAGCTATGACAGGCCTTCTTCCTTTATAAACCTCATAAGGGGTTTTCTTTAAAATAGGCTTAATCAACAAATTGTTTAAAACATACTAGTTGTGTTGAAAACATCAACCCAAAAGTATTTTGGCAATAAAGGTCCATTCAATATGGTTCTAGCTAGTTCTTCTAGTAATCTATTATTTCTCTCAACCACACCATTTTGTTGAGGAGTTCTAGGAGCAGAAAAATTGTGTTGTATACCTGTCAGAGCGGTGCAGCGGAATGATTGCGTGTTTGGACAAAAATCAAGATGTCGAGGTGAATTGATTTCTTGTGCTTTGAAAAATAATTTTCTTCTCTCTTTATAAAATTTACTTAACAAATAATATAAACAACAATAAAGAGTGTAGGGAAACAAAGATTTGCACAAGGAATTTTATACTGGTTCATATCACAAGGATCTTACGTCCAATTCCTAACCCCAAACAGAGATTAACTATCCATTAACATAAAACCAATAAACCCTTACAATCACAAAAAAAAAACAAGTTTAAGGGTTTAGAAACACCTCTCTTGTTACCCCAAGAGATGATACTCTCTTCCCCTAAAAATCATAAGGGATAAACACCTCCTCTGAATGTTTGATGAAGAATGAACACTTCCTTTGAATCTTCACAAAGGATGACAAGCTTCACTCAGCAACAACAACAACACTCAATCACAATCCTGGTGAAAGTTCTCGCTCTATACCAACACCAAGTTCTCAAAGTCAAAGCACAAGGGTTACACAAACCCTATGTCACATTTCACTCAATTTAACAAGTGTAGTTGTGTGTTAGAATGAGAGTCTAAAACATCTTTATAAAGACCACACTCAAGGACACCTCCAAAAATCTATTGTTAGCTTTCTCTCATGTGATAATCGATTATCGAAATAAGATAATCGATTATGCATTTAATGAATTCACAACAGTAAAAAACATGCTAAAAAACTCCAATAGCTAGTCGTGATAATCGATTATGGTAAGTCGTAATCGATTATGGATAATCGATTATCATTCTCTGGTAATCGATTATTCTAGAGCCTAAACTAAAGTTTTTAGAAAAATTTAAAAACCTATTTATGATAATCGATTATCTTAAGTAGCTAATCGATTATTGCAGAGCTTTTTGACTAAAAAGCGAATATTAAAGCATAAATTATAAGGAATCAAAAAAAACATTAGGTCCTATACAAAAACTTCTTATTACAAAATCTTTAGCACATAAAATAAGTCTTCATGAAGGTCTTCTTATAATGTGAGTTCTTGAGACTTGATTTGGAATCATCAAAACTTCAATGCTTCCTCTTTTTGCTAACAATCTCCCCACTTTTTATGATGATGAAATACTCCTTTGGTTTAAAGTCTTTTGTAACCTATATTCATAATTTGTACTCATACACAACTTAAGGAAGAAAGCATTAGCAGAAAAGAGATAAACATTTTAAAGCTTTTAAACAAAATATTTCTTCTCCTTTTTTCATCCTTAACAAAAAGTTGTATAAGAAGACACTTCCCCTAAAAGAATACTCCCCTTAATATAAGCCATAAACAAATAAAGGAACATAACGAATTGCATTAAAGGGAAAAAGGGAGTATATTACAAAACAAATAAGTAAAATTATATTAAGATTCACCCATAATAGTCAAACAATGCAAGGGTAAACTAGCTAAATAAAACATAAGATAAAGACACCATCATAAGATTCACCCATAATAGTCAAACTATCAATTTTAGTTCATTGATCTACAAAATCATCCCATAATCAACTATCACATTACTCAAGGAAATCAACACATTATCTCAAACTGAGTATCCAATCAACAACCACATCTTGGCACATAAAAATATAATGATAAGTGTCACCCCCACCACTCTATTCAAGACCTTCACTGAGCAAGTACACATTATCATACCTATATATAGTGTCACTTTCCACCATTCTTGCAAGAGCTTCACCGGACAAGTACATATTGTCATTCCCCACCACTCTTCTAGGGAGCTTCTCCAAGGAAGTACACGATGCACCTCTCACCACTTTATTCAAGAGTTTTACTGAGCAAATGAAGTGTTATCCTCACCATTGTCCTAGGGAGCTTCATCACGCAAGTACGTGATGTCACTTTCCACCACTCTTACAACGAGCTTCCCTGGGCCAGCGTACATAAATCTCATTCATAACTTGGCTAAGACCCATATTCATCACATATACCAATCCACTAAGATTCTACACAAGAAACTCATCATTCTCAAACATACTTAAACATCAACAATATGACTTAACATAATAAACATATTCATCAAGCAACATGCCCAAAGCATTCAATCCACCACAACTAATGTAACCATATCCACACATGCTCATATATAATAGTTATAGGTAAGTAACAATTCATGAAAGAAAATCATAGGCATTCTAAAAATATAACTCTATCTTGGTAAGATCAACTTCTATTTACATGCATCAATTTAACGATCTGGTTCATCTCTAATTAACGATAAAGTTAACCTTAATCTTAGAAACCCATAAATAACTAAAATAACGTATTAGAATCAGCGTTTCTTGCCCAACTAAAAATTTTGTTGGGAATTCAAGTGTGAGTCTAAGTCTCACATTGGATAGAAATGAGATGGTAGAGCAGTATATAAAGATGAAATACACATTAATCAATTGCCTTAAGGTGTTGGGTAGAGAGTGATATCAATCCCTTATGTGGTTGGGCTTAGATCTTATTAGTGTTTGTGTCTCCCCTGTTAACCTCCTTCTCAAAACTTTAAAATCCCCAAACCCCAAGATCATGTCTAAATCAATCATTCTTGAAACTAAAAAGTAATCATCAACAAATTAACTATTCTAATAACTAGAAATTCAAATTTCCAAAATCGTGCTTTAGTTTTAGCTAGTTTAAAATGTCGAATTTGTCTTTAAAAACTAGATTTAGAAAATTATAAATTTCAGTAAATTGGAAAACCAAAATCACTTTTTTGAATGTAATGAATAAAAAAGGGAGTTAGATTTGAGGGATGTTAGGTTTTAAACTTGCTTTTATTAAGTTTAAAATATTAAGTAAATTCATATTTCAACAGTCATGTAAAACAGTACTACTATAAGTGGTTAACGGTAATATTTGTTCCATCAGCGACATCATGCATATGTTCCTCCTTAAATATATGTATATTTTTTTTTATCAGCAAATATATGTGTATTCGTATACATTAATTTAATCCAGATAAGTGTATGGATTACTCTGTAACAATTTTAAGCAAAGATTTTACTATAGGATATATAACATAATTCAGAAAATGAGTAAAATACCAAATTGTTCCCTGGATTATTACCGTTTATTTTGACCCTTTATATAAAAGAATATTTTACTTTTGATTTTGTCATTCCATTTATTAACTCAAAGATTATCTTTTTTTTTTGCAGACACTATTTTTGCTATCAGGAATGGTGAGTTCCTCCATTTCTATATAAGTAAAAATGAAAAGAAAAGTTTACTGTCTCTATAACAGGGTTCCGTTCCTCTATTTCTACATGTTATAAATAATAAATATAATGGAACAAGTTTCTTTATAATATATTTATTTGAAAAAATATAAAAAAAAATAATTAAATTACTTAAAAGTTAAAACTAATTTATATATAAACTAAATTGTAGACCTTCTTTTATATAACTTTCTAAAACTTTATTTCTAATTTATAGATAATATGATTTCTTTTTTATCTTTCTATTTTTCTTTTGTAAGAATACATATAAAGAAAATTTTCCAAATATAACTAATATTATTTATACAAACTATTTTTGCCAAAATTGTTATATAATAGTTTCACATTATTATTATTAGTTTTTTATTTTGATGACATCTATGATTTTGATTCCTGAACACTTATAATAACATACTTTTAAAAATAGCAATATGTGTATACGTGGTAAGAGAGTCACTCTTTCTTCTTTGTTTTATTGAGTAATTACGTGAGCAACTATATTTTTTAAACAGATTTAGCGACCTTTTTATTAATATAATAACAATAATAAACGTAAATAAATATAAAAATTTATCGATTTTATTATTATTATTAAATTAATAAAAAAGTTGAAAAGTGGTTATCTTTTAGCTCAATAAAGGTGTCAAGATATTTCTTCTTATTTTTTTTATTACATCCTGATGACATTAGTTATTTTAATTCACAGGATTGCTTACAATACAAAACCAAAATGTTCAAACTTATTTTGATAGAAGTGAATATGGATATACATATGGATATTCATTTGCGTTGGGACATTATGTTATACCATACTTCATAGTTAGATATGTTGTTGGCACGATATTGTTTATTGTTTTTTTGGTATACAAGTGGAGAAGAAGACATTCCTCAGCATATGAAAATATTGAAAATTATTTACAGCAAAATAGTTTGATGCCTATTCGATACTCATACAAGGAGATTAAAAAGATGACCAGAGGTTTCAATGAAAAATTGGGTGAAGGAGGTTATGGTTTTGTATTCAAGGGGAAGTTGCGTAGTGGACCATGTGTTGCTATAAAAGTGTTACGAAAATCAAAAGGTAAAGGAGAAGATTTTATCAACGAAGTTGCAACAATTGGAAGAATACATCACCAAAATGTAGTGCATTTAATTGGATATTGTGCTGAGGGCTCAAAACGTGCCCTTGTTTATGAGTTCATGTCTAATGGATCTCTTGACAAGTTTATATTTTCTAAAGAAGGAAATCTACATTTAACCTATGACACAATACATGATATAGCAATTGGAGTAGCACGTGGAATTTCATATCTACATCATGGATGTGAGATGCAAATTTTGCATTTTGACATTAAACCCCACAACATCCTCCTTGATGAAAAATTCACCCCAAAGATATCTGATTTTGGATTGGCAAAACTATATTCAACAGATAAAAGTGTTGTGACTATGACAGCAACAAGAGGAACAATTGGGTACATGGCTCCAGAGTTGTTTTATAAAAATGTTGGAAGAATATCACATAAGTCTGATGTTTATAGTTTTGGAATGTTTTTGATGGAAATAGCAAACAAGAGGAAAAACCTAAACCTCCATGCAGAGCATTCAAGCCAACTTTACTTTCCCTTGTGGATTTATGATCAACTTGGCAAAGGAAAAAATATAGAAATGGAAGATGTCACCGAGAATGAGAACAAAATTGTAAAAAAGATGATCATAGTTTCACTTTGGTGTATACAATTGAAACCAAATGATCGCCCTTCCATAAATAAAGTAGTGGAAATGCTTGAAGGAGACATTGCAAACCTAAAATTACCTCCAAAGCCTTCTCTGTATCCACATGACACATCGGAAGATGGTGAAAGAATATTCTCTAACCAAACAACATTGTCCCACTTTGTTGGTTCTTCAAGTTTATCCAGTGAAGAAAAGATTGCCTCTAATGTTACCTTAGACGAAAGTATTTGATAGTGTAAATTATTTATTTACATCCAACTATTTGACTTTGAACATTTTTCCTTTGTAATATTTTGTGACTTATTTCTTATTGTTTTATACTTCATATTTTAAATATTATGATTTACCAAATTTAAACATTTGTTCAAAGTTTTCAATCTGTTTATTATATATATATATATATATATATATATATATATATATATATAAACCTAACTTAATCGAATATAATAATAAATATGATAAAAAATGAGAAATTAAATTTAGTTAAAATAAATAATTAAACAGATATATTTTCTTGTATGTGTTTCTACTAAATTTTAGAATAATTGAGATTGTGTTGTAAGGTAGGTAACAGTGAAAGATTATATTTGAATGTAACCAAATAATTTAGGAGTCATCAAATCAATAATAATTAGTTACTTTAATTAGATTTATATTAATTTCATTCTAATAATAACGTATTTTAATAAAAACTTTTATGAGCGTGAAATAAAATTAATCATTCAAATCCATTTCATCTCAAATGACATTACTAGAGCTATCACTTTAATTTTTAACCCACGGATCAACCTTGACATTTTTAAGTGTTAAGCTCCAATTTTGTGACCTACAGAGTAAGGGGCTTCTTTAAAACCTCCCCCCCCCCCCCCCCCCCCCCCCCCCCCAAGCCCCTTATGAGGTGGGTTGGTAGGGTTAGGGCTAGGTTAGCCCTTCATCTCCTTTTTTTCAAAACATGAACGAAAAAGTATTCTTCTATGTCACCTAAGCTCAAACGAAACCTAACATTTTCCAATTATCATTGTCTTTCGTTGAGCTCGATAACAATACATAATGGTTAGGGTGACGACGATAAAGACGACGATGAACGAGTAAAAGGAGAGAATCGTCGAGGTTACCATTTCATTTAATATTTTATGCAATATTTGCTTTTGTTTATCAGTCGACAACAACAATTCTTTGTTTCACATTGAATTTCTTCATTTTTTAAAAGCACTTCAGCCACTTCTGCATAACCCTTTGTCTTGATGCTTGATTTGGTTGATGGGACATGTGGATTGAGTTTACTTATGTTCTGGGTCTGATTTTTATTTTTACGTTTGCAGAGTTATGGTTTCCAGGAGAGCAGGTGAGTTAGTGCACTAGTTTCCAAGGGATTAGAGTTTAATAGGTAAAACCTAGGCTCTTTCACCTAAGGGATTAGGGCTAGAGTGTTTTTGTGGATTGACTTTAATAAATTGATGGAGATGAGATGAGATTGTGTATGCACAAGAGTGAATTAGGTGAAATCTAACCTTAGCAATGTCATTTCATACCATTTCTAGTCTATTCCATTTCTAAGTGTCTTCAAACACTAAAGTCCAACCATGTGTAAATTTATATTTCTTGCACATGCTTGTAAATGGATGTTACGTTCTTGAGTCTATATGAGTTGTTAATCGCATAATTATCTAGTATTACGAGTCTCTTGGGAAAATGATACATGGTCTTACCATGGTTTATTACTTGAAGCAATTCGGTGCACTTGTCGAACTACCCAACAGACAACCACCTATTTGCCAATAGAGAGAAATGCACATTTAGTGAGGATAGTGTTATATTCTTAGGCTTCATAGTCAATAAGCATGGAGTCCGTGTTGATCCCACCAAGGTGAAGGTCATCTAAGAGTGGCCAAATCCCGAAAATGTAGGAGAGGTTAGGAGTTTTCATGAGTTAGCCTCCTTTTATATTAGATTTGTACCTAACTTCTCTCAAGTATAGTATCACCACTCAACGAGTTGGTGAAGAAGGATGTAAAATTTGAGTGGGGAGAGAGACATGAGTTGGCTTTCAAGCAACTAAAAGAAAAGCTCACCAATGCAATTTTTCTAACTCTTCCAAATTTTTCCAAAACATTTGAGATAGAATATGATGCAAGTGGCGTGAATAGGTGAAGTTTTGTTACAAGATGGCCACCTCATTGCCTACTTTAGTGAAAAACTTAATGGTGCTACTTCTAACCATCCCACCTATGATAAAGAGTTGTATGCCTTAGTTAGGTCCCTTCAAAGTTGGGAGCACTATATAGTGATCATGAATCACTCAAGGATTTGAGGAGACAATACAAATTGAACAAAAGGCAAGCAAGATGGATGGAATATCTAGAACAATTCCCCTATGTGATCAAGTACAATAAGGGAAAGTCTAACATTATGGTGGATGCCCTCTTTAGGGGGCACAATCTCTTTTCCAAACTTGGTTCCCATACTCTAGGATTTGAATACATAGGTCAAATGTATGAACAAGATGATTTCTTTTCATCCTGATAACTTTTTGGCAAGTATACCAAATCGTTCCAAGTAATATAGAGTAAGTTCAAAGTTTCGTTCTCCCAAGGACTTGTGCAACACATGACAATTCTTCCTTTTATAAATCAATTAGACATCAAAGTGTACAAAAAACACAAGAAACTCTTTTTGGTATTTTTATCAAACAGTTGGTGTGCAAGGAATTATATTTAAAAGAAACTTTGTTGGAATTGGGTTTCATGAATCATATGAATATACAACTCTGTACAATATATCATTATTTCATTCAAACATTCACATCAAGGCATACTAGTCCTAATCCCTTAGCAACTAGTTCTAAATTAATATATCAAAATGTTAATCCCTTAGTCAATTTAACATACAATTTGCATTAAGTCCGATGTCAAGAATGACCAAGTTATTGAGTCTATCCCTAGATCCCAAATCACTTAGGTGCTCTATCTATGTCCATGTTCAAAGTTACTTTCCAGTAATTAGAAACATTCAAATAACATTATATTTCCATACAATGATAGTAAATTCAAGAAAGAGCACATGAACGAACAACAATATATTGAACAGGAAAAGTACATCACAGTGAGTTCATTATATCCAATTCCAACGAAAGAAAAACTACTCCTAGTCATCTAAACGTACACATTTGAAGCAATCCCTTGCAAAAATGGTGTCTTGATGCCTTGAAGTAGTCTCCGGAAGTTCTTGAGATGTTTTCGTTTCTTTCTTTTGTCCGGAACTTCTGTTCGTAGAAGTTGGTTCTGTCGCTCTGTCACGTCTTTTAAAGCCACTTAAATTCATTAATTCGCTCAGCGCACATGTACTGGTGCGCTATGCGAATTTTCTTAACTGCTGCACTTTAACTGATGTTATTCGCTCAGCGCACAGGTATTGGTGCGCTATGCGAATTTACTTCTTCTGGCAGTGCGAATTTTGGCTTTCGCTTTGCGAAAATTGGCTGACAGAGTCTAAATAATACACCATTCCCTGTACAATATTTTACATAACAATCTACTACCTATTACAACTTTTCAATGAGGAACAACATGAATAATTACAAGATTGAGCTCATTTATAAGTATAAAAATAACTCTTTTTCACACTTATCACATCCATTTTTCCATGTTGTAAAAATAGGGTTCAAAGGGGGTTCTATGTGTCCAAAGGGTACCCTTTCAAAGAGGAAAAATTATGTGTGCCTTAAGGATCCCATAGGAAACTCCTCATCAAGGAGTCACATGAGAGAGGTCTTATAGGCCATTTTGGAGTGGATAAGACTCTTAGAATTCTTCAAGAGAGATTTTTTTGGCCACACATGAGAAAAATGTACAAAGACATTGTCATAAATGCATTGCATGTCTATAAGGTAAGGCCAAAACAATGTCCCATGCCTTCTACAACCCCTTGATGAATCATTATTTTCTTCACTACACTTAGTTTATTGTACTAGAATTAATTAGGGAATTGTGCTTAATTGTCCAGTATTTTCACATTTTTCTGAATTGTGCTTAATTTGATCAGAAATTCTTATTTTGCTTAACTTGAATTATCTGAGACTAATTATTTACATTATTGAGTGCAAGGAAAATTCTATAAATATTTTAGGACATTTGGAAAAATATTGATTTACACACTATGCTATCTAGTCGAAGCCGCGCTGCATTAAATTAATCTGTGTGTTGATCCGTGTAAACTTGAGGTGGAATAATTTCTGTTTGGATTGATTAAAAATTAGATGTGCATGGTTAGAAACATCCACGTAGAAAGGAAAGATCATGTCATTCATTCCTTACAATTTTAGTAGTAAAATTGGCTTGGAACTCACATACACAACATATGACCAATTGGAATTTAAGTGGGAGTCGCCACTTATTGTTGGATGATTTCTTTTCTTTGGTTTAGGAGGAGAAAATCCGTGCAGCTGGATGGAAGAGAGCCACCTTGGGAACTCACGGTTTTTATGTGGCAAGCACACACCAAAAATCACATGTTGCAAGTTCACGTCCAAGACCTCCAAAATGCAATGCTGAATTCTATTTGGATTGGTATTATGAAGGGAAACCACACGGCCCCATGCAGCTGCCACATAAGGAGGAAAGAATTTCAACACATTGAAGGAAAAGAGTTCACGGTTTTATCAAAATAATTTGGAAGACAATATCATGCCATTGTCCATGTCACGTTGGCAAACATAAAATGATGAAGGGGACCACATTGCAAAAATCTCACGGTTTTCTCCTTTCATTTTGTCATATGATATGGAATAAAAGAGGAAGGGACCACCACTTGGGTAGAAGCACACGTCACACATGGGAGGAGTTCCAAAGTACTGAATTTTGTTTAATATTAAGGGAAGTGGTTCCATGGCCCACAATTGAGATTAAAGAAAGAATGATAATGCTCCAAAATGGCCTTTCACGTGAAAGGGGAATTAAGAAGCATGGCTTGTTTCTCACGGCCAGCACAAGCATCAACATATGTGGAGATTGGAAGGCATTCACCTTTCATGAAAGAGGGAAGCATGCTCGTAACTAGGTAGGTCCACGGCCTGTTGGAAGCAAGTGGAAATGAAGAGGGAACCAACACGGCAGAATTGGGTGCATTATATTAATAAAAAGATAGGGCTGCCACAATATTATTCTCAAATTAAAAAAGAGCATTATGAGATGGAGGGAGCACGGTGGTTGAAGTCCAAATCTGGAGCAGCACATTTAAATGCTTTTAGACAAAATTCATTTTATTTTGTTTGGATTAAAGAAGCACACACGGATGGAGGCAGCCACCTGCAGCTGGAAGCATGGAGTCCAACACGTCCAGCAGCCACAGTCACGGCTGATTCTGGAAGCAAAGGCAGCAGCTTGGAGTTGGAACAGCCATCACCTTGGAGTGGAACGTGAATCTTGGCTGGGATGTTTGAAGAAATGCACGTTGAAGAGGAAGAAGCACACGGCCTTGGTGTTAGAGAAAGAAAACCCATGCGGTTTTGAAGAAAGCACCACGTTAAAGGAGAAGAAAGTTCACGGTTATGAGCTGGAGGCATGGCTGGAACGTTTTGATTTAATGAGAAGAATGGGTTGTTTTCCTTTATGGTGAGCACGGTTTTTGAGAGGCTTGGAGTGCAGATTTTCTTTAACTATCTCTTCCACTTCACACAAGCTTTTGGTTTTAGATCTTCAATTGGAAAAGAAGCTCACGGCTGGAGCACCAGTCCAGCATCCTCCACCATTCCAGCAACTTGGTTGCAGTCCAGCAGAGGGAGTAGCTACCGAAAAGAGAAGAGTTATGATGTTCTTAGTCCAGCAGCTCAAGGTGCAGCAAAAAGAGCCTTCACACGGAGGTCCAGAAGGGAAGCAACTT
This sequence comes from Vigna angularis, assembly GCF_016808095.1. Classification (NCBI taxonomy): domain Eukaryota; kingdom Viridiplantae; phylum Streptophyta; class Magnoliopsida; order Fabales; family Fabaceae; genus Vigna; species Vigna angularis. The sequence goes on along the minus strand of NC_068976.1, from coordinate 8,052,194 downwards.
TTCTTTTGCCAAGAGGGCTGGACGTGAATGGAGAAGGAGAAGATTTGATCCTCAGCTTGGAGTGGGAGTCCACGGGAAGAAAAGAAGAAGCCTAAGCAACGGACACAAGAATAGAGGGCCCACCCTATTTCTTTGGCATGGTTAGGAGGGGAAGGAAGTCAGCAAGCTAGGGGAACAAAAACAAAAGGTGAAGGAATTTAGGCTGCCAGACAAGAAACTGGAATACGGTTGAAAGAAGGAGTGGCCACAGGAGAAGACAAAATCTTTGGCAGACTACGTTCAGAATTTTAACTATAAAATGGCAGGCAGCATTCAGAGAAAAACTCAGTAGATTTTAGGGAGTAGAAGTAGGTAGCACTTTTACGTGGCTTTCATTTTTCCTCCTCCCCTTTGGGAGGTTTTGGATTTGTTTTCCAGTTTCAATCAAATGTTAATTCCAGTGTGATTTTTCAGTTTACTTTGCGTTTACAATTTAGTCTGCACGTTTAAAGCTTTGATCAAATTACTCTTACTGCAAGTTTCTGTTCAAATCAATTTCCTTTAAGTTTCACTGCACATTTCAATTTCTCTCAAAAGTTTATTTGTTTTGAAATTTTATGTTTTCTGAGTTTACCGTTTTCTAAATTTTACCGTTTCTGCAATTTATTTACCGTTCACTGTTTAATCTTGTTTTTACAGTCTGTTAAATTTACTGTTTTCATTATTTAATTTTTCCGCAACCAAAAACACTACAAACCCCCCAATGTGTGTTTAAATCTGAGACTGAACCATAAAAATTGGTCCTTGAGAGACGACCTAGGAGTCACTTCTTAATACTATACTGCATTATTTTCGTGCAATCAAGTTTTGCGAGAGGCGTGACCCTCTCGTCACCCCTCCCAATTACTTTATCCCAATGGAAAGACATTAGTATGAATTTTATCCTTGGTCTACCCAAAACTTAAAGGGAATGTGTGTAACACCCAAATATTTTAAAGGGTATTACTGATAGTAGAAACTAAATAAATTTGATATCTCCTATAAACAATCAAACTTTATTTCAATTCCTCCAAAGTACAATACCAAACTTACAAACTTTAAACAATATAGTCTTCACCACTTAACATAAATTTGAAATTTCAACTTATAAGTCTTACACAACATAATTTTCCCAATACAAATTTATTCTTCTTACAAAAATCCCTGAAAGTTTTTTCTCGCATCTCTCTCATCTCTAAGCTTTTTCAACCGCATCTGCAACATTATCTATTCACATATAACATGAGTTATATGATCATAGCACAAACAAATAAGGGTAAGCCAACCATATCATAAAATCATTAAACTTGTAATAAAAAATATTTCAATCATATATTTCTGCAATTGATAAAATATCATTATCCCGATGTCATTAATTCATCATTATCATCTTTCTCATTTTCATAAACCTTACAAGTGTACCATGCTTACTCACGAAGCCTTATGGTCAGACCACTCTCTGCCCGCTTCCTTAAGCCTCACCTGTATACTATGTCTTACTTTCTGAAGCCTTATGGTCAGACATCTCTCTGCCTGCTTCTATAAAACTTATGAACCATATATTTATGTCAAAGCCTTATGGTTAGACCACTTTCTGCCTGCTTTCATAAACCTCGGGGGTTACTTTGCTCATATCAAGCTCTCATGGTATAACTCGAACATACTACTCCAGTAGTAAACATCATTTCATAAGTAATAATTTCTCATATCCACTCCAACATTTCATAAAATCAACAATTCATACCCTCTTATCCACCTAACTCAATCATGTTCATTCTTTTATCATAAATTCACAATAACTCGTTTTGGTGTCAATAAATTATCATACTTCATGTTATAAACTCATTTTGCCCATAACGAGTATAACTCAACATATTTTCACCAATCAAAGATCATAGATTAGCCAAAATAAATCAACATATCTTAGGAACTACATATTAAAGTCTGGGCTCAATGTAACGATAAATGAAATATATATGAAGTTTTTACCATGATAACATTATGCATCTACAATCAACTTGTTTTATTTTATTTTCATCCTAGTAGAGATCTTTCTTTACCCCAATTGGTCACCGGAGAGGACCTAGATGTCTGAACGCATCAAACTCACCTTCAACGCCAGCACATATGACTAGTCACAACTGACTGGACCAGGCCAGGGCTGCTCTATGATAAGGGATGTGCCAACTCAAGTTTTTAAGGTTCCTCTATCCTATCAACAAAGAAAGGCCCTCAATAATTAACAATTGATTTATTTAAATTATCTACCCTGTTCTCTTATGCTCTAAATCTGAAATGCCAAATTTTTAATATTTTCACTTCCTCTCACAGCAATCTCAAACAATATATGTACATCTATTTAATACCCATATACAAGCTATTACAGAACCTTTACTCCAGACCTTCCAAAAGGATCAATTTCAGCCAACAAACTCATTCAAAACAGATTAAATTCATCACATCACAACAAGTACAATTTCACAGTTTCAGTTATAACACCCAATATAATATAAGCCATAAAATAGTTTCACAAGAGCACATCAGTTCAACATTCATATGCATATATTTTTATAAAATAAATTCATACAAATATAATTAGCTCCCATTACCATCAAAATAATATTAATATAAAAATTCAGGGGAAACAAGAAGTTGAATCTGGTAGAGCCGGTTAGACAACTTCTCATCCTTCCAGAAAGATGCAATAAAAAAATAGATAAAATAATAAAATTTCTGGGGAAACAAGAAGTTGAATCTGGCAGAGCCGGTTAGACAACTTCTCATCCTTCCAAAAATACAATATAAATAAGAAATAAAAGGTGTGGGGAAACAAGAAGTTGAATCTGGCAGAGCCGGTTAGACAACTTCTCGTCCTTCCAAAAATACAATATAAAGATATAAGAAACAACCAAAGCTTTGGGAAAACAAGAAGTTGAATCTGGCAGAGCCGGTTAGACAACTTCTCGTCCTTCCAAAAATACAAAAGAAACAAATAAATGTTCTGATTCAAAATTCAAGACCATACAGAAACAAAATACTACATATTCAAGATTTAGGATTAGAGAAAAGCAAAGTATAAGAGTGGCTTCCCTTACCTCTATTCCAGACTTAATTTCCTCCTCTGAAACCGTTCTCCGAAAACTTCCAGAATTTCCCTTCTACAGCTAGAAGTTCCTCCAACTCTCTTCTCTCACAAATTTTTCTAGAATTTTGGTGTAAGTTTCAGCCTTCCCTCCCTTCTCTTTATAGCCAAAAAAATTTTACTATTCATTTTTTTACTATTTATTTTACTATTCATTTACTATTACAAAAATATTATTTTAATCACCAATTGCTAAATTTTTATCTCTGATGATTCAATTCTACGTGGAGTGTTTATCTCTTTCACAATTTTTTTTTTATTTTTTTTTATTATTTTTTTTTACTATTCACTTTTTACTATTCACAATTTACTATTCACTTTTCATTTTTTTATTTTTTTTAAATATAGTATCTAAATTACAAATATTTTGAAGGATCTTACAATCTCCCCATACACATATAGTATCTTATAAAATATACTATTTTATGATTTAGTTTTTAAAAACTGAACTTATAACAATTTTGGTTCAGGTAACTGTGAGAACTGTATCTACTCTTTTCTCTTCTCTAGTTCCCGTTCAATTGTTCCGTCTTACTAAGAAAACGTTATTTAATAATAAAATATTAATAAAAGAAATCGTTCAAATAAAAAATTAAAATAATGAATTTTTTAAGACAAAATTTTTTTATCACAAATTTTTATATTTTTTCATCAATAAACATATATTACTTTTTAAATAATATTATTTTAAGTAATAAAAGTAAAATATATTTTTTTAAAATTTAATTTTATTAAATGATTAAGTAATATAAATAAAAAAAGACTATATAAAAAAAATAATACTTTAAATATATTATATTCTTTAACATATTATTAAATATGTAAAAAAATATGTTAAAAAAACTTTTAATCATATTAAATTGTGTATAAGCGGATACACTAAAATAACTATTTATTTTAAAAATCAACTTACTTTAAAATAAATATCAATATTATTATTTTTAAATGATAGTATTTTACATACTAAAACTAAAATATATTTTTTAACGTTAAATTTTATTAAATGAATATATAATGAAATATCATAAAAAAATAATAATGTAGCAAAAATAATTAATATTATAGAAATATCAAATGACAAAAAAATTTAACAAACGTTTAGTAATTTTTCTAGTATCATCTTTTATTATATTATAATAATTAATAAATTTTAGTTTATTTTTACATAATAAAATATAAATAATAAATAATTGATTAATAAAACAATTTTACGAAGGAACAAAATAAATATAAATAAAAAATTATTTTAAAATAAAATAAGTAGATAAAAAGATAAAATAAATTATATACACATATAAAACAAACAAATATAAATAAAAAATTAAAAAAATAAATATAAAAGTAAAATAATATTCATGACAAAATAAATATAAATAAAAAAATAAAATAAATTAAATAAAATAAATAAATAAATAATAAAATAATTTCCATACACATATAATAATAAAAGAAATATAAATAAAATAAAAAATAATAATATCAAATAATGAAAATGTTAATTTGTAAGACACTTATGAATAAAATAAAATAAATATTAAAATAAATTTCAATTAAAAAGAACATGTATTGTTATACTATTCAGTTTAAAAATTAGTACAATTCAGTTTAAAATTAGTATAATTCAGTTTAAAATTAGTATAGTTAGTAGTTCAGTTTAGTTTATATTGTAGTTTAGGACAATTTAGTATAGTTCAGTTCAGTCAAGTTTGATAAAACAAAAAACAGTTCAGCAACTGAACTGTTTTACAGCTCAGTTCAGTTTATACAAACTAGTTTTTAGTTCAATACAGATTTTAGTAGTATAGTACAATCTAGTTCAGTTATATTTGTCCACCCCTAATTGTATCAATGTCAAAACATTCGATGTCTCCTTCTGTGTCGTTGTTGGTCTTCCATTTACATCTCTTGCCTTTAGCTTCGCACTCGGAACAATTTGGTTTGAACCATTTCAAATGCAAGGGAGACCTGTAGGTGGAACCGATTGGCGGTACAGGATGTTAGATCTAATTCGAGGACACTGTCTAAAGAATCAGAAATGAAAATTGGACAGGAGACCAAATCTTGGTAATATGAGAAATCCCTGTTGCGGAAGAGTCGATCCCCAGCTGAAGTACAGTTGAAGAAGCTCAAGTTGTGTAGTTCGTAATATAGTGATTCAAATTGGTAACTTTCATGATTTGCATGAACTTGTTGAAAAAGCAGTGTTCCGGATCAGTTAAGGAAATTTCCTGATCTTCGTAGTCTATGTAATTGACTTGGAGTTTAACAGTAGGAAGCAGAAGCATGATCTCGTTTTCTTCAGTACAAGAAAGACAAAGACGGGGATAACTGCATGGCTCCTTCGTCTCATTCCTTCGTCTAATTTTGATTCTACATAACTATCATATTACCTATTATACATTTTTCATGGTTAAATATTGTTATAATCTCTTAATTTAAATTTGATTTTTTATGTTTGTTGTCTAAATTAAAAAATTTTCCCCTCCATTTTGAAATTTCTTTTCTCTCTGGCAAATCTTTAATTGATGACTCATATTGTGCTTACTGAGGATTTATAAAATATGAATTTTAATAATTTTTAATTAAAATTTTAAATTCGTATAATATTTACTTTAATAGTAAAAAATTTATTACTAGTAGTAATAAATTTCTTTGTGAATGGAAAATATAATAAGTTTATAAAATGTGGAAAGTTAAATAAGAAATTTTGGTAGTTTAACTGATAGAAAATTTTGGTAATGAGTTCAAACTCTTTTCTACCTTTTTGTTTAAAAATAATTTTAAAAAAATTTAAAAAAAACAAAAAAGTAAAATAAAATTTAAAATATTGATAATGGAGAAAGCATTCACATTTGAAGACATTATTGAGGAATCCATTATATAAGTGGTGATTAAGATATTAATATAATAAAATAATATTAAAATCATAAATAATATTAAAAAATTGATGAATAGTAAAAAAATTGGACTATAAATAGTCATGAGAGGGAAGGCTATTTTGCATAAAGAGATGAAGAATCAAGTGAGAAACCTTGAGAAATAGAGAAGAAAGAGTTAGGAAGAAATTTTTAGTTGCAAGAAGAGTAGAGACTCTGGAGGTAGGGGAGCTAACCTTTCTAAGCTTTTATATTATGATTTAGTATTGTTTTATTACTATTCATGTCTTGAAATTCTGTGTGAATATTGTTAATGCTTACTATATCTATCTATATTGAATTTCGGTGTTAATATTATATGCTATTGTTTTGAATTTGTAAATAAGAAATTTGTTAAAAACTAGTTGAGGAACACTTTGGCTAAGGAAATACTTGGTACTTAAGTTGTCCATTGTGACAGACCTCTCTTTTCTGGAAGTCTACTCGATATGTTTTTAACTTAAATCTTGTTGTACAGATTGAATACTGTTAAATTATTATGCAATATATCTCGTTGGAATGAAAATGTCTGATGGATTCATGTTATTGTGGTAGATATGGAATTATGAATTATAATTGTGATGGTAGGATAGAGGAATCTTAAAAACCGGAGTTGGTACATCCCTGATCAAAGAGCAGCCCTGGTCCAATCCAGTAAGTTGTGACTAGTCATATGTACTGACGTTTATGGTGAGTTTGATTCGTCAAACATTTTATTCTTCTCTGATGACCATTTATGGTGATATTTCAGTATTGTTAATTTATTTTATGATATATTCAGTTTGTATGATTTCTGTGATGATTGTAAATTATTATATTGGATTTGAATTTATGCATCTGAACATGATATGAGTATTATGGGGATATTTCGTAATGGTATAATATGAGTTGAGGAATGTGAGCATGATATGAGTCTCGCGGAGAGATTTTGTAATGTCATGGTATGTGTGTATATGTTGATGTTGAGGGTCCTGAAGTTGGAGGTTATCCTTATACTCTAATAGTCATCCAGTCTCAAGTTGAGAAGGACGAATTATGTGGTGAGAGAGGCAGGAAGTCCTGGTCTATGTGCCGGTTTTTGACATAGTGTTGAGGACTAACCTTGTGGATGGCAGGAGGTCCTGGTCTATGTGCCGATTTTGGACATAGTGTTGAGGACTAAGAAGGCATCACAAGTGTGTAACCTCCCGTTGACCGCTCATCAACATATCATCGAGATAAGTGCTATTGGGTATTGTGGAAAAGGTGTCCCTTGAGTATTGTGGAACGAGTATCTATTGAGTATTGTGGAACGAGTGTCTATTGAGTATTGTGGAATGTGTGTCTATTAAGTATTGTGGGATGAGTGTCGATTAGTAATTATGGTATTATAGGATGAGTATCTATGACGCGATTGTTGTATGATGGTATGAGTGTGTCTCACATAATTATTATATGAGGTTTGTTGAGTGCATCAAAGTAAATATGCATGTTTTATAAATGATTGGTTGCATGTTAGCTCACCCTACTTGTTTGTGTTTGTGTTTGTGTATGTACGATGATCGTATAATTCGTTATATGGGAGCACATGAAAGAATGTCGTCTGACTCACTACCAATGAAGAGAAAGATAGAAGAATAAAATAGAAGAACTCAAGTTATAATTTTGTAATTGAAATCTGAGTTTAAAACATGTATAGACATACAGCGGTAGGAGACTTCATTAAGAAAATAAAAAAATAAAGATTTATTTCTTTGTTTTAGTCTTTTTTTTTTCAAATCTTTGTAAGGCCACGCATTCAAATTTCTAGGAAATAGGAACAAAACAATATTAAAAAGCGAAAGTGTAAGAGTCTCTGTAGTATCAAAAATAAGAGATTTAGAAACGTGAATTCTTTTTCGTGTGCATTCAAAGCATTCGATGTCTCCTTCTGTGTCGTTGTTGGTCTTCCATTTACATCTCTTGCCTTTAGCTTCGCACTCAGAACAATTTGGTTTGAACCATTTCAAATACAAGGGATACCCGTCGGTGAAACCGATTGGCGAAGGGATGTCGAACATCTTGGTACAGGATGTTAGATCTAATTTGAGGACACTGTCTAAAGAATCAGAAATGAAAATCGGACAGGAGACCAAATCTTGGGAATATGAGTCTGCCCTGTAGCGGAGGTATCGATGCCCAGCTGAAGTACAGTTGAAGATGCTCAAGTTGTGTGGTTCATAATATAGTGATTCAAATTGGTAACTCTGAACAAAATTGATGATTTGCATAAACTTGTTGGAAAAGCAGTTTTCCGGGTCAGTTAAGAAAATTCCTTTTCTTTGGTAATTTATGTCAATGACTTGGAGTTTAATCGTAGGAAGCAGCAGCATGGTCTCATTTTTTTCAGTACAAGAAAGACAAAGACGAGGATAACTGCATGGCTCCTTCATCTCCTTCACTAGTTGGAAGGGAAATCTGATAAGGGGTTGGTTTGGCCCACAAGACAAGTTTTCTCCATCGCACTGGTTATGAGTGCTGCCACTTCCGATAAGAATAAGCATTAGTGATAGCTTCATCAATACAGAATCACGTTGGAGGAGCAACACACTTGCTATCATGTTTTCTTCGCCGTTATTTTTAACAAACCAAGCTGAGTGCCTCTTTTAGTTTTTGCTAACACTTCTAACTAGTATCATAGTCAGTTGCAGAAACCACAGAGAGAAGATAAAAAAGACTTATGATTTCTCACGACTCAAAGTCTGCGGTTTTAAACAATTTTTTTTAAAGGAAAAATGAAGTCCCTTAATTAGGTGCGTGTCATAAATATAATAGCATATATTTAACTTATGAGTTAGTACAATTTGACTCTAACAAAAGAACTTATATGATAGCTTTTTGCAAAATGGGCCTTACTTCTCTTCTCCACAAGTAGCCTCAAACCCTCTTAAATTTGCCTTTAAATATCAACATTCAAAACTAATTTTGATTCTACATAACTATCATATTACCTACTATACATCATGGTTAAATATTGTTATAATCTCTTAATTTAAACTTGATTTTTTATGTTTGTTGTCTAAATTAAAATTGTTTTCCCCTCCATTTTAAATTTTCTTTTTTCTCATAACTGCACTGTAATAAAGCACCTATATGAAATAAAATAAACCCATCACGTTGTTGGATCCTAATGACGAAGTGATGTGGAACATCTTGGTAAAGGATGTTAGATACGATTTTATGATAACAATTTTAATTTATATTTTTTACTTTAAAAACCAGTTGCAGAAACCATATACAAAAGATAAAAAAAGACTTATGATTTCTCATGAGTCAAAGTCTGCGTTTTCAAATAACATCTTTTATAGGAAAAATGAAGTCCATTAATCGCTAGTACAAAATCAGGATTCAGAAGCTACCCCTGTAAATGTTGGCAAAACCATTCAGGTATTTCAATTTCTTCTTTCTCTTTTTCTTGGCTTACTCCACAGATCCAATCAAATAGACTAAAAATCAAACTGATTGATAATAAGCTACCTCATGATGTTCTTGCTGTCTGGTTAGGATAAATGTGCTCGTGTTGTTGACCCAAAAAATTAAAGTGAGTAGGGACACTATTGTCGATAACAGGGTGAGGAAAAAGAAGAGGAAATAGTCAACTTGGTATATGAAATTGTATTTTTTTTATTCATTTTTATTTCTTCATTAACCAAGTTATACATATGTCTGAAATATATACTAAATATTAAAATGATGGAAGCTTTGATTTCAAATATATCTCACATAGTGTTAACGATTTAAACGCGATCAATAAGAAAGATTAAATTAAACAAAATTTATAAAGAAAAAATCACATTAAACGTCAAGAAAACTTATAGACCACCTTAAATAAAAATGACGAATATAAAAACTAAAATATGTATTAAGTCTAATTATAACATACTTAAATACCTTAATAACTTTTTTTTAAAAAATAGTAATTTTAACTTACTTAAATACATGTATGCTAAAATAGAATAAATAAATTTGTTAAAATTAATATTTATTTTTATCACATTATCCCTTCTTACTTTTTTCATATATGTCTTTGGTAAAATCAATAAATTAATTAATAATTTATCTTGTTGGGTTAAAAAAAATTTAGCTTATAAATTAGTTTGATGATATAAAAATATTTAATAAAATACATAAAAAAAACTTTATTTTATGAATCTCCAACTTATAATCTATAAGTTAATTCAACTAGCTTGTGTTTTATAACTTATTTAATTTTATTCATATCATATATTATATTTTAATTTTTTTTATTCTTATACTCTTTTGTTTATCATTACTATTTTCAATTTAAGAGAAATAAAAATCCCTCTCCTCCCTCTTGTATCACATTATGAGCATCTATTCATGCTTGATTAAATATCTCTATTAAGATATTAAATATTTATTTTAATTATTACATTAATTTTATTATTTATTAGCGTTACCCTTTTTATTTGTTATGTAGTTCAAATTAAAAGAAAATTATTCAAAAATAACCAATGATTTATTACGTAAAACATAAAAATTATACATAATAAAAATTATAAAAAAGAAACTTGATCTGAAAGTAAATAAATATAAATTTGATTAATTAATTCGCTTGAATAAAATTAATTGTCCAATTAAAAAATATATTTAATATTTAAAAATAGGTAAAAGTACTAAACTTTTTCTCAAAAAAATTATTTTTTAAAATTTAAAATTATATTTACATAAAACATATTTAGAGAGAGAATTTAAAATTTAAAATTATAATTACATAAAATATATTTAGAGAGAGATGAGTATTTCTTCTCCCTATGGATATACACACTCTGAGCATCTCTTCATGGTTGACAAATTCCATATTTTAAATATTGAATATTTATTTAGCTATTACAATATTTTTATTATTTAACTTAAACTTTGTGAAACCAGCCTTTAAATATGAGCCTGTAGAATTGTTGAAAGAGAAAAGAGATTAGGCGTGACGATGTGGAGAAAGAGAGCATTAAAAGTGTTGGTGGTTCTACTCCACCGAATTGATGGAGGAGATGGTTGCTCCCCTTCTTCCTTGTGGCAAAATCATCAACATATCTTATCCATTCCGAGTGAAAGGAGACCCAAAAGTGTGCGGTCGGTATGAGTTATCTTGTGAAAACAATGTTTGCCTCGTTCTTTGTCGAACGTGAGGGCTTTCACCTCATTGATGATCCATAAATGTTCAGAATTAAATGATATCACTAGTGCAGCGAGGGGCTTTTACCGCGGTTATTTTTCACTATACGTCGCGGTTTACGAACCGCGGCATATTCAGCCGCGATAGTAAGTCAGAGACTTTATGCTGCGGTTCAGAACCGCGGTATATAAGTTGCAGAATATGCCGCGGTTGTTCAAAGAACCGCGGCCTAAATCCATTTAAAAAAAAAAAAATTTTGTCCACTATATGCCGCGGTTGGGGTTACAACCGCGGCATATTCCCCTGCAGTTTTTTAAAATTGCAGGTCTGTTTTTGTGATATCCACTACCACAAAAACAGACCTGCATATAGTAATGTCTTGAATCTCTGCAAAAGACAATTCATATTAATTAGTGTATATGAATTCAACATTTGGGAAAAAATCAAAATTTGTTAAAGTTATCAAAATTTGTTAAAGTTACCACTAATGAAGAAATCATGTTAAGAATGTAAAAGGGCATAAATACCTGGAACAGGGGCGGCGAAAAAGCTTGGTGCAACAAAGGGGAATGGCAGCGGAGAGGAATGACAGGCGTTTCAAACGATTTTGATCGGCTAAAACTGTTTTTTATCGTCAAAAATGGGAAATGACCGAACAATTTTGAGTTTAAACGGTGAAGAAACAAGGAACTGAGATGGCTGGTCGACAGGAGAAGAAAACTCGAAGTCCAGAGTGTCTGCGCGAACAAGACGATATTGTTCCAAAGTTTTATTTTTTAACTCTGACTGGGGAATCTACCGCGGTTCACTACTTAACCGCGGTAGAAGATGACATTTTTAAAATTATTTTGAAACTATATGCCGCGGTTCGGAGGCAACCGCGGTAGAAGATGACATTTTTGAAATTATTTTAAACTATATGCCGCGGTTCGGCGGCAACCGCGGTAGAAGATGGCATTTTTAAAATTATTTTGAAACTATATGCCGCGGTTCGGCGGCAACCGCGGTAGAAGATGGCATTTTTAAAATAATTTTTAAACTATATACCGCGGTTGCCCTCCGAACCGCGGTATATTCCTCTAAATATTTCAAATTCGTTTTAAATTTATTTCAACACAACTGTCTCCCCAACTCCCTTTCACAGAATTTGAAAAGTTACAATGGGTATATGCCGCGGTTCTCTGGGGAACCGCGGCATATACCCCCTGTAACTTCTGAAATTCTCTGACTGGCAGAGAAGTTGAGACATTACAGGGGTATATGCCGCGGTTCCCCATAGAACCGCGGCATATACCCCCTGTAACTTTTCAAATTCTCTGACCCAGTCAGCACCTGCAATAAAGTGGCAGGGTATATGCCGCGGTTGTGCAGAGAACCGCGGCATATACTCTATTATTTAATTTTTTATTCATACGTGGCGTCAAAGGCAATGGTTGACTGGGGTATATGCCGCGGTTCCCAGTAGAACCGCGGCATATATGTTCGTTTTATTTACAAAACTGCCACCGCGCACCATTATGCTGCGGTTTTCGTTGAACCGTGGCATAATGTGCGCTGTAAAAACCCGATTTTTTACTAGTGTATTCCTCTAGTTGGAGAGCTACAATCATTGGAAAAATATTCCTCACGCCTTATGTTCATATTAAGATAAAAAGATGAAAAACCTTTGAGGATGTCTTTGATTGTATTCACATCGTTAAGTATTATTTGATGTTGTTTACTATTTAGTTGTATACCATTTTACAAAAAAAACAGGTTGCTTTAGGGACCACGATATTATCTAATAACTTATTGAAATAGTGTGCGAGGGTAAGCTTATGCAACTATCATGTGTGCTGATCCTAATACCATGTTAAAAAGTGGATTTTAAGTCTAATTCAACCCATAAAATTGGTTTGTGAAAGATTGTGAGTTGAGGTTTATATCCACTTATATACTTTCAACGAGTATATAACATGCATGAACTTTTTTAAAGTGAAAACAATTTATAGCCCAAAGAGATAGGGCAAAGAGTAAAGATCCTTTTAGAGGTGTTGACAAGTTGATCAATTTTCAATCACAAAGAGGCAATAGTTCCAACCTGTGCTAATTTCTGTTTAGTAAGGAAATGATAATAACACCTTAAAGTTTTTCAATTGCTTTTAATAAAGTGATTGCGTTATCAGCATCAATGAAATAAAAAAAAGACCATAGTGATTGTATCTTCTTCTTTCTCTTCCAAGCTGTTGTTACCAATGGCATGAAATCCATTTCCTTTCTGAGAAAATATGATAATTGACATAGTGAAAGCGTTCGTGTAGTTTCTTGAGTTTGGTTACATCATTTTCCATAAAACGAAAACAATTTTACTCGTTGAGGGAAAAAGAGAGATGAGTTTGGACTTAACCACCCAACTGAGTGGAAAAAATGATAATGCACGTGTATAGTGGAAATTAATGAATAAGAATGGCCTTCCTTTGCATCTTCCACTAAACAAAATCTTAAAATAAATTGATAACAGAAACCAAATTTCCAGTTTAGAAAACCGCTTTCTCCCTGCACTTCCCGTGTGAATTTGATTAAGTGGACTGATCGGTCAACAATATCATTAGACAGATTTAGACTCCTCTTTCTTTTGTTGTCTCTTCATTGTTCCTCACTCTCACTCTCCTTCTCTTTTTCTCCATTCAAGTATTTCTCTTTCTTTTCCCTAACCTCTGTGAATGAGCATAAAAGTGTCTTGTACTATATTGTATATACATTGACAGACTTATCACTATGTCTTTCACAAACCTGTTTCATTGTTGGTAATTGTACACTGCTTCGTACTTGTACCATTCACTGCTTTCCTCACTTTGTCAATGCTAAACCAATTGAACTACAATATTATGTTTCTTAAGTAAAAATTAACCAAGTCTATGTTAAGAAATAAATTTTATGTCTAATATAACTTTACAAAATTAGTTTATAAAATTATAGTATAATTATCCGATCAAACAATTTTGGTAACTTAGAACTCTAAAAGAACCGGTTGCCTATTTGAGTGGTCATATTAAACAATGATTAATGATGAGAACACTTATATTAAATTAAGCAAGATCATTATCAGTTGGACCATAATTATCTCAGTACTAATTTCAAGTCCATCCAAAAATCTATAAATACAAATTTAAAGTATTGTAGTAAGTTATTTATATTTATTACGCATTTATTGCTGATACTATTCGGATTTTATTGATTTTGACATCAAAATGTTCTCTACATATAACTCCCAAACTTGATCGAAGTGTGGTGAGCATGAAGTGAAGGAATGATCTTGACCTGTGCTTAAAGTTTGAAGAGCGTATCAAGAAGATAAGTTGACCTCGACCCCATAAACAAAAATATAAAATAAAGTTTACACTCGTCTAAACCCTGCCAACATATGCATTTTGTACTCTTTCCTCAACCCAAATGAACCCCGTCAAGAAATTAACATTTTCCCATATTTTCAAGAAATGTTCCAATCTTAAAGTTCTAAATCCTGGCAAGCAAGCCCATGCCCAGATGATTGTAATTGGTTTTGTGCCCAACATCTATGTTGCCAACTGCTTAATTCAATTCTATTGTAAAGGTTCCAATGTGGGATATGCATTCAATGTGTTTGACAGAATGCCTGAAAGGGACGTAATCTCTTGGAATACTATGATATTTGGATATTCTGGAGTAGGGAACATGGGGTTTGCACAGTCTTTGTTTGACACAATGCCTGAAAGAGATGTGGTTTCGTGGAATTCTTTGCTCTCTTGTTATTTACATAATGGTGCTAATCGAAAGTCAATTGAAATATTTGTCAAGATGAGATCACTGAAAATCACACATGATTATGCTTCATTTGTTGTTGTTTTAAAAGCTTGTTTAGGTATTGAAGACTATGGTTTAGGGCTTCAGGTGCACTGCCTTGCAATTTAGATGGGTTTTGTGAAAGATGTGGTGACAGGTAGTGCTCTAGTAGATATGTACTCAAAATTTAAGAAATTGGATGATGCTTTTAAGGTTTTCCGTGAAATGCCAGTAAGAAATTTGGTATGTTGGAATGCTGTAATTGCGGACCATGTTCAGAACGAGCGGTTTATTGAGGGACTAAAACTGTTTAAGGATTTGCTGAAAGTAGGTATGGGGGTGAGTCAATCAACCTATGCTAGTGTATTCAGATCATGTGCGGGATTATCTGCATTGAAATTGGGTACACAGATGCATGGTCACGCTCTAAAGACTGATTTTGGATATGACTGTATAGTTGGAACTGCCACATTGGACATGTACGCAAAATGTGGCAGAATGTCTGATGCTTGGAAGGTATTTAACATGTTGCCTAATCCTTTTCGGACATCTTATAATGCCATTATTGTTGGATATGCTCGGAAATAACAAAGTTTTAAGGCTTTAGAGATTTTTCAATTTTTACAGAGGACTTACGTAGGATTTGACGACATTAGTTTGTCTGGTGCTTTGACTGCTTGTTCAGTGATCAAAGGCCATTTGGAGGGAATCCAGCTACATGGATTAGCAGTCAAATGTGGTTTAGAGATTAATATTTGTGTTGCGAATACAATTTTAGACATGTATGGCAAGTGTGGAGCTCTGATGGAAGCTTGTTTAATATTTGACGACATGGAGAGAATGGATGTTGTGTCTTGGAATGCAATCATTGCGGCTCATGAGCAAAATAAAGAAATAGAGAAAACACTTTCACTCTTTGGTTCAATGCAGCGATCAGCAATGGAACCTGATGATTTTACTTACGGTAGTGTTGTAAAGGCATGTGTTGGTCAGCAAGCTTTAAACAATGGTATGGAGATGCATGGAAGAATTATTAAGTCTGGTATGGGGTTAGACTGTTTTGTTGGCAGTGCTCTTGTTGATATGTATAGCAAGTGTGGAATGCTAACGGAGGCTGGACAACTGTTTCTTGGAATTCGATCATCTCAGGATTCTCATCACAAAAGCAAAGTGAAAATGCTCAGATATATTTTTCTCAGATGCTGGAAAAGGGTGTATTACCTGACAACTTTACATATGCTACAGTTCTTGATATCTGTGCTAATATGGCCACCGTAGAACTTGGGAAAACAGATTCATGCTCAAATTTTAAAGTTACAGTTGCATTCAGATGTGTATATTGCCAGCACACTTGTAGATATGTATTCAAAGTGTGGAAATATGCGGGATTCCAAGCTAATGTTTGAGAAAGCACCAAAGCGGGATTTTGTCACTTGGAGTGCCATGATCTGTGCATATGCATACCATGGTCTTGGAGAAGAAGCCATTAAATTATTCAAGGAGATGCAGCTTTTGAATGTGAAACCAAATCATACCATTTTTATTTCAGTCCTCAGAGCTTGTGCACATATGGGTTATGTGGACAGAGGGTTACACTAATTTTAGGAAATGCTAAGTCACTATGGTTTAGATCCCCATATGGAGCACTATTCGTGTATGGTAGATCTATTAGAGAGGTCAGGCCAAGTAAATGAAGCTTTAAAACTTATTGAAAGCATGCCTTTTGAGGCTGATGATGTAATATGGAGAACTTTGCTCAATAATTGCAAGATGCAAGGGAATATAGAAGTTGCAGAAAAAGCAGCAAATTATTTATTGCAGTTAGACCCTTAAGATTCTTCAGCGTATGTTCTTTTATCTAATGTATATGCTAACGCAGGGATGTGGAGTGAAGTTGCAAAAATAAGAAGTGTAATGAAGAACTGCAAGTTAAAGAAAGAGCCGGGCTGTAGCTGGATTGAAATAAGAGATGAGGTACACACATTTCTTGTTAGAGACAAAGCACATCCAAGATATGAAGTGATATATGAGCAAATTCATTTGCTTGTGGACGAGATGAAGTGAGTTGGTTATGTTCCAGATATTGATTTCTTACTTGATGAGGAGGTGGAAGAACAAGATCCTTATGAGGGGCCCAAAGCTACCATTTATAGTATGAGAAAATGATGTAGGAAACATTTCAAATGATGCTTACAGTGGCTTACGGGGCCCTCTTAAAGAGCATAAAGAGTTTGGTGGGTTTATCCGGCAATCTGACCACCTCAAACATATATTCGTCATTCATTCATAGTTCTGAGCTTGTGATACTCTATATCTAAAGAAATAACATGTAATTAGAGTCCTCAGATGTTCTTCACTTGATTAATAAACCATATACACATTCTCATACCATTGGATCATTATGAACAGATTCATGCAACCATCGAATGAGTACGAGACTGGTGGGATAACACGGTACTCTCTTAAGTGGAGGAAACTTTTTGTACTGATACTCTGGCTATATAAATTTGTATAATCAAAGTGAAACTTTGCTCGGGTGGGTAAAACTTTTGCCATTTACGTCGAGAATTATTGACATGCAGCAAGTCTAAAACTAGAGCGTGGATCATAAGCGCATAAACAAAAAACAAATTAAAAGATCGTACTTTTAACTATAAGTACCTATCCAGATGAAGCACTAGAGTTGCTGATAGCAAATTACAATTTATCGTCGCCAGACCACAAATTAGAACCACTTGTTTTACTTTTAATATTTTTTACGCGTTGAGACAGTGAAGTGATTACCTTTTCTAACAATAATTCAAATACTGATGAGTCACATTATAAATACTAATATCTTCTTCTGCTAGACTCAACTTAATCAACAACTCTTAACATATCCCACTAGCCGAAAAGGATAAGATCGCACTAGAAGTTGTTTAAGAAAAATGGTCCATCATATGCTTATTACCAAGTATAATCTCAAAACTAGTTATAAGAGACCGGATCATATCTACCACAATCATTTTCTCCCTTAGTACAAAACTCGATTCCTGCACAACAACTTGCATTAAAACCTACAGTGTCAATGGCCTTGTAAGCTGTAACCTATACTGACCTTTGCGAGATATTTAAGGTTAGGGTTCCATAACTCCACACCTCATTATATTGTAATAAATCATTGGTTTGTTTTGATATGTGAAAATCCGGCGAGTCAGTGAGTAGATGTTACAGTGTTTTCTCTTTCAAGTAAGCTAGTTACTGCTCTTCAAGCAAGTCAACGGTTTTCAGCTTAAACATACAGCCTTCCTTTTTATTTGCTTCGAAATATTAGCATCAAATCCAACTTGCATAAAACATGTAAATATCTAAAGGAAAATGATATTTGAATAACCTCTTTTGACAATATTTAGACACTGGACGCGTGTCTAAATGTGACTGATACACGTGGAAATTTTTTTTTAAATGAAAGAATGACATAGTAATGATAGAATTGGGGCAGATTCAAAATGTAGGGTTATTTCGAAAATTTGAGATTGAAATGTTTTGAGAGAGAGAAGCTGAAGAACATTTCATGGAGCACCTTCGAACCAGCCACCACAACTCTCGTCGGATACCCGTCGCCCTAGACGTTGCCGTTTTCCCTCCATCCAGTGCCGCCGGTGTCCGTCGTCTTCCACCCAGCCAGGCAGTTCAGTTTGCGGGTCGCTGCAGCTCCGGCATTGGCAGACGAACCGAAGACGGCATCGTCTTCCCTCCGGCCCAGCCAACCAAGGGTGCGTTTTGAGTATCGATTCCTCCCACCCGCTTCCTTCCCTGTGCCGGACCCTTGCGGTGGCCGCCGGAGCATCGCCGAAGTGTCGCTGGAGTGTCCCCGGACCCTTTCAAGGTATGGTTTAGTGTGGGTTGAAGTTGTGTAGAAGATTTAGTGGTTGATGTCGTTTTTGGGTGGAAAGTATGAAGTTTTTTTCTAATTTTTTTGACCATTTACTGGTTTAGATCTTTTGACACAATTATTATGCCATTTATATACAATTCCATGTCCAAAGAACCATTTTTTGTAAAACTCATGGTGTGGAAACTGCAGTGGTAGCAAAGACAAAATAAGTGAGGACTTCACGCAAATGTTTTGGTTACGTTGCAGGTACAACACTTGCACACTCCAAGCCAACCAAACTTGTAAGTTTTTAATGCTTATTTCTGCAAATAAAAAATTTTATTGTTTCATTTATATGTTAAATAACATTATTTGTATTTTGGACTTTGTTTGATGTAAGTATGATTGTGTAGTTATTGTTTTGAGATTTATGGAGTTGTGGGATGTCGCTGAGGAATACGAAAGCAACACAATGCCCGCCTACAGAAATGTAAGGTATAAAAATTTTCATTTTTGGGAGCTTTGATAGAAGATGTTGCATTTTATTGATATATTGTGCATTTATCTCTTTGCAGGAGGAACTATAACAGGTTAGGGAGAAATATGTTTGTGATTGGATCTTGGATGTGGACAATGTGCGGAGGGATGAAGTGTTGCAAGATTTAGGCCTTATGTAGATGTTGTTGAATAGGGATTTTTGCAATGTGATTGATGTTTTGTTTACAACCTTTTGAATATGTATTGATGGGGTCTGAATGTACATATTTTTTGCTAGAAATGTTCAAAGAAATGTATTTGTTACATTTATTGATAATCAAATTTGAAGATGAGAATGATCATTGTGTACGATGTATGCACTACAGTCCCCACGAAATTTGGATGTCATTATTTAGGAAATCTTGTATGTATAGGGTTCTATGCAGAAGTAGAATAAATGATGAACTATGCATTAAGTATGAACAAAAGGATTGTGAAAAGGAAACAATATTTGTAACACTCGTGGTGCAAAAACAGCTTTGGTAACAAAGACAAAATAAGTGGGCACTTCAGGCAAAGGTTTTGCACAACGAGATCAACTATGACAATGACATTCATTTTGAAGTTTCAATTTCTTCCTTAGCAATATTTAAACATAAAAGTGTTAAGACCATTATTATGACATTTATATACAATTCCAAGTCCAAGAAAATAATATTTGTAAAACTCATGTTCAGAAACAATTTTGGTAACAAAGGCAAAATAACTGGGGACTTCAGGCAAAGGTTTGCACAACGAGGTCAACTATGAAACTGATATTCATTTTCAAGTTTTAATTTCTTCCTTAACAATATTTGAACATAAAAGTGATGTTGAGACCTTTATTATGACATTTGTATACAATTCCATGTCCAAGGAAACAATATTTGTAAAACTCATGGTGCAAAAACAACTTTGGTAGCAAAGGCAAAATAAGTGGAAACTTCAGGCAAAGGTTTTGCACAACGAGGTCAACTATGAAACTGATATTCATTTTCAAGTTTCAATTTCTTCCTTAACAATATTTGAACATAAAAGTGATGTTGAGACCTTTATTATAACATTTGTATACAATTCTATGTCCAAGGAAACAATATTTGTAAAACTCATGGTGCAAAAACAGTTTTGGTAGCAAAGACAAAATAAGTGGGGATTTCAAACAAGATTTTGCACAACCAAATCAACTATGAAAATAACATTCATTTTAAAGTTTCAATTTCTTCCTTAACAATATTTGAATATAAAAGTAATGTTGACACCTTTATTCTCCAGTTATATACAATTTCATTAAACTATTCACTGTAGTTCCTGTGTTTGTGACTGCCTATATCTGCCACTACAATGGTATGCTAGTTTCCAAACCTTTGTGCTAAGTTTAATTTTTCCCTCGCTGTACTTGTTTAGTTCCTTTTGATGTTTTTATATGCTAGTTTTTTATTTGTTTGAAAGTCAGATGGCTGCATTAGTTCTGATATTTGTGCACCTTTTCTTCTGCAGTTCACAGCATAGACAATGAGCTTGAGGACTCATCACAGATGCGAGCGGTTGTGCAAACTGCCCTCGTTCTATGCTCTTCTGTGTATGTAATGATAAGTTTCTTTGGTTTCCTCCTATTTGGAGAAGGAACTCTTGATGATGTGTTGGCCAATTTCGATACCAATCTTGGAATCCCTTTTGGTTCTGTGCTCAACGATGATGTTCGATTAAGCTACGCAGCACACCTGATGCTTGTATTCCCAGTTGTTTTCTATCCATTGGGGCTCAATATGATGGTCTCCTCTTTCCTTCATAAAACCTCTGGTTCTTGATAACATCAGATTTGCATCTCTGACTATTTCCCTTATTGGTGTCATCTTTCTGGGAGCAAATTTCATACCCAGCATTTGGGATGCTTTCCAATTTACCGGAGCAACTGTCGCAGTCTGTATAGGATTCATTTTTCCAGCTGCCATCACTCTTAAGTAAGTTGGTTACTTTTTAATACTTTCAGGATTTTGATTATTGTTGAATCCCTGACACAGCAAACTCAAAATGCACTTAAGCCTTGTTTTTATGAGAAGGTAAAGTGACTTATACTTCTCTCATAAGTTAAAATCAACTTTTGGAGAAGTGATATGAGAGGACTTCAAAAAAGGATAAATGTGTAAGTTGATTTTAACTAATGGGAAAAACTCAATTCATTTTACCTTCCTATTTTCTTGTCTGAAAAATACTTACAGAGAAGTTTATTCAAACAAGGCCTTAGTTGTGGAATGTACAGTACCATACAAGGAAATTATGTGGATTTGTTAAAACATGACAAAATAATTGGGAAAAAATGATGGGAATTTGGGAGGATTATGTATTTATGCTTTTGGTGATGCCTATTTAATGTATTTCCAACCATCATTTTAACCGTGCAGGGACCGCTACAACATTGCAACTAGATCAGACAAGATTTTATGTATTGTTATGATAGTTTTGGCTGTCTTCTCTAACGTGGTGGCTATATATAGTGATGCCTATGCCTTGATCAAGCAGAACCAAACTTCACGCGAATGATGGCCATCATTCTGGATGAGAGGAACTGAATTGACAGGGTTGTTTGTCAATTAGAAAATCTGGGTTTTCTGAGAGGATCCGATGGGTTGATTTGAATAAACAGAGAAGCTACCCCGTGTACAAAAGTGCTTCAGAAGTGTTGCAGTCTGCAACATGCGTCCAACCTCCTCTGTAATTTGCCATTTGTTGTAGCAGTTGAAAGTTTTTTCGAACAATACTCTCTATCCCTTTCCCTGATTTGTTCTTCCTCAAATGTAATAATAGAAAACCTTCTTTGGCATTTGTATGTATTATATTGGGTGAAAAGGAATGAATTAGTTAAAGAAATGGTATACATTTCAAGAATTGGACGAGAGAAAACTACAGCTTCCATTTATATTCCTGTCCCTCTTCTCTTTTTCTATTGTTCAAGAAATTGAGTTGTAGATTTGAGAATTACTTAGTATACTCATTGTCCCTGAAATCAAATTTTTCAAATTAAATAGTGGTAACTTACTTCATGGTGACTGTCTCTGGGAAATGTTGCTAGGAACTCATTTGCTCAACATTTGTATTTTTATTTGAATATGTTTATAAATATTTCAAATTCTGTTTGCAAAAAGCCAGAAGAGAATACCAGAGTGGAAGAACATTTCAAGATTCGTGAGTATATTTTTGTATTACATGGTAATAATGTTATCAAAGAACTAATTGGATGGTTATGCCTTAATTAAAGGTTAAGGTTGTACTTGACAATTGTAGAGGTTGTACGAAAAATGGATAGACTGGGGGAAATTCGTACATAAAAAGTTATATTTGTGCTAACTTTTAACCAAAAGGATTCCAGCAAGGAATTTATCTATGTGCTTCTCATTCAATTAAGTATAAACCACTGATATGACTTAATTTGACAATGCAAAAAATTTTCCTGCTGTTTCTGTAAAAGGTAGAAGACATTAAAATATTGAGCAAGGAAAATAGAATTTCCTTGAGTGATTCATTTAGTCTCAGTGACACGGTTTCTGCGATTGCATTTATAGAAAGAGCAGAATACTTGTAAGGACATCAAGAGTAAGAGAAAGATGGCAGCAAGGAATATTAGAAATTGCCATGAAGCAAATACATAATGCTTCATGAATTTCAAAACTTTGATCACATTCTACCATTATAATGCCGGTTAACATCTTCAATGACTTTATCCAGGAATGGCACCCTTGTCAATTAAAGGACTTGGTCATCCCATTCCACAGGGTAGCAACCTCTTCATCACTCTTCAAATGGTTAAATAATCCCTTTTTCTCTAAGAATCTTCGCATCTTCCTCATAGTCTGTAATTCCATTCATCAATTCTGTGTAACGGGTGAAAACCAGTGACCCTGATGCAGTTGATGCTTCATAAGCAACTAAGTTTCTCAGTATCACTTAACTGTTTACGTCTAAACCATTGTTGGAAGATACAGTGTTATGTTTCTACATCAAATCCTATGGTTGATATGTCTCCATTGGTGGGCATGAAACAAACCAGCCTTTGAGGTTCCTTGACGGAAGGAATAGCAATTTTTCCTCCTCAAGGGAGTTGTTGCTGTCATTATCTGAACTTAAATTCCCATTT